>NW_027507787.1:29315657-29928573 GCF_037356315.1 Lithobates pipiens
CGATCACCCGGCGGGTGATATCAATTAGGTTTTAGGGTCAGGGTCTGCATCGCCCCAGGCAGCGCTAGGTTGGTGCCAGTACCGCTAACACCCACACGCAAAGCATAAACCTCCCGTAGTGGTATAGAATCTGAACAGATCAATATCTGATCTGATCAGATCTATACTAGCGTCCCCAGCAGTTTAGGGTTCCAAAAAACGCATTGTTAGCGGGATCAGCCCAGATACCTGCTAGCATCTGCGTTTTGCCCCTCCGCCCAGCCCACCCAAGTGCAGTATCGATCGATCACTGTCACTTACAAAACACTAAACACATAACTGCAGCGATCGCGGAGTCAGGCCTGATCCCTGCGATCGCTAAGTTTTTTTTGGTAGCATTTTATATTTAAATCCGGAAGGCAGTGCTTGGTTTTCAGGGTCCCGTACGTGGCTAGGCTCCCAAAAAGTCCCCCACATGTGGTATCCCCGTACCCGGGAGAAGCAGCAGAATTTATTTTGGGGTGTAATTTGACTTCTGCCCATAGCATGTGTGAGCAATATATCATTTAGTGACAACTTTGTGCAAAAAATTTTTTTTAATATTCCTGCAACTTGTGGCAAAATATAAAATATTTCATGGACTCAACATGCCTCTCAGTAAATAGCTTGGGGTGTCTACTTTCCAAAATGGGGTCATTTGGGGGGGGGGGGGGGGTTGTGCTATTTTGGCATTTTATGGCCTTCGAAACTGTGATAGGTAGTGAGGAGTGAAATCAAAAATTTGCACCCTTAGAAATCCTGAAGGCAGTGATTGGTTTTCGGGGTGCCCGTGCGCGACTAGACTCCCAAAAAGTCCCACACATGTGGTATCCCCATACTCGGAAGAAGTAGCGGAATATATTTTGGGGTGCAATTCCACATATAACCATGGCATGTGTGAGCAATATATCATTTAGTGACAACTTTTTGTAAAATTTTTTTTTTTTTTTTTTTTTTTTGTCATTCAATCCCTTAGGACAAAAAAAATAAATTTTCAATGGGCTCAACATACCCATCAGCAATTTCCTTAGGGTGTCTACTTTCCAAAATGGGGTCATTTGGGGGGGGGGGGGGGGCGGGTTTTTACTGCCCTGCCATTTTAGCACCTCAAGAAATGAGATGGGCAGTCATAAATTAAAAGCTGTGTAAATTCCAGAAAATTTACTCTAGTTTGTAGACGCTATAATTTTTGCGCAAACCAAAAAATATACGCTTATTGACATTTTTTTTTACTAAAGACATGTGGCTGAATACATTTTGCCCTAAATGTATGACTAAAATTGAGTTTATTGGATTTTTCTTATAACAAAAAGTAGAAAATATAATTTTTTCTCAAAATTTTCGGCCTTTTTTCATTTATTTCGCAAAAAATAAAAATCGCAGAGGCAATCAAATACCATCAAAAGAAAGCTCTATTTGTGGGAAGAAAAGGACGCAAATTTCGTTTGGGTGCAAAATTGCATGACCGCGCAATTACCAGTTAAAGCAGCGCAGTGCGAAATTGTAAAAAGACCTCTGGTCCTTAGGGTGTTTATTGGTCCGGGGCTGAAGTGGTTATAGTCTCACACATTAGGGACTTTGCCAGTACTGTACAAAAGAAACATAAGTCATTTAAAAATCTTCATATGAATTACATGTTAAAAATGCTCAATATTAGAATCCACTAACAATTATACCCTAAAAGAGAAGGTTTTTTTTTTGTTTTTTAAATCATACATACCTACGGTAAGTGGATGCAGCATCGGTCCCCTGCCAGCTCTAAGACTCAGAACTGAGCGATCAAACACCGCTGATCGTTCAGTGAGCAGGGAGCTGGTGACTGTTTATAGCAAAACACATTTTCTTTATCCCTTGCTTAACATATATGTAAATGTTTATAGATTTCATCTGAAACCCAACATGCATCATTGATGGGAACATACATTTCTTCAGGAGTGTAGAGGTAGTGCATACACAAATAGTATAAACAACAATAAATCAAAGTACCCAACAACAGCGTTTTAACCACTTTCAGACCGGACCATTTTGCTGGCCAAAGACCAGACCACTTTTTGCGATTCGCCACTGCGTCGCTTTAACTGACAATTGCGCGGTCGTGCGACGTGGCTCCCAGACAAAATTGACGTCCTTTTTTTCCCACAAATAGAGCTTGCTTTTGGTGGTATTTGATCACCCCTGCGGTTTTTATTTTTTGCGCTATAAACAAAATAGAGCGACAATTTTGAAAATAAAAACGCATTATTTTTTACTTTTTGTTATAATAAATATCCCCCAAAAATATATAAAAAAAACATTTTTTTCCCTCAGTTTAGGCCGATACGTATTCTTCTACATATTTTTGGTAAAAAAAAATCGCAATAAGCGATTATTGATTGGTTTGTGCAAAAGTTATAGTGTTTACAAAATAGGGATAGTTTTATAGCATTTTTATTAATAATTTTTTATTTTATTTTTTTACTAGTAATGGCGGCGATCAGCGATTTTTATTGTGACTGCGACATTGTGGGGGACCCATCGGACATTTTTGACACATTTTTGGGACCATTGTCATTTATACAGTAATCACTGCTATATAAATGCAGTGATTCCTGTGTAAATGACACTGGCAGTGAAATGGTTAACCAGTGGGTGGCAGTGTAGGGGTTAAGTGTTCCTAGGGGTGTGTTACTAACTGGGGGGGGGGGTTGGGCTTTTATTTAGTGAACACTGATCTCTGCTCCAATCACATGGAGCAGAGATCAGCGTCACTAGTTGCTAGGCAGAATGGAGAAATGCTGTTTACACGGCATTTCCTCTATTCAGCCGTCCCGTGAGACGATCGCGGGTATACCCGCGGCCATCGAGTCCGCGGGTCCCGCGACCGGACTCACGGGGGTCCCGACCGGCGCGGGAGCGCGCCGGTGGCGCTCTCCCGATGGCAGGGCAGCATTGAAGATTGGACATACATGTACACCAATATGCCTGTCCGTGCCATTCTGTTGACGTACATTGTCGTGCGCTGGTCGGGAAGTGGTTAAAAAATATTACCTATAAAATGAAGTTTCGTGGCTGAGAGTGAACACTCATGGTAGATAAACAGGAGGGTGCGGTGTGCTTGTGCATCACATAGATGTTGTACTTTAAATATTAATAAAAATGGTTTTTGGTTCTAACCCTTCACCACTCCATCCAAAACCAAAAAAGCACCTAAAATCCCCACTGACCATTGCTCCTCTGCTCACTTACAGAAAATCCACAGGAGGTAGTTGATACCCCTGTTGACAAGCAATCAATTTGAATTGAGTTGTACTCTGAATCGGAGACTTTGGAAGAATTTTTTTTTCTTTCCTTTTTTTTTTTTTTTTTTTGCAGCCTTCGTTTGTTTTCAGCTTATAAACTTCCATATTTTTTCTTTTCTTCCAGGAGCAAATCTCAACTCAGTTGGCAGAAAAGGATAGTATTCTTCAGAACTGGCGCCACGAGAGGGACACACTTGTCTCAGCACTTGAAATCCAGCTGAAAAACCTGCTGTCCAGCAATGCTGAAAAAGAGAGAGAAATCGAAAATTTAAAGAAATCTAACAATGGCCAAAATAGTGAGGTGAGATACGTAAAGCTGAAGTTCAGGATTGGTCTCCTCTTACGCTGCTTCATTCTATAAGGTTTTAGAATTTTAGTCATCTGCACACCTAAGTATAAATAATAGGGGGAGTTTTGGTTAATTGGAGAAGTTTAATCGGACCGTCCGTCATCATTTCATTCTAGAGATTATTTGACCTCTGGCTATTAGCATGCTACAGAGAAAATAACTCGGAGCAAAAAAGGATTACTTGGAAATCCTAACAATAAATTGTAATCCGCTTCTGATTGAACAATTTAACCACTTCAGCCCCAGAAGGATTTACCCCTTCTTGACCAAGCCTTTATTTGCGATACAGCGCGGTGTCGCTTTAACTGATAATTGCACGGTCGTGCGACGTTGTACGCAAACAAAATTGACGTCCTTTTTACCCACAAATAGAGCTTTCTTTTGGTGGTATTTGATCACTTCTGCGGTTTTCATTTTTTGTGCTATAAATAAAAAAAGGCCGTCAATTTTGAAAAAAAAGCTATATTTTTTGCTATAATAAATATATAAAAATCAAATTTCTTCCACAGTTTAGGCCAATATGTATTCTACATATTTTTGGTAAAAATAAAAAATATTGATTGGTTTGCGCAAAGGTTATCACGTCTACAAAATAGGGGATAGATTTTTGGCATTTTTATTAATATTTTTTTTTTTATTAGTAATTGTGGCGATCTGCGATTTTTATCGTGACTGCAAAATTGCGGACACATGTCACTATTTTGCGACCAAAATGCACTGATTACTGTGTAATTGTCACTGGCAGGAAAAGGGTGGAGCATAAGAGGGGGATAAAGGGGTTAACTGTGTTCTCTCAGCATGTTCTAACTGTAGGGGGGGGGGTGTCACTAGAACATGACAGAGATCACTGGGAGTAGTAGATTCCTGTCATGTTGCTAGGCAGAACAGGGAAATGCCTTGTTTACATAGGCATCTCCCTGTTTTGCCTCTCTGTGCCACGATATTGGGCCACTGGTGGACATCGAGCCCGCATTGTGAGTTGCCCTTTAACTCACTGCACTCCAGGGATGGGATGTAACATTGCCTCAACTAATATTGCCTCAACTAATTTCATCTGTAATTGGACGTCTTCCTGAAGACGTTCAATTACAGACATAACTAGTTAAGGCAATGTTCCCCAGCCGATACATTACATCCCACGCCTGGATCTTAATTGAGCTTCTGGTCTCGGGGCAGCGGCGGCAACCCTAAGCGCTGTATATACCTGGTGCTGGGTCTCAGGAATATATACATGTGAGTGTGGTGTAATTGTAAGGTTTTATATGGTTTAATAAAGTCGACTGCTGTGCACAATGAACCTTTTCCCTGCTACTGTTTTTTGAGTGGGCAGAGTATGTCATTGGAAAGACTCACATCCTGGTACATGTAAATGGTCAGTTTGGTGGCAAAATATTCAGTGGGTCCAACCAAAAAAAGCGCAGTGAGACTTATCTAGTAATATCCATGTGGGGGGGTCACCTGGAAGTGGTAATGTGTTTATCTGTTACTAATGACACCAGCACTTGTTACCTTATCTTTTGTTTTTTAAGCAACTATCATTTGAATGGGACTCACTGATGCATTTGATATTAGTTTTATTTTATTTTATTTTTTGGTGCCGTTCATTTATTTTTTGGACTTTTATATATGGCAAATGTTTAGTAATCTTGATTCACATGGCAGTGCAGTCTATATACACATATATAGGGTTCACGAATGTGGAAGTTAGACACATTTTGATGACTGCAGCAGCCATAATCACTCTCATCTGTGATCCCCTTTTTTGTTTTTTCCCTGTGGGGCAAAGTTTTCATTGTGGATTGTTACTCATTACAGCATACACTTGAAATTGGGGGGGGGGGGGTAATAAATGATTATCTGAAGATGTCTTGGGGTTTGCACGCCCCTTATCCTATAAACTCCTGTGTTACACTTTGTTTACAATTGTATTAACAGCAAGCAGGTTCACTTTAGCTTTAAATTAATGTGATAAAGTCAAATGAAATCTTACAAAATTTAAGTTTAAGTTTTTTTTTTGCCACATATGGTGCCAAGGAATGCATGAAGCAATGGTTATGGGCCAAACTACTGTAAAATAACTCAAAGCAACCTGTTAGTTGTGACAGGCCTCATACAAATGAAAGGTAATTACTGCTCCCATGATTTCACGCATTGCCATCAAACATTTTTGAATGTTCCTGCTAGCTATATGCACACATACAGATTGCAGTTCGCTATCACAGACAAATCAAGAAAAGCTTTCAGCTGACACTTGGAGGTATTATTGTCTGACTGTATTATAAACTGTAAAAAAGCATCCTTCTCTTGCTTACAGTATGTGGGACATGGATAGGGTGTGTAGAGGGTTCACTTTTCCTATCAGCACTAAAGGCATTTGTTTTGAGAATCTTTGGGTGACTATCTAAATTTTACCATAGGATTTTTCACATCTGGAAGAAATGAAGAGGCAGCTGGCTGCTAGTGAAGCCACCATAAAAGAGCTGCAGAAGAAACTCTTAGAAGCGGAACATAAACTATCCTCATCTGCCACTGCAATGGAAATGGTAAGGGCTGAAAAAAATAGTAATTCACTGCAGAGAGATGTTTTTATATGAACGTGCAGAAAATACAAATTTTAGTAAGAAAACTGGTGAGAATAGGCCAATGAGAAGGGGATTTTTAACATGTAAAAAGTAGCAGCAGCAACAAAAAGTAGCAGTATGTCCCAAATGTAATATTACTGATCTGACCGCAGAACTTTGAAGTTTGTTGATGGCCAAAGTTTACTGCTCTTTGAACATCCTCTCTGAACAGCTTTTGTAAGAGTCCATTCACACAGGAGCAACTTTGGATCCGACTTGAAGTCGTCCCAAGTTGCCTCAAGTCGCGCAACATTTAAAAATCAATGTAAGTGAATGAGAGCCGTCTTAATGTACACTACTGAAGTCGCTCCGACTTCAGAAAAGGTTCCTGTACTACTTCAATCCGACTTCTAGGCAACTTGTACCCATTGATTTCAATAGAAGTTGCCTCCAAGTCTGATCCCCTGTCTTAACTGAAGCAACTTTCCAGGAAGTAAAAATAGTTTTCTAGGCAAACCCCTCCCTCCCACAGAGCTGATTATTATGTGATTGGCCACTGGTAAAGTCTCCTCTCCTGGAAGCAACTTCAAGTTGCCTTGTAAGTTGCCTCAAGTCGTGCTGTGATTCATACTCAAGTCGTGTCCAAGTTGCCTCCCAAAGTCTCGCTCAAAGTCGTGTTGCCCCTGTGTGAACGGACCCTAAATGTTTTAGTGGATAGTTCTTCCTTTATGTATAATACATGAACTACCCCCCACACACACATTGGAAGCTAATGATGTGCATGAATACATTACTCTAACCTTGATTTACAAACCACCAGTGCTGGCAAGAAAATGTTGCAAAAGAAACACAGCATGCACATTTGTTAAAATGTATATTGTTTTTATTCTATTCAGTCATTGAAATGTTTGGTTTCATAATTTAGTAATTACATGGAGAAAACCATCTGGACTGTTTGGTGACACTCTTGATATAGTATGGACCACATTTGTATGGTGAATTTTTAAAGTAAATTTTTGCCTATGCAAGGAAAATTTACCAGGTTCACTTACACACCAGCTCTATGCTATTTATTCTTAGGCCGCGTACACACGGGCGGACTGTTCGCCCAACTTTGTCCGCTGAACAGTGTTTCAGCGGACAGTCCGCTCGTGTGTGGGCTTCAGCGGACAGTCTGACGAACAAAGTTTTTCGGAATTCCCGTAAGACAGTCCGCTGAAACTTGGTTTGAGCGGACAGTCCGCTCGTGTGTAGGCTTGTTCGACAAACTACGTTTCGCGCATGCTCAGAAAGGATTTACACGGCGAAGGTTGCATTGCAGTGTATTGGACGTCGTATTTTTCGTCCCGTCGTACGTGCCGTTCACGTCATCGCGCACGCTTTCAGCAGACTGTTCGTTCATCGTGTGTGGTCAAGTCCGTTCATGCAAATTTTGAGCGGACTGTTTGTCGTACTGTTTGACGAACAAAGTTGGGCGAACAGTCCGCCCGTGTGTACGCGGCCTTACTCTCCTGTTTTTCCATTTAAACATTGGAGTCAATACAAGAAGCCCTACATAAACTGTTGCTCTAATCAGAGCCTTCATGTGGTTTAGGATGCTTTCCAGCTCTGTATCAGGAGTGGAAGAGGAGTGGGATATATAAAAAAAAAAAAAAAAAAAAAGGAAAGTTGGATGGTGGCAATTGATTCTAAACAGAAGTTTTTCCACATGCTTCCTTGTTATATTTAGCTGGTGCAATCTGATAATGGGCTGTGAACATTGTATTTGAATAGTTGCACAACAGTCCACCAAGTGGTGTAGACAACAGACATGCATACCACTTTTGGCATTAAGTAAAATGATGTTCAATCTACATCACTGATCTTTGTTTAAAATACAGGTGGAAAAGACGCAAATGCTAACAACGGAACAACCTGAATCAGCCAATTTGTTGAGCAGAGATGACAGCAAGGGTGATTCTTTAAGAAGTAATATTTCCACAAATGACAGTAAGGTTAGTAACTGAATAGGAAATATGTGTAAAAAAAAATAAAATAGTGTACATACAGTATAATTGCAGTGATGTTAAATGCACATTCAGAACATAGCTTAAGCGTGTACTTTTACATCCCATGTAAAATTAAGAGCAGTTACTCTTAATATTTCTGCCTTCTTTGTTCATAATGGGCATTTAAAAGTTTCAACTAGAGAGAGTCTGAAGGTAAACATCTTACGCTGTGCTCTTTGTAGACAAAAAATGTGTTCTCTTATTCCTGTATTACGAGGGTGCATTCTATTCATGAAGGTAAAAAAAACCTGTGTGCAGCAATTGTTGAACATTATGTTCAACACATGCACTTCCTATTTCCTAGTGCTGCAGGTGATTACAAAATCGTGCTCCACTCCAAGATGAGTAAAATTACCAGATAATAAGACTTTAAGGTCTGACCTCGCTTTAGTGAGCTCTCCCCTCACTATGGGTATGGAATATATCTCCCTTCAAGAAGGCCCATAAGATATTAATCACTTGGGAAGCAATCTCTGGTTCACTCCACCATATACAGTATTACTCACACAGGATGATATGGAGCATAGTAATATAAAGAGTAATAAAAAGAGAGGGAAGAAATGCTCATCGCACAACGTCCACCGATAAAAAATAATTTATTAAAAAGACAAGTACCTTACAAGTCTGATGTAAAAACAGGCATTCGATACAGAATTATTGGCCAGCGCCTCGGCAGGCGTGCTGGCGCCACTGCTATTTTCTCTGCCCAGCGTACATTTCGTTGTATGAGACTTCGTCACTGGGGCAACGGGCATAGTGGTGCTCACAGATGGCAAGTCTAAATAATCTAAGGATCTCCAGCTTATGCATTACACTTAAACTCTATCAAAGAATATTAAATGCAAGCCAATGATAAATTAATCTCAGGCAGCGCTTGCTATAACAATAATATGACACTGTGAATGCCACTGATATGATACAATACATGAGCTTCCTTTTGGCAGATTACAACCATTTTTAGCCACATAGAGACTTCAATAGAAATGCCTGACTTGAGAGTATTATGAGCATTTTGTCGCTCTTTTTTTGCTCAAACACCAGCTCTCCACCCCTCTCCTCTGGCTGGTGCTTTTCGATTCACTAGCCAAAAACACTTGAAGCTGTTAAATGCTTGTAATACACTTCTAAAATGCTTATAAAAAAAAGCTGCAAAATGCTTATAAAAAAAAGCTGCAAAATGCTTATAACAAAAAAGCTGCAAAATGCTTATAACAAAAAAGCTGCAAAATGCTTATAACAAAAAAGCTGCAAAATGCTTATAACAAAAAAGCTGCAAAATGCTTATAACAAAAAAGCTGCAAAACGCTTATATCAAAAAAGCTGCAAAACGCTTATAACAAAAAAGCTGCAAAACGCTTAAAAAAAATAATAAAAAAAACTAAAAACGCCAGTAATTTGCTCCACTCAGGTGTGAATGGAGCCTTAGTGAGGAAGATGCAGGCATGCCAGCCTACATAATATCATAGTGGTTGTAAACCTCAGACACAAAATATGAACAAAGCATCTCACTCTATAGTGTGTACTTGTCAAATTTAAGAGCAGGGTGGATAAAAATCAATGATGTTGTGTAAAAAAAATAAACTTTTTTAATAAAGATTTTTTTTTTAAATTTGTTGCAATAAAATGCTTGTAGGTCTCTAGTGTCGCTCACGGATCCAAGGCTCCTCCCTGTTGAGATCCAAAGGGTTCTCCCACACGATCATCGGCCAGGTTAAAAATCAATGGAGAGACAGCCTCTCATAGTATAAAATCCTTTGTAGATTTATTCATTTAGAAATGGCAGTATAAAAAAACACCACTGTATAAGTAAGAAATGGCCCTCTGGGTGTGCAGAGAGATGGACGCTGCCTACAGCCTGTCAGGCGTTCCACTCGTTGAGCCAGAAGTGATGCACGGTAACATCAGCTCCACGCGTTTCATCAATTGGCGATGTTATCAAAGACAGGAAGTTCCTTTGTGTGCAAACCACTTATATATACTCCAGAGGACGATGTCACTCCTCCCCTTTCGATCAAATTCTCTACCGTAGAAAAGACAATCAGGAATTACCTTTCTGCTTAGTCTTCCTGTGATACCATTCGCTCCTTTTATCTTTATTGCATGTGAAGCCTTAGTATGATACGGGTGGTGCATCAATGGGGACGTCTTGTGAATTTTGTGTAAACTGCTGCCTTTTTTTAATATAGCTATTATTAATGAAATGTATTTATGTCCCATTCAATATTAAGCTCCTGTGGGCAATGGGTTTTGAGCTGATATAGCCAGCAGGTTTCATGGCTAGAGATATAGAAAACTACATTGCTCCCCTACCATTGGGATAAAAAAGATTCTATACCCAGTACCCCTGACTGATTCCTAACATATTTAAGGGGAAAATGTCTCGATCGACTTTTCCTCATTACTGTGGATGCGAATGTCTGAAGGCAAACATCATGCGCTTACGTTAGTATTAGTGTTCTCTAATTCCTGTATTATGAGGGTGCATTCTGTATTATGTGTTCCTTAAAAAAAAAAAGTTTTTGAACACATTGTTAAAATGAATTTATATTCTTAAAGTGGTTCTAAAGGCTCAAGGTTTTTTACCTTTGTGCATTATATGCATAAAGGTAAAAAACTTTCTGTGTGCAGTAGCCCCCCTAATACTTACCTGAGCCCCATTGCGACCCAGCGATTGTACACGAGAGCCTCGGCTCTCCAGGGACTCTCCCTCCTTATTGGTTGAGACAGCGCACTGCTGTCAATCACAACTAGTGAGCCAATGAGAAGTGAAAGGTGGTGGGGCCGAGCCGCAGCTCTTTGTCATTATAGACACGCAGTGCAGCAACTTGGGGAGAGCCTGCTTGGGTGCCCCCACAGCAAACTGTTTGCTCTGGGGGCACTTGGCAGGAGTAAGGAGCCAGGAGCGCCATTGTGGGACCCAAGAAGAGGAGGATGGGGTCTGCTGTATGCAAAACCCTTGCACGGAGCAGGTAAGTATAACATGTTGTTTAAAAAGGACAAAAAACTTGCCTTTACTATCACTTTAAGATTAAAAACGTATACACTTTAAAATAAAATCTTATCCAAACCATTATTACCCTTTTAAGGAGAACAGAACTGCCGGTTTACTAGTTGAGCCCGGTAGGCCTGTTCTCAGACATGCCATTGCCTGCTTCTAGGCTTACCTCACTACTATGTAAAAATTAAGTTTTCATTGTAAGTATTCTGTTTCCCCCTATACAGACTGAGAAATACACCCCCCCACCCCCACTTCCTGCCAGTACTACTATGCACAGTGCTGTTACCCCAATCATTGATGGTTAATTATAGATTCCTTCAAAAACGCCCTCATTTTGTGTTTTTTTTGTTGTTGCAGGATGGTTCAGAAACTGTTTTGGACTCCTCTATGATTTCCACTGAAAATGGGAAAACCAGCAGGTTCCCTAAGCCACAGATGGAGATTAGCTTTAGCCCAGTAAAGCCAAACAAAATGGAAGTTAAACATCATGGTTGTGACTCGCCGATAACTGTGAGAATTACTAGAACATCAAGAAAGAGAAAAAGTGGTGAGATGGAGCAGGTAATTTCATTTAGTCGTAATGCTGGTTACCAAAACTGTTCTACTATAATGCATAAGCAGCTACAAATGTGTTTTTTTTTATTTTTTTTTATTTTTTTTTAATCGCTAAACTGAAAGGGTATGTCCTAGTTAAAGATTTACAGTATTGTGAGTTAGTGAGAGCTCTGAGAAACTCATGTGAAATAACCATCGGAGTCTGCCAGCAGACATGTTTTCCATACAATATTCGTTTTTTAAAAAAAAACTGAGAAGAAAAATATCCAGTCACTGACCCCAGTGGCTGTTTTGTATGGACTTGCATCCTTACTGGACACCGTATTTCTCAGACTTCTGACGGAATGGTGTTCCTTTTTAGCTTTGAAGCTTGCAGAAAGAATACAAGAGCTCCACTTTTTTCACTTTTAGGGTTGTAAATTGGGAGATGACATACTTTGCAATCATAAAGATAGAAGGTTCCCAAGCTGCAAGTTCCCAAGGCCCCGTTTACACCTGAGCAATTTTTTCCTTAAAGCTTGTAGCTCTAAAATGCTCAACAAGCCAAGTGCCATTCATTTTAATGGCCCCTGTTCACATATGAGCGCTCTGTCGCCTGAAGCAAAATTCCTGTTGCTCAAAAAAGTACATGAACTTCCTTTTGGCAGATTAGAACCATTTTTAGCCACATAGAGACTTCAATAGAAATGCCTGACTTGAGAGTATTACGAGCATTTTGTCGCTCTTTTTTTGCTTAAACACCAGCTCTCCACCCCTTTCTTCTGGCTGGTGCTTTTCGATTCACTAACCAAAAACACTTGAAGCTGTAAAACGCTTGTAATACACTTCTAAAACGCTTGTAAAGCTGCAAAACGCTTATAACAAAAAAGCTGCAAAAAAAAACAAAACGAAAAACGCCAGTAATTTGCTCCACTCAGGTGTGAATGGAGCCTTAGTGAGGAAGATGCAGGCATGCCAGCCTACATAATAATATCATAGTGGTTGTAAACCTCAGACACAAAATATGAACAAAGCATCTCACTCTATAGTGTGTACTTGTCAAATTTAAGAGCAGGGTGGATAAAAATCAATGATTTTGTGTAAAAAATAAATAGATTTATTTTTTAATTTAAATTTGTTTTAATAAAATGCTTTTGGAGTAAGAATCTATCTAAAGATAGTTCTCCATTTAAGATGCATTAACCACTTCAGCCCGGAAGAATTTGCCCCTTTAATGGCCGGCCATTTTTTTGCGATACAGTCCCACAACGCTTTAACTTAATATTGCGCAGTTGTTTATTTGTGTAGAAAATCCTTTACACATTTTTTGCCATGATTAAGAAGCCCAAGATTATCAGACGCTGTCCATGGAATGATGTCACTCCCACCTCCAGATTAAAATGATCAGGACGTGCCTTACTCCCGTATTTCAGCAATCAGTTGTTAGTAGACCCCTGGCTGTATACTGCTTGACATTATACTGCATCTCAAGCTGTTTGATTTCAGAAATATCTGGTTCATCTGATTACATTTCTGCATTAAACTTTTCCTTGCATGATAGTCTACCTTTAATAAACATTGTTTGTGTTCTTGTTGGGAAGGTTGCTCTTCTTCGTGAACTGCTGTAAACTTTTATACTTTTACTAACTACATCATAAGCCACCTTTTCATCCATAAATCTCATAATTGAAACTGATCTGTAAAAACAGCTGCTTGATTTCAGCATTAATGATCACCATAAAAGGAGGTTTCTGTCTGTTATGAGACCTATGTGCTGTATTCAGGATGCATTTTTTAAAGGCTTGCCCATGGTTCTATTAAATCGTGAAGGTTATTTATGAGAAATGCTTACTAAGATTAATTAGAACCGGTCCTTTATAGTGCTATTCTGAAATCACCAATGGGTTACTGTGTTTTACTTCTATAAAATGGGGAGCTGCGCTAAATAAATAAAAAAAGTTGTTTTGTGACCACAAAAACCGAAAAAAACAAACAGATACACCACGTTCACTCAAAGAAGTGAATAGATAAACTGATAAAAATAATTATGTAAGTAGATAAAGTGTATGGAAAAAATCGATTCTTTATACAAATAAATAATCATAGGATTATAAAAGTGATCATAAAAAAACAACAATCCCAGCTGATTGGTATATGTAAAGGGACACCACAGGACGTGCTACCACAATATTCAGATATATTGATAAGTGAATAAATTCTAATAAGTGGTAAATATCTAAATACATTTTTTTACAAATATATAAATAAAGTAAAAATTGAATAAATATAACAAAATTCAAAGTTCATGCAGTGTTTATGAAAAAAAAGGGAAAAAATAGTCCACACCAGTCCCATAAATAAAAAATGACAAGTAATCCAATGTGCAATGGAATATGACACCAGCTAAAAATCATGTGACAGGGAATCCACTGAAGCACCTCCACCAATGGATAGTAAGGGCCGCTTACCAGAGCATAAGATCTCAGTGTTAAATGAGATCAAAAACGTATTCGTAGATGGTCTAGATGGACGGTCCTAGGAAACCGCATCGAGCCTCTCTCTCCCGATATTCCAACCAGTTAGAACGTTAGTGCCCCAAAGTATATGAAAAGACAAGGGGACACACGCATAGCATAAAACCCTTTTAATAAACTAATAAATTAAAAGCAGATAAACTCACATAGTCAGCATATATAACAGCAATTTTCAAAATCGAGCCAGCCAGCTCTCGGCTACCGCCCGCACTTCCGGGTCTGCGTAGAACGCGGTAACGTCAGCACGCCGTTCCTCCCTATGCGTTTCATCACTTTATATTCATATATTTGTAAAATTTTTATTTTAGATATTTACCACTTATTAGAATTTATTCACTTATCAATTTATCTGAATATTGTGGTAGCACATCCTTTGGTGTCCCTTTACACATACCAATTAGCTGGGATTGTTGTTTTTTATGATCACTTTTATAATCCTATGATTATTTATTTGTATAAGGAATTGATTTTTTTCCATACACTTTATCTACTTACATAATCAATTATTTTTATCAGTTTATCTATTCACTTCTTCTGAGTGAACGTGGTGTATCTGTTTTTTTCGTTTTTTGTGGTCACAAAAAAAACTTTTTTATTTATTTAGCGCAGCTCCCCATTTTATATCATTTTGACTGTCGTAGTATAATTTGAGCTGCTGCTTAGAGGGCGGTTTTTTCGAATAGCGCAGTTTCTTCTATTTACTATTTGTGTTTTACTTCTGTCCGGAAGCAGGATCAATCAAAAAATGAAAACATGCTCTTCGTTCACTCTATTTGACTATTGAGGGTAATGTGAGAGCAATGGAAACTTTGTTTTATCTCTTATGGGTTGTCTACACTAAAGCCAAACTCCAGGAAAATTATAGAAGTGCTAGAAGGTTTAAAATGCTATTGTGAGAGCCCAGTCAACCCCCTTTTAATGAATATGCATTTTTTTTTTTTATCAGCCTTAAATACTTTTTGTACTAGGAAAATCAGATTCTTCAATCCCACAGGCCCCACTAAACACTTTTCTGACCAACATAGTTCTTGTTCCCTGAGCAGAGCAATAACCAGAAGTGTATTGGAGAGCTTGGTGCTACTTGTGTGTGAGAGCAGGAGTTTGAGTCTCCTAGTAATTGCCAGCATAGTCTTATTTTAACCATAAAAAAGGGGCACACTGTACTGTGTATGCAGCCTGACTGCATTACAGTAAAAAAAATAAAAGGATGCAATTTGTCTTTAAATGTTTGTCTTTCTATTCCCGTTTTGACACTCCTGGACAGTAAGGAAGTATAAATCTTTCCTTTGTGGTCACAGACAAAAATAAACTCCTGGCTGAGGTTCCAAGGATGTCTTCACTTTCCTAAAAAAAAAAAATGTATTCTAGAAGTATTCAGGTAAATTGGGTTATGCAGCTGCTTTTAAGAGATTAGAAACACCCATCATTATATATTACCTCTATAAGAGGTATGTCTGGTTCCGCTCTGCTTCCCCAGCGATTCAGGGGCGATCCAGTTCAATGCAGAGGGTTTCTCAACCAGGTAGAGATTTACTTTGTGATGCTGCCCCAGGCATTTCCCACGGACAGAATCAATGTAGGCTTCATGATATCTTTGCTTTCTGAAAGAGACTTGGCCTGGGCAAATCCTCTATGGGAGACGCAAAAACCCATTGTCCAGAATTACCCAGAGTTTGTGGATTCCTTTAAGAGGGTATTTGATGTTCCCTCACGCTCCACGTCTGCTGCCAAATGTCTGATGTCCGCCAAACAAGGTACAAGAACCGTTGCCGATTATGCCATTGAGTTCCATACACTGGCAGCAGAGGTTGCTTGGAATAATGAGGCCCTTGTGGCTGCTTTTTTCTCATGGTTTCTCATGGTTTTTCTCATGGTCTCTCGGATCACATCAAAGATAAGAGAGCAGCAGACATACCCACTGAGCTAGAGAAGTTGATCACGTTTGCCATCCTCATTGACTCCAGACTCCAAGAGTGACCCTCTTTTAAGGAGCACTTGTGGAAGTCTCCTTTTCCTTTGGCTCTGAGCGTTGCAGTCCCACCCTCACCTCCCATACTTCCTGATACCGAGTCTGCCAATGAGGTAGAACTCATGAACTTGGGCTTCACACATCTCTCTGCGGATGAGAGGGCCTTTAGGAGGAGGGGCGAGATTGTGGCTTTATTGTGGCCAGGCAGGTCACTTTTCAAAGTTTTGTCCGACCCATTCTGGAAATGCATGCACTTTGAAGTCCTGTAGGGGACAGACCTTAGGTGGAATTGTTTCATAAGCCCCTGGTACAGGTTACCCATTCTTGGTCTGAGTCGTCCATTGAGATACTGGTTTTAATCGACTCTGGGACTGCAGGCATTTTCATAGATGATGCCTTTGTGTCCAAGCACTGGATTCCCCTGCAGCTTCATGCCACTCCACTTGCCATTGAGGCTATTGATGGGAGACCTCTAGAGCCTGCCCATGTGACTCATGAGACTGTTCCATTGACCATGGCTCACCATGAGATAATCCAATTCCAGGTCATTTCCTCACCTCATTTTCTGGTGGTTATTGGTTAACTTTGTTGCAGGGGCACAACCAGTCTTTTGATTGACTTTGTGCTGAGGTTCTTTCCTGGTCTCCCCAATGCAGGGAGACATGTTTTCTGATAGTGTTTACGGTCTTGTGCACCCCTTAACTCTCCGCCCTGCCAAAGGAACACTGAATATTTTGCAATGCCTTTGACAAAGGTCAAGCCGGTAGTTTACCTTCGCACCGGTCCTATAATTGCGCAATTTACCTTCAACCTTGTGGCATTCCACCTCGTGTTCGGGTCTACCTTTGTCAGCCATGGAGGAGTATGTGGCTGATGCACTTTGAGGATTCATCCACAGGTCCTCTGCCTGCTGGAGCTGGTTTCTTCTTTCTGAAAAAGAAGAATGGTGAACTGCAACCTTGTATTGATTATAGGGTTCTCAATCCCTTCATGATTAAGAACGACTATCTGATTCCTTTGATTATGGAGTTATTTGACCACGTCAAGGGAGCAGCGGTTTTTATGAAGCTTGATTTGCGAGGGGCATACAATCTCATGAGGATCAAGGAGGGCGAGTAATGGAAAACTGTGTTTAGTACCAGAACAGGCCATTATGAATACCTAGTTATGCTGTTTGGTCTTTGCAATGCTCCAGCAGTTTTCCAGGAATTTATCAACAATGTCTTCCGAGATTTGTTGCAGCCATGTGTATTGGTTTATCTCAACGATTTTCTCGTATTATCCAAATCCCTAGAGAGCCATCACACAGATTTCCGCCATGTGCTGCAGAGGTTGAGAGATAATAACCTGTATTGCAAATTGGGAGAAGTGCGAGTTTCATTGTGAACAGGTTTAATTGCTGGGTTATGTAATTTCCACTGCTGGTTTTTCGATGTACCCTTTCGGCAGTACTACAGTGGCCCCAACCCGTGGGTTTACAACTATTGCTGCGTTTTCTTGGCTTTGCCAATTGTTATCAGAAATCTATTTGTAACTTCTCATCTCTGGTCAAACACCTGAATGATATGATCAGAAAGGACGGCAACCCACCAAATTGGTCTCCAGACTCTATTAATGCCTTTGAGAGTCTCAAGGCTGCCTTTGCTTCTGCTCCTGCTCCTGTGTTGGTACATCCTGATTCTATGGTACCTTTCTTCTTTGAGGTTGATGCATCTGAGACTTGAGTTGGTGCCCTGCTGTCTCAACGTCCTACCTCTGAGAGCGCTATGCATCCTTGTAGCTACTTTTTCAAGAAATTATCTCCTGCAGAATGCAATGAGGTTGGGGACAGAGTTGTTGGCAATCATTTTAGCCCTTAAGGAATGGATGCATCTCCTCAAAGGTACTACCGTGCTGGTTCTTATTAAGACTGACCATAAGAATCTCACATTCTTGTCTGAGACTAGACGCCTCTCTCCCAGAAGGGTGCAATTGGCTTGTTACATAGTCTCATTCTTACCTGGTACTAAAAATGTAAGGGCTGATGGTTTGTCGCAATAGTTTTTCTCCACTTCCGCGGTGGAGTCGGTTCCGGTTTCTGTGATTACTCCCGATCATTTTCTGGCTACGGTTCCCACCAGTCTCAGTTTTCCTTTGAGTGACAAAATTCTTGCCACTCAGATCCATTCTCCTGAGAAACCTTGTGAACGCTGTTTTGTCCCTGAGAGTCTCCGTACTGCCATGCTCCAGACTTATTATGCTCCCAAGGCTGCTGGACACCCAGGGAAGAATCAACTCTTTTGGGCCATTTCCCAACAATTCTGGTGGCCTAGTCTATGTGCTTATGTAGCTTCCTTCTTAGCAGCTTTTTCCGTGTGTGCTCAGAGTAAGACACCACAACACCTTCCAGTGGGCGTCCTACAACCCATAACCAATGGAGAGATGCCTTGGACCCACCTGTCAATGAATTTCACTGTGGAGTTACCCAACTCTCAGGGAAACAGAGTTATCCTTATGGTGGTTGACCGGTTCTCTAAAATGTCTCATTGTATTCCACTTAAAGAGGAAGTAAACTCTGATGGGTTTACTTCCTCTTTCATTCCCTGCAAAGGTAAAGCATAATGAACTTCTATGCATCGCATAGCAGTCCATTATGTGTCACTTACATGACACAGGAGTCAGCGAAGTCACCGCCGCCCCCTGTAGTTCCGAGCGTCCATCTTCTTGGTGGGTCTCGCTGCTCCAGCGCTGTGATTCGCCGGAGCAGCGATGACGTCACTCCCGCGCATGCGCACGGGAGCTGACCCTCGCAGCATATTACCGTGATCTGCGGCTTACCCAGTGCGCCTGTGCGCCACTGTTTAAGGCGAATGTGCCGTAGACGGCGCTGGCTGTCTTCAGGTAAATATCTCCTAAACCGTATAGGTTTAGGAGATATTTCTTGGACCTACAGGTAAGCCACTTTAAGAAGTTGCCTAAAAGTTGCCCAAAAAACTGGCTTCCATTTTTGCTCAAAAGATCTTTCGCTTACATGGGTTACCCA
Organism: Lithobates pipiens; assembly: GCF_037356315.1. NCBI lineage: Eukaryota > Metazoa > Chordata > Amphibia > Anura > Ranidae > Lithobates > Lithobates pipiens. The sequence goes on from NW_027507787.1 coordinate 29,334,969, forward strand.
AGGTGATCGTCTCGGGCAGGGGTAGCCAGTTTGTGTCCATGTTTTGGCGAGCCTTATGTGCACAGTTAGGAATTCAGCTTTCTTTCTCCTCTGCGTATCACCCGCAGCCCAATGGGACCTCAGAACGAGCCAACCAGTCCTTGAAACAGTTTTTACGTTGCTACATTTCTGACCACCATAACAACTGGTCAAGACCTCCTTACCTTGGGCTTGGTTTTCTCACAATAGTGCCATCAATACCGCTTCCCAATTTGTCTCCATTGATGGCGAATTATGGTTTCCAACTATCCATGTTGCCTGGCTCATTTGTTCCTCAGAGCATTTCTGCATTGGAGGAGCATCTCTGTGGTCTTCGTTCAATCATAGTTACAGACGACTTTCCTACCACAGCCTATTTGCACTAGACCAGTGATGGCGAACCTTGGCACCCCAGATGTTTTGGAACTACATTTCCCATGATGCTCAACTACACTGCAGAGTGCAAGAGCATCATGGGAAATGTAGTTCCAAAACATCTGGGGTGCCAAGGTTCGCCATCACTGCACTAGACAATGCTAAAAGCACTTGTCTCTGTACTTATGTGCAAGGTGCTGCGAAGTGCTTTACAGGTCCATAACTGTGGGATGCTTATCTGGTGACCCTAATGTTCCCTTAGGGAATGTGTCCACTGAAGGCATGAAGGGTGGCAGCAACAGCATTCTCCCTAGATCCTGCCTCTTTATCCCCCGATGTGTACCCTCTGTGGTATACTGTGGGTGAAGCATGAAGGGCGAGTGGTGTCTGCATGAGGTTGTCTAGTTTCCGTCCTCTTCTCTGAGCCTCATGGTGATTTTTGTGAACCAATGCCTCCATGGACACCGTAACAGTCTGGACTCTGTATTTTGGTGAGATCTACTGTATACTGTACATGTCTTTGTCTGAACTGGCTTATAGCCATAATGGTGGACAGTGTATTATATTATTGGAGCAACATTCCATATGTATTCACAGCACATTCGCCTTAAGTTATGCAATATTCAGCCAATGGTTGGTATTTTTAGTGTTGGATTGTCACATTTGACCTCCCTTTGATGTATTCTAACTGGCTACATGCTCTGTATGGTTCCTTGACATCGCTGTTGATATTGTGCATGCTATCTGTGAGATGCAGACTTTTGTATATGGTCCACTACTTTAAACTTTTATGCTTAATGCTTATTTGCATCTGTACATCTTAGTGAATTCTGATTTATTTGCATGCTCTGTTTATATCTTGATGAACACTTGCATGTTTCTAGGCACGAGTACAGACCCAATATGCTGAGCACCCATCATTACTTAAATCTGTGATGACTAAGCCCAACTCTGTGTCTCTTATTGACACGCAGAGGGCGGGGCCTCGGAGCAGTCACGAATGAGTGCCCCATACCAAGCAGCTCCAGCCTTTTTAGTGACTTTAGTGTGTCTGTGCTCCTGCTTTGGTTACATGTCATTACTCTGGGCTGGCTTCCTGGTGGTGACACCAGTGGACCCTGTCTGCACCATTAGTTCCCACAGGGTAATAACCCAGGAGCATAAAAATAGAACAGTTGTCACCCCATAACAGGGAAGTGCTGTAGCAAAGACCTTCATGAATGAATTACCAGTCATTCTTTTGATGAAAGCTGCAGATTAGAAACATTGACACCACTTTTGAAATGAAACATATTATAAAGCTAGAGATTTTAGTGATTGGTTATAAGCTTTATGTACCTCAACACTGGAATATGTGCTAGTTTACTGCCCTTTTCTTATATGTAGGGGTTACGTAATTTCCATGCGTACATTTTTTTTTTTCCTGTAGAACATACTTGTCTGCTGTGGTACTCAGGCATACGGCAATGAAGTGTACTTCAAATGTATATAAATTACTGACTCCAGTTGATATTTGCCTGAATCTTACAGCATGAGAGAGAACTCTGTGTTCCATCATATATTTGACATCCATTACTGCCCATTATCTTCAGTATGCACTGCATATGTCTGTTTATTTTCGCTCACTTTGCAATGACAGCACATAACTCTCTGAAATAGTTTTTGGAACTGAAGTGCTTGTAAGCATTGTGATGAGTAATGAAGCTTTTTTCCCTAGATATTTCTTGCAATCAACAAAGACAATTTCAGAAATGTCAGCCCTGTTTTTTTTTTATACAGTATATACTTTTATTGAATGTCATCCTAACAAGTATAACATTAAAAGTACTGCTTGCAAGTGTATTATTCATTTATTCGTGTGTGTTACGGCACTAGACCCAATCTGTAGGTTCAGCATATACATTAAAGAGGAATTACAGTCCCCTATATTCTCCTCACCTGCAGCAATGTAATTTCTGCTACCTCATCAGTATTGTTTTTATCCAGTCTGCTTTCATGTTCAGCATCTTCGGCCATCTTGATTGGCACAACACCCATGCATATAAGTTAATTTATCCCATGACGACTCATGCAGATGTGCAGCTTAGTAGACATTCTAAAGAAGTTTGCAAGCAGGAAGATTTTCTTGCATAGTAGGTCTCTTCTGCAATAATAGCCTTGCCTGCTCACAAATTACAGGAGAATTGGAGAATGGCAAACAAAAGATGCCAGCCAGGCAAAAGAACCCCTCCCACTCCCATCATGACCTTTGCTAGTGCCTTATGCCAGCCATAGATGGTTTGAATCTCGGCCAGTTCAGCAGGGGCTGTCCGAGATTCGAGCCATGTATGGGCAGGCTGTTTGTACTCAAGTTGATCGATCAGTCAACTTGGGTACCAGCAGCCTGTCAGATTTTTCATGCTAGCAGCAATCATTGTGTGTTCTCCCAGCCGGGATGGCTCCCCGCGTAGGGAGAACACAATAGCGCCAGGGGAGGGATACCCCCATCAATACTGATTGTGTTGATGGGGGAATCTAAAGATTTTCTTTCCTGAAACCCATGGCTGCTACAAAGTCTATGGCCCGCTTAAAGAGAATGGATGTATTTTGCCCTCTTTTCCTGTTAGATGCCGTTTCTGGATCATCAGAGCCTCGGCACAGCCTTGGAAGCGATACCTGGACCCTGCTGTGAGAAAGACGAGGAATTGGACTGTAATGTGTCATTCTGGCACTGGACAGTCTTGGGCGCTTTCCAGGACACGCTGTGTACTGCGTCAGCTAGCTGCACCACGCTCTACAGGTTCAGGGCTGTGATGCACTTGTCCCTGAAGACCATGCCAGGAAAGTCTATGTTTAGGAATTTTCTGCTCTAATGTAACAGCACTCTGACCCTGGCTGTCAATTGTGTTCTGCATTGTCACACAGGCTTCTGGTGGAGACTACAGGTGGCCGTACATTATTTGTTTATACTAGGTATTGTACTGACAATTTACACAGCTTTGTACATATATTGAATATTCACATCAGTTTGTGCCTTCAAGGAGCTTACAGTCCTAGGGTATATACCTCACATGCATACATACTTGAGCCAATTACCTACCAGCATGTCTTTGGCGTGTGGGAGGAAATGAAAGTACCTGGAGGAAACCTACGTTCGCACATGGAGTACATGCAGATTCCGTGCAGGTAGTTTCATAGTTGGCATTCACATTTTACAGACATGATCCAGTTTTGTCATCATTGGAATACTTGCCCCAAGACAAGGCCTCCATCACTGGAAGGCATATGCATATGGACAGGAATTATCTGCAAATTGCTGCTGTGTTTCGATCATATACATTGACCATTACTCTCTATGATCACGTTTGTTAGGAAAAGTGGGGATTTCTCCCTCTGTAGGATGCAGGGTGCCGGTGCATGATGTTGTCTTGGTTTGATGGGGTTGTTATCTAACTAACCAAAGTTGCTTTTGTCATCTTTTAGCATAATCCATTTTATCATGTATAATAACTAAACTGACACTTTGCATCTATTTCATCTCATTTATTATCTATTTAAATAACGTTTGTTGAAGGCATAAATTTTGACTATATTAATAGATTTATTCCTGTGATCGTCTGCTCCATAAAGTGGCCAAAATGTTTGTTTGTTTTCTCATTGACATATTTCAAAAACTATGCCATATTTTGGACACTAGATCTGACATCTATAGAAATTAATCTATTACAGCCAAAATGTATTGAGCCTGCACAAATGTGTGTGACATTCATCCCAACTATGAAAAGTTTTATGAATAGATTTATTATTGCATTTGAGAGTTTCAAGCAAAGCACAACATTCTTACACTACCAATCCAAATAGTGATATGCTTAAGGCCCGGTTCACACCTGAGCGAGTTTTTACTTGAAGCTTGTAGCGCTAAAACGCTTAACAAGACAAATTCCATTAATTTCAGTGGCCCCTGTTAACATCTGAGCATTCACTTGCCTGAAGCAAAATGGCTTAAGCGCAAAAAAAGGTACATGAGCTTCTTTCTAGCAGATTACAAGTGGTTTTGGCCCTATAGACTTTAACCACTTGCTTACTGGGCACTTAAACCCCCCTCAGTCCCAGACCAATTTTCAGCTTTCAGCGCTGATGCACTTTGAGTGACAATTACGCGGTCATACAACACTGTACCCAAATGAAATTTTTATCATTTTTTTCCCACAAATAGAGCTTTCTTTTGGTGGTATTTAGTTACAGCTCGGAGTTTTATTTTTTGCTAAACAAACAAAAAAAGATGCAAAAAAAAAAAATCATGTTTTAATAGTTTGTTATAAAATTTTGCAAACGGGTCATTTTTCTCCTTCATTGAAGTGCGCTGATTAGGCGGCACTGATAGGCTGCATTGGTGGGCACTGATGGGCTGCATTGGTGGGCACTGATGGGCTGCATTGGTGGGCACTGATGGGCTGCATTGGTGGGCACTGATGGGCTGCATTGGTGGGCACTGATAGGCTGCACTGGTGGGCACTGATAGGCATAGTTAAGGCGGCACTAATAGGCACAGATAAGGCGGCACCGATGGGCACAGATAAGGCGGCACTGATGGGCAAAGATGGGCACAGATAAGATGGCACGGATGGGTGGCACGGATAAGTGGCACGGATGGGTGGCACGGATGGGCACTGATAGGTACCACAGATAGATGGGACTGATGGGCACTGATAGGTGGCACTGATAGGTGGCACTGATAGGTGGCTCTGATAGGTGGCACTGCTGGGCACTGATGGGCGGCACTGCTGGGCACTGATGGGCGGCACTGCTGGGCACTGATGGGCGGCACTGGGGTGCAGCACCTTTGAGGCAGATTTTGGGTGGCACTGTGGGTGGCACTGCTGGGTGGCACTGTGGGTGGCACTGTGGGCACTGCTGGGTGGCACTGTGGGCACTGCTGGGTGGCACTGTGGGCACTATGGGCACTGCTGGGTGGCACTGACGGGGGCACTTACTTTATTTCAGGATGGCACTGCGGGTGGCAGGTGGGCACTGGCAGGGGGCAGGTGTCCGCTTAAATTGCTGGCCGTGATCGGGACTGATGTCCCGAACACGGCCGCCGGCGATCGGCTTTTTTTTTTTCTCCTCGCGCTGTCAGCGCGAGGAGGAATACTAGCCGATTACCGGCTCCGTTTTATCACATGATCAGCTGTCATTGGCTGACAGCTGATCACGTGATAAGGGGTCGGGATCGACCCCTTACACGGATCGGTGATCAGGCGAGTCTCACGGACTCGCCGATCACAGAGCGGGGCGCACAGGCCGCTCGTATCCGGGACGACGTCAATAGACGTAGTCCCGGAAATGTGGGTCCGCGCTGTTGCCGTCATTTTGCAATAGCGCGGTACCCAAGTGGTTAATAGAAATGCCTGACTTGAGCAGAAAAACGCTTGTAAAATGCTCAAATAGCAACTCTGCTCCCCTAATGCCCTCTCCCTCTCCTCCCCCTATTGCTTTCTTTTGGCTAAACAAAAACACCAGAAGTTGTAAAACATTTCTAATACACTTCTAAAACGCTCTTAAAAAGCTTGTAAAAAATCGCAGAAAAGCTTACAAAAAACGCCAGTAAATCAATACGCTCAACTGTGAATGGAGCCTGTAGAAAAAGTATTTTCTGTTTTGGTTGCACTACTTAGTAAAAAAAAAAAAAAAAAGAGTTCTGCTCCAGAAATCTCTTACCGGTGCTCCCGCTCAATCGGGAGCACGGATGCATGATCCACCGCTTCCAGCAGCTAGAGAGGGACTGGAATGAAGCCGTAAGCGGCTTCATTCCAGTCTCTTAATAGTAAACACGGAAATTACGTCACTTCCCGTTTACTCGGCTACCAATGGTGCCAGATTTAAAAATATACCGTATATACTCGAGTATAAGCCGAGATTTTCAGCCTCTTTTTTGAGGCTGAAAGTGCCCCCCTCGGCTTATACTCGAGTCATCGCTGTCTGCCCGCTCGATCAGCGTGTCGAGCAGACAGACAGCGGCCATTCTATTCAAAAGCCGCGCCTCCGGCTCCGCCTTCGCCTGTGATAGGCGGAACACTGAATTTCCCAGCAGCCTGTGTTCCGCCTATCACGGACATCGTATCATCCTCGTACTACGGACGAGGATGATACGACGTCTGTGATAGGCGGAACACAGGCTGCTGGGAAATTCAGTGTTCCGCCTATCACAGGCGAAGGCGGCGGCGCAGCTTTTGAACTTTACAATGGCCGCCGACGAAGAGGGCACGGCACGGCACGGGACGGGACGGGGGCAAGGCAAGGCACGACACGGGACGGATGCAAGGAGGCAAGGCACGGCACGGGACGGAGGCAAGGAGGCAAGGCACGGGACGGAGGCTCGGGACAAAGGTAGGCTGGACACACACACACACACACACACACACACACACACACACACACACACACACACACACACACACACACACACACACACACACACACACACACACACACACACACACACGGATGGAGACACACACAGGGATGGATGGATGGATGGAGACACACACACACAGGGATGGATGGATGGATGGATGGAGACACACACACACAGGGATGGATGGATGGATGGATGGAGACACACACACAGGGATGGATGGATGGATGGACACACACACACACAGGGATGGATGGACGGACACACAGGGATGGACGGACACACAGGGATGGACGGACACACAGGGATGGACGGACACACACACAGGGATGGACAGGCATGTCTCACCCTCGGCTTATACACGAGTCAATAAGTTTGCCAGTTTTTTTGGGGGTAAATTGGGGGCCTCGGCTTATATTCGGGTCGGCCTATACTCGAGTATATACGGTATACAGTATTCAGAATCGCCGAAAACGGCGATCTGAATACTTTGAAGTGTAAAGGAGGGATCGGGGGTTCTTTTAGATACGGAAGTTGCGTCTGCATATGTAAACTGTGTTCAAATCACACATGTGAGGTATCGCCGCAATTGTCAGAGCGAGAGCAATAATTCTAGCACTAGACCTCCTCTGAAACTCTAACCTGGTAACCCTTAAAAAAAAATTTTTGAGAAACTATTGAGATTTTTAGGTACCGTAGTTTGTCATCATTCCACAAGTGCGTGCAATTATAAAGTGTGACATGTTTGGTATCTATTTACTTGGCGTAACATTATCTGTTTTTTTTTTTTTTTTTAATTCATGAAAGTGTCCCTTTTCCCAAAAAGTTTAGTTTAAAACACCGCTGCGCAAATACAGTGTGACATAAAATATTGCAATAATCGCCGTTTTATTCTCTAGAGTCTCTGCTAAAAAATATATATATAATGTTTGGGGGTTCCAAGTAATTTTCTAGCAAAAAATATGGATTTTAACTTGTAAACACCAAATGCCAAAAATAGGCTTAGTCATGAAAGGGTTAATGGGGGTTACAAATTTATCCTCAGCTTTATACCATTCCATTCAAACCTCTCGTTCAAAAGAGTGCAGCTTTTCACAGAATGTTTAGGCTTTCTGTTGTAAAACCCAAAGCGTTCATTTCTTTAGCCATTATGAAATTGTTTTTGCTACAGGCCTCGTCTTACTGAACCTAGAATTTTGTTATAAGAAGGTTAAGTGAAGCAGATCCAAGTTGCTGGTGTGCACTGAATGATCTTTACAGCAGCCAGTTTACATATAGTCAAGGTTTCATTTTTGCCCGGAGCTCTCTTTTGAGTTGTCATATATTCTGTATACCTGGAGTAATATGTGTCTTGCTTGTAGGATATTGTGAAAAATGAAAACCAGAAAAATACAAGAACAAATAAAATGACAGCGTTCACCATGGCAAGCCCTGCTGTCAATAGCAGTCAATCAAAGGTCTGTATACTTCATATGTGTATGTTTATTATAAATAGTGTATTACATTTTTTGTTTAATTTCTAAAACTTTGTATAAGCCTTTTTACTGCTCTATATGCAACACTGCAATTTGATTTCCTATTGACCAAGGTGCATGGAAGCATCAAATATATTGGCACTGACAATATGACTTGAAAAAGCAAGTTATGATTGTAAGGTATTAACTTGTGGTTTGAAGTATGCTTGGATTAAACTGAGAGCTTGGTTTCAGTCTAAATACATGATTTTTTTAATCAGGATGTGCAAATAGCAGTGATGTTCAGTAATTCATGGCAGCTCATTACGATTTGCCTTCTTCATTGTGGGCTACAAGCTACCCATTTAGGTATTAAATGAATGTTTTTTTTAAATATTCTAAAATAATTCCAGCTATTCATGAATATACAAATTGACTGTTCCTGACAAGCAAATTCATGTAAAAATAAGATTTCTTTCATCACTTCAAGAGGCTTAAAAGGCTTGAGAAGCAATAATGCAACACTATTGCAGTTATCTTTAGCTTATGCATATTTCTTCTGAGGAAAAAAAAAAAACACTGATGTGATGACACACTATTTCTAACTTCAGTAGGCCTGTATCACTAACATACTTGGGGCGTTCAAGTCAAACCAGAACTTTTAAATTTACAAGTATAAAACGGGATGCTAACATGGTGGTACTACACCCAATAGTAAGTGGCAAGTGTGTCCCATTACTGATAGGTGACACATGTCATGGGCCAGTCCAGAGACCGTTAGTCAAGATGTCAGACAATGGTGTTGCTGCGTACATGGAATAGCATGTGGTGATTACATTTCTGGTGAACAAAGGCGTAAACTCCACGGATATCTACAGAAGGCATCAAGCACAGTGCAGTGATGAGACACTCAGCCACAGTAAGAGATTTAAATGGTGTAAACAAAGAAAGATGGCTGTGTGTCCGTTAGTGACAATCCCGGCTGTGGAGGTTCTCAGCCCACAGCAGCCATTCCTGTGAATATTCAGCACGTGGAACACCTGATTCTGCATAATCGACACATAACCTGTCCTGAAAAGTGAAGCAGGCTCTTCTAGGATGGTTCAGTACTGGCAAATCTTTCAATGCCAGAGCATTTCAGGCATTTGTTAAACGCTGGGATAAGTATATAAATGTAGCAGGGGAGCATGACAAAAAATAAATGCAGTTTCCACTTGTTCTTTTATTATATAAACACAAAATTCTGGGTTTGAATTGAACGCCCCTCGTAGATTTGGGGGTGTTTTCCAATGCTTTGTCTCTGTGCTGACCCCTTCAGCTAGGCATCAAAAGATGAGGAAGCATAGCACTGGACAAAGGGAAGCAATGCTGCTGTTTTAGTGCCTAATAAAATTGGATAGGAGAGTAAATGATTCTTACAAAGTTATTTATATGAGTAACCATAATGCTTTAGGTTAATGAAAATGTGAAAAGTTTAAGCCATGGGTCTACATTAGTCCTTCTACTGTAGTGCTAGTGTAATGCTAATGGTTTGCTTGCACTTTAGCTTCTGGATACACTGTATTTGCTGATTGTCTTTATTAGTAAATGTCATAATTTGCATTGAGTCAGAGGTTCTTCAGTTTTACATTTTTATAATCTCTAATTGTTTAAACATTTTTGTGATGCCCATGTAGACATTACCAGCTGTATATCCTTATTTCAGAAACCACCGTTGACGAAGCAGTTGTCTGCTTCCAGCACTGCCTCTAGTCGAAAGAAAGATGGGACCCTGCAAAGGCTCGGGGAATTCTTACAGAGCTCTCCTTCAATTTTCCAGCATAAAGGTATTCACCCATTTGATTTTCTCAACTCTAAATTCAGTTTTGAAGCATCATGCTTTATTTGAACTGTGTGTTTATTTTCAAAGCCAAAAAGTTGCTTGGAACAATTGCGGCTCCGAAGACAACGGATTTGATCTCTGGCAAAAAGGAAGAGGAGAGTAAGCCCAAGAAGTCGAGGAGAAGGTTGTACACTGCTGAAATCTCCGCTCCACTAGACATTCCTGCTTCTGCAGTAAGTATATGATCACAATGTCCATTTGCAAATAAAGTACCACCTTCCTTTTTAAAAGTGAAATTGGAAATTAATCAGTTACAAGGTGAGACCCATGTGAACCAGGCATACATGTTGGATTGTATGACCGGTATTGTCAAGTACAATTTTTATTTAAATTTTTTGCAATCTTCAAAAAAACAAAGACATACTTTACTTGCGTTCTCTGTGCAATGTTATTACACAGATCAGCCCCGAATTTCTCTTCTGGGTTCTCCCAGCCAGTGCTATTGGCTCCTCCTCTTCTGCATATGCCACTATAAGGAGCCCCCCCCCTATGGTGGCACATGTTCTGGCTTGCTCCTGAGTCGGCATGTGTGCATTTATTGGCACACACTGTGTGTAGCTTAGCCTTGCTCCCTGCTCACTGGATTTGACTGACAGCGGCAGGAGCCAATTGCTCTCAGCCAAACCTGTGAGAGAGTAGAGAGAAGTCCTGCAGATAAGCACAGATTGGGATCGATACAAGACTCAGGTAAATATTTGGAGAAGGAGGAGAAGCAGGCACTGAAAGGTTTTATATCTTAACGCATATAATGCATTAAGGTAAAAAAAAATACACTTTATTACTTTAGAACCACTTTAACCTAATACACTTGTTATGTCAAGAATTAGTCACCAGTATCATCAATGCATGCAAATCTACCTTCGTCCCTACCACAGTAGTCAGCCAGGTTTGCTTGGGTTAATGGCCAGAAGCAACACATATTCACGAAAAAGTGGACTTAATGTGTAGAGTATGAATTTGAGGAAAGATTGTGTATACTTTCTCTTATGTCTTGTGAGTCTGTGATATGGATTATTAAGGAGAATTCGTATTTGTGCAGTCTTAGGATTTCCTCTTGTGAGTTGGTAATGGCACTGCCTAACCTACAACATTTACAGGTTTGGTGGTGTAATAGTTCCCAGGTTTAATGGGGTGGGCTTCCTTTAGGGTCTTAGAATAGATGTGAACTTGGAAGGGCAAAATATTGCTGTTGATGAGGCGTGATGTAGACCAATATACCACATAGGAAGATGGTGGCATAATCACATTTTATGTGCATTTCCCTTTACTCTGAAGGCAGTAGATGGAATAGGCTATGGGCTGTTGGACTGACTGACATGCTACCTTAAAGCATTGAGTTCAAAGATGATCCTTAGTACATCAGTATCCAAAAACCACATACTGTATGCTTTATTACAAAATATTTTAGATTTTAACCACTTCAGCCCCGGAAGGATTTATCCCCTTAATGACCATTTTTTGCGATACGGCACTGCGTTACTTTAACTGACAATTGCGTGTTCGTGCAAGACGTTGTACCCAAACAAAATTGATGTCCTTTATTTCCCACAAATAGAGCTTTTTTTTTAGTATTTGATCATCTCTGCAGTTTTTTTTTTTTTTTTTTTTGCACTATAGACAAAAAAGTTTTTGAAAAAAAAAACGCTATTTTTTGCTTTCTACTATAGCGTTATAGCATCTACAAAATAGGGAAAAGATTTAGGGACTTTTTATTGTTTTTACTAGTAATGGCAGGGATCATCGATTTTTTTAGCAGGATTGTGGCGGACAAATCTGCCTCTGACACTTTTTGGTGACCAGTGACACCAATACAGTGATCAGTGCTATACAAATGCACTAATCACTGTATAAATGACACTGGCAGGGAAGTGATTAACACTAGGGGTGATCAAAGGTTTAAGTGTTCCCTAGGGAGGTGCTTTCTAACTGTCAGGGGGATGGACTGGGAGTAGAGAGAGATCTGCTGTTACTGATCACTAGGAACAGCTGATCTCTCTCTCTCCTCCCCTGTCAGAATGGGGATCTGCCTTGTTTACATAGGCACATCCCCATTCTGCCTCTCTTCACTGCTCCCGTTGTATCTAATTTGCGGGCCGGCGTACAGGTACGTCGACTCATGCAGCCAGGCCACCCTGCTGCAGTATATGTGCAGTCCTGAAGTGGTTAAAATGTATACAATTGGCAAAACAATGGATTCCCATTAAATGGTAGCACAGAATAGAAAGCAATCAGACAGCAGAGACCCAAAGGGTCTTTTTCCTAAGCATTTCGCTGTCGCAGCCACTACCCTGGGGTTTAAAGAGTTCTCCGTCTGCTATAATGTCTGGTATCACCAATCTAAATCTACAAATACAATATACAGGCAAGTATTAGATGCATCTCAGTTACATATGGTGCTTGCATTTCCTTTCCTACAAGGAATATAAAGGATTTTCCCTTCTAGATTGTAAGCTCTAATGAGCTGGGCCCTCTGATCCCTCCTGTATTGATTTGTATTGTAAGTGTACTGTCTGCCCTCATATTGTAAAGCACTGCGCAAACTGTTGGCGCTATATAAATTCTGAATAATAATGGGCGGCACAGTGGTGTAGTGGATAGCACTTTCACCTAGCAGTAAGAAGGGTCACTGGTTCAAATCCCAACCACGACACTACCTGCCTGGAGTTTGCATGTTCTCCCTGTGCCTGCGTGGGTTTCCTCCGGGTACTCAGTTTTCCTCCCACACTCCAAAGACATGCTGGTAGGTTAATTGGCTTCTAAATTGTCCCTAGTATGTATGAATGGGAGTTAGGGACCTTAGATTGTAAGCTCCTTGAGGGTAGGGACTGATGTGAATGTACAATGTATATATAAAGCAATGCGTAAATTGACGGCGCTATATAAGTACCTGAAATAAATAAAAAAAATTAAAAAAAGAATAATCATGTGAGAGGGAAGGAAACCCCCCCCCCCCAATGCAACCAATGCAACCTCACATCAAAAAACACTGAACGCCAGCCACAGTTCAACATATAGAAGTTTAAAGTTTTTCTGTAGAACTGCAGCTGGCGTTCAGTGTTTTTTCCCTCCCTCCCCCATGATGTCAGGTTCTATTACTACATGACCCTGTTCATATTGGATTGGACAATTTAAATGGTGTTTTTTTTCTTTCATCCCTCTCACATGATCTCATATATGCCCTGTGGGAAAGGAAGTGCAAGCATTACAGTATATGTAACTGAGATGCATCTAATACTGTTCTTTTTTTATATTGTTTTTTGATATTGATGTACTGAAGGATCATCCTTGAATGCCCATTTTGTTACTTTTCTTCCTTTCTATACTATGCACTGGATTAATGTTCAGTACAAAGATTTATCAGATGATATTCATTAAATGAAGTGACCCCTCCACACATTTAGATTTTTAGACTACCTTAAAACATATCTAAGGCCACAACTGACTTTGGATCCCCCCCCCCCCCCCCCCCCCCCCCCAAATTAAAGCAGGAGTCTGCCGTTTTTTTTTTTTTTTTTTTTAAAGCCAGCAGCTACAAATACTGCAGCTGCTGACTTTTAAAATAATGACACTTACCCGCCCAGCGCGCCCACGATGTCGGCACCCGAAGCCGCCATCTTGGGTATGGGAATCAGGAAGTGGAGCCTTGCGGCTTCATTTCCCGGTTCCCTACTGCGCATTCGCGAGTCGCGCTGCGCAATAAGGATGGTCCCCGCTGTCTCTGGGATCCGTGTGTTTCCCAGCAGACAGCGGGGGACCTTCGGAAACGGGCGTAGATTCTGCGGAAAGGGGCGTAGCTTCTGCAGATATCTATGCCGGAAGTGGGTGCAGATACCTGTACTGCCCCCTCCCCCCTGAAAGGTGCCAATTGTGGTGCCAGAGGGGGGGGGGGGGTTCCAATGAGTGGAAGCTCCACTTTAGGGTGGACCTCCGCTTTAAGGAGACTTCCCTTCACTTTTAGACCCCTTTTACACCAGGGCATTTTGCAGGCGCTATAGCGTTAGAAATAGCGCCTGCAAAACGCCCTAAAGAAGCTGCACCATTGAGTGTAGTGTGAAAGCCCCGAGGGCTTTCACACTACAGCGGTTCGCTGGCAGGACGTCAGAAAAAAGTCCTGCCAGCAGCTTCTTTGGAGCGGTGAAGGAGCGGTGTGTTTACCGCTCCTCCACCGCTACTGCCCATTGAAATCAATGGGGCAGCGCTGTAATGCCGCCGGCAAAACGCCGCTATTGCGGCGTATTGCCGGCGGTTTTAACCCTTTTGCGACTGCTAGCGGGGGGTAAAAGCGCCCCGCTAGCAGCCGAAATGCGCCGCAAATCCGGCAGTAAAACGCCGCTAAAAATAGCAGCGTTTTACCGCCGACGCAAGTTGCGGTGTGGTGTGAAGGGGGTCTTAGTTAGAGACATAACAGGAAGTTAGAGAGGCACGATTCTTTTAGATAGGTACCACAGATGTACCTGTTAGCTTTCCTTCCAACTCCTGGTGACAAATGTAAATAGTTTCCGATTATTTTCTGCAGTGCAATGATTGCCAGGACAAACCTAGAGAGGGTGCTACTGGCCAGGGGAGACACTGACAGTAAAAATGTAACCTGTAAATCTAACCTTTAATGATTCCCTACTCTATTTCTGACTTTATTATGTATATGTAAATGCCTATACTATATTACAATACAAGTCTGCCTTTTTTTCAGATATTTTGTGGTTTTGTGCGCTAAATGTATTTTTGTTGTTTGCTTCCTAAAATATAATTTGATACATCACAAAGAATACAGATTTAGCTCTCTTCCTTTCCCGCAGATCATTATGGACACTAATGTAAAGGAAAGTGATCACCTTATAATGAAGAGACGGCTTAGAACAAGAACAGCTAAATAAACCTAATCTTGTCTTACACCTTATTCCTGTGGTATTCATACAACACATGTACATACTTTTATTTCTTATGTTTCTGTAAAAATGTTCTTATCCACAGTTTATTATTGTAAGTAAGTGTATAGTTGGAATATTGTATATCCCTATTTTCTTTACATTGAAATATAATGTGCATTTCTTTATACACCACAATCTAAACTTTTGGCACCATTACTTTATAGCAAAGCTTTTGTTTACTGTTTTTCAGGAAAAATTCTGTAAAAACCCAAATCTCACCAGTATCACTGATTAAATCTTTTAAGTTTATTACATGTAAACACTTTTTTGTCATTAAAGATTCTTTCCCCAGTACTGAATACAGATTTTTATTTAATTTTTTTCACTTGAAGCGAAAAGTAACTTGCTGCAGTATACAACTTTCAAGGAGCATTGGTATGATTTTAAAGTAGAACTATAGGCAAAACTTTTTATTTATTTTTATTTTTGGAGGGCGGGTAATAACCCCTGTCAGATTTGTTTCCACCATCTGTGTCCCACTGCTGAGATTTCCCTTAACTTCATGTCCCATAGCCAAACAAGAACTGAGAGGGAATTCTTTGGGGACCTCCAGGCCAGCAGAACTAGTGTCCCTATTGGAATATGTCCCCTCCATTATTTTTCTGGGGACACCCCAAAATGTGGGATTTTCTTTTACTTTCAAAGATAATCAGGACAAATAGAGAGGGTGAATCTTCCTAACGAGACCACAGACCGCACTAAAAACCTGACAGTTCTAATCCCTCTGCACTCTATCCAAAAGGGAAAAAAAAAGTTTTGCCTTTTAGTTCTACTTTTGTTATTGATATAAATTCCAGTGTTTTGATAGATTAGGCATTGTTTGGGGTAATTGATTAGTGTAAGGCCCCTTTCACACATGCGGACATTATGTCCGTATTTCATCCATCCGTTTGCGGATGAAATACGGACATACATGCATTCCTATGGGATAGCGGGTTTCTGAGGATAAACATCCGCACACCCCCGCTATCGTCCGCCTCCGCTATTGTCCGATTCTGCAGACGGAGGAAAATCCTATTTTTCTATCCGTCTGCAGAGCGGATTGGATGAACACGAACAGAGGGTCTGTGTTCATCCGATCCCCCGTAGCGGAGAGCTGACAGGGCGGTCCCTGCACAGTGTGCCGGGACCGCCCTGTTATCAGCCGGCTCAGCGGGGACAATGGAGTGATCCCCACTGAGCAAGCGGATTATCACGAGGCGGATCATTACTGATCCGTCCCGTGTGTAAGGGGCCTTAGGTAAAATGTGCCAATGTGACGATTTGTTATCCTCAGTAAATAGAATACAAAAATATGCCCCTTCAATGGCCGCATCTTTCAGTGTATAAAATCAGGGTACAATCCCTTCAGTTTCCAGCTTGATCAAAATGTTGCAATGCTCCTGTTTGTTCTTGCTGGAGGCTAAAGCCCAGTGCCCTTGAACAACAGTAAATCTTTAGGCTGTCAGCTGATCAGCCTCTACAAAGCATCTGAGCATGTGCAAAGCAAGGTGACACTGTAACTTCTTGGATTTTAAACCGTATTTGCGCTTATTTTTAACCTCCTTGGCGGTACGATTATTTCGGATTTTAGGTGCTAAAAGCGGTACCATTATTTTGCATGAAAATTTGGCGTTTTATATTGTAGTCCTGTAATTCTTAGGAATAACTCTCTTAAATCTGTCCAAACCAGAGTCTAGCAGACATCCCGGGTATGATAAAGTTTGAAAAATGAAATCATAAATTATAATATAATAAATAACTATAAATAATTGTACCAAATAATAATAGAACAATAATAAAAATTATTCAATAATGTAATCAAATCAAAAACACTGAAATTTGCTCAGTTGCAGAATTGTCACTGTCATTACTTTTCAGTATTTGATGACGCATCTCCCCACAAATCACTATCGCTCAATTCTGCGAGTGATTCCAATTTATGATCGCTGTTTTCTAGCTGGTCTAAAACCATTTTTGATGTAAAATTACAGTTTGGTTGCTATGGACAATCTCCAGTTTCCAGGCATAAAGAACAGTTTTTATAATATAAAACTTCATGCAGAGCACTGGGCAGACCACTAGGGACAAAGGGGATGTGAAATTATTACATACAGCAATGTAATCTGTAAGATTACATTATACTGTATGTATACTGTCTGTTTCACTTTTTGAATTTGGCGCCGATCTCCGTCCCTGTGCGTCGCAACGCTCGCAGGGAAAGGAGATCGGCTCCGTGATAGATCGAGCGAGACATGGCTCGCTCGTACAGCAGGGAGACAACGCTGGATCCGAGGGAGAAGGTAAGTAAACATCCTCCTGGATCCAGCGACGCAGTCCCGAGTCAGGCTCGGGGTTACCGCTCTTGGTATAAAAATTCCACCCCGAGCCAGACTCGGGAATACCGTCAGAGGGGTTAATGTAATGTTATACCTGCAAGATGGGCCATCCTGAAGTGATCTACCAGGATTTCATTTTATGACTAAAGTTCCACTTTAAATTTCTATGCATTTTGCAGATTATTTGCTCTGACATCATACTCTTTTCCTGTTTGTGGGTTGAGAAGAATGAGAGAGCGGGAGAAAAATAGAGACAAACACAATTTTGTTCTTGGAGAGGCATTGGCAAATGGAATATCTAGCATACAGTAAATCCCATCTACAGTATTTCTATAAATCCTGCCATTGAGACAACTCACTAGCCAGCTTTCTACTACACACACTCTACTTCCCCTCTGGGATGACCGCTGTATGAGTTATTGTAAAAAGCAAAATAATGAAAAGCACACATAGAAACCAATTGTTTTCTAAGTGTCCATGCAGTGACTTGCATTCTTCCAGTGCAGTAGAGCACAGATCAATGCAGTATGTGTGAACAGGCCTTAACTCATATAAAACCCCATATATCTGAAACGGAATGCCTTCCATAAATACGCAATGATTGTAATAATGTATAATAAATGCATCAGAGAACTCCCCCCCCCCCCCCCCATCACATTTCCCTTCATCAGACTCCCCCCATCACAGAGCCCTCCAATACAGACTCCCTTCCATCACAGACACTTCTCCATCACAAAGTCCCCATCACAGACTCCTCTCTATCATACAACCCCATCACAAATCCCCCACATCACAGAGCCCCATCACACACTCCTCTCCATCACAAATCCCCCCCCCCCCATCACAAATCCCCCCATAACAGATCCCTCATCACAGACTCCTCTATCACAAAGCCCTCTCCATCACAAATTCCCCCAATCACAGACTCCCCTCCATCACAAAGCTCCCCATCAGACTCCCCCCCACCTCCTCAATCACAGATCCCCCCATCACAGAGCCCTCCAGTGATATTACACCGAGATTGCAACACTCCCCCTCCCCTCTGCTACCTTATTTACACTAGATAGGAGGCATGGCAGGTCCAAACAAAAGGCGGGACTTTTCAAGTGAAAGGCAGGTGATTGATTGTTTACTATACAGCGGGGTGGTCCGGGCAATCACCCGCTTCTTAACTCAAAGTCCTGCCCGTTGACCTGTTATGCTTCCTGTCTTGTGTGAATAAGGTGGCAGAGGGGAGGGAGAGTGCTGCACTCTCACGGAAGGGACAGTCCACATAAATCACCCTGGCGGGACGTATCTGGCCCGCAGGCCGTAGTTTGAGGTCCTGTATTAGAGTGTAAAGTGCTTACTGGAGTTACTTAAGGATTTTGGTGTATCAGTCAGAATAAAAATTCAGAAGGCCCACCTCACCATTATTCTGTACGTATATTTACATTTATTTTATGTAACTGCTGCAAGGTACAATATACTCTACACCAGGGGTAATGAATTAAAATTAAAGGAGGTCCGGTCGCCAAAATTTTCTTTGGGCCGAGGTCCGAATCTCAAGTCTGTGCTACGACTCAGAAATATTGTAGTAACTGTATATCTATCAAAAACATGAGAAATGTACAATTTCCTTAGCATTTCAACAATATTTATTGTCAAGTTACATCTGGTGATCCCAGATCAAGTTAAATCAGGTGTCCCCATCACAGTGCCCCTTTACATCAGGTGTCCCCATCACAGTGCCCCTTTACATCAGGTGTCCCCATCACAGTGCCCCTTTACATCAGGTGTCCCCATCACAGTGCCCTTTAAATCAGGTGTCCCCATCACAGTGCCCCTTTACATCAGGTGTCCCCATCACAGTGCCCCTTTACATCAGGTGTCCCCATCACAGTGCCCCTTTAAATCAGGTGTCCCCATCACAGTGCCCCTTTAAATCAGGTGTCCCCATCACAGTGCCCCTTTAAATCAGGTGTCCCCATCACAGTGCCCCTTTACATCAGGTGTCCCCATCACAGTGCCCCTTTACATCAGGTGTCCCCATCACAGTGCCCCTTTACATCAGGTGTCCCCATCACAGTGCTTCTTTAAATCAGGTGTCCCCATCACAGTGCCCCTTTAAATCAGGTGTCCCCATCACAGTGCCCCTTTACATCAGGTGTCCCCATCACAGTGCTTCTTTAAATCAGGTGTCCCCATCACAGTGCCCCTTTACATCAGGTGCCCCTTTACATCAGGTGTCCCCATCACAGTGCCCCTTTACATCAGGTGTCCCCATCACAGTGTCCCTTTAAATCAGGTGTCCCCATCACAGTGCCCCTTTAAATCAGGTGTCCCCATCACAGTGCCCCTTTACATCAGGTGTCCCCATCACAGTGCCCCTTTACATCAGGTGTCCCCATCACAGTGCCCCTTTACATCAGGTGTCCCCATCACAGTGCCCCTTTACATCAGGTGTCCCCATCACAGTGCCCCTTTACATCAGGTGTCCCCATCACAGTGCCCCTTTAAATCAGGTGTCCCCATCACAGTGCCCCTTTAAATCAGGTGTCCCCATCACAGTGCCCCTTTACATCAGGTGTCCCCATCACAGTGCCCTTTAAATCAGGTGTCCCCATCACAGTGCCCCTTTACATCAGGTGTCCCCATCACAGTGCCCCTTTACATCAGGTGTCCCCATCACAGTGCCCCTTTAAATCAGGTGTCCCCATCACAGTGCCCCTTTAAATCAGGTGTCCCCATCACAGTGCCCCTTTAAATCAGGTGTCCCCATCACAGTGCCCCTTTAAATCAGGTGTCCCCATCACAGTGCCCCTTTAAATCAGGTGTCCCCATCACAGTGCCCCTTTAAATCAGGTGTCCCCATCACAGTGCCCCTTTAAATCTGGTGTCCCCATCACAGTGCCCCTTTACATCAGGTGTCCCCATCACAGTGCCCCTTTACATCAGGTGTCCCCATCACAGTGCCCCTTCACATCAGGTGTCCCCATCACAGTGCCCCTTCACATCAGGTGTCCCCATCACAGTGCCCCTTTACATCAGGTGTCCCCATCACAGTGCCCCTTTACATCAGGTGTCCCCATCACAGTGCCCCTTTACATCAGGTGTCCCCATCACAGTGCCCCTTTACATCAGGTGTCCCCATCACAGTGCCCCTTTACATCAGGTGTCCCCATCACAGTGCCCTTTACATCAGGTGTCCCCATCACAGTGCCCTTTACATCAGGTGTCCCCATCACAGTGCCCCTTAACATAAAATGTGCACATCAGGATTTCCCTTAACATAAAATAAGTGTCATGCTGATGGGCACATTTTATATTAAGGGGCACTCTGATGGACACAACAAAACACGCCCCTTAACTTAAAATTTGCCCATCAAAGTGCCCCTTTTAATATAAAATGTACCTATCAGTGTTGCTCTTAAAATAAAATCTGCCCATCAGCGTGCCCCTTAACATGAAATAAGGGTCACACTGATGGGCACCTATTATGTTAGGAGGCATTCTGATGGACAATTTTTATTTTAAGGGGCATGCTGATGAGTATATTTTTAATGTGCACATCGATGGGCATATTTTGTAGGGCACATTTTGTTGTACCCATCAGCGTGCCCCTTAACAAAATATGCCCATCGATGTGCACATTAAAAATATACCCATCAGCGTGCCCCGTAAAATAAAATTTGTCCATCGGATTACCCCTTAACATAAAAGGTGCCCATCAGCGTGACCCTTATTTTATGTTAAGGGGCACGTTGATGGGAAAATTTTATGTTAAAGGGCACTCTGATGGGCACATTTTATTTTAAGGGACACGCTGATGGGTATATTTTTAATGTGCACATCAATGGGCATATTTTGTTAAGGGGCACCTTAACAAAACATGCCCATCAGTGTGCACATAAAAAATATATCCATCAGCGTGCCCCTTAAAATAAAATGTGCCCATCAGAGTGTCCTTTAACATAAAATTTTCCCATCAGCGTGCCCTTTACAAAAAAAGCCCCTTAAAATATGCCCAACAGTGTGCACAACACTGATCACTAATAGATAACTAATGTGCCCACATACCTTAACTGCAGGAGTGTGGGCACAACTGAAGCTGCCTCGCGCTGAGATCCAGGACCCGGGAACCGCGGGCAGCAGGGGGGCGGGGCGCGCACGTGACGTCACACTGCCTACTGCCCGTGTCTCTTCAGCTCCGAGAGACGCGGCCAGGAGCAGGGGGCGGGCGCATGCGCGCAGCGTCACTGGTTGCTGGGGAAACCCACGGTCCCAGCAAACCAGTGATTGCTGTCGCTTGCTACACTGGCGGCATGGAGTGACGGCTGCTCTACACTATTACTAATAACATAATTTTCAGTGATATAATATAGTATATCCTATTGTTTTATATATGTAGATTCAGAAAATTACCTATTATCTGTTGACCTTGCTGTAGCTCTTTTATTCTGATATAAGCATCTTGAATGTTATTTTTCTGTATTTCTGAGAAATACTGAGGCACATAACAATACTATTAGGATACATTAAATAATAACAGCTTCCTGCAATGGAGAAATTGTGTCTGCATCATACTAGCATTGAAAAGAAAATGAAAATGCGCACTTCAGAAGCTGGTTTAACCACTTGACCTGTGGATGGCTTTATCCCCCTTCATGACCAGACCAGTTTTTGCTATTCAGGACTGTGCTAATTTAACTGGCAGTTGCTTGGTCATGCAAAACTATACCCAAAGGAAATGTACATCTTTTTTTTTTTATTATTATTTTTTTACATAAGTAGAGCTTCATTTTGGTGGTAACTGATCACCACTGTCTTTTTATTTTTATTTTATTACATAAATATAAAACCTGAAAATTCTATAAAAAAAAAAAAAAATTCTGTTATAAAACATCCAATAAAATAAAAATTATTAATACATTTAGGCCAAAATGTATTCTGCTACACGTTGTTAAAAAAGAAAATCCCAATACGTGTATATTAATTAGTTTGTGTGAAAGTTATAGCATCTACCATCTATACTGGAATTTACGCATCTTATAACCACCTCAATACCAGGCATTTATACCCCCTTCCTGCCCAAGCCAATTTTCAGCTTTCAACACTGTCGCTGTTTAAATGACAATTGCACGGTCATGCTTCACTGTAACCAAACAGAATTTTTATCATTTTGTTCCCACAAATAGAGCTTTCTTTTGGTGGTATTTGATCACCTCTGCATTTTTTAGTTTTTGCTAAACAAATAAAAAAAAACTAAATTTTTAAAAATAAAACGTTTTTCTTTTGTTTCTGTTATAAAAGTTTGTAAATAAATAAGTTTTCTCCTTCACTGATGGTCACTGATAAGGCGGCACTGATATGCGACACTGATGGGCACTAAAAGGCTGCACTGATGGGTACTTATGGGTGGCACTGATGGCAGTGGCAGGCATTGGGATTGGGCACTTCATGGCAGCTGGCTGGGCACTGATTGGCATTTCCCTGGTGGTCTAGGGTGGCATACCTGGTGGTGCTAATCCCTGGTGGTCCTGGGTGGGCATCCAAGGAGGAGCTGCACTGATAAACAATCAGCACAGACTCCCCCCTGTCAGGAGAGCAGCCGATCATATGACGTCCACCCAGAATGAGAGCTGGCGGGTGGAAAGCGGTTATGCAGCTCTGACTATCACATTTCTTGAGGCGCCAAAATGCTAGGACAGTACAAACACCCCTAAATTACCCTTTTTGAAAAGTAGACACCCCAAAGTATTTGAGGCATGTTAAATCCAAAGAAGATTTATTTTATTTTATACTAGGGGCTCTACGGGCCTGTGCTTCAATTCTTGTTGGCAATGGTTGCATTACACTACTAGTATTAGCCACCTCACCAGCTTGTACTGCACTTCTGGTGCTTACCACTTTACCATGAAATACTGCAGTGCTGGTGTCTAAAAGTCTAGGATGTACTAATCCCCAAAAAGTAGTGCAGCGCTAGTACCTGTGCCCTGCTGCTACTGTGCATGATCATGTGTTTCTAGCGATTCAGCAACATTGGGTCGAATGTGCCTGATTTTAGCAGGGACCTCTTCACCATCATCCCAGCTAGCTGTCAGGGTGCTTCTGCTTACTACAGGTTCATATTCTGAGCTGGATTTTGACAGTGAGGCCTCCCCTTCACTCTCATCTGTCATGCTAGTTAAAAGGGAATATTAAAATAACACATAGGGGTTTATTACTTAATAATTAAAGAATGTTCACATAACCTTGGCCATACACCGTTCAAATGTTGTCCTCTTTCTTGATAAGGCAGCTGAAATTCACATAATGCTTTGTGCTCTTGGCCCCCTCCTGTCGACATCCTTCAATTGAAAAATGAAAGGAGGCAGGTAGAAAATTGATGGGCGAACAGCAGCTACTTTGTGGCAGCCACTGTTCAGGCTTTCTGAGAGCTGCTAGCAGCAGCAAAGAAACACATGACAAGGAAAATAAAATTGCATAGACCGTACTTGGTCAAGTACGTGTGGCCAAGGTTTTCTACTTTGAAAGCATAATTTCACAAGACACTGTGTCCATGCAAAATTAAAAAAAAAATTTTTGTTTTGTTTTAAAGTACCAAAAGGTTTGTATATGCAACAGACTGCATATAGTCAGCACCCAACATCTGTGCTATAGTTTGCAAACCATATGTAGTAATTCAATTAATTGAATGAGCAAGCAGTAAGGACAAGTAAAACACAAACACAGGGAAGGGGACTCCCCTATGATTAAGCCCGGTATGGGGGTGAAACGTGTCAGTGGCGTGGCCTCAAGTGGGAGATTGCCTGTGTGTGCTGTTTGTCCTTACTGAATGCTTATTTATTTAATTGAATGTCTGTTTCTGGTGTGCACTTCGTACAAAGGGGGGCTAATTTACTGAAACTGGAGAGTACACAATCTGGAAGTTGACTGGTTTCTATGCAGTGCTGCACTAGATTTTGTACTCTCCATTTTTTGTAAATCAACCCCATTGTGCATGTTAGAAAAGGTGGGCTCCTGGGCTTCGGTGCCCAGCTATACCACAGGATGGAGGCGCGCAGCAGGATGATTTTGAGCAGTGGTACAACTCCACTTGTCTAAACATATGTAGTATTGTCATTTTGATATGGCTAAACAGTTATGGGTCTAACTGTGTATAAAAAAAAATGATAGATTCAAGCATTCCATCCAGAAGCAAGTCAGTGACCCACAAAAAAGAAAAAAAACATACTATTCTCACTTTGCCAAGGGTAGATTGTTCATCTTTAGTCAGTTATTATTTATCAGGCTACATAAGGCTTTTTGGTTCATTTATTAAAGAATACAGCTGCGCAAATCCCAGCAGTACCAGTCCAGAAATGTATGACTGTCATGGTTATGCAGTGATCTTCCTGTTTGCTTACCTCCCCTCATGTGCTCAGACTAAGAGGCCAGCCACTTCCACCTGGTGGTTTTTATAACCTCTCCTCTAAGCATGGCTCCACCCCAGGCCCTATCAGGAAACCTTATATTAACCTGTGCCCTGCAAGCCAAGAGTGCTGATCAACCATTGTGTATTCCTTTGTGTGTTTAGCTTCCTGTTTTCTGCCATGTGCTCTTCTGTTGTTCCATTACCGACTTTGGCGTATCTTTGACTATCCCTGTTTGCCAGTGATCCTGACCTTTTGGCGTGTCCCTGACTATTCCTGTCTGCTTGTAGCCCCGACCTTGGCTTTGTCCCTCACCATCCCTATCCTCCTGTTGCCTACTGTGGGTGTGAGCTGGGGGACCCTGGGGGTCGTGACCTGGAGCCAGTTGCAGCCAAGTCCATACTCACCACTCGAGTGAACATCTGCTGGCTCTTAGACTCCGCACCCAAGGGAATCTTACGCTCTAACCCTGGTGGGACCTGTCTCCCGTCCGCAGCAGTCAGCTGTAGGGTCCACAACCTTGCGGTGCACTCCTGATCCCTACGGTGTGCATCTGTCACCTCGCCTCTAGGTGACCTGACAATGACTGACCCAAAAATAAATCATATCGTTCTTACTTTGCCACAGAATATAATTTATATTTTAGTCAGACAATTGTGTTTGTTAGGCTTTTCTGGTTCCCTTTTTTTAAAGAATGTGGCTGCTCAAGCCCCTTGAATCCCAACTACCACTCCAGAAATGAGTGACTGATCCCTAAACACACAGGATATAGTTTTTAATTTTTAGTCAGTCAATTTTTATTTTTTGAGAGTTTTAGTTCCAAGCTGGTTATTACCTGATCAATGACTACATTGAAAACCCGATATTTAAAGCGGGAGTCCACCGGGACTCCGCGTTTTTTTTTTTTTTTTAAAGCCAGCAGCTACAAATACTGCAGCTGCTGACTTTTAAAATAGTGACACTTACCTGTCCAGCGCGCCTGCGATGTCGGCACCCGAAGCCGATCTCTAGATCGTCTGTCGGGTGCTGCCGCCGATCTGTGTGTTTCCCAGCAGGCAGCGGGGCACTTGCAGAAAGGGGCGGGCACTTGCGGAAAGGGGCGTAATCTACGCCCCTTTCCGCAGAGAGCTATCCCGGAAGTGGGTGCAGAATACCTGTACTGTACAGGTATCTGCACCCCCCTCCCCCCTGAAAGGTGCCAATTGTGGCGCCGGAGGGGGGGAGGGTTCCGATGAGCGGATGTCCACTTTAGGGTGGACCTTCGCTTTAAATCATTCCAGAGGGTTAGGAAGGGGTTCATGGTCTGGGCATTTTTTTTCTTTATTCTTATGAGCCTTTTTTTAGGTAAATGTCTTTCAGCATTAACAAAATCCCCCAGAAGTAGTACTGCTTCTGAAAATAATTCTAGCGATGTAGTTAGATTTCAGAATGAATCTGCGAGTTCCAATATCTATCTTGTTTTCTTCAAACAGAGCTGGTCCTACTTCAAACAGTCTATTTTTAGTGGCATGCAATCTCTTGTGTGAAACAATTTTACATATTTCTCTTTCGTTCATCGAAGGACAAATCGCCTCCTTAATCTTGACCATTGGGTTATATCGCCTCTGCCAGAGTAGGACTAGGCAGAACAAAAAACACCTGGCTACGCCCATGGGCTGTCCTCAGTCAGTATATAACCCCCTCCCTGCTCTAGTTATTCAGTTTTTTTCTGTCTAGTCAGGCGTAAGGACCTAGCTCCTTGCTGGGTTCTTTTGGTCCTAGCAAACTTTACTTTGTCTTTTTTCCATGCATTTTCTCCAGGGAGATCTTCAATCAACTGCCGGGCTGGATAATCTAGATCCAGTGGTCTCCCCAGTCCAGCTAGCAAGCGCGTGCAGACCGCAGCCATGCGCTAGGTCAGCCACGACATAGCCTTAACGGACAGAAGCTGGCCCGCAAACATCTTGCAGGGTCGCATACGAACGGGCTCTGGTCCGAGTCGCAGCGGTCCCTTGGCTGACAGCTGCCCACTTCGGTGGCGAGGAGTTCAGTCTGCAGGGTCACCTGCACCATGGATCGGTAAGTACAGTTCCCCCTTTTCTCCTTTGTGCGGTTTGAGGTGGATGCGGTATCCTCCAGGGATGGTCGGACCTGCCTGCAGGATCCCTCCTCCCATCCTAAAGTCCCCTGGTTAAACTGGGCTTCCCCCTCCCCCCACAGATTGGTGGGAGTCCCAGGGCAGACAACAGAGACCCATGGGGGTCTCCCCTGACATTTCCCTTCTGGGTGGTGTGTGTCCTGCCCTGGTGGTATGGGGGGAGTTCCAGTGCAGAGGGTACAGCAGAGACCCCTAGGTGCATGTACTGGTGTGTGTGTGTGCAGTTTGGGGGTCCCTAAATGTTCACCCTGCCTGGTGGTACAGTACCTTTTTGGAAGAGGGTCCCCTTGCAGAGGGTGCAGCAATGTGAAAGGCACAGAGAGGATCCTGACAGCATGTCAATTGGCCTGCGGCCATTTTTGGGTGGTCTGATGACATCATGGCTTAGTCTGGCTGGCGGCCATGTTTGTATAGCCAGCCGATGAGGTCACGTGGCCATTTTCCATTGGTCTGACTGGTCTCCAGCTGGCCGCCATATTTGTGTAGCCGATGATGTCACGGCGGCCATTTTCCATTAGTCTAGTGAGACACTAGAAACAGCCAGCACCTCGTGGAGATGCCAGAGCTCCTCCTCTTCCTCCCCTAGGCTTCTCTTCCTGTCCTGGGATATATGAAATGGACGCCGACATTGGTGTTGCTGGGTCCGAATTGCGGTGCTCCTCCGTTTGATAGGGTGAGTCTCTGGGGGGTACTTGTGTATCTCCCTCTCTGCTGATTGGACCCTGGCCATTGGGGTGTCCCTTAGTGGTGCCAAAGTTCCTTTGTACTACAGGGTCTTCTTCCTTATGGAGCTTCAGGGTCACATCTCACCCAGTGATCCCCTCATGGAGGTGACAGGTCCCTCGGAACCCCAGCTTCCCATGGTTGTGGGCATTGGCCCTGGTGTATCGCAGACCCTAACTGAATGGGCCAAGCTTTTGTGCCAGGGTCTAGGTAGTGAGCAGATTCCCGCTGCTTATGTTGATTTAGCAGACCAGTTGGTCCATGGGCTACAGTATATTTGTGATGCAGTCTTGGGGCTCCTGTGCTGTCCAAGCTTTCTATTTCAGTTGTGGTGATTAGACGTGTGAGGTGTCTTAAGAATTGGTTGGCAGACCAAGCCTTTAAAAAAAAAAAAAAAAGCTCTCGTTGATCTGCCCTTTCAAAGCCTGTTTGCAGCTACCCTGGATAACATCATTAAGGGTGTCACAGGGGGAAAAGAGTACGTTTTTGCCTCAATCTAGGAAAGGGAAGGAGCCACGTTGCAGATGGGGCCTTCCTTCTCAGCCCATAAGAAATTCTTCTGGGCTCCTGGGACTGCAGATAAAGTAAACAGATCTCTCAAGTCTTTCCCAGGAAGTTCCAAGCAATCTTGGTCTGGTAAGCCTAGAACAGGCTTCTCCGGATCCACTGACAAGACTCCTTCAGCATGAAGGTCTGCCCTCACCTATTGCTGGGATGAGGGGACATCTTTGCTGGTTTCCAGATTCATGGGCCTCCTTCGTGATCATCAAGGGGGTCCACGAATTGAACCTTTTGGGAGTACCAAAGAAGGGGGACAGAATTTGTGGTACCTATCAAGTTCCTCTGGTAGGCGCCGCAGTCGTGCTAGTGTCACTGCAGGGCCTACGCCTTTTTCTTCTGTGGTGCCTGCGAAGGACCAAGGGCAAAAGTCTTCCGGTGGCCGTAAACATCCCTTGGAAGCTACCTCTAAAAGAGGACCAGTTATACAGAGGGCTGAGCTTCCATCCTGCTTTACAGTAACTGGTTTTAATGGCCTAGCCATTGAAAGCCAGGTACTGAAAAATAGAGGTCTGTCGGGATCAGTGATTCCTACTATGGTGAAGGCGAGGAAGTCAACTTCTAGTAAGTATACATTTCTTGGTGTGAGTTGATTGCCATTCATCCTCGATCCTTTTCTGTGGCTCGGATCTTATCTTTTTTTCAACAGGGCGTTGAGCAAAAGTTGGCTTTGAGCACCATCAAGGGCCAAGTGTCTGCCTTAGCAGTCTTCTTTCAGCGACCCCTAGCCACTCACTCTTAAGTTCGTACCTTCATTCAAGGAGTCCAGCATGTACGGTCTCTCTTTGCCCTCTTGGGATTCACACTTGGTGCTATCGGTTCTCCAGAAACCTCCATTTGAGAATATTCGGATATTCCCTTACCTACGTTGTCCCAGAAGGTAGCATTCCTGATGGCTATTACCCTCGGCCTGCAGAGTTTCGGAGTTGGCGGCATTATCCTGTCGTAGTCCCTATTGAGTACTCCATAGGAATAAAGTGGTTCTTCGTCCCTGTCCGTCATTTTTGCCCTAGGCTGTTTCTGACTTCCATTTGAATTGTGTTACCGTTCTTGTGTACCAAGTCGGCTCATCCTAAGGAATTTGCTTTGCATACCTTGGATGGGGTTCCTGCGATTCGGGTGTATCTTCCCGGAGGTCAGGTTCACTTTTTTGGTTACACAAGGACCAAGGAAAGGGCTGGCCGCTTCTTCGGCTACCATTTCCAGGTGGATTAGACAGTCTGTGACTCAGGCCTCTTCTATTAAGGGTTGGATTCCTCCTTTCCCTGCCACGGCACATTCTACTCAGGCGCATAGTACTTCTTGGGCCTTCCGTCATCATACTTCAATATAAACAGGTTTGGAAGGCGGCCACTTGGTCGTCGGTGCATACCTTCACTAAATTCTATAAAGTAGATATTTTGGCACTTGCGGATGCTTATTTTTTGGCTGCAAGGTTTTGCAGGCTGCTGTTTAAGTGGGTGGGGGGGGGGGTTATATGGGATTAACTTAATCCCATAAAAAACATTTACACTGCATTTGTGAAGAAGGCTTCAGGGCGCCCAAGAAAGTCCAGCAAGTTCCATGATAGTCTTCTACAGCTAATTCAGCTGTGGGATCAGGGCACCACCAGTGCAGAACTTGCTCAGGAATGAAAAACTGTTCAGCAGCTCAGTACATTCTCTGCACTCATTTAAGGTGGCCATAGCAGGAATGAAATGAAGTGTTACTTCAGATGCAGAGGAGTCATCCTTGTCTGGAACACCTGTTTATAGGTGCCAGAAGTTGGTCGACTCCATGCGACACAGATGTGAAGCAGTTCTCAAAAACAGTGCTTATACAACTCAAAAATCAGTGATTCAAGCTAAATCTTTAAGCATTTTTCAGTTTATACAATAAATGTTTATTTGTTAATTTATGTTTAAATGTTTGACTTTGTAAAGAAAAATGCAGGCACTGATATTTTTAGAAAAGCCTAATATTCCCTTTTCTTCACTTCTCATAAAATAATAACAAATTGGAAACGTTTTTCTTCATGTTTTGATTTGGAATAGACTGCAGTGTTCCCAATGCATTTACGTGTATGGAAATAAAAGCTCTTAAAAGGATTTCAAGCTTTATTCACTTTTTGAAATGCACTGCTATTATTTTAAACACAAGTGTAAATAAAGACTGCTGCATCCACTACACAATCTAGATACTATATGTAAAACTACTCCAAGAAAAGTGGACTTTAAAATTCCAAAGTGCAATTGTGCACACAATTGAACTATATCAAACCATATTATCTTGTTATTAATATTAGGAAATAATGATATTGTAAACTCAATAGATGCAATAACCTAAACAAATATAAAAAATTAAAACCAAATAACTGTGTCAAAAGCACTCAAACATTAAAGTATTATACATGTGTAGCACCCTCTAGTGTGCTAGAAGTATAGTGCATGTTTTGTGAGAGTAGGTCAATTTCCAGGTTTAGCTGGCAACCAAGCCTGGGTGTGTTTTGATGTGGGTTGGGAGTGACTCACAGGCACCGTCACCAAGACCTCCCACTTCTTTCTAGAATGTTCTGGTGTTTTCTGGAAAGAGGTGGAGCTGCTTGGGGTGTTCTTAGGAGCCCTGAGCAATCCCCAATCTGGATTGGCAGGGGGCGGGCCTCCTTAAATACCCATGGTCAGCCCTGCTGGGGGAGGAGTTGATCTGGTTGAAGATGGGGATGGAGTGTTGGCTGTCACGGCCTTGGAGGGAACTCCCCAGTCTGAAGGGGGAGGGGGGTTGACCTCAGACTTGGGCGGCGGACAGGACCCTCTTGCAACCCACAGAGGTGTCCTGACCAGGAGGAGCAAGAGAGGACAGCTGGGCAAGTCTTCAGGAGTTCTACAGAGGCAGCCAAGTGGGCTGGTGAGTGTTCACTCAGTCGGGAGATCTGAGATGGGCCAAAGTCTAGGAAATACTGTAGTTTTTCAATCTTTGTTTGGTAAAATTACTCTTTTTGCTGGTTCACTTGCAAAAGAAGTTGGCTGCTCCTCCAAAGGACACAAAAGCCAGCAATAACAGTACAGAAATAAGCGATGGGACCTCCAAACCATGCTAGCTTTTCTTACTGTGCTTGAGAATACAGTTAATGTTTTGGCAGTTTAAAAGATCATTTTAGACTTTTGTGTTTCTCTTAATCAACCAGCAAGTTGAAAAAAAAATAAACTGACAGATTCCTGCACCCACACAAGCAATGTGGATGCAGGAATCTCCCCGCTTCGCTATTATGTTCTGGCATTGGAGACAACTCTCCAATCTGCGTGTGCTGATCCAATGCTGGTTTTCCAGTAGGACCATTCAACAAGCTTCTGTTGAACAGAGAGGTATACGCACACATCGAAATCTGGCCAGTTCTTGCTGAACCAGCCAAGTTTCAATACATGTATACCCTGCTTTAGAATAGATGACCACCAGGTTCCATGCAACTTCCTGGACACTATTCCACACAGCCTTCTTAGAAGGTCTCATGGCAGCTCCCTGGGCATACCTACCTGGTCTACTTTTTATTTGGGCTGCAGAGGATGCCAATGCATCTTACAAATGTTCAGATAATCGAATGATAAAAATCACTTTCAGATTGATCGCACGATAGTCTAATTGTTAGTACACAGCTTTCGACAGCCGATCACGACAGTCCATCCAACAATATCCAAAGGGACAAACACTAAAACTTTGCTCAGACGATAGCCCAGTGAACGACAATCATTTAATCAGTACAGTATGCGTCCGCTAAAAATCGATAGACAAACACCATGCATGATCGGAAACATGAAAATATCCCGAAAGGAGATGGAAACACAATACGAATGGAAAAAGCCAAAAGGCGTGGCCGACACAGGGGTCACACGAATTTGACATCATTTCCGATACGTTGCTACGCAAACAGGAAGGTTTTCCAGAATCGCACGACAAAAATCATACATTTCATAGAGAGCATTTTGCACTATTGTATTTGATATCAGTATTATGCAACAAAATGCGAACGATAAGTCGTATGATTACCTGATCGTGTGTACAAGACATAATGAGAAGAGGAGATCAGATGATCTAACTTTATTCCTAGCAACAGACTTATGCATGGAGGTGGAATGATCAACAAAGAGAGCCCAGTATTACACTGACATGTTACATGAGACACAATTTATGGCTGTGCCCATCCCCCAGCTACATTTAATTGCATTTTCAGCCACATACAGTACACCGGGCCCATTGTCTTCAAATGGGCCAGTCCACCCCTTTTTACTAAGATAAGTGAACATCCACTTTTAAAGCGGAGCTCCACCCAGAAAGGGAGCGACTGAATGGGCGACTCGTGCATGCGCAGTAGGAGACAGGCTGTGAAACCATAAGGCTTAACTTCCTGATTCCCTTACTTAAGATGCTGGCGCCTCCATCCAGAGCCAAGGGATGGGTCGGGTGAGGACATTGCTGGCACCGTGGACAGGTAAGCCTCCTTATTTTAAAAGTCAGCAGCTGCAGTATTTGTACCTGCTGACTAAAAAAAATCCATTAGAGTGTCTCATTATACAGGGATTTTCAATCTCTATAAAGGCTACACATTCTCTTCATTTTATATACGCAACTTGCTTGATTATTGTGGTTGGAATAGTGAATACAACTCCCAAATAGTCAATAGACTATAGCAGTGTTTCTCAACTCCAGTCCTCAAGGTGCCCCAACAGGTCATGTTTTCAGGATTTCTGTAAAATGAAGCAGCTGTGATAATTACTAAGGCGGTAAAACTGATCAAATCACCTGTGCAAAATAATGGGAAGCCTGAAAACATGACCTGTTGGGGCGCCTTGAGGACTAGAGTTGAGAAACACTGGACTATAGGAACAGTCTCCTTGAAAAATAGGGGTTATAAACGTGTTTCTCTGAATCATATTTAAATTGCAGAGTAAAAGAATACTGTAGAATAAAACTTCTACACTCATCAAATCCCCCAAAACAGACTTCATACTGTTTGGCTTTTTAAAATGACTATTACTTGTTCGTAAGCATTGATTTCCAAAAATTATTACAGGGTGTGAAATGCTGCTTCCACTGCTTATACTGGAGGGTGTGTAATGAGAGACTAAAGATTTTTTACCATATACTCATGGCATAATTGAATGAACCAAAAGCCTTTTCTTTGGATTCCAGCAGAGTCATTTTTTAAATCTGTAATAAAGAAAAAATATCTAATTGATAAGTTAAACAGCATGAAAAAGTCAACCTTTTCAGAGAGTCTTGAAAGGGCATCTGTGCCTTTGCTTTTGTGAAAAGCGTTAATGGATCTCTGCAAGCCACACAGGCAGTATGTGCTGTTCTTGTAGCCCCTTTCTTCAGAAATTAATTGTATAAGTGATGAAAATTACATTTGATACGTTTCTGCTTTTCTTGTACTTTTTATATGAAATACGTCATGTGGTGTAGCTGTAGATAGTCATCACTGGTTGAGCTGATGCTGAAGATTTAATTATAAATCCTATCAAGTGAGACATGAACGATCTCATTTCTTCAAACTGGGCAATGCTTATTAAAGATTCTCATATTATACAGATATGTTCAGTTTTTTTTTTTTGATGAAATTAGTGTTATACCTTGTAATAAATCAACAGAAGTCTTATTTTTTTATATAGAAAAAATATCAGCAGGTGTATAATTGCTTGATCAAAACTTCCAACAGCAGCTACTTTGAAGGAATCTCGCAGAGGGCATTCAGCTCCAGAAGGTTTTACCCCCTTCCTGACCAGGACAATTTTTGCGATACCACACTGTGTTGCTTTAACTGACAATTGTGCGGTCGTGCGACACTGTACCCAAATACAATTGATGTCCTTCCCCCCCCCCCCCCCACAAATTATTATTATACAGGATTTATATTGCACCAACAGTTTGTACAGCGCTTTACAACATGAGGGTAGACACAGGGGCGTACCTAGAGCATTTGGCACCCGGGGCGGATCCTACATCTGGCACCCCCCCCCCCCCCCCCATTTAAAATGAAAAAACACCCACGATTTATTTTCCATTTCCTCAAGAATATTTATTGTATACAGCACACGCCTGGATTCTGCACCCTGTATATAAGACATATCTGCATTCTGCACCCTGTATATAGGACATATCTGCATTCTGCGCCCTGTATATAGGACATATCTGCATTCTGCGCCCTGTATATAGGACATATCTGCATTCTGCGCCCTGTATATAGCACATATCTGCATTCTGCGCCCTGTATATAGGACATATCTGCATTCTGCGCCCTGTATATAGGACATATCTGCATTCTGCACCCTGTATATAGGACATATCTGCATTCTGCACCCTGTATATAGGACATATCTGCATTCTGCGCCCTGTATATAGGACATATCTGCATTCTGCGCCCTGTATATAGGACATATCTGCATTCTGCGCCCTGTATATAGGACATATCTGCATTCTGCACCCTGTATATAGGACATATCTGCATTCTGCGCCCTGTATATAGGACATATCTGCATTCTGCACCCTGTATATAGGACATATCTGCATTCTGCACACTGTATATAGGACATATCTGCACCCTGTATATAGGACATATCTGCATTCTGCGCCCTGTATATAGGACATATCTGCATTCTGCGCCCTGTATATAGGACATATCTGCATTCTGCGCCCTGTATATAGGACATATCTGCATTCTGCGCCCTGTATATAGGACATATCTGCATTCTGCACCCTGTATATAGGACATATCTGCATTCTGCACCCTGTATATAGCACACATCTGCATTCTGCGCCCTGTATATAGGACATATCTGCATTCTGCACCCTGTATATAGCATATATCTGCATTCTGCGCCCTGTATATAGGATATATCTGCATTCTGCACCCTGTATATAGCACATATCTGCATTCTGCGCCCTGTATATAGCACATATCTGCATTCTGCGCCCTGTATATGGGACATATCTGCACCCTGTATATAGCACATATCTGCATTCTGCACCCTGTATATAGCACATATCTGCATTCTGCGCCCTGTATACAGGATATATCTGCATTCTGCGCCCTGTATATAGGACATATCTGCATTCTGCACCCTGTATATAGGACATAACTGCACCCTGTATATAGGACATATCTGCACCCTGTATATAGGACATATCTGCATTCTGCGCCCTGTATATAGGACATATCTGCATTTTGCGCCCTGTATATAGGACATATCTGCATTCTGCGCCCTGTATATGGGACATATCTGCACCCTGTATATAGGACATATCTGCACCCTATATATAGGACATATCTGCACCCTGTATATAGGACATATCTGCATTCTGCGCCCTGTATATAGGACATATCTGCATTCTGCGCCCTGTATATAGGACATATCTGCATCCTGTATATAGGACATATCTGCATCCTGTATATAGGACATATCTTCATTCTGCACCCTGTATATAGGACATATCTGCATTCTGCACCCTGTATATAGGACATATCTGCATTCTGAAATCCCCCCTCCCCCATCAGGTCAGCTACACTATACACATGGGAGGGGGGTGATGGAAACAGCAGTCACCCTGACCCCCCCCTCCCCTCAGACCAGCACAGGGTAGACACAATACTCCAGCCGCTTCTTACATCAACCCCCCCCCCCATCAGCTACACTATACACATGGCAGGGGGAGGGGGACACAGCAATCACCCTAACCCCCCCCCCCCCAGACCAGCATATGGCAGGGGTAGACACACTCCTCCAGCCCCTTCTTACATCAACCCCCCCAATCAGGTCAGACAGCTACACAATACACATGGCAGGGGGAGGGAGTGGTGGACATTGCAATCACAGTCACTGACCCCCCCCCCCC
This sequence comes from Lithobates pipiens, assembly GCF_037356315.1. NCBI lineage: Eukaryota > Metazoa > Chordata > Amphibia > Anura > Ranidae > Lithobates > Lithobates pipiens. The sequence continues at coordinate 29,371,013 of NW_027507787.1, forward strand.
CACCCCCACCTTAGACCAGCACAGGGGTAGACACAATCCTGCTGGCTGCAGCCTCTTCTTACATCAATCCCCCCTTTGCTCACCACCTCGGGCTCTCAGTCAGCTAGGGAGGACTCCTATTCACTGTGTGGAAGCAGCCGCCCCAGCGGAGAGAGATGAGACAGACACACACAGGCAGCAGCAGTGGTGGGTGGAGGCGGAGCTAGCAGGAGGGAATTCAGTCACTTACTGAACAGTCTGGAACAGTCCATTGTGGCCATGGCACGGGGGTGTTCTAAAAAAAACTAAAGTGAAAATGAGCAACCAGAGACAGCAGGGATGCCCTGTCTTGGATGCGGAATGCACCCCCATATCAAAGTCACTTGGCCACTGACACCCCCCCAAAGTGTGGCACCCGGGGCGGACCGCACCCCCCGCCCCCATATTGGTACGCCCCTGGGTAGACAGTAGTTACAATACAATTCAATACAGGAGGAATCAGAGGGCCCTGCTCGTTAGAGCTCACAAGCTAGAAGGGAGGGCCAAGTGAAACAAAAGGTGATAACTGTGGGGAATGAACTGATGGAGAAAATGAAAATGCAGTTGTTAGGTGTGGGTAGGACAAGCTTCTCTGAAGAGGAGGGTTTTCAGGGATCGTCTAAAAGCTAATAGAGTAGGAAATAATTGGATAGATTGGGGTAAGGAGTTCCATAGGATTGGAAAGGCTCCTGGAGGTGAGCAAAGGATGAGGTGACAAGCGAACTAGAGAGCAGGAGGTCTTGGGAGGAATGAAGAGAAAGATTAAGTTGGTATTTTGAGACTAGGTGATGTAGCTGGGGGCTAAATTGTGGATGGCTTTTTAAGTTGTTGTTAGTATTTTGAATTGAATTTGTTGGGTGAGTGGAAGCCAATGGAGGGACTGGCGCGAGGGGTGTAGCAGACACAGAGTGGTTGGTAAGGTGGATGAGCTGGGAAGTGGCATTCATGATGGATTGAAGGAGGGATAGACTATCTAAAGGTAAGCCAATGAGAAGGGAGTTGCAGTAGTTGAGGTAAGAGATGACCAGGGAGTGAATTGAGAGCTTTGTTGTGTCATTGGCTAGAAAGGGGAGCATTTTGGAGATGTTGCTGAGGTTGAAGCGGCAAGATTTGGACAGTGATTGGACGTGGGGCTTAAAGGAGAATTCAGAGTCCAGGACTACTACACCTAGGACCTTGGCATATGGGGATGGGCTCATAGTTGTGCCATTATTTTTGACAGAGAGATCAGGGGAAGAGACACGTGGTGGAGGAAAAAATGATGTTTGGTTTTGGATAAATTGAGTTTGAGGAAGTAGAGTGACATCCAGACTGATATATCTGTTAGTAAATTAGTGATATGGGAGGAGACGGAGGGAGTAAGCTCAGGGGGTAGAGAAATACAGTGGATATAAAAAGTCTACACACTCCTGTTAAAATGTCAGGTTTATGTGATGTAAAAAATGAGACAAAGATATTGTTTCAAAACTTTTTTCATCTTTAATGTGCCCTATAAACTGTACAACTCAGTTAAACAACAAACTGAAATTATTTAGGTGGAGGGAAGTAAAAATAAATAAATAAAATAATATGGTTGCATAAGTGTGCACACCCTTAACTAATACTTGGTTGAAGCCCCTTTTTATTTTATTACAGCACTTAGTCTTTTTGGGTATGAATCTATCAGCATGCCAATCTTGACTTGGCAATATTTGTCCACTCTTCTTTGCAAAAACTCTCCAAATCTGTCAGATTGCGAGGGCAACTTCTGTGCACAGCCTTCTTCAGATCACCCCACAGATTTTCAATCATATTCAGATCTGGGATCTGGCTGAGCAGTTCTAAAACTAATCTTCTGGTGAAGCCATTGCTTTGTTGATTTGGATGTACTGATACTTTGGGTCGTTGTCATGCTGAAATATGAAGTTCCTCTTCATGTTCAGCTTTCTAGCAGAAGCCTGAAGGTTTTGTGCCAATATTGACTGGTATTTGGAACGGTTTATAATTCCCTCTACCTTGACTTAAGCCCTTGTTCCAGCGGAAGTAAAACAGTCCCAAAGCATGATACTGCCATTACCATGCTTTACTTTGGGTATGGTGTTCTCTTGGTGATGTGCAGTGGTGTTCTTTTGGAATTATGGCCAAAAAGTTCAACCTTGGTTTCATCAGATCATAACACATTTTCCCACATGCTTTTGTGAAACTTCAGATGTGTTTTTGCAAAATTTAGCCGGGCTTGGATGTTTTTCTTCGTAAGAAAAGGCTTCTGTCTTGCCACTCTACCCCATAGCCCAGACATATAAAGAATACGGGCGATTGTTGTCACAATGCCAGCACTTGCCATATATTCCTGCAGCTCCTTTATTGTTGCTGTAGGCCAGGGGTCCTCAAAATTTTTAAACGGGGCCAGTTTGCTGTCCCTCAGACTGTTAGAAGGCCGGTCTGTAGTTTAAAAAAAAAAAAAAAAAAAAACATGAACAAATTCCTATGCACACTGCACATATCTTATTTTGAGGTGAAAAAACAAAACAAAACGGGAACAAATACAATATTTAAAATGAAGAACAAGTAGAGTTAAATCAACAAACTTACCGTATATACTCGAGTATAGGCCGACCCGAATATAAGCCGAGGCCCCCAATTTACCCCCAAAAAAACTGGCAAACTTATTGACTTGTGTATAAGCCGAGGGTAAGACATGCCTGTCCATCCCTGTGTGTGTGTCCGTCCATCCCTGTGTGTCCGTCCATCCCTGTGTGTCCGTCCATCCCTGTGTGTCCGTCCATCCATCCCTGTGTGTGTGTGTGTCCATCCATCCATCCATCCCTGTGTGTGTGTGTCTCCATCCATCCATCCATCCATCCCTGTGTGTGTGTGTCTCCATCCATCCATCCATCCCTGTGTGTGTGTGTATCCATCCGTGTGTGTGTGTGTGTGTGTGTGTGTGTGTGTGTGTCCAGCCTACCTGTGTCCCGAGCCTTTGTCCCGAGCCTCCGTCCCGTGCCGAGCCTCCTTGCCTCCGTGCCTCGCCGCCGTGCCTTGCCTCCGTCCCGTCCCGTCCCGTCCCGTCCCGTGCCGTGCCTTGCCTTGCCTCCGTCCCGTGCCCTCTTCGTTCGTCGGCGCCTCGGCGGCCATTGTAAAATTCAAAAGCTGCGCCGCCGCCTTCGCCTGTGATAGGCGGAACACTGAATTTCCCAGCAGCCTGTGTTCCGCCTATCACGTACATCGTATCATCCTCGTCCGTAGTACGAGGATGATACGAAGTCCGTGATAGGCGGAACACAGGCTGCTGGGAAATTCAGTGTTCCGCCTATCACAGGCGAAGGCGGAGCCGGAGGCGCGGCTTTTGAACTATAGAATGGCCGCTGTCTGTCTGCTCGACACGCTGATCGAGCGGGCAGACAGCGATGACTCGAGTATAAGCCGAGGGGGGCACTTTCAGCCTCAAAAAAGAGGCTGAAAATCTCGGCTTATACTCGAGTATATACGGTAGCAGTATTTTAATGGGAACTATGGGCCTGCTTTTGGCTAATGAGATGGTCAATGTCGCAGCCAAATCAGTGCCCTCCTCACCATCAGTGCAAGCCCCCCTCACCATCATTGCAAGCTCCCCCTCACCATCATTGCAAGCTCCCCCTCACCATCATTGCAAGCCCCCCCCCCCCCTCACCATCATTGCAAGCCCACCTCACAGCCTTACTGTGCCAAACAATGTCTAACCAGTCAGTGTGTGTGCATATCGGGCATCTCCTGCTGCTGTGTCATGGCTCACTGTGAAAAGTTCGGGCGCGCTGTGATAAAAGTCCCGCCCTCCTCCTAGACCAGCTCGTGTAATAGACAGAACACTGCCTCTATCACACGAGCTGGTCTAGGAGGAGGGTGGGATTTTTATCACAGTGCGCCCAAACTTTTAACAGTGAGCTCCGTGACTCAGCAGTCTCCCGCTGTGTTACAACCGGCCCGGGTGGGCCGGAGAAATGTCCTCAGCGGGCCGCATGTGGCCCGTAGGCCATGGTTTGAGGACCCCTGCTGTAGGTCTCTTGGCAGCCTCCCTGACCATTTTTCATGTCACTGCTGTACCATAATTTCTCCGCTTGATGATGTGTTCCCTCCTGTTTTCACTGTGTTTCATGGTAATTCTAATGCCTTGGAAATTCTTTTGTACCCTTCTCCTGACTGATACCTTTTAACAATGAGATCCCTCTGATGCTTTGGAAGATCTCTGTGGACCATGGCTTTTGGTGTAGGATGTGACTAAGAAAATGTCAGGCAAGACCTACTAGAACTGCTGAACTTTATTTGGGGTTAATCAGAGGCACTTGAAATGATGGTAGGTGTGTACTGACTCCTATATAACATGAGTTTGAATGTGTATGCTTAATTCTGAACACAGCTACATCCCCAGTTATAAGAGGGTGTGCACACTTATGCAACCACATTTAGTTACTCCCCCCCCCCCCCCCCCCAAAAAGATTTCAGTTTTTTATTTTTTTTTTTTTTTTTAAGTGAGTTATACAGTTTATAGGTCACATTAAAGGCGGAAAAAGTTTTGAAATGATTTATCTTTGTCTCATTTTTTTTAAATCACAGAAACCTGACATTTTGGGTGTGTAGACTTTTTATATCCACTGTAGATTTGGGTGTTGTCAGCATAGAAATGGCATTTGAAGCCATTGGAGGCTATCAGCTGACCCAGGGAGGAGGTGTAGATTGTAAATAGGAGAGGCCCAAGAACTGAATCTTGGGGGACCCCAACAGAGAAAGGAAGAGGAGAGGAGGAAGTAGAATTGTAAGAAATGCTAAAGGTGCGGTTGGATAAGTAGGAAGAGAACCAGTAAAAAGTACACACACTGAGACAAACGGCGTAGAGTTTTTGGAGGAGGAGAGGGTGGTCAACCATATCAAAGGCAGCAGAAAGGTCCAAGAGTAGGAGTACAGAATAGTGTTGATTGGTTTTGGCCATTAGATTGTTTGTTAGTTTTAGGAGAACAGTTTCTGTGGAGTGTTGAGGGCGAAATCCAAGTGGATCAAGAAGGCTATTGGTCACCCAGTCAGTTGTAAACCACACGTTCAAGGAGTTTGGATAAAAGGGGAGCAAAGAGATGAGGTGTAGGTTATTAAGATTGGTTGGGTCCAGTGAAGGCTTCCTACGTAAAGGGCTGACTAGTGCATGTTTTAGAGAGTTGGAGAAGATGCCAGAAGAGAGGGAGAGATGGAAGAGTCATAGGGGGAACATAGCATTTGTGAGTGAACTGGATCTTCTGTTTGAAGTGATTGGCGATCTCCTGGGCTGTGAGGGAGTTAGTGGGTAGATGTAGTGGAGGACGAAGTAGAAAGTTGAAGGTAGAGAAGTATTGATGGGCATGGGATCATAAATTGTAAATGAGAGTGATAAAAATAGGTCTGCTTGGCAGTGAGAAGACAGGAATTGTATTTTTGGAGGGTAGATTTATATTGGTTGAAATCTTTCTGAGACGTAGTCTTTCGCCACAGGCGCTCAAGAGCACAGCTATGTTTTTTCAGACTTCTAGTGTCATCTGTTTGCCAAGGTTGAAGGGGTCGGGCCTGATTCTGTGTATAGTGAGGGGGACCAGTGAGGCTAAAAGTGAAGCGTTGTAGACAGAAGTGGCTAGGTCGGTGCAGGTCTGGAGTGCGATTTTGTCATAGAGGTGGTCGGTAGTAGAGTAGAGTAGAGAAGGGAAGGGTTAAGATGGCATAGGCTTCTACAGGTAGCTTTTAGGCTATTGGAGGGAGATGAGGTGGAGGAGAGGAAGAGAGTCAAACTAATAAGGTAGTGATCAGAGAGAGGCAAAGGATAGTTGGAGAGGTTGCACGGAGTGCATAAGTGGAAGAAAACAAGGTCAAGGGTATTGCCTTTAGAGTGAGTAGCAGCATCTATACATTGCTTCAGGTCAAAGGAGGAGGTTAGAATGAAAAATTTGGAAGTAGCAGGAGAGTTAGTATTAGTAGGGATGTTGAAGTCCCCGAGAATGGTTATGAGGATTTCAGAAGAGAGAATGTAGGGGACCCAGGCAGAGAAGTCATCAAGAAAGGTTGATACTGGTCCAGGGGGCTGGTAGATCACGGCTATCCTCTGAGAAACTGGGGAAAAGAGACGATTGCAGTGTGCCTCAAATGAGGAGAGTGACAGAGAGGGAGGTGGGTGAAGTACCTGAAAGGAACTCTGTGGGGCTAGTAGGATTCCAACACCCCCTCCCTTGGTAAAATGGGTCTGGGGGAGTGATTCCAAAGAAGACCACCATGGGATAGGGCAGCAGAAGACGCAAAGTCGGATTCATAAAGCTTCGGTAATGGCGAGTAGATTAAATGAGTTAGTGATAAAGAGGGAGAGAGGTGAGTTTGTTACAGACAGAGCAGGCATTCCAAAGGGCGCAAGAGAAAGGGAGTCTGGTCTTGGGAAGAAGAAAAATGGGAACTAGATTGTGTGGATTGTGGATGTAGCCAGAGGGTGCAGGGTAATGGGTGTGTTGAGTACAGTTAAATGGAGGAGGCCCAGGGTTTGGGGATATATCTCCAGAGGTTAGGAGAAGCAGAATGGTGAGGGAGGTAATGTGGGAGTGTGATTTATATTAAGGACCATGCTCCAGTTTCCTGGAGATTTTTTGTGTGTGTGTATTTTAAATTATCAGGAGTTTGTGAGTGCATTACTGAGGCTCAGGCTTCCTATAAAATAAACAACTAAACCCCATTCCTTCACCCCCCAAGATTGACCAGAGGACACATATTATTTTGGAGTTGAATAGCCATAGCAGCCTTTTATTACAACAAAATTAAATACAATAACATAAACAATCGTAATAATACAATTTATACATAACCATTCAGCTTAATCCTACCCGATCTAAGGTCTTTGAAGGTTTTTTTTTTTCTCTCGGCCAAATGGTTGTATATATCACCCAATGAAAGACCCCCCAGCTGCAACTTACATCGGCTCAGGAACAATTACCAGTTACTTCCTACCAGATACAACCAATTTAAAACCATTGTTAGCATTGTATTATTAGGAAGGGAAGGGGCACCCTTACCTGCAGATAGGCCCAACCCCCCTAATTTTCCATTATTTTATCCAGCACCGCCTTCAAAGACCCCATAGACCTCCTGCTGCTGCTCCCACGACTAGTAATAAATTAACCCATAGCACAAACGTTAATGGAAAACATACCCCACCAAAAACTGCCCACTAGGGAAAAATCATCCCAACCCCCTACTACCAGAAAGCTGGCAAGGTAGCCCCCCCCCCCCCAAAAAAAAACAACAAACAAGGGAGGGTTGGTGGGACAAACCTTCCTGATTCTATGAGAAGCTCCACCACCAATCCAGGTAAGTGCATTAATACCTCCCCCATCACACCACTATTCACTCTGCCTCAACTGCCCACCCCAATTCATGCTGGCCCTCTTCCAAGTTTCACTTTTTTCTCCAGGCCATTGACTGTAAAATAAAAAAACTAAACCCCATTCCTTCGCTTCCCACCAAGATTGACCAGACGGCACATATTATTTTGGAGTCGAATGGCCTTAGCAGCCTTTTATTACAACAAAATGAAATACAAATAACATAAAACAATCGTAATGCATATAATACATTTTATACATAACCATTAACCACTAGGCCCCTGCGCTATAGCCAAAATACGGCAATTGCCGGGAGGCCCTCCCTGGACGTCCTCCTGCTTACTTCTGCGATGTGCGCTCCCGTGAGCGCACATCGAGGAAATTCCCTTGGACACAGCCAGTCACAGATCGCTGTAAATGGCCAATCACAGTGGCCGTTTACAGCGCGATTGGCGGTTACAATGAGAGATGATCTCATATGTAAACATATGACAGAGACAACGTGTGAGGAGGGAGAGACGAACGGTTGCAGAGTAAGTGTACAAAAAAAAAATTAAGTGCCCACAGTACATGTCACTGCCATCTGTCCCCAATGCCACCTGTCCCCCAATGCCACGTATAAGTGCCATCTGTCATCGGTGCCACGTATAACTGTCATCAATGCCACATATTAGTGCCGTCTGTCATCAGTGCCACGTATCAGTGTCAGGTGTCATCAGTGCCACATATTAGTGTCATCTGCGCCATGTATTAGTGCCATCTGTCATCAGTGTCACGTGTCATCAGTGCCATCTGTCAGTGCCACATGTTATTGTCCTGGTGCTCCAGAGCCTTCAAAAGTGTAATAGGTAGTCAACAAGTTAGATGTGTAATTTATGCTCCTAGAACACGTGACAGTGCTCCCTGCATGTTGGGCCTCTCTAAGTGTCTAGGCTGTGGAAAAGTCCCACACATGTGGTATCGTAATACTCAGGAGGAGTAGCAGAATGTATTTTGGGGTGTCATTTGTGGTATACACATGACATGTAAGAGAAATAACCTATTACAATGACAATTTTGTGGGGGAAAAAAATCTTAATTTTGCAAAGAATTGTTGGAAAAAAATGACAACATCAAAAAGCTCACCATACCTCTTACTAAATACCTTGGAATGTCTACTTTCAAAAAAGGGGTCATTTGGGGGGTATTTGCACTTTCCTGGCTTGTTCGGGTCGCAAGAAATGAGATAGGCCACCAGTACATCAGGTGTGATCAATTGTTTATGATTTGCACCACAGCTTGTAGACTCTCTAACTTTCACAAAGACCAAATAATATCCACTAATTTGGGTTATTTTTACCAAATATATGTAGATATATGTAGCAATATATATTGTGGCCAAAATTTATGAAGAAAAAATTATAATTTGCAAAATTTTATCACAGAAACAAAGAAAATGTGTTTTTTTTCAAAAACCCAGAGGTGATCAAATACCACCAAAAGAAAGCTCTATTTGTATGAAAAAAAGGACATAGAAATCATTTGGGTACAGTATTACATGACTGAGTAATTGTCACTCAAAATGTGAGAGCATCGAAAGCTGAAAAGTGGTCTGGTCACGAAGGGGGTTTAAGTGCCCAGTTGTCAAGTTGTATCTGTTACCCCATGGACTGCCCCCAGCCGCAACTTACATTGGCTCAGGGACAATTACTAGTTACTTCCTACCAGATACAACCAACTTAAAACCATTGTATTATTAGGAAGGGAAGGGATATCCTTACCTCCAGATGGGCCCAACCCCCCAAATTGTCCATTATTTTATCCAGCATCGCCTTCAAAGACCCCATAGACCTACCACCACAGCACACGAGTGTGACACCTTATGTTTGTGTCGCCCTCCAAACTCGGAAGGCCTGCTGGTTACCATCCTGCAAACCCAAATGCCATAGATCAATGTCAATGGCATTCAGGTGAACGCTATCCCATCTTAGAAAACGTCAGGTCTCTTCCTCCAACTCCTGATGATGGATCGCCAAGCTCCCCATTATGTGCAAAAAAACTTGGCTATGTCCTTGTTGAACTTGACCCTGGCTCTGTTGATTCCCTCAATAGAGCGAGACAAACGCCAAGCAGACCTGGCCACATTATCGGATGACAAAAAGATGGTACTCAGGAAAAACGACCTAAGCCGCAAAAAATCAAATTTCATGTCCCTGATCAGTTCATGTGAGCAACGCAGACCAAGGTCATTACCCTCGACATGCAACAGAACCACATCAGGGGGCCTATCCAATCTAACATACTTGTGCATTTCAGGCATGACCCTAGACCATAGCATTCCCAGAACATCAACCCACCACACTGTGACCCCTTCCCTGGAGAAACCCAAATGCCTACCCTCCTCCTGGCACCCCAATAAACATATGAGTGATCCAGGATCCAAACCAGTCATGCCTCAGAATCTGAAAGAAAAAGAAAAGGGGAGAAGAAATATAACACCCCCCCCAAAAAAAAAACCATAACAAGCATCATTCATATCTTTGTAAACCCCAAGAAAGAGAGGAGAACAGCATGAAACCCAGGCAACCTCCCCCCCAAAAAAACACCACCTAAACCCACACAATAAATGAAGGCGCACATAAGATTGAAATCTAACTTATTCCCATTGCCCAATACGTTGAACCACCTGATTATCCAGGCCCCATCTGACTGCTTCAGCAACTGCCCCAATACAGATGGAATGGGAAGAATAATTGTCTGCACCCTATCCAGCAGGAGACATTTTTTTAACATAGCCCAAAACTGGAATCGGGACAGAGCAGTCCCATCCGCATGTATAAAGAATTTCATATATGCATTTTATTGCCAGCAGAAACCCATGCGATCGCCGGCCAGGCCACCGAGCCACGAACTCCGTAGAGACGACATCAGCTTCAGCTAAAGACTGAGGTTTTGATGGTCCCACCGCAGGCGCCTTTTCACTGATGACGCTAACCAAAATTGCAAACGCCTGCAACCAGTTTGCAAACGTGTGGGAATCAGCCGATACTGCCGTTTCTCTGCCTCCTCTTTCTTACTTTCATATGATTTACCTTTGTCCAAGTTAAACTTCTCTATGGGCAACAAAGAAAATGTCTCTATACTCACCCTTCCATATACGCTCCTTCACTTCCGGCTTTAAATGAGCGCCCTAAGGACCCTCAAAACACACATAAACTTCACATTTGGCGGCATCTGCCAAACACACCCCATTAGCAGCCACAGTGGCTTCGGAAACTGTAGTCGCCGCACTGGCCCCAGCCACCTCTATCAGTTTCAGACCAGGCAAAACCCCCGTTCCCACTCCAGCACCAAGCATGCCAGCCACAACTGCACCCAGATCCAAAGGAGGCGCAACCGTAACATCCACTACCTGACCCCCGCCCCGTGAGGTGGAAGTGCGGGCTGTGGACCACGCCACCACCAGCGATGAACCAGCCACACGCCGTGCTCCAGCCTTGCAGAATGCCAGCACCTCCCTAAGGCCTTCCCCAGGAAGAAGTCACTTTTGACGAAACGACGTAGGGTTAGCGGCGTGCTGACGTCACCGCATTTCCACGTTAATCCGGAAGGGCGGGCAGTGCAAACAAGAGAGAGCCGGCCGGCTCGTTTTTTATACGCTATACGCTTATACTCTGCTGGGAATTCGTGAGTTGTTACTTTACTTTTTATATTTTAATAAATCTTTACGGAATTATGCTATGGGAGCTTTTTTTCTTCTCTCTTTGCCGTACTAAATGATTGTGGTGGAACGAGATATACCATAAAGAGGGAGCAGATAGATTGGTGTTACCAACAGAGCCCAGTGTGGGGACCAGGAACGTAACATTTTACAAGCCCGTATGATCTCCTTAAAAAGAGATCTTGACAGCTGGTAAGCCTCCTCTAATTTGGTGGTGGATAATCTCTTTCTACTCTGGGTGCACCTGCTACGTGTGTAAAGGGTGGTTTTTGAGAGTCACCGAAAATGGACTAAGATTCAGCATCCTATCCATCTTTCCTTTTCTTTGGACTGCTTATATGCCTGGAAATCATTACTTTGGCACTATTTTTGCATGTTTTTGGGATTTTTTGTAAATTAGAAAAATTATGTCACTTTATAATTTTGTTTTATAAGTTTTAGCGCAGCTATATTTTTTGATTGTTGTATATTGTGTGTGTCTCGCATTGGGTTGCAGCAAGAACTTACTACTGTCAGTATTAACACTAATATCAAGTTTTTGTTTTATTTACACTTGATTTTTTCATATATATTTGTCTAGCACTTTGTTTAGACCAGCGCTGTTTTTCGAAGGTTTTATATACTGCCAGCATAGTATGTATAACCCCATTCGCCTGGGCTGTCACCAAAGAAGGGAGAGAGGAACTTGCACCATTGTTTTTACTGGTAATGGCGGCGATCTGCGATTTTTAACGGGACTACGACATTGCGGCAGACAAATCTGACCCCAAGTTACACTTTTTGGGGACCAGTGACATTATTACATTGATCAGTGCTATGAAAATGCCCTGATCAATGTATAAATGACACTAGCAGGGAAGGGGTTAACACTAGGGGCGATCAATGAGTTAAGTGTGTTCCTTAGGTGTATTCTAACTGTAGGGGGGTGGGCTACCAGGGACATGACAGAGATAGCTGTTCCCGATCACTGGGAACAGAATCGCCTTATTTACATTATTATTACATTATTTGCAGATCCCCGTTCCAGCTTCTGTATACCACGATCGTGGGTCGCCGGTGGACATCGAGTCCGACAGACCTGTGGGCACGCTCCCGTGGTACGCAGAAAACGCGCATGCCCGTTTTCTCCTGTGCAAAGACCAACGTACACCTACAATGGTTTGCGCAGGAGAGCCGACCTACCGCAATATAATGACGGTGGATGGTTGGCAAGCGGTTAAAGTTTAAACTTTTGAAGATAGATTCCCCACATCTAGCTCTAAAAAGATCTTCTGAAAAACTTCAAAGGTACATTTTAGGTTTTCAGGGTAGCTCAGGCTAAAAGCATAAATGAGTCCTATAATCATTCTTTCTGATACAAAATGAGAGTGCTATATGAAATAAAACACTACACTTTTTTTTTCCTGCCAATGCAGCATAAATATGGTATATTTGTTTTTGAAATGTAATAATATAGTGCAAAGTGGACGGGACTTTAGGTTACATAATCTAACGTTGAATGTTCAATATCTCAAAAGCCGAACAAAAAGAAAGTTTGTTTTTGTGGTACAAATCAGAACAAATGCAGCACAAAAACAAATTGTATAATTGTTTATAAAATGTAACAACGTGTGGTGCAAAGTGGGAGAGGTTTCATCAATTATAATGCGCAATATCTCTGAAATCAAACAAGCACATGCACTCGTTTTTGCAGCACAAATCGGCACAGATGCAGTGCAAATGGATGCATCTTTGTTTTTAAATTTTAATAACATTGGGTGAAAAGCGAGCGGGGCCTTATATTACGTAATTTGAATTAGAATTCCAATATCTCAAAAACCGAACCGGCTGAAACATTCATTTTTGTGGCACAAAATCGTTTTTAAGCTTAGCAGCTGGCAGTCCCTCGCCCTGCATCTTGGTTGTGTTCTGCAGAATGCAGTAAGCGCAAACTTTGCGTGTGCACAAGCCAGTTATCTCAATAGGTGTATACAACGGACAGATGTCCATTTTAGTATAAATATATTAATCTGCAAATAAAATAAACATTTTGGATGGTATGTTAAGCAACATTTAAAGCATGTGAATGATAATTTGTTCAATGTTCACTCTTACCTTTCAATGACATTGCGTGGCTTTCTAATGACTTGGAAAAATTCTTGTCACTGATGGTGCACTTTTGTCCTGATGGGCCTCAAGCGTATGGGAGCTGCCTTGTGCAGGCTTTCAAAGTTCCAAAAGACAAACTAAAATATACAGCATCAAAACTTGTGCGGTTGCACGTTTGGCAAATATGCGTCCTGCTATTTCAGTCAAATGTAAAGATAATTTTGTAAGTAAATGCAACTCAATTAAAATATGGAAATTCACATACCTTAACCACTTGCCGCCCGCCCTATAGGCAATTGACGGTGGCAAAGTGGTTTCATAATCCTGATCGGACGTCATATGACGTGATCAGGATTATGAGCCGCTGCGCGCCCCCGGGGCGCGCATCGCGGCGATCGTTGTTGCGGGGTGTCAGTCTGACACCCGGCAACTACGATCTCGGTAAAGAGTCTCCGACGGAGACTCTTTACCACGTGATCAGCCGTGTCCAATCACGGCTGATCACAGTGTAAATGGGAAGAGCCGGTGATCGGCTTTTCCTCACTCGCGTTTGTCAGACGCGAGTAGAGGAGAGCCGATCGGCTGCTCCTCTGACAGGGGGGGGTCTGTGCTGATCGATTATCAGCACAGCCCCCCCGAGGATGCCCACACTGGACCACCAGGGACGCCACCAGACCACCAGGGAAAAGGTAATCCTCCCTAGACCACCAGGGATGCCAGTCAGCACAATGGATGCCAATCAGTGCCCATAATGGATGCCAATCAGTGCCACAATGGGCATCACTGATTGGCATGCATTATTGTTTGGCACTGATTGGCATCCATTAGTACAGTATAACACCAATGCCGCCTATGAGTGCCCACCTGTGCCGCCTATGAGTGCCCACCTGTGCCGCCTATGAGTGCCCACCTGTGCCGCCTATGAGTGCCCACCTGTGCCGCCTATGAGTGCCCACCTGTGCCGCCTATCAGTGCCCACCCATGCCCATCTGTGCCGCCTATCCATGCCCATCTGTGCTGCCTATCCATGCCCATCTGTGCCGCCTATCCATGCCCATCTGTGCCGCCCATCCATGCCAATCCGTGCCGCCCATCCATGCCAATCCGTGCCAGCTATCAGTGCCAATTTGTGCCACCTATCAGTGTCCATCCGTGTCGCCCATCCGTGCCGCCTATCAGTGCCGCCTATCAGTGCCACATATCAGTGTCCATCAATGCCACCTCATCAGTGCCACTTCATTGGTGCCCATCAGTGCCGCCTTATCAGTGCCCATCAGTGTAGCCCCATCAGTGCCCATCAGTGAAGGAGAAAACGTACTTATTTACAAAGTTTTGAAACTGAAACAAAAAAAAACATTTTTTTTTTCAAAATTTTCGGTATTTTTTTTTATATACTTTAGTTTTTTTTATATACTTTTGGGGGTATTTATTATAGAAAAAATGTTTTTTTTCAAAATTGTTGCTATTTTTTTGTTTATAGCACAAAAAATAAAAACTGTAGAGGTGATCAAATACCACCAAAAGAAAGCTCTATTTGTGGGAAAAAATGATAAAAATTTCATTTGGGTACAGTGTAGCATGACCGCGCAATTGTCATTCAAAGTGCGACAGCGCTGAAAGCTCAAAATTGGTCTGGGCAGGAAGGTGTTTAAGTGCCCTGTATTGAAGTGGTTAAAAGTTTTGTCTAGATAACCCACTTAAGCCCGGACAATTTTGCTGGCCAAAGACCAGAGTACTTTTTGCGATTCAGCACTGCGTCGCTTTAACTGATAATTGCGCGGTCGTGCGATGTGGCTCCCAAACAAAATTGACGTCTTTTTTCCCCCACAAATAGAGCTTTCTTTTGGTGGTATTTGATCACCTCTGTGGTTTTTATTTTTTGTGCTATAAACAAAAAAATTGCGACAATTTTGAAAAAAGAAATTTTTTCTATAATAAATACCCCCACAAGTATATAAAAAAAACTTTATTTTCTTTCCTCAGTTTAGGCTGATATGTATTCTTCTACATATTTTTGGTAAAAAAATAAATTGCAATAAGCATTTATTTATTGGTTTGCGCAAAAGTTATAGCGTCTACAAAATAGGGGATAGTTTTATGGCATTATTATTAATATTTTTTTTTTTACTAGTAATGGCGGCGATCAGCGATTTTTTATCGTGACTGCGACATTATGACGGACATGTCAGACAATTTTGGCTTGATTTTGGGACCTTTCACATTTATACAGCAATCAGTGCGATTAAAATTGAACTGATTAGTGGGTAAATGTGACTGGCAGTGAAGGGGTTAAGACTAGGTGGTGCTGTAGGGGTTAAGTGTGTCCTAGGGATGTGTTCTAACTGTAGGGGGGATGGGCTAGCTGTGACACATTACTGATCACCACTCTTGATCACAGGGAGCTGTGATCAGTGACACTGTCACTAGGAAGAATGGGGCGATGCTTGTTTATATTAGCATCTCCCCGCTCTGCCTCTCCGTGAGGCGATCATGGGTATCCCCACAGGCATTGAGTCCACGGGACCCGCGATCCTACTCACGGAGCTCCCGGTTGGCGTCCATGCAATGGCACGCAGCAAATTCAAAGGGATGTACAGGTACGTCCATTTTCCCAGCCGTGCTATTCTGCCAAAGTACAGCGGCGTGCGCCGGTCGGGAACCGGTTACTCAATATTATACATTATTTTCGTAAATGTAAAAGGTGTTTTTTTTTTTAGAATGAATGAAAATTAAATAAGGTACTTAAAATATCAAAGTACATTTATTAACATTTATTTTTATGTTGAAATTTATAATATTTTTATGTTAAAATGACAAGCCAACAAAATAATTTTTATCAGTGTAGGAGTGGTGTATACACCCCGTGCAGCACTTTTTTCCTGTGTACTTATCCTGGTGGTAGGTGCAAAACGCTCTACTGCTATAGCTACTGGTATCCCAGCCTGACCCCTGACTGTGACACAGATACTAGATTGCATTGAGATCTGGATAATTCGGAGGCCAAGTCAACACCTCAAGCGTGTTGCTGTGTTGTCACACTGCCTCTGTCGGCTTGTTTTCTTCTGATAGTCTATCCTGGTGCCATCTTTTCCCCAAGTAAGCGATGGACACACACACCCAGCCATCCACATGATGTAAAAGAAAACTTGATTCATCAGACCAGCCCACATTCTTCCATTACTCCATCAAGTTCTGATGCTCACATGCCCAATGTAGCCACTTTTGCCTGTAGACACAGGTCAATGTAGGCACCCTGACTGGTCTGCGACTGCACAGCTTCATACATAACAAACTGTAATGCCTGTTACCTATTACTTGCTGCCTAATATTCACCACCAAATTTCAGATGCCATTTTAATGAAATAATCAATGTTATTCACTTAACCTGTCAGTGGTTATAAAGGTATGGCTGGTGGATGTATTAATCCAAAGCCACCAATCAGATTCTGTATTTTAGGCAAAAGTGATCTAGCAAACTTGGTAATTTTCAAGGTATGAAAAAATCCATACCAGTCCCTTAGCTGGGCATGCAGACTGTCAGGTCAGGAAAGGAGAGGGATGAGCAAGTCTCCCCTTTCTGAACCACACCAAGCCACATATCCTCAACATGGGGGAGTGGGTGCTTTGCCCCCCCCCCCCACCCACCCCAAAGCACCCTGTCCTCATGTTGATGGCCTCATCCCCGTGGCTGTTGGTTGGGGTGGTGACAAGGTGTTTTGGGGTGCGTGGGACAGAGCCCCCTGCCTCTAAGCACCCACACCCCTATGTTGAGGGCATGTGGCCTGGAATGGTTCAGGAGGGGGGGTTCACTTGGTCCCCCCATTCCTGACCTGCCAGGCTGCATGCCCGGATAAGGGTCTGGTATGGACTTTGAGGGGTTCCCACACCATTTTTTAATAAAAATTTGGTGTGGGGTTTCAGAATTAAAAAAAAAAGATTGAGCCTACCATTGTTGACCTCCATTTGAAAATATACATTTATAATGGACACAGAAAAGTATTTTTTAAATGCATGAATGTGCATAGAGATCACAGTTCTATCCAAATCTATTACTTGAAAGATCTGGTACATGGTTGCTAGCTGCCAGACTAGCTGTTGCTGACAGCTTTAGTCCTCAATAATAATTGTGAATCAGTCAACATAGTTGCCAACCACATAATCATAGTACAGACTGGTGACTTCTCTATAAAATAAAACTGCAGCGTTCAGAAGTTGCTACAACCTGAAGATAGCAATGCGGCTATGTTTAATACCGAATTATAAAATTTCAGTGTTAAAAAAAATAACCTAAAACATTTAGAATTAGTTTTCTACATTTTTGTCAGAAGATGAGTTTAATACTGTAATCATCAGATAAAATTGCAGTGTTAAAAAAAAATAACCTAAAACATTTAGAATTAGTTTTCTACATTTTTTGTCAGAAGATGAGTTTAATACTGTAATCATCAGATAAAATTGCAGTGTTAAAAAAAAAAAAAAACGAAAACATTTAGAATTATTTTTCAAAATTTTTGTCAGAAGATAGAAACATGCAAAATCAGACTACCTAATCCACTTACTTAAAACTAGCTCCCCTTGATGTGCCACCACAAAGTAGCAAATTAATGTACATTCACGGCATATAAATGCAGTAGTGGACATAGCTTTTTCTATTTCACTTTCATTTACATTATCACAGCAAGATAAAAACTATGGAATGCTTTGATCACACAGTAGGTTACCTCTCTAAAGTGTTTGCTAATCTCTTGAAAACACTTATCTCCTCAAAATGTGTCAAGTACAGGATGATGTCAGGAGAACAGATAGGCAGGTATGCATGTTTGATAGCAGAGTAATTGCTGCAGGCGTTCTAAAGTTTTGCTTTTGTTATAAAGAGACTAAATGCACAAGTAATGTTTTGATAATACATATCACATACTCTTAGCAGTCTCAGATTCTATATTGTCATTTTATTGTTGATAACAAGAGAGAATTCTTAGTTGCATCCTTAAAGCTCATCTCCAAGCAATTCTACATTTTTGCTGAGGAAGTCATTGCACTGCACCCATACCATTTGAGTTTTTCTTTACTCCGATCTCTCTTCTGTTTGTAGAAATTCCTCACTGAAGTTCAGGTGACACAGAAGGCTGATGGCAGAAAAATACCAAGTGGTCTATTGAATCTCCCTTTTTTTTATGTTTTTTTTTTACCCTTTTGGGTTTCTCTTTTCCCCTCTTTTTTTTTTTTTGATCCTTTGCTAAATATAGACCTAAGTTTACCCCAAGCATGTATAAATTCTTACTGTAGATGCTATCCACTGCTCTTTCAGTAAAATAATACTTTATAAGTGTAGCATTGACCCCCGAAGGAGCTGCTGGTTTTATTGGGCTTACCGTTACCTTCTTCACCTCACCTACGTCTAGGAGTTCCCGTGGTAGATGGCCCAAAGAAGATAACACTCTCTTATATGGAGGGTAGAGGGTTAAATCGGGAGTCCGCCGTTTTTTTTTTTTTAAAAGCCAGCAGCTACAAATACTGCAGCTGCTGACTTTTAAAATAGTGAGACTTACCCGCCCAGCGCGCCCGCGATGTCGGCACCCGAAGCCGATCTCTTGATCGTCTCTCGGGTGCTGCGGCCGCCATCTTGGGTATGGGAATCAGGAAGTGGAGCCTTTCGGCTTCATTTCCCGGTTCCCTACTGCACATGCGCGAGTCGCGCTGCGCAATAAGGATGGTCCCCGCTGTCTCTGGGATCCGTGTGTTTCCCAGCAGGCAGCGGGGGACTTTCGGAAAGGGGTGTAGATTCTGCGGAAAGGGGCGTACCTTCTGCTGAATCTACGCCGGAAGTGGGTGCAGATACCTGTACTGTACAGGTACCTGCACCCCCCTCCCCCCTGAAAGCTGCCAATTGTGGCGCCGGAGGGGGGGAGGATTCCAATGAGCGGAAGGTCCACTTTAGGGTGGACCTCCGCTTTAAGAGGAAAGTTCATGTACTTTTGGACTACAAAAATAGAAAGTCTCTTATAAAAGAAATCCAGAGAATTACCGTTTCACAGCTGGATTCTCACAACCTCCGGATAGACCTCCTCTCACTAGGCCTAGCAGCCGGTAGGGTGTTAAGTAAAGCAAAGTCTCTGCCACAGACTTGGATATAGAACACTTGAGGAAAAGTCTCTGCTACAGACTTGGATATAGAACACTTGAGGAAAAGTCTCTGCCACAGACTTGGATATAACTGAGGGACGTAGACAAAAATTTAGAGCACTATCATACGGTACTAGTATCTCTCAGCCGGTCCGGCGATACCGTAGAAATGTGGATCCATAAAGTGTCCTTCAACTGAGCCTCCAGGCTCCTTCAGAGAAACCAGCCTTAAGCATGGCCTTCTCCTGAAGAGTCCTCCCCTGGATGCTTCTCCAGTTGCTGGGCCTCTCCTCAGATGAAACGGCACCGGACCACCCTTGGATCATTAGGGCCTAAAATCCATTTAGGCCTGTCCCTGCAGTTGCTTCGCCTTGGGCTATCCAGCCCCGAGGCTCGGAATTGCATGGATCCGCACCCCATGCCAGGAGGGCCATGGGGACTGGTCAGGAGGACCAGGACCAACCAGACAGAAAATACCTTCTGGACCAGAACCCCGAAGCACGTGATCGCAGTACCTTAAATACCACCTCCCAGAGTGTACAGCAGGAGAACACTCCCACTGGGCTGGTTCCGAGAAAACTTGGCACTCAGTACACCCAACTAGACTGCGTTCTACCACTTGCTGGTGGTGACAGCGAAACCTGCAGCCAAGGAGAACTCAGTGCAATCCAGCTAGACTGGTACTGAAACCATAATTTAGCAAAATTAACCCTAAAACCCAACTGTGGTTTTAGGAATATTCATTTTCAAAAACATATAGCGTATATTCGTCAGGAGCCAGTGCTACATAAGGTTAAGCCGGCCATAGATGGTTTGAATCTCGGCCGGTTCAGCAGGGACAAGGCAAAATTCAAACCATGTATGGGCAGGCGGAATGTACCCAAGTTAATAGATCAATCAAATTTGTCTGCAACCAGCTGGCCAGATTTTACCTGTGATAATTGCTAGCGGCTGCTAAAGCCCCTAGCAATAATCACTGTGTTCTCCTGGCGGGGATGGCTCCTCCCCCTCCAAGAGAAATCAATGGCTCCATGAGAGGGATTCCCCTGTCAGCACAGTCTGTGTTGATGGGGGGAATTGAGCAAAATTATTTCCTGCAACCCGTGGTTGCAGGAAAGAGATTTGCTCCATCTATAGCCAGCCTTAGGTCTATAATTACATAGTTTTCAGCTCTCCTCCTGCTAGTCTGAGGTCCTGTCCCTGAGCTCTTCCCCTTAGCTTCCTATGTCATCACTAGGTGCCCTGAGCCTCAGCTTTCAGCAGTGCAGGAGAAAGAGTCTGCAGGACAAATTATGTTATGCAGGTGCATTCAGTAGAGCAGGGGTCTTCAAACTATGGCCTTCTAGTTGTTCAGGAACTACAATTCCCATCATGTCTAGTGAAGTCTGGGAATGTCAGTTTTACAATGCCTCATGGGATGTGTAGTTCTGCAAGAACTGTAGGCCCGTAGTTTGAAGGTCCCTACAGTAGAGCTACAGGGGGTGTTGAGAAGACTGATTGTCTAGCAGACAGGTAGTTAGCACAGATGACTGGTCTCCTCAACAGGAAATGCTGCTGCTATAAAAGTCAGTAGCATTTCCTAATATACTATAACAAAAAAAGGAGCCTGTGACTTCAGTAAGTAGTGACACAACTATAACGTTGGGATGCTTGCTTATTTTTCTTTTGTTAATACCCAGACCGCAGCTTCAATAATAAACGTTCTGATAGCAAATTCACTCCCACATTTAGTTTAAAGAAATGTGCTGACTCTGCTGAGTATGTAGGAAGGCTGCTATTGCTGATATAACCTTCTAAAAATACTAGATCTCATGGTATAAGTATTCAGATATACAAGTACATAGGTACACATGTGGGAAGGTGCAGAGTGATGCAGCAGCAGAAAACACAGGGAGGGAGTCCAGGTGCCTGCGAGTTCAAGAATATATTACAACAGAAGTCCAGCAATAACAAACAGGCCCGGTGGGAAATCAACCCAACTGGGAGCACTCCCAAGTTGTGACAGCGAAGTGGCAGTAGAGTGGTGGACCATAGGTGCTGATAGTGTCTGTGTTTGTGTTGAGGAGCAGAATGTGGCCTGGCTCGTCTGCACCAAACAAAGAGGCTTCCAGGAAGGGTGGCGTGTTCTTGTGGTTTCCCTACGGCTCCAGAACTTTTCCCTAAAACTAAGCACTGTCTCTGACAAATGAGTGACCTGCTCCTACTCCATTCGCAAAATGTGAACCAAACCCAGAAGCCAGGTTCTTCAATAGACACTGCCAGACCCAAGATGGCACCAGAGTCACATGGGGTGCCAGCGTCCAATCGGATAGCTTCCTCCCTCAAATCATAGAGGAACTAGGTTCCTCTCAGCTTCCTCTTCCACATGCATTGCTGCAAGTAGTGGAGAAAGTTGACTGAATTTGCCTACACACCTATTTTTGCCATTTATATATGCAAGCTCTGCTCCCTGCTTAGTAGAGCTGTATATTGTTGTGTGGTAATAATCATTTTAGATTTCTGAAAGTCCATCAGACAGGGTCTGTGTGAGTGAAAGTGTTTGCCTCTGCAATCTCTAATGATGTGAACCACCAACCATGTTTCTTCTGGTAATCACAGACCACGTGACCTAAGCAATCTAATCTTTAACCACATGCTGACCAGCACACGACGATATGTGTCGGCACAATGGCACGGCTGGGCAAATGGCAGTACAGGTAAGTCCCCTTTAAATCGTGGCATTGTGGGCGTGCATGCGACCACCATGTACTCCATGACCGTGCCAGCGGCTCCCATGGACTCGATATCCACTGGGGGGCCCGTGATCGTGTCACGGAGTGGCAGAACAGGACAATGCCTTTGTAAACAAGGCGTTTCCCTGTTCTACCTAGCAACATGACAGATCTACTGCTCGCTGTCATCGGAAGCAGTGATCTCTGTCAAGTTCTAGTGAGGCAATTCCCCCCCCCCCCACAGTTAGAATCACTCCATAGGACACACTTAACCCCTTGATCGCCCCCTAGTTTTTAACCCCTTCCCTGCCAGTGTCATTTACTCAGTAATCAGTGCATTTTTATAGCACTGATCGTTTTATAAATGACAATGGTCCCAAAATAGTGTCCGATGTGTCAGTCATAATGTCGCGGTCACGATAAAAATGCCAGAAATCTATTCCCTATTTTGTAGATGCTATAAGTTTTGCACAAACCAATCAATATATGCTTATTGCGATTTTTTTTTTTTAGCAAAAATATGTAGAAGCATACATATTGGCCTAAATTGAGAAAGAAATTAGTTTTTTT
This sequence comes from Lithobates pipiens, assembly GCF_037356315.1. Lineage (NCBI taxonomy): Eukaryota > Metazoa > Chordata > Amphibia > Anura > Ranidae > Lithobates > Lithobates pipiens. The sequence goes on from NW_027507787.1 coordinate 29,393,557, forward strand.
ATATATTTTTAGGGGATATTTGTTATAACAAAAATTATATTTCAAAATTGGTGCTCATTTTTTGTTTATAGCGCAAAAAAATAAAAACCGCAGAGGCAATCAAATACCACCAAAAGAAAGCCCTATTTTTGTGGGGAAAAAAAAAAACGTCAATTTTGTTTGGGTGCAGCATTGCAATTGTCAGTTAAAGCGACGCAGTGCCGTATCGCAAAAAGTGCTCTGGTCAGGAAGGGGGTAAATCCTTTTTGGGGCTGAAGTGGTTAAATCATATGAAAAGCCTAAACAGCAGCTGTTTTCAGTTCATGGCAAGCTAGAGGCACTTATACTCAGAGATTTGGAAATGATGATACATGCTCTACTGATTCGTGTAAAGTGATGAATTTTAATGATAGGTCCTCTTTAAAGCTTTTGGTGAAGTCCTCCCCTTCCAAAAAAGGTTAAATTTTTACATTCACTTATGCAGGGTAGGGCGTCACTCAAAGAAGCACGCAAGTAACATCACAACTATTATGGTCCACGGGAAAGCAAAAGAGCAGCAGATCATTATGGCTCAAGGTCAGATTTAAGGAGGCAAATGTATGAGAGGTTGATTTCACTTCATTACATGCACTGCTGGATGTTGAAAATTCATTTTCCTGAAAGCTGGCGCTTTTTAACATTTTCTCAGCCCCCTATCAAAGCAGCTGCTTTTTGAGTCACGTAGAAATATGGTGAATTCTTTTTTTTTTTTTTAGTTGACAAGATAATTTCTGAAGATAATGAATGCCCAGCTGCTTCGGCACTTTCTGAAAACCCACTGCGTAAAAATGTCTATTAAACAATGTAAACTCGTGTCATTTAAATTGGAAGCTTTATTACTGGCAGACTTTAATATTGGATAATTTGGCTCTTACCGAAAACTAGAAATCCTTTAGATGCCTCTGCACGACAGTTCCCCACTGATGTGGTCTCTTTGGGGACTGTGAAGCATTAAATATAAAACTGACAACAGACAAAGCAGTTTACAAGACTATTTCTGCCAGCATAGCAGGGGTCACTTCACACAGGCATACACTTGTAGACACCAAAAGCAATCTGTCCAAAGAGCAAGTTGTACAGCATGCATTCGTAAAGCATCTCCCAAGCTTTTTAAACAACCTCTTGAAAGCAACTAAAGTGCAACTGCACCTTTAAAGCAATATTAAACCCAAAAACAATAATTAGATGTCGTGGCTGCATCTGTTTTCTTTTCTTTGGCTCCCCCCCCCCCCCCCCCCCCCCCTCTGTTTTCACCTGGTGATCTTGCCAGTAACACACCTCCAGTATTTGTAAGACTCAACTCTGGAGAAATGAGCAGTGGAGGCATAGCAGCATTGTCAGTCTGGGGGTGGTGGGAGGAGGGAGGGTAGTGTTAAATGTATTAGCAGATTTAGATACACTAACAAATAGAAGCCCACTGGGGCTTGATTTGTTGTTTAGGCAGATTTGCACAATTGTGCCTCTGCCTCATATACATCTGAGTCGCCCCTAAGGGGTGCATTTATAAAGCAGTGGCACGGTCTTACTCTACACAGGCACATTTTGGAAAACATACTGGGGTGGATTTGCTATAATTGGAGAATGCAAAAATCTGCTGCAACTCTGCATAGAAACCAATCTGGTAGTATCACTAATGCCTGCCAGTGTCTGCTAATCAGTGATGCCCATCAGTGCCACCTATTAGTGCCCAGTGCTGCCTATCAGTGCCCAGCAATGTCTCCTATCAGTGCCCATCAGTGCTGCCTATCAATGCCCTTCGGTGCTGCATCTCACTGTTACCTATCAGTGCCCATCAGTGCCATCTGTCAGTGTCAGCAATTGTCATTCAAAGTGTGACAGCACTGAAAGCTGAAAATTGGCCTAGGCAGGAAGGGGGGAAAGTGCCTGATATTGAAGTGGTTAAACCACTATGTTCTTGCGCTCTGTCATTAGGCTGAGGTTCATTGCATTCCATTCACCTTCACACAATATAATCACAGTACAAAACAAGCAGCATTATTTCTCTTCCAAGAACTTATATTAACAGATCCATCAAAAGCTCAATTGGAGCCTCTTCTCCTCTTTATTTACTTTGTGTCGACAAAGTACACAATAAATCAGTGATGCCAGGCTCATATCACGTTTATATGAGCCAAATATCACCGATGTGAGTGCCTGTAATTGTAATATGCATTGGAAGGAAAGGTGCCCTTTCAAGGTACTTCTTCACTGTGCATGGCATTGCAGATATGTGACAAGCTCTTTGACAATCATATTAAAATGTGCGATTTCTATACCTCGGCTGCTGCATTTTTTGTCTACATGAATACATTACTCTTACTAGGCTTACTACGAATTCACATATTTTTTAGTTCTCTTACCAAAATGTTCCTTTGTTAATAGAAATACTGTAAATATTGTCTTAAAGTGAAGCTGTCAAGGCTTGATAGCTTACCTCTCTCCCGCTGATGCTTACCTTTCCCATGCTTCCCCATGGGCGAGGGTTTGGTCTGGCCACTCATTGAGCTAAGTGTCACTCCGGTGACAAGTATTTGGCACTTGTACATGGGCACTACCTCTAGCAAGACCACCTTGTCATCTTCACCATCTCCTCACCATGCCTTCTCTGCTCTACTCTTTCAGGTAACTGCATAGACCTTCCCTGCAACACAAAGTCACTCTACTTGTCTGCGATTTCCCACCTGACTCTTCATACCCTCTGGTAACTGCATAGACCTTCCCTGCAACATAAAGTCGCTCTACCTGTCTGCGATTTCCCGCCTGACTCTTCATACCCTCTGGTAACTGCATAGACCTTCCCTGCAACTCAAAGTCACTCTACCTGTCTGCGATTTCCCACCTGACCCTTCATACCATCTGGTAACTGCATAGACCTTCCCTGCAACACAAAGTCAAACAGAGAAACTCTGGGAGAAGGAAGATGATCCCCCTCAGGGGATCGGGAAGAGACTGATGACTCCTCTTCTGAGGAATCAAGTGAGGAAGGACCCTCTTCAGCCTCACAGGCTGAGAAATTGCTGGTGCAATCTCTTACACTGAAATGATCCGCTCCACATTTACGTTACCCGTAACTGAGTCCATTGAAAAGTTTGGGTTCACTGAAGCCTCCTCAAGCTCTATTTGCCTTTCCTGTTCATTCATTGCTTTCCCTCCTAAACAAAATTTCAACACTTTATTCTATGGAGGAAAAAATTTGCTAAGAGGTGGAGTATACTGGCAATTGATGCTGCTATTTCCTCTATAAATTAAAATTTGACTTGTCCGGTTGGCAATGCTCAAATGCCTAGAAATCCATCTGATGAAAAATTGGAATTCCTGTTAAAAAATATTTTCTCTTTGGCAGGTTCAGCAGCTCAACCTGCAGTAGTGGCAATTGGGGTATGTCAGTCCTGTAGAGACCATTTGAGACAGGTGCTCAAGGTTTTTCCTGAACAGCTAGCCCAGGATTTAGCCAAGCTGCCAGGGGCTTGGTATTTTCCAACTGACGCAATCAGAGATTCTATTCTGCAAACCTCTCGCTTTATGCGTGGGTTGCTGCATATCCGTTGAATCTTATGGTTGAAAAGTGGTCAGCCGAAGCGCCATGCAAAGCTCCTGGCTGTTTTTTCCTTTCCATGGTGAAAGGCTGTTGGGAATGGGAAAGGGTACCCTTTCGCCAGTTAAGAAAAGGAGTAAGACGTCCCTCATTTAAACAGGCTCTTTTCTCCAGTGCCAGGGGCATCTGCCTTCAGGCAGTCGCGACAGCCTCCACCATCAGGTTCAAGAGGACTTCAGGGTCAACCCCAGGGACAAAAGAAGCCCTGGGGGGAAAAAAAACTACAAAACAGAACGCTAAAGCCTCTTATGAAGGGTTGCCCCGCTCGCTCGAGTGGGGGAGGAAGACTTCTGCAGTTCTCAAGGGTCTGGCAGGAGGAGTTTTGAGGCAGATGGATGGTCTCCATAATACCTCTTGGCTACAAACTAGAGTTCAGAGATTTCCCATCTCCACGTTTTTCTCAGGGCAAAGGTCCATAGATCCAGAGAAAAAGAAGTCTTTTTTCAAGCATTAGTCCAACTTATGTCTCAAAAAGGGTCATGGTGGTCTCCCAGATGGAGCAGGGGTTGGGTTTCTTTTCAAACCTTTTCACAGGGCCAAAGACCAAACGGGGATGTCAGACCCATGCTAGATCTCAAGGATCTAAACTGGTACCTGAAATATCCACTTTTTCCATGTGGAATCAATCTAATCTGTTGTTTCCATCCTATAAGTAGGAGAACTTCTGGCATCAGTCGACATCAGGGATGCATACCTGCATGTGCCTATTTTTCCCCGCTCATCAAAAATATCTGCGTTTTGAAGTAGAAAAACTTCACTTTCAGTTGGAGCATTGTCTTTTTCGGTCTAGCTACTGCACCTCAGTTGTTTACAAAATTTCTGGCCCTTGCTTTGGCCAGATTAAGGACTCAAGGTATAACAATTGTAGCATACCTAGACAACCTGCTCTGAATAGACAGGTCGGAAGCCCGCTTAGACCAAAGCATGGTCTCCACAATCAGCTACCTGAAATACCTAGGTTGGGTCCTCAACTTAGAGAGATCTTCTTTAAAATCATTAAGAAGACTAAGAATACTTGGGTCTGGTTATAGATGCAGCCCAGAAGAGGGTGGCTTTTACCCCAGGCAAAGATCAGTTCCATAAAGGAGCTGGTTCAAGTGGTCAGGGCAAAGAAGGGTCCTTCTATTCGCCTTTGCATAAGGTTGTTGGGAAAGATGGTGGCTTCAATCGAAGCGATTCCCTATACTCAGTCTCATTCAAGACTCCTGCAAAACAGTATCCTGTCTGCCTGGAACAAGAAGGTCCAAGCGCTAGATTAACAAAAAGTCTGTCGCCAAAGGTTGCGCCAGAGCCTCAGTTGGTGGAAGATATCCAAGAATCTGCAGAAGGGGAAATCCTTCTTACCAGTTACCTGGAAGATGGTAATTAAAGCTGCCAGCCTTCAGGTTGGGGAGCAGTCTTGGAAGAGGTGACTGTCCAAGGGAAATGGTCCAGAATTGGACCTTGCCCATCAACATTCTAAAGATTTGGGCATCGCACCTAGCCCTAAGGGCCTGGACATTCAGGTTGCGGATTTGTCCTGTCAGAATTCCATCCAACAACGCCACAACAGTGGCTTATTTCAATCACCAAGGGGGCACCAGAAGTCATGCAGCCCAGGGAGAGGTAAACCATATCCTAGCTCGGGCAGAAAAGCAGGTGCCGCGGATATTGACAATCTTCATTCCAGGGGTAGAGAATTGGTAGGCAGACTACTTGAGTTGCCAGCAGTTGTTCCTGGGGGAGTGGTCCCTTCACCCAAAAATCTTTCTGCCTATATGCCAAAGATGGAGGATTCCAGACATAGGTCTGTTGCGTCTGTAAGGAGATTCCATAATACATTGCATTATTGATTGTTGATTCTGATTATTGCTTTTATGCTTGTCTGCTTAAGTGATTTTAAAGAAACTTTTCTTAATACAATTCAAGAAGTTATCTCATGATAGTATTGCTTAATACTGAATTATCTCATGATCTATTTCTGTTAAAATGTCTTCATCTTAAAGCATCTGTTTGTGGTTTTCCTCTCTGTACACTGTTACTGAGGCTAGATTTGGTTTTTAGGAAGTTGTGGCTGATCAGCAGACGGTGACAAAAAGTAAGGAAATATTGAACTGGGATAAGCTTTGAAATACAGAGGTTAAGGTTAAGGTCACAAGACATTACAGAATAATGAGCTAATGAATAATGTGAGCTAATGTGTATAATTTTGATTGGTCCCCAAAAATTGGGGCAGAGTCTTGTAAAAATAGTATAAAAACGGCAAAACCAGAATTAAAGATTGTAACCATTTCAGCATCACAATTGTGTATGAGTCATTGGTTATCTCGCCGGCGAGGACTTCCACTGAGCCATCTCCAAGAGCCTAGGCCACAAGGAAAAGTCGGGCTACCTAACAGTTTTGGTACCAGGAGTGGGGTCTTGCGTTTGTTTGAACAGGTAAGGCACATTCTGCTCCTTTTTACCTATTTTTTGGTAACTGGTGTTGGTGCTTACCTTGTTCAAATAACCTTGTATATCCACCCACTTACATAACTGTGCCTTCGCAACGGGCTAGGCTGGCCCCTTGGGAGGTTAGAGGGGCTCGCAGGTATTTTGGGTTTTTTGAGTAGTCTGACTAGGCTGGTCTGACTGTATTGAGAGGTATATATATAATAAGTGTGTTTAAAACTCGGGAAGTATAGGATACGCCCGCAGTATAAGGAGTGGCTGAGTGGACGCCCAATCTTTTTGGGGGAAATATAGTGCACTTATAATAACATGTTGATATAATGTAAATTTGTTTGGCCATTGTATATATATATATGATTTTGCTTGTTTTTCTTTTAGGTACCACCGTAAGTATTTAGGGTGTATAGAGAATTAGAGATAAGTGTATGGTATATATATGTACGATAACTGAATGTAAAGTATTGTATTGATTCGAAGGGTTTTTATTAAGGCATTACACATATATGCACTAAATGAACAACATAAATCAGGAACCCGATTGTAGTGAAATAGCGCCCGCCTGCCCACGTTGCACCTTTGGTTTACTGTTCCTTAGTGTTGACAGGACGTGGATCCTGCTTACCACTAGACCAACTGGGTTCTCATACCGACTTGGTGCAAGGGGAGTATATCCTGCCACGAGGAGGGGGTTCCTATACCGAGTACTGAGGGTTAACCTTCATAGCTATATCAGCCCCACAGCAATAACAGACGAGGGGACATATTCACAAGTCAGGGAACAAATTATAGCCCAAACAGGTTGCTTTCATCTGTGTCCCTGTACTAGACACACCCTACCAAGGTTATTGGATGGGGAATTCTGCAGCAACCCAGACCATGGCCAACCCATCCCCCTATGAGTATGTTAAAAACACACTACCAGGGCCACAGGTAGAACCTTTTTGGACACAGGTCAGAGAACGGTGCCAACAGCTGGGAATACATGACCCAGGACCACTAGGTCCCTGTTCAGAGGATGAATGGAAAGAGGTGAGCAAGGTGTGTCAGGTGCACAAGCACTCTTATCCACCTGGGAAATGGGAAGACACCCAGTACATGAAAGATTGTTACAAAACATGGAATAAATGCTTAGCTAAGTACAAAACAAAGTATGTAACTAAAGTCCCCACAGTAAAGCCTGTAAACTCACCCGCCCTATCTCAGCAACCTGAGGCACCACCACCCCCCCCTTATGTGATGGTTAAACAGGAAGATGGAACATTGGGTCCATGTCTTCAGCTGTATCCATCCTTAGACTCAGCAGTGTTGGCCACCATAGTGTATGGGGCAGCTGACCAGGCACAAGTTACACGATGGGAAAACGAAAGTAGAAGCAGGAAAGAGGAAGTCCGGGCAGAAGGTATAGAAAGTAGGGAAGAAGAGAGGATTAGAAAAATGGAAAGGGAATTAGAAGAGAAGTTAAAAGAGCTTAGAGAAAGAAAGGAGGAAATAGAGCAGAAAATGTCTAGGAGGGAGAAAGAGCTGGAAGAGTATAAAAGAGAGCTGGATAAGAGGGAAGGTGAGATGAGAGAATATTCTGCGATAACTAAGGAAGAAAGGGATGGAAAGACCCTGAAAGAGGGGGAAGAGGAAGGAGTCGGGAAGTTGAGCCCCAGGGAAAAGGAATGGGAGGAGAAACAGGAAGAATTTAATAAGAGACAGCAGGTAGAGGAAGAAAGGATACAGAGGAAAAGGGAAGATTTAGAGGCATACGAAAGGATACTAGATCACGAGAAACATCAGGGGTATTTGAGCAGAAGGGTGGCATTTTTCCCTCCCTGACACCAACCCAGACTCCGCCCACCCACATAATGACAATGCAACCTTATCCACCAATGCAATCTTATCCCCCAGATCAGGCTTACCCACCAGACAAGGGATGCTTTAACTGTGGGGAACTGGGACACTGGAAGTCCCAATGTCCCTACAGAATTGGAACAAACGCTCAGAGAGGAAGAGGTAGGAATCTAAACACCACCCCACAACGCCTTCAGGATATCAGGTATCCTCACCCACCACAACCCCAATACCAGCCTCAGCCTCATAGACCACCCCCACGCATCCCGATGCAGTGGCCATCCGCTCGGCGGACCCCACAATAGGGATGCCAAGAGAATGTCCCGTCCCTCAGCCTTGTGTGTTATAATCCATCGTGGAAAAGTCTTCCGCAGGTACTATTGCGGGTAGACAATCACCTGATATGTCTATTATTAGATTCAGGGGCTACATTCAGTAGTTTGAATGATACCATATATGACACACCGCACTGTACTGAGGGAAACTCTATTGGCATAAATGGGACATCAATTACCCACCCCATCACTCCACCATTGCCCGTGGCTACTCCAGAAGGGCAGGTACTATGTACCCAGAGTTTTGCTGTCCTTATGGATTGTCCAGTATCTTTAATGGGGAGGGACCTACTCTCAAAACTGAATATCACAAGCAATACCCCCTGCCACTCGAAAAAATTGAAGGCATCACACCATTAATCGATGATTACATAGCAAAAGGGATTCTGAAACACATTATAAGCCCCTGGAATACACCAATCTACCCTGTGAAAAAGGCGAATGGGGAGTGGAGGCTTGTACAGGACCTAAGGGCCGTCAACAAGCAGGTTATACCTCTGCCACCTTTGGTGGCAGATATTTCTTTCATCTTTTTGAAAATACCTGCTGATTCCCTTTGCTACACAGTAGTGGACCTGGCAAATGCATTTTTTAGCATCCCGATCGATGAAGGGGTATTGCCCATGTTCTCGTTCTCATGGCAATGGGGAAAAAAGGCTCAGCAGTTGACCTGGTCAAGATTACCGCAGGGGTATGTGGACAGTCCGGCAGCCTTCTCCATGGTCCTTAATGAGACAGTTAAGTCATGGACTGCTGAGCGCGGGTCGGTACTAATACAGTATGTGGACGACTTGCTCCTGTGCAGTCGATCTGCTGAAGATTGTGCGGTCGATTCCACATCTCTGTTACATCACCTGGCCAGGTCTGGCCACCTAGCATCGCGGAAGAAGATACAATGGTGTCAAAGTCAGGTAGAATACCTGGGATGCATTTTGAAGGAGGGAACCAGGCTAGTATCCCCCAAACGTGCCGCAGCCCTGCAGGCTCTCAGTCCTCCGAGAGACAAAGCAACCTTGCTGTCATTCTTGGGCGCAATCGTATATTGCCGCCAATGGATCCCAGATTGTTCATATTATGATGGCATTCTGAGGGAGGCTACCTTATCCACCGCCCCAAAGACAATAGATTGGACAACAGAAAGGCTCCATGCTTTTCAGGCCTTGTTAAAAAGTCTGACTCAGGCCCCCGCCCTGGGATTGGTAGAATATGGCAAACCTTTTCAATTATACTGTGTGGTGTCGGGAAATTCCTTTGCTGCAGTTTTAACACAGCAACATGGAACCGGGTACCGACCAGTCTCCTATCTCTCAAAAAAGTTGCCTACCCAAGTACAAGGGATGCCATCTTGTTTACAAAACCTTGCTGCTTGTGCAATGGCAGTTCAAGAAGCTAACAAATCAGTATTAGGCCATGAGCTGACTCTCTACACTACTCATTCAGTGACTCACCTCCTGCAAAACATGAACACGCAGCATATGACAACACAAAGGCTTAGTGGGTATGAGATCACACTTCTGAATACTGATAACCTCACTCTCAAACACGCACCACCAAGTAATCCCACTGTCCGCCTTTTGCATTCTTTGCTCAGGCTGCCACGAGACCCTGATCAGAAACACAATTGTGTTGAACAGGTTGCAGCAATAACCAGCCCTCGCCCAGATCTCACTGACATTCCCCTACCAGGAGTACAGGACGTTTTCATAGATGGCAGCTGCTCCCGCCCCTCTGATGCAACATTCCTGACAGGGTACGCCATTGTCCAACTCCCTGATGTGGTGTTGGAAGCAAAAGCTTTACCACCCTCCTTGGCACAGGTAGCAGAATTGGAGGCGCTCACAAGAGCTTGCATACTTTTCTCAGATCAGGAGGTAAACATCTACACAGATAGTAGGTACGCTTTTGGGGTCACGCATGACTATGGCGTAATATGGGCAAATAGAGGATTTAAAACTGCTGACAACAAGCCAATTGCTAACTCTACGCAAATTAAAGCACTCTTGCAAGCGATTCTTCTCCCAAAGCGGATAGCGGTCATCAAGGTAAAGGCACATTCATCAAATAACAGCAGAATTTTCAAAGGAAACGCGCTGGCAGACAGAGAAGCAAAAAAGGCCGCTGCCCTATACATTGGTCAGCCAGCCCCCACAACAATGTTCTTCAAAGAACATTTTACATCACCCAACTTTAAAACCATTGTGGCACAGATACAGGGACTAGCTACAGAGGAGGATGTTTCTTTTTGGGTCAAGAATGGTTTGACCAAGGACCAAGAAGGTCTTTGGTCAAAAGAGGGGAAGATATTGGGCATACCAGAAGCAAGCAGTGTTCTCATACTTTCCTATCTCCATGGTCCAGGACATATAGGTACCACCGCCCTAACAAACATATACACAAAGTCTTTCTGTACAAACAACTTAGATCAAAACACTGACATTAACATCTATTCCCAACAGGAAATGTACGTGAAAAATCTGGTAAGTATGCTACAGGAAATGAACGAACATGTCTCTGTCACCTTTTCTCCTCTTTCCACAGAGCCGACACACCCCTTCATCCCAGGAGATCAAGTGCTAGTCAAGCAACTGGCCCACAAAAAGAGGATCGGACCAATCTACTCTGGACCTTGGAAGATAGAGAAGGTTTCCAGAACTGCTGTACTGACCGATCTAGGAAACACCTGGATCCACGCCAGCCGGCTAAAGAAGTGTCCACAGCAACCCCAGACCCCAGACCCGCCTCCAGCACCCCAGGACTCCTCTGACCAGGAACAGCAACCAGACTTGAAGGACGTTCAAGAAGGCATAAAGCAAATCTCTCTGAACGACGAGACAAATCCCTCACCCACAGGAAGAAACGAGTAGCAGAACTTTGTACACAGTACCTGACAAAAATGATTTCCACTTTTGTGTCAGGAAAAACATTATGCTTCTGGACATGTCTGATTCTGATAGTATTCATACCTGTTTGGTTAATAGCAAATTGTGTGTACCATCCAGAAGATTCAGGGCTATTAGAAGGCATATGTGGGAAAGCACAGACAGCCAATGCACCACCTAGTTTAAAATATAAAAGAAGTATACACCCCACTGAACCCCCTTCAGGTTTCACCGACAGAATGTTGTTGTTAAAGTTTAAGTACAGTTATGCACAAAAGTCTGGTTTTAAGAAATGTTGGATATGCAGCAAACTCCACCCTAGTACAGCCAGAATCCCATTAATGGCCATTCCCTTAAACATCACTCCTTTCCTGAATGGAACACCCCCTATTGTTCTTGTATGCATGCTTCATGTTACTCAAATGCCTCTGCAGGAAGGGTAGCGAAGCACGTTCTGAAACCATGAAGCTGACTCCCATTCCCAGAGATCCCACTGTATGGTACGAGAGTCAGGAACATGAGGCCGGAGGATATGAATTCATGAGGCCTAAAAACAGAAAGGTAGAGAATGACCATTTCGATAATATCGAATGGTCAAAGGGAGGATTGTAAGGAGATTCCATAATACATTGCATTATTGATTGTTGATTCTGATTATTGCTTTTATGCTTGTCTGCTTAAGTGATTTTAAAGAAACTTTTCTTAATACAATTCAAGAAGTTATCTCATGATAGTATTGCTTAATACTGAATTATCTCATGATCTATTTCTGTTAAAATGTCTTCATCTTAAAGCATCTGTTTGTGGTTTTCCTCTCTGTACACTGTTACTGAGGCTAGATTTGGTTTTTAGGAAGTTGTGGCTGATCAGCAGACGGTGACAAAAAGTAAGGAAATATTGAACTGGGATAAGCTTTGAAATACAGAGGTTAAGGTTAAGGTCACAAGACATTACAGAATAATGAGCTAATGAATAATGTGAGCTAATGTGTATAATTTTGATTGGTCCCCAAAAATTGGGGCAGAGTCTTGTAAAAATAGTATAAAAACGGCAAAACCAGAATTAAAGATTGTAACCATTTCAGCATCACAATTGTGTATGAGTCATTGGTTATCTCGCCGGCGAGGACTTCCACTGAGCCATCTCCAAGAGCCTAGGCCACAAGGAAAAGTCGGGCTACCTAACAGCGTCCAGGTTCAACAAAAAAGTCGACAACTTTGTGTCAAAACCAAGGGATCCACTCACATATGGAAAAGATGCGTCGGTGACCCCGTGTGATCAGTTCTTATTGATTTATGCATTCCTTCCTATTCTGCTGCTACCACAACTTCTTCGCAGGATCAAGCAGGAAAAGAAGTCAGTGGTTCTTGTGGGCCCCAGAAGATCTTGGTATGCAGAGATTGTAAGGATGACAGTAGGATACCCATGGATCCTATCACCACATCTAGACCTGCTCTCGCAGGGACCAGTATTCCATCCTATCTTACAAATGCTATATTTAACAGTTTGGCTATTGAAACTCACATTCTGAAGAATCTTGGGCTTTCAGGCTCAGTGATATCTACCTTGATTAATGCAAGGAAGCCAGCTTCCAGAGTCATTTATTATAGAGTCTGGAAGGCATATGTCCTGGTGTGAGTCCAGGGGTTGGCATCCTAGAAGGTATATTCCTTGCCTTTCTGTAAACAGGATTAGAAATGAAGTTGGCATCAAGGGCCAGGTCTCGGCCTTATCAGTATTATTCCAATGACCACTTGCTTCGCATTCCCTGGTCCGGTGACATGGCTAAATCCACCGGTTAGGTCCCCCTTAAAACCTTGGGACTTGAATTTGGTTTTGTCAGGTTTACAAAGACAGCTTTTTGGGCCGATACGACATACTCCCTTGATCCTTTTGACAAGGAAGTTGGATTTTCTGGTTGCCATATCTTCTGCAAGGGTATCAGAATTGGCTGCTATTTCTTGTAAAAAGCCATATTTATTCACAAGGATAAGGTGGTATTGAGTCCTTATCCTAGCTTTCTGCTGAAGGTGGTTTCAGGTTTTCATCTAAAGCAGGATATTGTCCTACCTTAATTTTTTTGCAGAGCCCTGTTCTAGTGGAGGAAAGGTTGCTACATTCTCTTGACGTAATGAGAGCAGTCAATGTCTATTTGAAGACGACTACTCAGATTAAAAAAATAAAAATTGGATGTTTTTGTTTGTGTTGCCTGAAGGTCCTAGAAAAGGACAGGCAGAGTTGAAATCTACTATTTCTAAGTGGATCAGGCAAGTAATTATTCAAGCTTATGGTTTGAAGGGACAGTTCCACCTTTTCAAATCAAAGCACACTCCACCAGAGCTGTTAGTGCTTCATGGGCAGTGCATCACCAAGCCTCGATGGCTCAAATCTGCAAGGCCACAACTTGGTCTTCAGTCCATACATTCACCAGATTCTATCAGGTGGATGTAAGAAGGTATGAGGCTATCACCTTTGGGCGCAGTGTACTGCAGGTAGCAGTATAGGTCCTCAGGCCTGATGAAACCCTACTTTTGTTTGTGTCTCCCTCCCCTCAGTTGGCATTGCTCTCGGACATCCCACATAGTAACTACTATGGCTCTGTGTCCTGTGATGTACAATTAGGAAAATAAGATTTTTATAACCGCTTACCTGTAAAATCCTTTTCTTTGAAGTAGGTCCCTCCCCTCTTTTTGGGTATACACATGTATTGCTTTGCTACAAAACTGAGGTACTCCCTGTAGGGGGAGGGGTTATATAGGGAGTTGAACTTTTAACTTCATTTTTAGGGTGTGCCAGTGTCCATCACCTAAAGGTAGCATATATAACCCACATAGTAACTACTATGGCTCTGTGTCCCAAGATGTACTTCAAAGAAAAGGATTTTCCAGGTAAGCTGTTAGAAAAATCCTATTATCTAGCATTTGGCTTCCATGCACACTAAAAGCTTAAAAAAGACCAGAAAAACTCTGGATAAAAAAATGCTGATAATAACATTTTTGTGCCAGCAGTTAGGAGCATTAGCATTTTATTGGTGTTTTTGCAGTACACAAAGAAAAAAATAGAAAAAAGCTGTAGCATTTTAGTAGCAGTTAAGGAGCAGCTAGGAGCAGTTAGGAGCATTCAGCATATTTTTCTGCTGGAAAAACGCTCAAGAAATTCTATGAAAATTTTAATTTTTTTCCTCCTAGAAGCTGAATCTCAAAAAATGCTAATAGCTTAAAGTAGTGTGCATGGACCCAAAGGATAACACTATTTAGTTTCTAGGAGCAGAAAAATAAATGCTAAAAATAAGAGCTTAAAAAAAATGCTAGTGTGCATGTAGCTCATTTGTTGGCTCATTGATTGTGTCCAGGTACTATTACACCTTTCAGGACTTGGAGTTTGCTCAGTATATACAGTATCTCACAAAGTAAGGGAGTATACCTCTCACATTTTTGTAAATATTTTATTATATCTTTTCATGTGACAACATTGAAGAAATTACACTTTTCTACAATGTAAAGTAGTGAGTGTACAGCTTGTATAACAGTGTAAATTTGCTGCCCCCTAAAAATAACTCAACACACAGCTATTAATGTCTAAACCGCTGGCAACAAAAGTGAGTACACCTCTAAATGAAAATCTCCAAATTGGGCCCAATTAGCCATTTTTCCTCCACGGTGTCATGTGACTTGTTAGTATTGCAAGGTCTCAGGTATGAATGGGGAGCAAGTGTATTACATTTTGTGTTTTCGCTCTCACTCTCTCATACTGGTCACTTGAAGTTCAACATGGCACCTTATGGCAAAGAACTCTCTGAGGATCTGAAAAAAAGAATTGTTGCTCTACATAAAGATGGCCTAGGCTATAAGAAGATTGCGAAGACCCTGAAACTGAGCTGCAGCACAGTGGTCAAGACCATACAGTGGTTTAACAGGATAGGTCCCACTCATAACAGGCCTCGCCATAGTGGACCAAAGAAGTTGAGTGCACATGCTCAGCGTCATATCCAGAGGTTGTCTTTGGGAAATAGACAAATGAGTGCTGCCAGCATTGCTGCAGAGGTTGAAGGGGTGGGGGTCAGCCTGTCAGTGCTCAGACCATACGCTGCACACTGCATCAAATTGGTCTGTATGGCAGTTGTCCCAGAAGGAAACCTCTTCTAAAGATGATGCCTCCAAACAGTTTGGTGAAGGCAAGCAGACTAAGGACATGGATTACTGGAACCATGTCCTGTGGTCTGATGAGATCAAGATAAACTTATTTGGTTCAGATGGTGACAAGCATGTGTGGCGGCAACCAGGTGAGGAGTACAAAGACAAGTGTGGTGGTGGGAGTGTCATGGTCTGAGGCTGCTGGTACTGGGAGCTACAGTTCATTGAAGGAAGCATGAATGCCAACCAGTGGCGGCTGGTGAAGTTTTAGGATGGGGGGGTGCCAGGCCCGCCCTTCCTTTTTGACCCCTCCCACTTGGTGAAAATGGTCATGGTTCAGCAAAATAATGGGCGTGGCTCTAAGGTGGTGTGATTAGTGTCTGAGATGAACGAGGGATGGAGGGAGAGTTAGAGAGTAATGGGGGGACAGCAGGCCCAGATCCTACACAACAATAGAAATATGTGTATTCTAGAAAGTTTAACAATCAGCAGATAAAGATATTACAAACACCTGGTGTTAGCACTTCAATTATCCCGTCACCATGGTTGTTATGGTGTCAGGATGATTGAAGCGCATTATTTCTATTTTAACATTGTAATATAAAATGAAATCATTCAACTCACCATAATGTAGAATCAGTGGAAGCCCTGAGCGTGTCACTAGCCACGTCGCCTGCCACCAGATGCCATCAGGTGTCCCCAGTGGAGTCTGTCCTTACACCAGGTGCCCCCAGTGGAGTCCCTCCTTACATGCAGCCTGTGTCCCACCAAATTGCAGCAGCCTGTGTCACCATCAATTACAGCAGCATGTGTCACCATCAAATTGCAGCAGCATGTGTCACCATCAATTGCAGAAGCATGTGTCACCACCAAATTGCAGCAGTATGTGTCACCATCAAATTGCAGCAGCATGTGTCACCATCAATTGCAGCAGCATGTGTCAACATCAATTGCAGCAGCATGTGTCCCACTGAATTGCAGCAGCATGTGTCACCATCAAATTGCAGCAGCATGTGTCACCATCAATTGCAGAAGCATGTGTCACCACCAAATTGCAGCAGTATGTGTCCCACCAAATTGCAGCAACATGCATCCCACCAAATGGCAGCAGCATGTGTCACACCAAGTTGCAGCAGCATGTGTCCCACCAAATTGCAGCAGCATGTGTCCCACCAAATTGCAGCAGCATGTGTCCCACCAAATTGCAGCAGCATGTGTCCCACCAAGTTGCAGCAGCATGTGTCCCACCAAATTGCAGCAGCATGTGTCCCACCAAATTGCAGCAGCATGTGTCACCATCAATTGCAGCAGCATGTATCCCACTGAATTGCAGCAGCATGCATCCCACCAAATTGCAGCAGCATGCATCCCACCAAATTGCAGCAGCATGCATCCCACCAAATTGCAGCAGCATGTGTCCCACCAAATTTCAGCAGCATGTGTCACCAAGTTGCAGCAGCATGTGTCCCACCAAGTTGCAGCAGCCTCACATCAAACCCCCCTTACTTACCTTGCAGTGTGTTGTCCTCTCCAGCGATGTCTCCTGTGGAGAGGTCGTCATACTTCCTGGTTCCTCTCTCCTGGGCGCAATTGGAGAGAGAAAACAGGAAGTGACATCAACTCAGATGTCAATCAAACCGACCGGCCGTAGTAATACATACTACGAATGGGCGGAAGCTTCAGAAAGCGCCGCAAGGTGGACTGAATGCCTGCAAATGAAGCGCCACGTCTGCAATCTCTTGATTGCATAGACATGGCACTTCCCATAGGTGCACTGTGTCCGGCATCTGAACACAGTGCACTTAAGGACCTTTTTTTTTAACCAGTTAACAACCGGCCCATAGCCGAATGCAGTGGCGGCTGGTGAAGTTTTTAAATGGGGGACGCCAGACCCCGCCCATCATGACCCCGCCCATCATTTTGGCCCATCCCACTTCTCATAAAACACGCCCCTTATGTAATCTGAAAAAAAAATTGGCGTGGGTTCCCCCCTCCGAGGGCATACCAGGGGAACCCCCTACGCCGAAAAAACGGCGTGGGGGTCCCCCCAGATCCCCACCAGACCCTTATCCGAGCACGCTACCTGGCCGGCCAGGAAAGGGAGTGGGGACGAGCGGGCGCCCCCCCCCTCCTGAGCCGTACCAGGCCGCGTGCCCTCAACATGTGGGGGGTGCCTTGGGGGAGGGGGGCGTGCGGCCCCCCACCCCAAAGCACCTTGTCCCCATGTTGATGAGGACAAGGGCCTCTTCCCGACAACCCTGGCCATTGGTTGTCGGGGTCTGCGGGCGGGGGGCTTATCGGAATCCCGGAGCCCCCTTTAATAAGGGGGCCCCGGATACCGGCCCCCCACCCTATGTGAATGAGTATGGGGTACAATGTACCCCTACCCATTCACCTGTGAAAAAAAAGTATAAAAAAAACACAACACAGGGTTAAAATATTTTATTGCACAGCTCCGGGGGTCTTCCGTCTTCGGGGGTCTTCTCGCTGGACTCCTCCGCTATCTTCTTGTAGCTCTTTTGCTAGCGGAGGAGCCCGGCTTTCTTCCTCGCCGCCGGCCTCTTCTCCCGACTTCGGGGGTCTTGTCCCCCTCTTCGGTTCTTCTGCCGGGCCACCGTGCCTTCTTATAGCTCTTTTACAGGCGGTGGCCTGGTCTTCTGTCGCCGCCGCCGCCGCCGCCGCCGCCCGTTCTTCTTCTTCTTCTTCTTCTCCTTCTTTCCAGGAGATGTTGCCTCAACGATCTCCCTGGCCGGAATGCCAGGGACGCGCTGCTCTGCCACTTATATAGGGACAATGGGGCGGTGTCACATGGGTTGATGTCACATGGGTTATTCCACGATCCCAAAAATTACTATCAGTGGCTCCCCTCATGTGTTCAGACTAAGAGCTCTTAGTCTGAGGGGAGCCACTGATAGTAATTTTTGGGATCGTGGAATAAGATGTGTATATGTGAATACTGCTTTTCATTACGGTGAGCTGATCCATTAAAAGGAGGAGTATTCTGAGGAGATTGAGGATATATTTACAACTCTTTAATTAAGCTTCCATCTGGTAAGCGCACTCACTATAAGGTGACGGGCACTTGTGCGCATTTCGAGTGTGTGTAACCACCGTGGTGTTTTTACATAGGATCGTAACTGTGGATTATCTATGGACTCTTTCATGAACTCTTTAATTATGAATTCATATTAATTGTCATTTTTTATCTATAAGTTTTGAATATATCAACTATTTATAACCTTTATTTTTTAGTTTTTAGTTTTTATTTTGGGTAGTTAACGTATAGATTATTTTCTTGTTGGTGCAGCTTTTTGTATACCCAGTCATACTCTGCAATACCCAGCCATACTCTGCAATACCCAGCCATACTCTGCGATATCCTGCAATACCCAGCCATACTCGTTGATACCCTGCAATGCTCAGTGATACCCTGCAATACCCAGCCATACTCAGCCATGCTCAGCCATACTCGGCTGTACTCGGCCAGTACTTAGCAATTCCCTGCCATTACTCTGCAATACCCAGCAATAACCAGCCATACTCTGCCATAAACTGCCATACCCTGCCATACCCACCAATACTCTGCCATACCCTGCCATACCCAGCAATACCCAGCCATACCCAGCAATACCCAGCCATACTCTGCAATACCCAGCCATACTCTGCAATACCCAGCCATACTCTGCGATACCCTGCAATACCCAGCCATACTCTGCAATAGCCAGCCATACTCGGTGATACCCTGCAATACCCAGCCATACTCTGTGATACCCTGCAATGCTCAGTGATACCCTGCAATACCCAGCCATACTCGGTGATACTCAGCCATGCTCAGCCATACCCAGCCATACTCAGCCATGATCAAAAAATTTATTTTTGGGGAAAAAAGTGTCAATCTAAAATAAATAAAGTAAAATTAACAATAAGATTTTTTTTTTTTTAACTCCCCTGTCCCCGTGTGCTCGCATGCAGAAGAGAACGCATACGTAAGTCCCTCCCACATATGAAAATGGTGTTCAAAGCACACAAGTGAGGTATCGCTGCGAATGTTAGAGCGAGAGCAATAATTTTGGCCCTGGACCTCCTCTGTAACTCAAAACATGCAACCAGTAAAATTTTTTGAAACGTCACCTATGGGGATTTTTAAGTAGCGAAGTTTGGCGCCATTCCACGAGCGCGTGCAATTTTGAAGGGTGACATGTTGTGTATCTATTTACTCGGCGTAACTTCATCTTTCACATTATGTAAAAACATTGGGCTAACTTTACTTTTTTTTTTTTTTTTTTTAAGCACAAAACAGTTTTTTTTTCAAAAAAAAAGTTCAAAAAATTGCTGCACAAATCGCGTGCAAGATAAAAAGCCGCAACGGCATGTAGGAGAGAAATGTCAGAATTGGCCTGGGTGCTCCAAAACGCTTGATGGTGCTCCTTGCATGTTGGGCCTCTTTAAGTGTCTAGGCTGTGGAAAAGTCCCACACATGTGGTATCGTAATACTCAGGAGGACTAGCAGAATGTATTTTGAGGTGTCATTTGTGGTATACACATGCCATGTGAGAGAAATAACCTATTACAATGATAATTTTGTCTAGAGAAAAAAAATCTTCATTTTGCAAAGAATTGTGGGGAAAAAATGGCAACATCAAAAGCTCACCATATCTATTAGGCCGCGTACACACGGGCGGACTGTTCGCCCAACTTTGTCCGCTGAACAGTGTTTGGGCGGACAGTCCGCTCGTGTGTGGGCTTTCAGCGGACAGTTTCAGCGGACAGTTTGACGAACAAGGTTTTTCGGAAATTCCGTAAAACTGTCCGCTGAAACCTTGTTTGAGCGAACAGTCCGCCCGTGTGTAGGCTTGTTCGTCAAACTAAGTTCCGTGCATGCTCAGAAAGGATTTACACGCCGAAAGTTATAATGCAGTGTATAGGACGTCGTATTTTTCGTCCCGTCGTACGTGCCGTTCACGTCATCGCGCACGGTTTCAGCAAACTGTTCGTTCGTCGTGTGTGGCCATGTCCGTCCATGCTAATTTTGAGCGGACTGTTTGCCGAAACTGTTTGACGGACAAAGTTGGGCGAACAGTCCGCCCGTGTGTACGCGGCCTTACTAAATACCTTGGAATATCTGTATGTGGCCTCGCTGTGTAAAAATCTCACACATGTGGTATCGCCATACTCAGGGTTAATAGCAGAATGTGTTTTGGGGTGTAATTTGTGGTATGCATATGCTATGTGAGAAATAACCTGAAAATTTGACAATTTTGTGAAAAAAAAAAAGTAAAAAATCTTGATTTTGCAAAGAATTGTGGGGAAAAATTACAACTTCAAAAAACTCACCATGCCTCTTACTAAATACCATGGAATGTCTTCTTTCCAAAAAGGGGTAATTTGGGGGGGTGTTTGTACTTTTCTGGCATGTTAGGGTCTCAAGAAATGATATAGGCCATCAGTACTTTCACAAAGACCAAATAATATACACCAATTTGTACTTTTTACCAAAGATATGTAGTAGTATAAATTTTGGCCAAAATTTATGAAGAAAAATTACTAATTTGCTACATTTTATAACAGACACGCAGAAAAATACATTTTTTTACAGAATTTTCGATCTTTTTTTCTTTTATAGCACAAAAAATAAAAACCCAGCAGTGATTAAATACCACCAAAAGAAAGCTCTATTTGTGTGAAAAAAAGGACAAAAATTTCATATAGGTACAGTGTTGCATGACTGAGTAATGGTCATTCAAAATGTGAGTGCACCGAAAGCTGAAAATTGGTCTGGTAATTAAGGGGGTTTAAGTGCCCAGTGGTCAAGTGGTTAAAGGGCCAGCTTTAAAAAAAATTGTTATTTTTTTGAAAAATTTTTTTGACTGCCTGGAGGGGGGGGGGGGGGGCAGGTGCCCCTGATGCCAACATGTACTGTGAAATGCTGAAGCAGAGCATGATCCCCTTCGGAGACTGGGCTGTCTCCCCTCCCCTGAGAGAACTGGGATTTCTGTGTTTCCACACACAGATCCTGGTTCTCACTCTGTCACTAGCGGTCGCGGCTCCGGGCACACGCTGCAGCACATGTGCTTATAGTGGCCAACAGGCGAAGCGACGTAACGTCATGTAGTTTTGCCCAGCCATGCCATTCTGCCACAGTAAAACTGTGGCGGCTGGTCGGCAAGCGGTTAAATAGGTAAAGTGGTATTGGGTATATGGCATACAGCCAGTACTTGGGCAATACCGTGGGCATGTATAGGGTACTCATGCCAATGTGCCTGGTGTACATGACATGTTTGCAGGGTATAAAGCGGAACCTTTGATCTCCCCATGAAAACACAGAAAATAAAAAAAAACTAATTTCTGCGTGCTGCTGCATTTATTTACAGAAGTGTTGAAAGTTACTTACCGTATATACTCGAGTATAGGCCGACCCGAATATAAGCCGAGGCCCCCAATTTACCCCCAAAAAACTGGAAAACTTATTGACTCGTGTATAAGCCGAGGGTGAGACATGGCTGTCCATCCCTGTGTGTGTGTCCGTCCATCCATCCCTGTGTGTGTGTCCATCCATCCATCCATCCATCCCTGTGTGTCCGTCCATCCATCCCTGTGTGTGTATCCATCCATCCCTGTGTGTGTGTGTGTGTGTGTGTGTGTTTGTGTGTGTGTGTGTATTCATCCATCCATCCATCCCTGTGTGTGTGTGTGTGTGTGTATCCATCCATCCATCCATCCATCCGTGTGTGTGTGTGTGTGTGTGTGTGTGTGTGTGTGTGTGTGTGTGTGTGTGTGTCCGTGCAGCCTTGTGTGTGTGTCCAGCCTACCTGTGTCCCAAGCCTCCGTCCCGAGCCGCCGTCGTCCCGAGCCTCCTCTGTCCCGTGCCTCCTCTGTCCCGTGCCTTCCAGTGTCCCGTGCCTTCCGGTGTCCCGTGCCTCCTCTGTCCCGTGCCTCCTCCGTCCCGTGTCGTGCCGATGGATCGCCGCTCTTCTCGGCGGCCATTCTACGATTCAAAAGCTGCGCCTCCGTCCTCCGCCTGTGATAGGCGGAACACTCAATTTCCCAGCAGCCTGTGTTCCGCCTATCACGGACATCCTCTCATACTCGTCCGTAGTATGAGAATGAACGGATGTCCGTGATAGGCGGAACACTGACTGCTGGGAAATTCAGTGTTCCGCCTATCACAGGCGGAGGCGGAGAAGGAGGTGCGGCTTTTGAATTTTAATGTCCGCCGTCTGTCTGCTCGATACGCTGATCGAGCAGTCAGACAGCGGTGACTCGAGTATAAGCCGAGGGGGCACTTTCAGCCTCAAAAAAGAGGCTGAAAATCTCGGCTTATACTCGAGTATATACGGTATATGCTTGTAAAAGGCTTCTGCGCTCAACGGTGGCACATCAAAGAGATCTTGTTTTAAAATATATGGATTTATAAACCCTGCATGATACACTTCACCCTGGGGATTTCTAATCTGAGAAAGCTGAAATCAAATAAATAAATTGCATTTTAAAGCATCTCTGCAATGGTATTTACTGCTCATTTATTGCTGATAGTTTAATCAATGCTGTTTCCTTTAGGAAAGACTTTTTTTTTTCAAAAAGGATATCAATAATTTATTCTGCTTAACAGCTTGACAAGCATAATTATTGAAAATTCAATGCATAAATAATAATGCCCTTATTAGAAAAATGTTGATTTACGCATAATACAGGACAGAAGATAGCAAACGGTTTGTAAAATCAACTGCAATGGCATACTAATCGAACTGGATAATATTATATCTTCATTTAAATGGGCATTATTGAAAAATAATAACAAGATAAAGTAAAGTATACCTTTCAGAAAGTGTTATTCAGCCTTTCCCTGAGGTCATTGCATAAATAAA
Source organism: Lithobates pipiens (assembly GCF_037356315.1). NCBI lineage: Eukaryota > Metazoa > Chordata > Amphibia > Anura > Ranidae > Lithobates > Lithobates pipiens. Next base: position 29,416,648 of record NW_027507787.1, read on the forward strand.
GATCCCAAATCTTAGTGTGAGTCAATATCTTTTACATTTTCTTAAATTTTTATATTTATTTTTTTGTAGGTTTATCTTAGTGTTTTTACATGTACTTAATGTGATTGTAGCCGTATTAGTGTAATTGTGACAGAAAAATTGAGTACTGTCTGTGATACTTTTTTTATTTGCACTAACATACAATTTTTCAGGACAAGCTTTCGGGGTATGTCCCCTTCTTCAAGGTCCAAGAGTACTGCTTGGACCTTGAAGAAGGGGACATACCCCGAAAGCTTGTCCTGAAAAATTGTATGTTAGTGCAAATAAAAAAAGTATCACAGACAGTACTCAATTTTTCTGTTTTTACATGTGAAACTAGGAAAAAGTGCCACTTTTTAATGTGCGATTCACTTTAACCACTTAGTGACTGCCCTATGTCAGGGTGGCAGCTGTTCACCAAACCACATATATATATATATATATACGTGATCCTTCACTTATGCCTGCCGACGGTGTGCGCCTGCCGTCTGCGTATCGCTTCTGCTGTGATTATTCACAGCAGAAGCCAATCTGCGGGTGCTGGGCACTGGATGTCCGCCAGCACCCGCCGATCGTTGGGCAGAGACACAGAACGGAACTCTGCCTATTTAAATAAGGCAGAGTTCCGTTCTGACAGGGGGCAAGGGATGGATTCTGTGTTCCTGCAAAGCAGGGACTCAAAGCCATCTTCCCCCAGTAAAAGCAGCACATACAGTACGCAAAAAACCTGGCTAGGCACACTGTTAACCCCTTGATTGCCCTAGATGTTTAACCTCTTCCCAGCCAGTGTCAGTACAGTGACAGTGCATATTTTTAGCGCTGATCACTGTATTAGTATCACTGGTTCCTGCAAAGCATCAAAAGTATCAGTTAGTGTCCGATTGTAAGTCGCAATATTGCAAACCTGCTATAAGTTTGATTGCTATCATTACTAGTATAAAAAGTAAAATTAAATAAAAATTCCAGTATATATCCCATAGTTTCTAGATGCTATAATGTTTACGTAAACCAATCAATATATGCTTTATTGTGATTTTTTTTACCATTAACATGTAGCAGAATACATATTGGTCTAAATTTATGAAGAAATTCGATTTTTTAAAATTTTTTTTATTAGGTTTGTTGTATAGTAGAAAGTAAAAATATATATATATTTATATATATATTTATTTTAAATTGTCATTCTTTTTTGTTTTTAGCCCAAAAAAAAAAAAAAACGCAGTGGTGATCAAATCCCACCAAAAGAAAGCTCTATTTGTGGGGGGAAAAAATTACATAAAGTTTATTTGGGTACAGTGTTGCATGACTGCGCAATTGTCTATTACATTACCATAGTGCCATATCGCAAAAAATGGCCTGGTCATGAAGGAGGGTAAATATGGTTAAATTAGTAAATGGAATGGGATTAAAGATTGCTTTATTTTTCATAAATTTTATTTAAATTTGTCAACTTTTCATTGTAACACTCTCAGGATAATCATTTGAAAAGTTTCTTTTTCCAATTCCTGGGGGGTAACTTGTACTTAAAGCTTAGAGTGGCAGAGGAATGAAGATTTCAAGGAACAATGGAGCAGTCACCAGCACCCAAAGCACTCTTCAATCATGTAACTCCAACCTTTGGTGCTGATGAGAAAAGAAAATAGATTACTAAACTTCAGCTTTATTTCCCTCTTGTACTAAAAATCTGTCTCCAAGGCCATTGATAGGAATCCAACTTCCCTCATTACTAGGCTAGTATTTTGTATAGTAGCACTAACATTTCTTTTGAGGCACCTGCTCAGTGCTGCAAGGCATATGGACAAGAGTTGGTAGGGGACATATGCACTCCTCCAGGAAGAAGCTAGCACCATCTTGTGTGCAGGGGGCAGGAAAAGCTACACACCCAGGGATCCTGCCAAGATTGTGCTTCTGCATTGTCACCCTTGGTGAGGACTAAGGGTAGATGTACTAAAAGCAATTAGACTGTTCACTTTTCAAGGGAATTTTATCTTAGCCTAGTGAATGATACGAAGCACTGCTGACTTCTTTCATCCAATCCTGTCCAAGCAAAAACACTGTTTAAAAAAAAAAATCTTGCACATGATTGGGTAATCTTTGCAATGTGTATTTTAACTGAAACCTGTTTGATTGCTTTTGGCACCACTCAAAGTAGAGGTGAAAGCATATCCCTGTGTCCCAGAACATGGGGTCCTAATACCAATCCAGGGGTTTAGTAAATATAAAGAAGAAAGGATAACTGCTATTCCTGACCAGCCTAGGGGAATAAATGATAAAGAGCGACCTCAGACTACATGTCTCTACCAAACCATACACTCTAGTCCCATGAGGTATTGCAAGGCTGACAGGTACAAGCATGAATCCCACAGGCTGAGGCATGATGGGACTTGTAGTATTGCAACAGCTGGAGGGCTGCTAGTTTGAGACCCCTGCTCTAGGGTGTATGATTTGGTGTGGACATGTAGGATGGTGCTGCTCTTTATTATTTATTCACCTGGGCTGGTCGGGACTAGCAGCGATCCATTCCTCTTGACATTCACTAACCCCCTGAATTTTAAAGTGGTAATAATGTGTGTAGCACCAGTACTCCTGAAGAGTATGTGCTATGTTTTGTAAATTTTGTTTTTCTAAGACCATAGTTGGGTCTTAGGGTTAAAATTATGTAAATTGTGATTCTGGCATTAGTTTGGCTGGACTGTACTATGTTCTGCCTGGTCATAGGTGCATGTATCATCTCTGACAGGCATTGGAACGCAGTCTGGTTGGACGCATTGGGTACCAATCTCTCTCTCTGAGCCAATCAGTGAGTGCGTTGTCTCGCTGTGTATTCCGGGACAGGGTACTTAAGGTGCTGAGGTCATGGGGTTCTGGGTTCCGGTCCAGAAGTATGTTCTGACTCCAGGGTCCTGGTCCTCCTGACCAGCCCCCAGAGGCACTCATGGCCTGGGATGCGGATCCATCTGTTCCCAAGTCTCAGGACTGGCTAGTTTGAGGTGCAGTAACTGGAAGGAGGATTTCAAGGTGGTCCGGTGCCGTCTCGGGTTTGGAGAGGCCCAGCACCTCAAAACGCAACCAGGGGAGGATTCTTCAGAAGAGGGCCACGCACGAGGCTGGCTGCAAGATACTAGTACTGTAAGAAAGTTCCTACTTTCATCCTTCAGTTACACTTAAGTTTCTGTGCTAACTTAAAGTTCTACAATCAAGTCTGTGGCAGAGACTTTGTTAAGCTTAAATCACCTGTCGGCTGCTAAATCCACAAACAGGGATTTATCGGGTAGTTGAAATATCCAGCTGCGAATGGCTATTCCCTGGAACATCTAGAGAGAGACATTTCAAGTCTCATCAGTTTCCAAAAGTACCTGAGCTTTGCTACCCATACCCTCTATTCCCAACTGAGAGACTGTGTTTTGTTCAACGTTTTATGCAAATAAAAATTCCTAAAAAGGGATTCAAGAGTTGGTCTCTGCAGTTATTGGGCCATCAACCTCGGGAACCCCTAGACAAGAACGAGGTGCAGAAGGTAAACGGTAAGCCCAACAAAACCAGCCGCTCCTTCGGGGGTCAGTGCTAGATGTGGATTTGTTTATGTTTTGCCTACAGGTAAGCCTATAATAATAAGGCTTACCTATACAGTGGGGAAAATAATTATTGATTCCCTGTAGATTTTGTAAGTTTGCCCACTTACAAGGAAATAAAGGGTCTATAATTTTTATCATAGCTGTACTTTAAATGATAGAGACATAATATCAACCACAAATCCAGAAAAAAAACACATGATACAAATGTTATAGATTGAGTTGCAGTTCAGTGAGAAAAAAAAGTATTTGATCCCCAAGCAAAACATGACTTTGCACTTGGTGGAGAAACCCTTGTTGACGAACATAGAGGTAAGACGTTTTTTGTAGTAAGTGACCCGATTTTCACACATCTCTGGTGGGATTTTAGTCCACTCTTCTTTACAGATCTTCTCTTAAAGGAGAAGTCCAGCCTGAGCTTGTTTGGCTGAGCTTCTCCTATGGGTCACAGGAGTGCAATTCCTTTTGGCTGGGCTTCTCCTATGGGTCACAGGAGTGCAATTTCTTTTGCACTCCTGTGACCAGAACTATGTTCTCATCCATGATTTTACAATACATGGTCCCGTCCATTGGCCCCTCAATGCAGCAAAGTCAGCCTGTACCTTTAGCAGAGAAACAGCCCCAAACATAATGTTTCCACCTCCGTGCTTGACTGTAGGGATGGTGTTCTTAGAGTCATAGCATTTTTCTTCTTCCAAGCACACAATGTTGTACAGCTTATACTGGAGCACATGCATGTAGAAAGGAAATGATTGAAAGAGGCTTGAAGAAATCAACAGCAAAAATATGAAAAAGTGAAAACATAATTTTATTTACCAAATTGCAATTGTTTAAGATACACAGTGCTTTAGCAAACTAAATGTCATCATGTTGGGGTTTACACCAACGTTAAATACCTCTGTATCAAAAAATACACATTAACTAGTCTAATCTGGATCAAATCTCAATATGCAGACAGACTTGCTCTTCCCTATCAATTTTTGACAAAGCCGACGAGATCGGAAAAGACACAGCAAAAAAGGTTTGTGAATAGAAAGAAAGAAAGATAAGTCTGTGTGACAAAAGATAGAAAACAGCATTACTATCTATCACATCTTTTTTTGGAATTTGCCAAGTGCAACAAAATCAAATGACTTGGAACTAAATTGGCTACAAAACTGTCTTCAAGTAGATATTACTTTGTCAAAGAAAAAAGTAGGCTTTTGATAGGGGATTGCTGACAAAGTTCATTCTTTGAACAGATGAGTCATGATGAAAATTGTGCGTAGGAGTTTGGCAGTTTTAATACCATTTCAGTGCACGCGTTACTGGAACTAATTTCGATATGGTACCTTAAATACCAGCAAAAGTGCAATGTCAAAGTGCTAAAATGAGTGATAATCTAAAAGAGATACAGCCAACAGGTTCCATTCACATAAATGTCGGTCATTCAGAGAAAAGTCGTTTTCATCCGCTACTGTGATAATGGGACTGATTTTAAAAAAGTTGAGAAAAGAAAATTATGTTGGCCATAGCAGCCTCTCAAATTGATAACACAGGTACGAGCTTTATGAAAATGTTATGACTGCTGTTGGCAAAATAGATATTTTTCTTGCCTCCAATTTTTATATCTAAGCTTGGTTTGCCAGATTATTTACATTTTGCATTTAGATCCAGATTTTGGATTTAGAAAAAGAAAAACGCACACACATGTGCTTTTTAAGTTTTGAAAAAATACAGCATGAAAAAGAGAAGCACCTTTTCATTAATATAAAAGTGGAGAATCTCAATGCTCACATTTTAAAAAGAGTAAGAAATTGGCGGCACCCACGGCTTTTTACTTCCTTTATTGTTGTTTAAAACCAAGGCTAAAAACTATATACTAGATTATTTTTAGCATTGTTTTGGACCAGCAATGAAGAAGATAAATAACTCATAAGGTCCATTCACACCTACAGTATGTGTCATGATAACACGCCATACATGCATTACTATTTTAAACTGCCCTCTCCGCTCCTTCCAAGACCTCCAAGCTATCTTGTCTCCTACTCCTATGAATGCCTCCAGGACTTCTCTAGATCGTCACCCATCTTCTGGAACTCTCAATGTTGGATAACTGCGCAGATCAAGGAGAAACATACGTGCATACATCATATGCACATGTGCATGAAAATGCTAATGCAAAAAAGCATTGACATTTACCCAAGTTTGGCAGTGTACAGCCATTCATTTCTATGGCCAGCTGTAAGAGCCACCTGTGGCTTCCTGGGTGCAAAAAAACTTTTACCATCTGTGTGCATGAGCCTCTAGACCAGTGATGGCGAACCTTGGCACTCCAGATGTTTTGAAACTACATTTCCCATGATGCTCCACTACACTGCAGAGTGCATGAGCACCATGGGGAATGTAGTTCCAAAACATCTGGGATGCCAAGGTTCACCATCACTGCTCTAGACCTTTGTAAATGAGATATTGACTTTAGGCTCCTGGCCACCCAATGGGCAAAAAGGGATGACATCAGATGTGGAACAAGTGCAGTAGAAGATTGTAGTGGTGGTATTTGGACAGCAATGGTGAGCTGTAACCTGTCAGATCTGGTAAGTCTGCCATATTGCGCAAGAATGATGTTTATAATTGCACACCATATGGTGAGTGCTCCTGTGGTTCCACCAGCCTCAAGTTCTCTTTTTGGGCAAAATGTGACCTTGCAATTGTCTGGCAAATGTGTATGCATACAAATGTTAATATAAATATAACAAATATACAACCAAAGTGAAAACACTTACCTCCCAGGTGGGTAATCATTCAACCAGCCCACTGCACACATTTACCCTTGCCCAAAAATGCTGGTGCCAATTTTGTCACTATATTGCCTTGCCAACATCTGCTTTCTGTAATTGGGTGTCAGCCTACCCATGACTCTAGCTTGCAAGACCAGTGAACATTTAATGTGTGAAATGATGAGGACAATGGGGCTGAATTATTTCAGAATCCTACCAATTAGTTACCTTCATTTGTCACTTTGAAAACTTTACATTTCCAAAATCTAAAAGTATGCTAACTGCCCATACATGCTTAAATTAGAAGTGTGCTGGAGACTAATGTAAAATGAAAACAGAAAGGGTTGAATGTTTTTCACCCATTTATAGGTTAACAGAACACTTTGCTGTTTATAATGCAAGATTTTTAATATTTGATCAAAGCTACATTTAACTAAATGTCTATGTGGAAATCAAAGTTGTTTAGTAAATCTTCTTTTGTTTTTTACTTTTTTTTATTGCTATAGTAGTCTAATTATATGTGACAGGTTATAATATATGATAACTGAGCAAAGATTGCGTTTGCATAGTTATGTGCAATTGTACTTTCTGCTTTGCCTCCCCAGCGTCTACTGTAATCAGCATGTTTACTTACAGTTTTCTTACTGAAATTAGATTTTAGCAGTGTGCATAAGATTTATGTGTTTTATGACAGTATCTCATTTGTTTGGGGACTATGGGGCACTCAAAATATGAACCTTTCTTTCTATGCATATTGCAGATTTATCAAATGCTATTAATGGCACCCAGAGCCGTAAGTGGCTACGTAGGTCTGGAACCCACTTGTGGGACAAAGCACAGACACACAAGTGACACAATTCACAAAGCTTTACACAATGGGTCTTTATTTCAGCCATGTGTTGCTAATGGAGCTGAAAACAACTGTCACTTTTTTTAAATAAAGATTCTTATTTTGGCGTTTTTGCTTTGTGTGTTTAGCCTAGGGTATTCTATCTTATCAACAACCTTGCTTAATGTCTGCTATTATATTGTTAAGACATAAGAAAACAAAGACAATAAATTATGAGAAGGCAGTAAGTAAATAGATATTAAAATGTCTCACAGTAAATAAAGCCGTAAGAATTCGTTTGAATGCATGAAAAAAAGGATAGCAAAAAAATTGAGAAACAAAACTGGAAGATTATTATCATACAGGATTTATATAGTGGCAACAGTTTGCGCAGCACTTTACAATGTAGGTAGACACTACACCAACAGTACAATTCAAAACAAGAAGGTAAGACCCCTTTCACACTGGAGCATTTTGCAGGTGCTATAGCGTTAAAAATAGCGCCCGCAAACCGCCCCAAATCAGCTGCTGCATGGCTCTTGGCAGGGCGTCAGAAAAAGTCCTGCTTCTTTGGAGCGGTGAACTCACCGCTCCTCCACCGCTGCTCTCCATTGAAATCAATGGGGCAGCGCTGAGATACTAAAATGCTGCTCCAGCGGATTGAACCCCTTTGGGGGTTAAAACCGCCCGCTAGCGGCCAAATAGCACTGCTAAAACGTCGATAAATCGGTGCAAAAAATAACCCTGCATTACCGCTGATGCCCGGGGCTGCTCGTTTTAAATGGGGTCTTAGAGGAGCCCTGCTCCTGCAAGCTTACAATCTGAGAGGGTGGGGCTGGTGAAACAAAAAGGTAGGGACTGTGAGGGATGAACTGATGAGATCACAGGAGATCACCAAAACATTTTACTTGTTTTGGATAGAGCATGAGGCCATCTCCTCGTCTCTTATCCAATCAGGGAAGTTCTCTGAATGGCACCCATAACGAGCGGCCAATCTTTGTGTTCTAAATGCAGCAGGGCAGCCTCTCAGCACAGGAGCCAGAAACTAGTGAAGATCACTGGATACACACTACTATGGGGATATGCAATTAGTGGACCTTCAGCTGTTGCAAAACTACAAGTCCCATCACGCCTTTGCCTCTAGGTGTCATGCTTGTGGCTGTCTAGAGTCTTGCTATGCCTCATGGGACTTGTAGTTCTGCAACAGCTGGAGGTCCGCTAATTGCATATCCCTGCACTACTACAATAATCTCCAGCTTCTGGAGGGATCCCACAGATATGTTATATGCATAGTTACATTGGTTCAAGCTGGGCCAATGTAACTGTATAAAATGATATATATTTATACACTATATTGTCAAAAGTATTGGGGCGGCTGCCTTTACACGCACATGACCTTTAATGGCATCCCAGTCTTAGTCCGTAGGGTTCAATAATGAGTTTGCCCACCCTTTGCAGCTATAACAGCTTCAACTCTTCTGGGAAATTTATGGACCTTGCTTTGTGCACTGGTGTGCAGTCATGTTGGAACAGGAAGGGGCCATCCCCAAAGAATTCCCACAAAGTTGGGAGCACGAAATTGTCCAAAATGTCTTGGTATGCTGATGCCTTAAGAGTTCCCTTCACTGGAACTAAGGGGCCACGCTCAACCTCAGAAAAACAACCCCAAACCATAATCCCCTCTCCACCCAATTATTTGGACCAGTGCACAAATCAAGTTCCATAAAGACATGGACAAGCGAGTTTGGGGTAGAGGAACTTGATAGGCCTGCACAGAGTCCTGACCTCAACCCAAAAGAACACCTTCGGGATGAATTAGAGCAGATACTGCGAGCCAAGCCTTCTTGTCCAACATCAGTGCCTGACCTTACAAATGCACTTCTGGAAGAATGATCAATCATTCCCATAGACACACGTCTCCTACCTTTCCTTGATTTTATTATTGCAGCCTCCTCTTCAATATTGAACACTTATGGGAATTTTTGCATGCCTGTGCCCCCAGCCACGGCCACGGCCTCTTATTTTGATCCCTATGTCACTGCTATATCCTGTATTGACTTCTGAAAGTGTCAAATGTTAAAGAGACTGACAAAGGTGAGGGTGTCAAAATGGACTTCCCTACATAATTTTGTTTAGACTGGTTTACATAAAAGCGGAGTTCCGTCGTTTTTTTTTTTTTTTTTAAAGTCAGCAGCTACAAATACTGCAGCTGCTGACTTTTAAAATATGGATTTGCCTGCCCAGGGCGCCCGCGATGTCGGCACCTGAAGCCAATCTGTCCCTCGGCTCTCGGGTGCTGCCGCCATCATCTTCCTTGCGGCTTCACTTCCTGGTTCCCTACTGCGCATGCGCAACTCGTGCTGCGCGTTCCCACTGGTCCCTGCTGTCTCCTGAGACCCGTGTGTCTCCCAGAAGACAGCGGGGGGGGGGGACTGGAAGTGGCGTAGATACCCGCGGGTGGTGTGGGTGTCTATGCCCGGAAGTGGGAGCAAGATACCTGTATTAGACAGGTATCTGCTCCCTCCCTCCCCCCGGAAAGGTGGCAAATGTGAAACCTGGGAGGGGGGGGGGGTGGGGGAATGCCGAAAAGCGGAAGTTCAATTTTTTTGTGGAACTCCGCTTTAAGGGTCTATATAGAAAAAATTGTATTTCAACCTAAAGATTACAGACTATTGAATGCATAGACCACAGTTTTTTGCTGCATGTTGGCAACTGGCATGAAAGTGATATACCTTAATGTAATTAGCAGTGCTAATGATAATCTATTTTAGCCTAATAGGGTTAACATTTTCTTAGCACTTGTAATCTAATGTAGCATTGATAATTACTAATAAGTATTCTTTCATTACTTTTGGCCTTGATTCTCCACCATTAAAATCGCCAATGAGCAGATTAGTGAAACATTCTGCTTACTGCTCCGAGATTTATTGTAATGTTTTGCCATAATTCATGTCCATTCCTCCTAATATAAGTGGCTGAAATTATATGCTCGTAAATGACCAGATTTAAGTAAATTAAACCTGCCTAATGGATAATAAAATAAAAATTAAACCGTTTACCAAAGGCATGGCGTGTTAAATAGATTCTGTACACATTTACATAATCTCATTGTGGAAGCAATATGACAGCTAAACTCATGAATGCATCTTAAAGTGACCCTGGCACCTAACACAAAAAAAAACCGAAGCAAAAAAAAACGAATAAAAACAAATAAATAGCAAAAGCTGGTTAAAATGCATTTTATACTTAACTTTTCAGAGGGTGCTATGACAAATCTTTACATTTTTTATGCCTTTTGAGCTGCCATCTAAACTAATGGTCACTGGGGTTTCTTCTGCAAACTACATCATCGATACAAAACACGGTAGAACAAGAAAAAATGAGGGAATGGGACTTTATAGGTACATCATATAGAAAGCGACACAAAGTTTTAATATAAAAATATACAAATTATTTATTTAGAAAAGCAAGATAAAAGTAAGGAGTGCAGTTACAATCACAGTCATGAGTATAAACACACATCCTATCCCTGACAGGTGAGAGCACTGCAATCACATACAAGATATTCACCGGCTTCATCAGGACAAGGACGAGGATATTCAGTTAATAAATGTTAAGACAGCAAAATATGCTCAACCTTAGGCGTGTAAAAGTATAAACAAAAACAAGAATTAGTATATCACACTTCAAAAAATTAACAAATTAAAAAAATTAGCATAGTATAACATTGCACATGCGTGGTCCCCACAAAACAGAGGAAACACTTCTTCACACAGCTTCCAGTTTTTTGTTTTTCTATTGAACAATCTGAAGTTAGAATCTGCTTGGCTACCATGCACAGCTGCACCAGATTTTGCACTCTCTAGTTTTAGCAAATCAACCCCTTTGTATATCAAAGCAAGACTGCATCTCAGTTATAAGGATTTCTGTAAAATTATAATTGTGCGACAGAATATGAGTTGTATGGCTTTGTATTTACATGAGAATGCATCCTACTTTCTAAAACAAAACTGTAGCCTCACCATTTATACATCCATGTACTGCAGAATTGCTAGTGGGAAAACGTGCATTAATGTACTGCAAAAGTGTCCTCCCATTGGCATGTACATGTATCCTCCTGCTACAGCCAAATATGGATTAATTGAGTCACTTAGCTTTAATTCCATGTCAGGGGTATGACTTTTTGGTCACAATTCTTCCATGTATGTGTAAAAATGCTGTACTCAGAAGTACGTGATTTAATGGAAGGAACAACATGAACGTTTTTCAAAATTCTTCCATGTAGACCACTTCTGGCCAGACTTCTCTGGACAATAGATGGGTGTACCCAGGTCTCACTGGCTTCCAACAGTTCTGTGCTGTTGGCAATGCTGGACATCTTCCAGTGTCGAAGGGAAGTAAGCTTGATGTGTCTTCTGCTGCATTCAGTTTTCTTGGCCGACCACAGTGGCTACAGTCCTCAACGCTGGCCGTTACTTTGTGCTTCAAAAGACTCTGAACAGCACATCTCGCAACCCCAGTCTACTTTAAAATCTTTGCCTGGGACCTTGCTGATGCAGTATAATGATCTTGTGTCTTGCTGCAGTGCTCAGTGTTGCCATGGTTTATGTCCTGTGACATGAAACTTTATTCCACAACCTTACATTAATAGCAGAGTTTGGCTGTTCCTCGCCCAGTTTTAAGCCTCCTACACAGTTGCTTCTGTTTCAGGAAATGACAGTGTTTCAACCTGCATATGAAATTGATGATCATTAGTACCTGTTTGGTATAATTGGTTATTCATACACCTGACTTTAATCATAGATATAAAACAAACATGTTTGCTTTTGAGTGGGATCAGTGTTCTGACACTAGAGCTCTGGTGTTATAATCTAACAGTTGTGTTAAGTGTTGGCGGCTGGTGCTCACATTTTGGGGGGGGGGGGTGCAAACAAACTAAAAAGTTCTGCAAAAAACATCAAATGCAGCCACTGTGCCATCAATTGCAGCCACTGTGCCCATCAAATGCAGCCACTGTGCCCATCAATTGCTGCCACTGTGCCCATCAACTGCCACCACTGTGCCCATTAAATACAGCCACTGTGCCCCATCCAATGCAGCCACTGTGAACCATCAAATGCAACCACTGTGCCCGTCAAATACAGCCACTGTGCCCATCAAATACCACCACTGTGCCCATCATATGCAACCACTTGTGCCCCATCAAATGCAGGGACTTGTGCCCATCATATGAAGCCACTTGTGCCCCTTCAAATGCAGCCACTTGGGCCCGTCAAATGCAACCACTGTGCCTGTCAAATGCTGCCACTGTGCCCAACATATGCTGCCACTGTGACCATCAAATGCCGCCATGTGCCCATCAAATTATGCCACTGTGTCCCATCATATGCAGCCAATTTTGCCCATCATATGCAGCCACTTGTGCCCCATCAAATGCAGCCACTTGTGCCCCATCAAATGCAGCCACTTGTGCCCATCAAATGCAGCCACTGTGCCCATCAAATGCCACCACTGTAACCATCAAATGCAGGCACCGCGCCCCCTGCTCGCTCACTGACTGTCCGACACTTAGCCCATCATGGTGGGGGATCAGGCAGCGGGTGATGCTGGCGAGCTGTGGGATGGTGGGATGAGCAGCGGGTCAGGTGGCGGCTCCTGTGTCCTCCATTTCTGTTTTCTTTCTTCTTGCCAGGCGTCCAATCGAAACGCATGTGTCTTCAGCCAATCAGGTGGTTATTAGACCCACGCCTCCTGATTGACTTAGAGGCGGTTCAGTGTTAGAAAAGTGAATATTCACACCCCGCAGCTGTAATTCAGGCACCCAGCATCTGAAAAGGGGCTGGACGACCTGAATAGGGGGTGGCTACAGCGGCCATGGATAGATTCATGCTATGCATCATATGCAGGGTCGCTGATAGGCCAGTAAAACTGGCCCCGTTGTACCGGGCCCCGCCAACACGGGGGCCCGGGCAACCTGAACAGATAAGTCATTAAAAAAAATCCTCCAGCAATGACCGATCAGAGTCCTAAATACAAACTAACCCCCTCCCCCCGGTTTACTTTTTACGTTTTTTTTTTCTTTACTGATATCTATGTGGAGAAAAGGTGGAGGCAGGGGAGGGACTATTTTTTCTATTTCGGGCGCGGAAGAATCTCTACTGCGCCCGCTCCTCATCTCCTCATGCTGGCTCAGCTGGCTAGTGCCATCCCCCTGGCGCTGCTGAGCTATTCCTCTTTCCGCGTGAGAGAAGTAGCGGTGAGGCGGCAAACTCAGAAGAGCAGCAGAGGACAAAAAAGAAGCAGCTGGCATCGGCATCCCACCTGACTGTAATTGTTTGTGCACACTCCGGTCCAGGCAGCAGCAGGATTAGGGAAGAAGTGACTCCTTGGGCCCAGCTAACAATGACAAAGGTGTATGCTTGCTTAGGGGGGCTTCAAGATCTACTACTGCAGAAGCCTCTATACATTATGGCATTAATGGCATGGGTGGCACTGTCTGCAGGTAGCACATGCATTATGGGCTGCCTGCAGAGACAGTGCCACCCATGCCACCAATGCCGTAATGTGCTGCAGACAGTGCCACCCATGACGTTAACGCATTTGCTGCCTGCAGAGACAGTGCCACCAATGCTGCCAATGGCATTATGTAATTGGTTGCATGGGTGGCACTGTCTGCAGCACAATATGGCATTGGCAGCATGGGTGGCACTGTCAGCAGGTAGCACATGCTTTATGGCATTGGTGTTATGGGTGGCACTGTCTGCAGCACAGTATGGCATTGGCAGCATGGGTGGCACTGTCTGCAGGTAGCACATGTTTTATGGGCCATAACGCATGTGCTGCCTGCAGAGACAGTGCCACCCATGACGCTGATCTCGTAATATGCTTCAGAAAGTGCCACCTGTGCCGCCAATGCTGTAATGTGCTGCAGACGGTGCCACCCATGCTGCCAATGCCATAATGTGCTGCAGACAGTGCCACCCATGCTGCCAATGGCATTATGGAGGGGCCAGGAGTGGGGCTAAAGGAGGCACCAGGGGCGGGGCCAGGGGTGGAGCTGAAGGGGGCCTCGTCAGGTAGGCTTTATGGGGCCCCATTATTTCTATCAGCGGCCCTGATCATATGCAGCCACCTGTGCCCTTTCAAATGTCACCTGTTCCCCTTCAAATGCAGCCCTTCAAATGTTATGCAGGAATCTATCCATTCTACACAGAGGGGCGTGATAGAGGGGGCTGTGCCCCGGGGCCCCTAATGGAAGCACAGCCACTGTACTTCAGGCCCCTACGTCACTACAGTAGTTACAAGATGACAGGAGGAACCACAGTGTGTGGCGGGGACCAAGTATTCAATACACCCATGTTGGATATTTGCAGGATTCTGCCAGGGATCAGCAACATGATTGAATTGCAACATACAGTGACAGGGTCACTTTAAGAATGCAAAATAAGGCAGGACACTAAGCATATTTAGTACAAGGGTCAAAAGTAGAAACAATGCCATTCATAATTATATGGGTGCTGTTTCTAACACATTCTAGTTCTGCTTTGATTCAACTTAATAGTGGGGATAGACTTAAATGAAACCATGTAGAGCATTGTTCAGTGGGCAAACTCCAGATAAAACCTATACTTTAATATATAAAAAAAACAATTAAAGGCAATTTTGTCATATAAATATGTGTACACTATCACTTCCCTTAGAGCACATATATAAATAAAGATAGTAATACAAGTAGCGGGCGGCTAGTACTAGATTGCACATAAAACCATACAATGTGCTTTGTCTGCCAAAATAGAAGCTAATAAAATAATAAAAGCTTTAACAGCACTGCAATAATACATCTCAAACACAAAGTCATATGATTCGTTTCATCTGTCCAGCTGGAATCCTCCTCTGATCGACTGCAACTGGTATCCACTACACCTTAAGCACAGGGAACCTCTCCCATAGGAGTCCGATGTATAAGGAACCTCCTCTCATCAGAAATACCCAGAAATGGAAACAATCATAGCGTAACTCTCTAAATGTATTGATCCCACAAATCTCCCCTCAAGTAATGAACTTACAATGTTAAAATTCTTTAAAAGTATAAAAAAAGCATGTAACACTTTGGATCATTGCTCAGTCTGAGTGTGAGGCTCTCACCGCTTGTAGGGTGACTGCCCGCAGAGATCCCAGGTTGAGCTACACTCTCACTGACCGACACTGTAGCTGCATGGTCATGCCCCAACACATATCGTCTTTGACTTCATCAGAGGGTATCAAGTTCATTACTTGAGGGGGATTTGTGGGATTAATAAATTTACAGAGTTACGCTATGAGACTGTTTGTTTCCATTACTGGGTACTTCTGACGAGCATCAAACTCCCATTGGGGAGAGCAGGTGTCAGATGGGACAGGAAGCAAGGGTAAATCTTTGAAAATGGACACAATGGTAAAAAGTGTGGCAGGGTTTCTAACTATTTCTCCCACTATCAAAAAACTTTCAGCTGGGTATAGGCTTTAAACATATTCAGTTCTGTCACATACTTGAAACATTTACATTTTTAACCTACGTATCTCTCTGATTTAAATCATTTCATGTAATCGACTCATGATAAGGTTTGACCTATGCTACAGTTTGAATGGGTAACTAATAAGATGAGATTTAGAAACTCTGGGAAATGTAGGGGCTATATGTAGACTGTTATAAGAGAACTAAACAGCACAGAATGACACTCTAAATAAGAGCTGTCAGGTAAAGTTTGTATGATGAATATCTAACAATTTTTTCAGACTGGTTTTAAGCTACACATGATTTCTGCAAAGCACAGAAGCCACTAAAACTATTCCACAACTCAAATCTCAAATGTCATGTCATAGGTAATAACATTTTCAGAAAAACTTATGATGTAGTATAGGAAGCCATATAGTGGGTGAATTGGTGGGAAATAGAGAAAATATAGTTTTTTTGAGTAATAATTGCAGTCTATTGACTCAGAAGCTACCAATAGTTTTTTTTGTACATAGAGCCAAATTGTGGGAATTGCTTATATAAATTGTAGAAACCATGCAGTATTAGTTTACAAAATAATAAAGCAGTGCTACACTTTTCCAAATACCCTTCAGCCCTAGTCAGTAGTCCCCTAAGCCAATCTAACCTCAGTTGCCCCCATTCAGGTGCACACTTACTTCTTTATGATGGCAGCAGCAACTATGGTTTTCACATCCACGATGCTGAAATCTCCCGGGTTGGCTGCGCCTAGGTGGACTCATATTCTTATACACTAGGAATGCAAAAAGTAGAGTTGTACTTTAAACACATCTTAACCTAAATATTATTAATAAACATTTTGTTATATTTTTACATTGGCAAAAGGAAGCAAACTAATTGTTGAAGTACAAATGTCCACCCGCAGCTTTTAAAAAAATGTTCGAACAGAAAGATTTTTATTTATTAAAAAAAAAAAAAGTGAATAATAAGCAGCTTTTTAGTTTAGCACTACAGAAACGTGAATGTAAAATATTGATACATGGGTTATGAATAATAAGGGAATGGACAAGCTGCAACCTTTTGTGATTAGTGTACTCCAGCTGGAATAGGGAAATTAAAGTAAGAGTATTACGCAACACAACAGTATCTTCACATTGCACACACTTCATTTGTTTTCATAAATTTTTAACAGAGCATTTGGCCTAAAAAAATTTCTTTAGCTGGAGTTCAGCTTAAAGCAGAGGTCCGCCAAAAAAATGTTCTTTTAAAGTCAGCAGCTACAAATACTGCAGCTTCTGACTTTTAAAATATGAACACTTACCTGTCCAGGGCGCCCGCAATGTTGGCACCAGAAGCCAATCTGCCGCTCAGCTCTCAGGTGCTGCCGCTTTCATCTTCGGTAAGGGAATAAGGAACTTAAGCCTTGGGGCTTCACATCCCGGTTCCCTACTGCGCATGAGCGAGTCGTGCTGCGCAATCCAGATGGTCCCTGCTGTCTCTGGGACCCTTGTGTTTCCCAGCAGACAGTGGGGGAGGGGGGATGGGAAGAGGCGTAGACTCCCGCAGGAGTCTATGCCCGGAAGTGGGTGAACCCCCCCCCGAAAGGTGCCAAATGTGACACCGGAGAGAGGGAGGGTTCCGAAAAATGGAGGTTCCATTTTTGTGTGACCCTCCGCTTTAAACTATATATACATACTATTTAACAGTAACAGTAAATATTAATTAACAGTAGTAACACTATCAATATTTGCCAACACCTGTTTACTATTCGATTCCAATGTTAAATTACTCTGGACCCACCTAGACCCTTTTTTGTTTGGGGTGGTTTGGCTAAATGTCCTTTGCCTTTCCAGTACAGGAAAAACCCAGAGTTTGATATCACAGTTTTTTCAGTATCTGGAAATTTGGTAAACCTAGCTGTGCAAAATTGTCCTTTGTGTTAGCTCAAAGATCCTAAAAGAAGTGTTGATCTCAGCAAAGAAAAAGTTTGCACTGACCCGTGACATCAAAAGTGGCAGTGCCACCAGTTGACGTAGACAGATGGTCATGCCCCTTTCCTATAAAGGAACTGTCAAACAGAGAAGCCTGCAGTAGGTATAGCACCTCCGCATCGGCAAAAACATTTTTTTTTTCGGGTGCATTGAGCAGCGTGATTAACGACGAATCTACATCGGGGGACACTGTTTTATATTTTTAAATAAAGGATTTGTCAAAAAACTGTCTCTGTTTTTATTATTTTTTTACACTTTTTTGGTGAATGGGTATGGGCACTGGGAATTTGGGGGCCCCCTTTTTAAAGGGGGCTTCCAAATTCCGATAGCCCCCCACCCGCAGACCCCGACAACCACAGCCCAGGGTTGTCAGGAAGAGGCCCTTGTCCCCATCAACATGTGGACAAGGTGCTTTGGGATTGAGGGCATGTGGCCTGATATGGTTCAGGAGGGGTTTCCTGACAGACTCCATGGCAGCATACGTATGGGTTAATCCCACCTCTCGTACCTCATAGGACCCCACTCCCATAAATCTTTGCTTCTAGTCAGAGACCACGTTCCTTTTTTGTCTTCCTCCTAGGACCAAGGTGCTTCTTACCTTGTGAAAGTTTCTACGGTCCAGCCCTGGTTCCACAAATGTTTTGATGGCGGTTCTGGAGTCCAGCAGGATCAGCTATTAGCAGAGTGGATAGGGACGAAATATGCAATGCCTTGAAGAGCTTCCTGGCCTTGCCATTGGCAGGCAAGTGGCAACTTGGCCAAACGTCCTTGCTATTAGCTGGAGGCCTCTATTAAAATGCCCTGGTCGTGCAGTGAGTGATCGCTCCCAGACAGGCTGGATCGGGATCATGCTGTAGTGGTATCGTATATGGCTTTCTATACATATGGCAGCAGTTTTTGTGTGTATTGTCTGTTATTTTTTTGTCTTTTCCCACCCTGGCCTCTATGGTGGCTGGAGCGCATCTGCGTCCCAGTCCGCCACCTCTTCCGGGTTTTCTGTGCATCTGCGAGCCTCGCCTGAGAGCGAAGAAAGAACGCCCGAATTTCCCCTTCTTGGGTGAACTTGGCAAGATTATTTCAGATGAACGGAGGTAGCCCAAGGCAAGTGGGACTTCCCATGCCGAGATGTAGTCTCAAATGTTCTGGAGCTCCAAGCTGCTCTACAAGCTTTTCTCCATTTGACATCAGGAGCCTCAGATCTCCTAAGGCTAGACAATATGACAGCAGTGTTGTATATCAAGAGACAGGGGGGCACCCGCAGTCTCTCCTTACTGAAGGAAGTAAGTCCAATCATGGCCTGCGCCCAGGCAAACTTGACGAATCTGGCGGCTGTTTATCTTCCCGGAATTCAAAATGTCCAGGCAGATTTTCTCTCAAGATGTGCCCGGGATAACAATGAATGGTCTCTCCATACCAAGGTATTCAACTGGATTCTGTCTCTGGGGATCTTTCCGGAAGTAGACCTGTTTGCCTCTCCGTGCAACTTCAAACTGAAGAACTATTTCACGAGATGTTATTGTCCCCAGGCCTTCGGAGTGGATGCCCTGATGGATCAGTGGAGAATCCACAGGGCTTATGCTTTTCCCCCAGTTCCGGACATTTTTCTATTTTTATCCAGGCTCAGGTGGGAAGAAGCCCAGTCGTGGCAGTTGTTCTGTATTGGCCCAACAAGCCATGGTTTCCTCTCCTGATGCAGCTCAGTTACAGGGATCCAGTCCCCCTCCCTTCCAGACCAGATCTCCTGTTGCAGGGAACATCTCTTCACCCATGCCCATCCCAGCTCCATCTGATGGCCTGGTTTTTGAGAGGAGAAGGCTGGAAGCATTAGGATGTCCAAGTACAGCTATTGCTACTTTACTAAATGCCAGAAGACCAGGTACCAACAAAGTTTACAGAAGAATTTATTTTAAGGTTGTAGACTATGGTTCCACCACTGACGGTTCCTGTAATGATCCAAAGATACAGGATGTTTTGGGCTTTTTTCAAACAGGCCTGGATCTGTCATTATCAGTGAGTTCTTTACAGGTTCAGGTTTCCGCAATCTCTGCCTTCACAGGTGTATCCTTGGCCAGACACTCTCTTACCAGGCAGTTCTTCAGAGGAGCAACAAGGCTCAGACCTCAAAGAAAACTGAGATTTTCCAAGTGGGATCTTCCTCTTGTCCTGGATTTCTTCTCGGAAAAAGAGATACAACATATGGATCAGTCATCTATCAAAGATCTCTCTCTCAAAACCGTTTTCCTAGTAGCCATAACATCGACTAAGAGGGTCTCCGAGATCAGTTCTCTAGGATTCAAAGAACTATTCCTTACTTTCTTCCCTGATCGAGTGGTCTTGATTCCTATGCTAGGATCAAATCCTAAGGTAACATCTGTATTCCATGAGAATCAAGAAATCGTTCTTCCAATTTTCTGGACAACTGAAAACTCTAATATTCATCCCTTAGATGTTGGGGAAGTTTTAAAGCAATATTTAGAAGCCACTGCTTCTTTCTGGAAGTCTGATCACCTGTTAATTTATTTCCATGGAAAAAACAAAGATTTGTGTGCTTCTTCCAGAACCATCGCAGCTTGGATTATTCAGGCTGTCCAAGGGGCTTATAAGGCTAAGGGTTTGGCTCCTCTGGAAGCGGTGACCGCTCATTCTACCAGGAGCGTTTCTACATCATGGGCGACTTCCCGTCATGTATCCCCTTTAGTGATCTGTAAAGTGGCCTCATGGTCGTCAATTAACACATTTATGACGCACCATTGCATAGAACCGGCTTCTTTATCTTTGGTTCATTTTGGTTTGCATGTCTTATCTGTTGACAGTGCCCATTAAACCTTTTTTTCTTTAACCAGCAATTGCCCACCCGGGTGTGTATGGCTAGTTATTTCCCATACGTAGGCTGCCATGGAGTCTGTCAGGAAAACTGAAAATTGATATCAAATACTTACCGTAATTTTCCTTTCCTGATGGACTCCATGGCAGCAGGAGTTCCCTCCCATGTGCTGGAGTAGGCTAAGTTACAGAATGTGGTCTCTGACTAGAAGAAAATATTTATGGGAGTGGGGTCCTATGAGGTATCAGAGGCGGGATTAACCCATACGTAGGCTGCCATGAAGTTCATCAGGAAAAGAAAATTACGGTAAGTATTTGATATAAATTATCCATTTTCCTGACCTGCTGGGCTGCATGCCCAGATAAGGACCTGGCATGGACTGAGGGGGGGGGGGACCCCACGTAATTTTTGTGACATTTTGCTATTGCTGGGCAATGCCGGCATTGTTTTCTTTACATTTATCTGGCAGTGGGGAAGCCTTCTGACAGATGATAAGTCATGATTGTTAAGGATGTGGGTGGCCGGCTTCCTGGCCCGCTGCTTAACAACCAGCTATTTCTTCACACAGTATTCAACTTGGTTGATTGCTTTTCGACCAATATCAATTCTAATTGTTCTGAAAAGTTGAAATTCGTTAGAAAATGAATAAATTAAACGAATAAAGGGAAACCTTGGCACTGATATTAATATGTAGGAATAATAAAATTATATTATAAATATAAATAAATTGATGC
The DNA here is from genome assembly GCF_037356315.1 of Lithobates pipiens. Lineage (NCBI taxonomy): Eukaryota > Metazoa > Chordata > Amphibia > Anura > Ranidae > Lithobates > Lithobates pipiens. The sequence goes on from NW_027507787.1 coordinate 29,437,848, forward strand.
TACATGTTTTTTACATGCTCCTGATACTTGCTTAATTTTGGGATGCTATAGGCTGTTCGGAAAATAGGTTGAATAGCAATAAGCACCACAGCACTTTCTATTGTTTTTCTTTGTTTTTGAGTTTTTGGTTTGCACTTTGTTATAATTGTTTACACTACATTTTATGCACTTTAATTCTTTTTACTTATCTATATATTACACCATATCATTATTTTGTTTCTTTGTTGGAATCTTTTGAGAAAACAAATCAAAATTACTTATTCAATCTTCGCGGCCAGTACACAGTGTAAAATGAATTACTAATGCACATTTACTTTGCTGTGCCCATGGACCCCTCTCACAGCTTACAGGCTGATTACCTTATACTGGGACAGGCTATTGTACCATTTATAATTACAAAAATAAGATGCATGGCAGATAAAAGATCTTTTTATGTTATAGGGGAACACAGACTTAAGATTTAACAGATTTTATAAGATTAAAGTGAGGACCACAAAATCTTAAACGGAGGTAGCCCAAGGCAAGTGGGACTTCCCATGCCGAGATGTAGTCTCAAATGTTCTGGAGCTCCAAGCTGCTCTACAAGCTTTTCTCCATTTGACATCAGGAGCCTCAGATCTCCTAAGGCTAGACAATATGACAGCAGTGTTGTATATCAAGAGACAGGGGGGCACCCGCAGTCTCTCCTTACTGAAGGAAGTAAGTCCAATCATGGCCTGCGCCCAGGCAAACTTGACGAATCTGGCGGCTGTTTATCTTCCCGGAATTCAAAATGTCCAGGCAGATTTTCTCTCAAGATGTGCCCGGGATAACAATGAATGGTCTCTCCATACCAAGGTATTCAACTGGATTCTGTCTCTGGGGATCTTTCCGGAAGTAGACCTGTTTGCCTCTCCGTGCAACTTCAAACTGAAGAACTATTTCACGAGATGTTATTGTCCCCAGGCCTTCGGAGTGGATGCCCTGATGGATCAGTGGAGAATCCACAGGGCTTATGCTTTTCCCCCAGTTCCGGACATTTTTCTATTTTTATCCAGGCTCAGGTGGGAAGAAGCCCAGTCGTGGCAGTTGTTCTGTATTGGCCCAACAAGCCATGGTTTCCTCTCCTGATGCAGCTCAGTTACAGGGATCCAGTCCCCCTCCCTTCCAGACCAGATCTCCTGTTGCAGGGAACATCTCTTCACCCATGCCCATCCCAGCTCCATCTGATGGCCTGGTTTTTGAGAGGAGAAGGCTGGAAGCATTAGGATGTCCAAGTACAGCTATTGCTACTTTACTAAATGCCAGAAGACCAGGTACCAACAAAGTTTACAGAAGAATTTATTTTAAGGTTGTAGACTATGGTTCCACCACTGACGGTTCCTGTAATGATCCAAAGATACAGGATGTTTTGGGCTTTTTTCAAACAGGCCTGGATCTGTCATTATCAGTGAGTTCTTTACAGGTTCAGGTTTCCGCAATCTCTGCCTTCACAGGTGTATCCTTGGCCAGACACTCTCTTACCAGGCAGTTCTTCAGAGGAGCAACAAGGCTCAGACCTCAAAGAAAACTGAGATTTTCCAAGTGGGATCTTCCTCTTGTCCTGGATTTCTTCTCGGAAAAAGAGATACAACATATGGATCAGTCATCTATCAAAGATCTCTCTCTCAAAACCGTTTTCCTAGTAGCCATAACATCGACTAAGAGGGTCTCCGAGATCAGTTCTCTAGGATTCAAAGAACTATTCCTTACTTTCTTCCCTGATCGAGTGGTCTTGATTCCTATGCTAGGATCAAATCCTAAGGTAACATCTGTATTCCATGAGAATCAAGAAATCGTTCTTCCAATTTTCTGGACAACTGAAAACTCTAATATTCATCCCTTAGATGTTGGGGAAGTTTTAAAGCAATATTTAGAAGCCACTGCTTCTTTCTGGAAGTCTGATCACCTGTTAATTTATTTCCATGGAAAAAACAAAGATTTGTGTGCTTCTTCCAGAACCATCGCAGCTTGGATTATTCAGGCTGTCCAAGGGGCTTATAAGGCTAAGGGTTTGGCTCCTCTGGAAGCGGTGACCGCTCATTCTACCAGGAGCGTTTCTACATCATGGGCGACTTCCCGTCATGTATCCCCTTTAGTGATCTGTAAAGTGGCCTCATGGTCGTCAATTAACACATTTATGACGCACCATTGCATAGAACCGGCTTCTTTATCTTTGGTTCATTTTGGTTTGCATGTCTTATCTGTTGACAGTGCCCATTAAACCTTTTTTTCTTTAACCAGCAATTGCCCACCCGGGTGTGTATGGCTAGTTATTTCCCATACGTAGGCTGCCATGGAGTCTGTCAGGAAAACTGAAAATTGATATCAAATACTTACCGTAATTTTCCTTTCCTGATGGACTCCATGGCAGCAGGAGTTCCCTCCCATGTGCTGGAGTAGGCTAAGTTACAGAATGTGGTCTCTGACTAGAAGAAAATATTTATGGGAGTGGGGTCCTATGAGGTATCAGAGGCGGGATTAACCCATACGTAGGCTGCCATGAAGTTCATCAGGAAAAGAAAATTACGGTAAGTATTTGATATAAATTATCCATTTTCCTGACCTGCTGGGCTGCATGCCCAGATAAGGACCTGGCATGGACTGAGGGGGGGGGGGACCCCACGTAATTTTTGTGACATTTTGCTATTGCTGGGCAATGCCGGCATTGTTTTCTTTACATTTATCTGGCAGTGGGGAAGCCTTCTGACAGATGATAAGTCATGATTGTTAAGGATGTGGGTGGCCGGCTTCCTGGCCCGCTGCTTAACAACCAGCTATTTCTTCACACAGTATTCAACTTGGTTGATTGCTTTTCGACCAATATCAATTCTAATTGTTCTGAAAAGTTGAAATTCGTTAGAAAATGAATAAATTAAACGAATAAAGGGAAACCTTGGCACTGATATTAATATGTAGGAATAATAAAATTATATTATAAATATAAATAAATTGATGCTACATGTTTTTTACATGCTCCTGATACTTGCTTAATTTTGGGATGCTATAGGCTGTTCGGAAAATAGGTTGAATAGCAATAAGCACCACAGCACTTTCTATTGTTTTTCTTTGTTTTTGAGTTTTTGGTTTGCACTTTGTTATAATTGTTTACACTACATTTTATGCACTTTAATTCTTTTTACTTATCTATATATTACACCATATCATTATTTTGTTTCTTTGTTGGAATCTTTTGAGAAAACAAATCAAAATTACTTATTCAATCTTCGCGGCCAGTACACAGTGTAAAATGAATTACTAATGCACATTTACTTTGCTGTGCCCATGGACCCCTCTCACAGCTTACAGGCTGATTACCTTATACTGGGACAGGCTATTGTACCATTTATAATTACAAAAATAAGATGCATGGCAGATAAAAGATCTTTTTATGTTATAGGGGAACACAGACTTAAGATTTAACAGATTTTATAAGATTAAAGTGAGGACCACAAAATCTTAAAAAGAAAATGTTCGGTTTGTATTAAATGCAATTAGAATTTTGTTTTATTTCTTTAATAAAACAATCTTACAGTTAAAGGCTGTTTCAAATGGCTGCATAATTCACTGGATAATGAAAAACAGGTATGGCAGTTTGACTTACTATCTCAATTTGAATATGATAATATTTTCAATGATATTTTGATATAGTCTCATTGATATTATAATTTCTTGTGAAAAATTGCTCAATTTGCATAGCTGTACATTTATAGCAAAACAGCAGCTCCCTGTTTTCAAAGGACTTTCACTGCTTCTTTTTATTTTATACAAATTACAAGAATGTCTAAGTGAGAACATTATTACTCTCTGCAGAGAATGTTTTTTCAACAATAGTCTGTTAACAAATAGGATTTTTATGTACTGTTGATTTATTAATTTACTGTAAGGCATTTCAAGAGAACCGTATGATGACATAAACATGTTCTTGGTGGAGGCAAATGGACATTAGCCCCTTTAAAGTAGTATTAAACCCTAAAGCAAACTTTTATTATATTGCAGCTTACCATTTCTTAGATGTGATGGTTGCATTCATTTTCTTTGTATCTTGTATTTTCACCTGGTGATCTGGCCAATAAGTTTGTTATTTTTTAACAGAACAAGCTCTCCAGCAGAGTGTATCAATTACAGGGATGAGACAAACCATTTACCACTGACAGGGGTGCTTTCAACGAACAGATTTTATTTATTTATTTAAAACCTTTATCCAAAAGGGGAAAAAAATGCTGTAACAGTTTATAAAGTTTGAGATGGCCCTTTGGCTTCAATTTGTATTTAAATCTGCTAGTATGGTTTAATACTCCCCTCCCCCCAGACTGACAATGCTGCTGTCCAAAGTTACCCCCTATGCCAAAGGGAGCACTCTAATACAGGAAGTGTATTACTGGCCAGATCACCAGAAGGAAACAAAGGAGGAAAAGCCCACAAAAAATAAAACAAATACAGCCACCACATCTAATGATTGGTAAGCTGCAATATAGTACATTTTTGGTTTTGTGTTTAATACTAAGAGAAGTATGGGATTTTTTTTTTTAGAAACATACTTACCTAGCTGGATGAAGCATTGACCTGATGCTGCATCTGTCCCCCGCCGGCTCTAAGACTGAGAACAGAGTGATCAAATACTGCTGATCGCTCTCAGAGCTTCATGAGCAGAGAGCTGGTGACAGTCAGCGCTGTCTGCTCTGCCCCCCAGCCCCGGCCACTGGAGCGGCCACCTCAGTCTCTCAGCAGCTTGCTGTAAGGCTGAACTGGGTGACAGTCCAGACATGTGGGCAAATCCTGACCATATGATCGGGATCTTTCCCGAGCCTGGACCAGCTCTATGGCATCAGCCAACAGTGGGCTTCAAACGAGTCCCAGGAGTGCAGATTGAAATCAGACTATACATTTCACAACAATCTTCCCATAAGATGTGTACATTTAATGTATATTAGACTTGTTTTTTTAATCTGTAAAAGCCTCCCTTTGTATAGACATCCAAAGTCCCTGAGACTGCAGCTGGTAGCCACTATCATGGATATGATCTCAGCAAACCCAGCAGACTCAGGGTTGTCACAGAGGGGAGGAGCAGAGGAGCTGGGTCAGCACACAGAAATAAGACACTCCCAGAAGATGAGAAGGCAATGACATGGAAGGAGGGGTGGGACTATAGTAGGGAATTGGCTCCTCCTGAAGAAGTCAAATTTGCTAGCAAGATCAAAGGCACATTAAAGGTAAATAAAAATTGTTTATGGGAAGAAAAACGCTGTACATAAGCATATAAAATACTTTTCTTTTGTTTTTAACTGCAATTTTTTCTAGGTTAAAGTGACATTAAAGGCTTTTAAAAAATACAAATAATAAAAATGTCATATTCACTTGCTCTGTGCATTGGTTTTGCACAGAGCAGCCTGATCCTCCACTATTCAGGTCTCTTTCTGGTGCTCTTGGCTCCTCTTTTCCTGCCGAGTGCCCACAGAGCAATCAGCTTGCAAAGAGGGCACCCAAGCAGTCTTGTTCCTGAGCCACGGCTCTGCGTCTCCATTTACAATCAGATCTGCGGCATGGCCCTACTCCCTCTCTCTCCTCATTGGCTCACTGGCTGTGATTGACAGCAGCAGGAGCCAATGGCTATTGCTGCTGTCTCAGTCAATGAAGAGGGAGAGTACTTGGGTGAGTCAAGGCTTCCATGCACATCCGTGTATCCATTGAGACACGGAGCTGCATTTCGGCCCCACCCTCTCTCTCCTGATTGGCTAACCAGTCAAGAGGGAGTGTCCCGGACAGCCAAGTGAATCGTGGACATTGCTGGATAAAGATGGGGCTCGGGTAAGTATTGGGGGGGGGGGGGGGCGAGGGAGGCTGTTGCACACAGAAGTTTTTTTTTATCTTAGGATGCATTAAGATAAAAAACCTTCTGCCTTAACAACCACTTTAATATAAACCTATGTTCTAGGTAAGTAGTACTTTTTATGGTAATTTAAGATTAAATATTCAGATTCTTGTATAAACCAAAGCCTGACCAGTTCTCCTTAAAGCGGTTCTTCACCCTAAAGGGGAAGTTCCGCTAATCTGATCCCTCCCCCCCTCCGGTGCCACAATCGGCACCTTTCAGGGGGGAGGGGGGTGCAGTTACCTGGATAATCCAGGTAACTGCACCCACTTCCGGCCAGACCGCCGCAGACCCCCGCAGACGCCCCGCAGACGCCCCGCCCCCCGTTGTGTTCTGGGAAACACACAGTTCCCAGAGACACAGCGGGGGACCATAAGAGACGCGCAGCGCGACTCGCGCATGCGCAGTAGGGAACCGGGCAGTGAAGCTGTAATGCTTCACCTCCCGATTCCCTGACAGAGGATGGCGGCGGGGGCAGCAGCGAGACGAGCGATCGCTCGTCATCTGCCGCCGACATCGCGGGACCCTGGGGCAGGTAAGTGTGATTTTATTAAAAGTCAGCAGCTGCAATATTAGTAGCTGCTGGCTTTTAATATTTTTATTTTAGGTGCAGAACCGCTTTAAATCTGTGACTTTGAATGAACTCAGTTACATTTTAAAGCACATAACGCTCTAGTTAAGTTCCTGTTGACATAGCTTTTATTTTTACTGTGTATATATATATATATATATATTTAGCTTGTGCTTTGCTTCAGTGCTGGCAATTTCCTTACAGATTTTAGTGGATGCAAAGACAGAAAGTGTTTAATAAATAAAAGAACTATCTCACACTTGCAGTAAATCCCCGGAGATAATTTCAAGAGTATTATAGGTTATTCAGGAGAAACAAGAACTACCTCGATCTGCTCAGTACATTTGAGAGGGTAAAAAGAATATCCAATTAAAATGTAAATTTAGATAATTCCAGAGACTAGGTTCTGTGTCCTCTCGAACTATAAGCCTTGAGGTATTACTTGGTGAACATCATTTGCATACAATTAAAACTTAATGCGCTCCTTACTTTTTAGAGCAAAACAACACTTTAAAATCACACCCCTTGAAATGATGGACATGTAACAGTAGCTATAAATCTGTAGACAGAATTGGAGGATTTATAAAGGTCATAGCCGCACAAAAGTAAAAATGTAGGCAATGTCTTTTTGTTGACTAACTGAAAACACTAATGCCACTTATAGATGATACGATTTTCTTGGTTGCAGGAAAGAAAATCGCTTGATTCCCACATTAACACAGTCAGTAATGATGGGAGAAGCCCTCTTGCAGAGCTATTAGTTTTTCCCCATGGGGTGGGGTGGGTGAGTAGAGTCTTGGGAGGCTGTCCTAGTTGTGATTATTGCTAGTGACTATAGCCGCTTATAGACGTATGCCCTGTACACACGATCAGACTTTCCAACAACAAAACTGTGAATTTTTGTCCGAAGGATGTTGGCTCCAACTTGTCTTGCATACACACGGTCACACAAATATTGGCCAACAATTACAAACATAGGGACGTACAAGACGTACATGATATCTCTATTATGAACGCTAGTTTTACAAGACCGAGCGCTTCCGTCTCGTACTTGATTCTGAGCATGGGTGGACTTTTGTCCGACGAACTTATGTACACACAATCAGAAAGTCTGACAACAAACATTTGTTGGCGGAAAATTTGAGAACCTGCTAGCCAACATTTGTTGGTGGAAAGTCCAGCAACAAATGTTCGATTGAGCATACACACGGTTGAACTTTCCGCCAACAAGCTCACATCCAACATTTGTTGTCGGAAAATCCGATTGTGTATATGGGGCATAAGACTATAGACTATAATAGACTATAAGAGTCCAACATGCTGGTTTTACCCAAGACAATTGATGGATCGACTTGGGTATAATGAGCCCGCCCTTACATAGTTTGGCTCTAATCGAACCGTCTATGGCTGACTTAAGGGTCCACAAAAAATGTGACGTTCACCAAACATTCACAGGTGGTTAATTCCCTGTTACTTAAAACACATGCACACAGAATATTTATTTGCAGTGAATATTTGTAAATGTCACATTCACCGTTGTATAAATATACCCTTAAAGTGATATTAAACAGAGAAGTGCTAATTGCTAGAATTCAGTCACATAAATCATATATATCATGCCACTGTATTTTATTTTTTATTTTTTATAATCCTCTAAGTACCCTATTCCTGCAGCGTTGTTGTGGGGTCACATGATCTTCACTATTCTTTGGCATCTGCAGGAAAATATCTTCTAATACTCTGTTGATGTATGCTCTCTATAGTATAAGAGTCTGTACCCTGATTGGTACAGTGCCAGTCACATGACTAAAAAAAACTATTTCACAAGAGCAATTTAGATTAGATTATAAATGACTGTTTTAAAGATCACAATAAATATTTATTCAACATCAACGATGTGTTTTTTTGTGCATAAATATGGTGTTAGCAGAGTCAGAGATGAGACACTAGTTTTCATTTTGTTCAGACAGCAACTGCATCTAAGGCTCATTTTTTACTTTATAGCTATCAGTAATTACATTAAAAAATATTATTACTGATTGATTTTAAAACAAAGTGTTTTTGTGATTTTCTTAGTGAATGTAATCAATCAGCATATTATATCCCACCCTAAGTGTGTAGCAACAGGAGGATTCTATTGTCACATGGGCTGCACAGATAAGAAAAAGGAGGAAATTAGGAGCTTAGAAGGGAACTGAAATATGAGCATGCTCAGTAGAGGACACAAACTGGTCTACACAATCTCAGTCTACAATGGGGGTGCAGAGAAAATAGGATGGACAGCTGAAGGCAGAATCAACTGGGTATATTTCATCCTACACAAAATAATGCTTTAAAGGCTTTGTGAGCATACACACTGTTATATAGCATGTAATGAGACATTTTCATAGTCTGGCCTTAATGACATTATACATTTTTTTTTGTCTTGCCTGATTTCATCTGGCCAAAAATAGAAATCTACTTTGACAAATATGTTTCTGCTGTATCCACAAGAGCTATCTATCTACTTGCAAACATCAAGTACTAATGCTGCATTTTAAAGAAAAATGAGAATGTGCAGAGACTTTCATTTAACACATCACAAGGTGTAAAACTGGCCATACATGATTTGATTCTGATTTGAACGTACAGAAATTCTGAAAAAGCATTTGTCAACATTCTTTCTTGATAAAGAGTCAACTAATTTTGTTTGAAAGCCCTTAATATTGCATCCAGACCTGCTATTTATCAGAATCCCAGACGCGTTAAACAGGATACATTACATTGATTTTCTCCAAACGAAAACAGCAAATATTTTACATCCAGCTCTTTCAAGTTTTTCTATCATTACAGTCAAAAGATAATGTTGATTTTATCTCAATAACCATTTGATTATGAAGCAAACATTCCAAAAAATGAAAAAAAATAAATAAAAAAAAAATACACTGATGTCCTGGAATTAACAATTTATCTTCAATTAAGGACTCTGTTTATTAAGCTAATGATTTTTTTTAGCTCATGTACTTAAAGTGTCAATTTTGAGGGAAAAGTAAAAGCCCATTTATTTTCTTTATTTTTATTTTTAAAAATGCCTTTCAGTATAAATAGGACAAAAGCTAAAAACTTATTTCAAAACTCAATATATCTAAAGTTGATTTTTTGTTTACCTAGTTCTCTTTTTGCTATGTTTTTCCCTCTGTTTTACTTATTGACATTATGATGAAGGTAATTGCTTTTTGTTAATGAACTTTTAATATTGAAAAGAAAAATTAATAAAGAATAAATTATAAAGAAAAAAAAAAGTTGCTTAAAAAAAAAAAGGACTGTTTTTTCCAAACTATCTTACAGCTTTAGTCCCAAATATCTATATATAAAGCACACTTTTTGTGTAAACACAGAGACCTGTTTTGATAAAATACTTTGCATCTCTTGTCTTGATGATAAAATGGCAATAACTCTTTGTCATGTACCTGGTCTGAGGTCGATTTGACGAGAGGGCTTCCCTTGCGGCTAAGTGCCAAGCACCCCTGAAGTTGGGAATAGGGAGTGCTAGACTCAAAGAAGCACAGGTGCCGTTTAGGTAGATCCACTGTAAGCGTTTTTCAGTGCAGAAGAACTGGATAGCTGTCAGCTGGTCTGTCAGGGCAGATGGCAGGACCTCTGTAGCCCATGGTGTGTAGCTGAACCAGGGCAGCAACCACAGAAAAGGTGGCACACAAACAAGAAGTATGAGCAGGCTGGCAGGGCAGGACTGAAGAAGCGAAGTCAGGAGTAATACACAGGGAGGTAAGACAGAGAATTTACAGCAGGGTAGTTAGGAGCAAGCCAGGGTCATACACAGTAGAGCAAGAGAAGCAGAGTCCTTAGAGCAAGCCGGGGTCAAAACTAGAGATCGGGCAGCAGTGAAGTCCAGAGGCAAGCGGGGTCAGTAACAGGTAATCCAAGAATACAAGTAACACAGGAGCAAGGAGTACAGCTAGCTGAAGATCATCCAGCAAAGTCTAAGTGCAGCCACTGATCTTATATAGGGTGCTTGGTTCCAGTTTTGGCAGCAGGTATGCAGGAAGGTGCGCCAGTGCGAACGCTTGTGATCATGTTCCTATGCATGCACACATTTCTACACAAACTAGCAAGACCATATAGGCAACAATGGCAAGTCTTTTCTTCAGCACTTGCACATCTTTATTCTGAATAGCACCCTGACATTCTTTAGTAGATTTGCAAAGTTCCAGGGTGTTTTTTCCCAACAAAACCCGTTTTTGCTTTTAAAGTCCAAAAGTTGCAAGCAATGCAAACTTATCATTATTATTTACTCATCTGATAAATGCAGATTAAAAGAGCTCTAAAATATAATGTGCAAAAAAAAAAAGTTGTTGCAAAGATTTTACTGGAATAAACAATTACAACAAAACTCAATAACTCTCCTCAATCATCATGCAGGGGACTACAAATCATTTTACAGAGGAATATAGCAGTTGAAAATAAAAGAAATATGGAGCAAAACATGTTTCAACAAGAGAGTTGGACATCTTCGCGCTTTGCTTATCACAAATTCAATTATTGATAGAGATAATAGATGACAGTGGTGGTTGAAGTATGGGCAACTGTGAATCGCCTTGGTATCTTATCAAGTATAAGCTAATAATTGCAGATCTGTGGCTGACAGTTCAATATCTTCATAATGGTCCAGCCAGTGTTGCCAAGTTTTTAGGAAGGCTTATTTGGAATCAGTGTATATTTAGGAATTGTCCCAGAAACTATTACTTTCCAAATAACTTAGTTAACCACTTAAGCATCGGAAGATTTCCTCCCTTAATGACCAGGCCATTTTATGAGATACGGCACTGCGTCGCTTTAACTGACGGGATCGTGCGATGTTGTACCCAAACAAACATGATGTGATTTTTTTCCCCACAAATAGAGCTTTGTTTTGGTGGTATTTGATCACCTCTGTGTTTTTATTTTTGTGCTATAAACAAAAAAAAGTAGACAATTTTGAAAAAAATATATGTATTTTTTTAATTTTTACTATAATAAATGTCCCCCAAAAAATAAAAATGTCTTCATCAGTTTAGACCAATATGTATTCTTCTACATATTTTTACTAAAAATTGCAAGCAGCGTATATTGATTGGTTTGTGCAAAAGTTATAGCATCTACAAAATAGGGGATAGATTTATGGCATTTTTATTATTATTTTTTACTAGTAATGACGGTGATCTGCGATTTTTAGTGGGACTGCGAAATTGCGGCAGACAGATCAGACACTTTTGACACTTTTTTGGGACCAGTGACATTTATACACGATCAGTGCTAAAAGGATGCACTGATTACTGTATAAATGATACGAGCAGGGAAGGGGTGATGATGAAAAGGTTAAATCTGTTCCTTGGGAAGTGTTTCTAACTGTGGGGGGATGGGACTGACTGGAGGAGGAGAGAGATAGCTGTTCCTGATCACTAGGAACAGCAGATCTCTCTCTACTCCCCTGGCAGAACAGGGATCTGTTTGTTTACATTGACAGATCACCGTTCCGGCTCTATGTAGAGAAATCTCGGGTGGCCAGCAGACATCACGACCGCTGGCTACTCGCATCGACTCCTCCACCGTGCAGCGGACGCGCTTGCTATAGCTCTTAAATGAGCCTCTGACGTACACCTACGGCGATTTGCGGGAGTGAGCTGACCTGCCGATTTGACGACGGCTGGTCGGCAAGTGGTTAAACAATAAAGCTGCGTGTAGGATATCACATCATAATGTCATATATCAAAACTCCAAAGAAAGAAAGAAAAAACTGACTTCACTGGTATCAGGGATGATACAACTGCTTAAAAAAAATTACAGAAATTTTATTACATGACTAAAAGTGTACACAAAATAAAATATCACAGGATAGCAGATCCCTAGTACAAGGTCACATCTCTAATGATTGCAGCGAGGAGAGCCATAATTGGCCACAGGCAGGATCGCTGCCATTACTAGTAAAAAAATTTATCAAAACAATTCCATAAAAATATCCCATAGTTTGTGGACACTATAACTATAGTGTAAACCAATCAATATACACTTATTGGGATTATTTTTACCAAAAATATGTAGCGGAATACATATTGGCCTAAATTAATAAAATAATTCTATTTATGCATTTTTTTTTATTGGATGTTTTATAGCAGAAGTAAATATTGTTTTTTTGTTTTGTTTTTTTAAATTGTCAGTTTGTTTTTGTTTATAGCGCAAAAAATAAATGCCACCAAATGAAAGCTCTATTTGTGGGGAAAAAAGGACATACATGTTATTTGGGTACAGCGTCGCACAACCGTGCAATTGTCAGTTAAAATATCGCAGTGCCGTATCACAAAAAATGGCCTGGTCATGAAGGGGGGTAAATCTTCTGGAGCTGAAGGGGTTAAAGCTTTCATTCAAGCTTTCATTCAATGTGTAAATACCATTTTAGCCCCTTATAAGCCCTTTGTGAACCCTAACTAAATGTTATTAATTACTTGATCCATTTTTTCCTTATTATTCGTTTTTGCTGCTGCTTTTTTGTCCAACTTTGTTGTTTGTATGTAAACTTTTAAATCTGTGTTTGCTCATGCTTGTAGTGCCAAATTTAAAAGAAAAGCTATGCAACTGAAACATGATTGTAATGCATTTATAAGAGACAAATGACAAAATAAAATCTGTAGTTAACCCTAATTATTTATTTGGTCGCTAAAATATGTAGTTGAAATTTTAGTTAACCCTTATTATTTTATTTACTGCACCATTTACTTCCCTTGTTTGTTTTTTTTTTAATAGGTGTTTATTTATTCAAATTTCTTTTCCATAAACACAAACAAGAAAACAAGAGCTCAAACAAAGTAATGTACTTCCCTTGTTTTTTTTTTTTTTAATAGGTGTTTATTTATTCAAATTTCTTTTCCATAAACACAAACAAGAAAACAAGAGCTCAAACAAAGTAATGTAAGACATCATTAGAAAAAGGATAGTCAGTAAATATCACAGAGTTATACCATAAAAAGAGCAAACCAAGGATATCCCTTTCAGAACCCACCCAATCTCAGGGTAAATAATGGAGATGGGTGGGGGAGGAAGAACATCAGTGGTACCTCATAGAAATTATAGGTGCCAAGAACCCCTCAGAAAGAAAATCAGACACACACACTCACTCATGCAACATACATATCAGCACCATAAGCCAACAAAAATGACTGGAAGCCTAGAATAGCTAATCTCGACAGTGATTACAACCAAATATGAGGAACAATATAGAGACTCCTCAGGTAATTTGTGAGGATAAAACTTTGCCCCAAAGGGACTCAGACGTCCAAACATGCTTGCCATATTTTAGTAAATTTCTTAGAGCATGCCCTACCCTTATAAATTAATTTAAAATTAGGTAGTTCCCCATTCACAACACAAAGCTGTGGGTGGATTAGCATCCTTCCACTGTAACAAGATTACTTTTACGTGCATAAAATTGTAACATACGTAACAAAACACTAGCATGAGTCCATGGAACAGTAATTTAAATACCTAAAAGTCCAACTTCCGGTGTTTGAGGTAGTGGAAGATCAATGGTATATTCAAAAAAATACAATAAGTCCTGCCAAAAAGTCCTTAGACCCAGACAATCCCAAAACCTGTGAAGAAGATCTGCTCCAACAAGCCCACGTCGTTGACAATTAACAGCAGATTCAAATCCCATCTAAGCCAGTTTAGCTGGAGTGTAGTGTAAATTACAACCCATCTAATAAGAGCACATATCCACTACAATTCGTAGCTGATGCTTTATGGATATGTAGATGTAACCTGCGAATATTATCAAAAGTGCTCTTTCCAGGCATAAATCCATGCTGACTGGCAGTGACTGCTTGTATAAGTGATAAAATAACTTTCTGAAGTCTTAGGACAAGAATTTTGGCCAACACCTTGACATCACTATTCAGAAGAGAAATGGGAAGGTAGGACCCACACAACAGCTTATCCTTACCAGGCTTAAGTATAACAACTATGAGAGCTTCATTCATATGCTGCGTACACACGATCAGACATACTGACAATGAAATCATGGGATTTTCTTCCGACGGATGTTGGCTCAAGCTTGTTTTGCATACACGCGGTCGTACAAATGTTGTCAAAAACGTGCTGACGTACAACACGTACAACGGCGCTATAAAGAGGAAGTTCAATAGCCAGTGTGCCACCCTTTGGGCTTCTTCTGCTAATCTCATGTTTATCTTGTGTTAGTAGAAGTTTGGTGAGAGCCGATTTGCGATTTTCAGCCTCGTGCTTTTCAGTTAGTTACTGCTCTTCAGTTTGTGCTTGTGGGTTCTTATCTTTTTTTTTGGCCATTTTCTTCAATAGTTCCAACATAATTTCTTTTATACATGAGGTGACAATCTCTTCTTCAGTTAACTATTAATTGATGTATTGGGTCTGCTACACACACACACCTTCTTTTTGTTGTTAATGTATGTAATGCATTAATGATAATAATATTCATAATTTTCAGCACCCTGAATTAATGTTTTGGAGTGACGATAATGGCCTGATTGATGCAAATACTAAAGCACCGTGGGTGTTATTTACTAAAGGAAAATCCACTTTGCACTACAAGTGCACTGCAATAGTGCACTTGAAAGTGCACTTGTAGTGCAAAGTGGATTTGCCTTTAGTAAATAACCCCCATTGTCACTGTAAACACCAACTTAAGCAAAAAAAACTGCTATTGAGCATTGAAAGAAGAAGCCACACATTATTGAGTAGAACATGTTTTACTCTGTGCAAATTCACATGTGCGTTCAGAAAAGGGTGTTTTGAACAAACCAACATATTTTTTGGAATATATATATTTTTTGTGGACAGTAAGGGGAAGGGGTTGCACCCACAAAACGCGTACCTTGATATCCTGCGATGGCAGATAACACATGTTGACACACTGTGTGCATCTTCAAAATTTGTCTTTCAACATTTTTTTGAAAAGTTCTAATAACATTTTTTACATTTTGGTGTGTTTTATATTCTGCCTAAAACATCAATGATGTTTGAGTCTTTTTTCAACATCATTGATGTCATCCTTGATCTTCTGTAAATCCTGATTGCACACCATAATCTCCCCAATGAGGATGTGTGCGCTTGCACTTGTGAAATGAGATTGTTCTTCCACAACATCCACATCACCTAAAAGAAAACAACACACCATGTATTATAAATATGCAGGCATACATCTATTACCTGAATCTGTGGTCTCAGACACTCCCCTGTTGTGGTCACTATTTCAGCCACTTCATAAACCTCTCCTTCCTCCACATCCTCAGGTTGGGGGCCCTGGTGTCCCCTGACATCCCAATTCTTTTCTCCCATATGTGAATAAAATAAAGGTATACTTAGCACACAGATATTTGAAGCAAGAAATAGGAATATGAAACATTGCTTGAAGTATCGTACAATTGTCTGTTTTAGCAGAGTTCCAAGCTGAAGACATGATTTTTTCCCTTTCTTCAAGCTGGAATACTCACTTTTTTGGGTAAAGTTTAACACATGGAGACACCCCTAGTATCCACTGGAGCACCTGTGTGGGACACCCTTAAAAGTTTGTTCTGGTGTCCCACACTAGTGCTCCTGCGTCCAGATGTGTAAACAGCTGCTGAGTTTCCTCTCCTTACACTGAATCAAGTTTGCATTTCATTCTAGTTACAAACCCATCAACAATGTCCTAAACTTATTTTAATACAAATAGGCCTGAACAAATGTAGTTAACCTGCATCTGTATTAGTGGATTAACACACAATGTTTTTTATGAACGATTACTGTGCCCACAAACCTGAAACTTGCCATTTTAAACTGTACAACAGTAAAGAAAAGCACATGGAGCAGCACAAACATAAGAAGAATAGGAACATACAACAAAATACTTACTTTTTTACAGTACTCTCTTGATTCTTCTGTACTGATCCTGCTCCCTCAATTTGAGGTCTGACCATAATATTCTCAGTTGATCCTTTGATCCCCGTACCCCAAAATTCTTCTGCAGACTTTTCACAACTTTAGTCATGGTCATGATCTTGGCCTTTCTGACAATTGGGTTTGGGTAAGGTCAATGCTTCCCATCATAGTTGGTCCTCTTTAAGATGTCCACCATCTCCACCTTCTCTACAAAGGACATATTAGAGGCCTTCAATTTCCACCTGGATCAGGACGTTTGTGGTTCCTAGCTTTCGTCATTGCTGCTGTCTTCACGCACCTGTTGTCTTTCCGCCATGTGCTTTTCCACTGCACCGAAAGACAAGGGGCGGGGAATATACTATAAAGAAGGTCAGGAGAGGTTGGAGTTTCATGCATGCGCAGTGTATATAAAACGTAACACATGAGCATCGTACATATGATCTGTGAGCAGAGGGTGGAGTAGCGGAAGCGCCGATCATTCTAACAAAGGTACAATTTGAACTTGGGACAAGATTATGCAAGTTTAGCCTGACATTAGGGTTTGTCTTGTGTGTATGTCTTGCAGATAAAATGGATCGATTCAACGATCATGATTTCCTCCCCAATTTATTGATCTGTACAGAGAGCTGCCCCGTCTGTGGCAGACAAAACACCTCTTTTACCCCTTTTATACCCTTTACCCCTCTTATACAAATCAAATGGAGCCTACACACAGTCGTAATTTCCAACAACAAGCTCCCATCGAACATTTGTTGTCGGAAAATCCAATCGTGTGTACGTAGCAATAGGGTTTGGAAGTGTTCCCTGCTCCAGGGATGAAGAAGAGGTCTTTAGCAGTCTGGGGCTAGTTCCTCTATATAAGTCTGGTACCATTCGGAGGGAATGCCACCCAGTCCTGGGGTCTTATCTGTGGGTGAAGTGCGAATAGCAGCAACCACCTCCTACTCCTTCAGAGGTCCATCTAATATTTGTCTCTGTGTATTACTAAGCGTGGGCAAAGTTAAGGAGGAAAAAAAAAACAGTAAAAGTGGTTTCTGAAGGCGTTACCGTGTCCTTGTACAGGTGACCATAAAAGGATGCAAAGACCTGGTTAATTGCCAGAGGATCCAATGAGACTGACTCATCCTGCAATTAATTTTCAGGAATCGAGCTATCAAGAGAGTCAGTATGTGCTAGATAGGCAAGAAGCTTGCCATTTTCTCCCCCATGTTCATTTAACCGTGCAGAGAGGTATAGTTGTTTTTTTCAATAGTGATATCAACCACGCGAAGCAACATCCAAAGCCTTTACAAGTGCTTCCTGCGTGGCCTGCTCAGAAGACCTATAATGCTTAATATGTGAGATGAAGGAACCCCGCACCATTGCCTTAAAGGCATCCCATACAGGTCCTGAATCTGCAGAGTCAGTATTAGAGGACCAGTAATTGGCCATGTCAGAAAGAAGGAGTTCATGAATTTCCAGTGTGGAGATCCAGAAAGGACTGAGTTCCCAAACCTGAAAAGAGTGCCTGTGTCCCAAAGTCAGAGTTACCTGCACTACTGGGTGGTCTGACACCATCTGAGAGGGGTAAGTGGACCAAAGGTAAAAGGTACTTCGTAGCTAAAGCATAATCTAGCCTAAAGAGAACACAATAAGATTTCAATTGACAAGAGTAAATTTTCACCAAGGGATATTTCCAGTGCCATATATCCTCACATCCATAAGTTTCACACCAAACCCCAAATAGTTTAGACTCAGAGGATAGAGGTTTTAGTCCATCCAGGGATGATTCCAACATTGAATTAAAGTTCCTTACAATAAGCATAGGGCATAATGGCAAGGATGACAGGTGCTCATTAATTTCTGTGAACACTGTAGCCGTAACTCAGATAAACTGAAACCAATAGGAGAGGAGTCCCATATAGGACAGCATGGAGAATTAGATATTGCCCCTTAGGGTCTCAGATTACCTGTTGACAGGAGTAGGGTAGACCCTTACGGAGAAAGACTTACACCCCACGGGCTTAATTAGAATATGCTGAGTTATAACTAAGCGACCCAATGTTTTTTTAAAAGCCATAATTTTGGATCCCATCAAGTTTCTTGTAAACACAGAATATGAAGATTATATTGTTTTATCAATTCAAAGATTGCAGCCCTTTTAAACTTAAGCCCCGTACACACAATCAGAAAATCGTACGGAAAATATAGATTTCGAATCGATCGTACGATAATCGCATCGTTCTTAAAGAGCTTTCGAGAGCCAATCAGGACAGTTCATCCGATATTATATCGGACATGCACAGATTTTTTTTTTTCGTACGATGCCAGATCGTACAATTTTCGTTTAATCAGTACAGCTATCGTTTGAAAATGCAATACAAATGCATTACAACACATGACATCACTTCCGAATTTTTTTTCTGTCGTGCGGGAATTTTCGTGACTTTAGTAAACTCATCAGATTCCATCTGAGATTAGCATGCAATAAAAAATGAACGATCATCTCATCGTGTGTATGGGGCATTAGAGTTTAGTCCATGAACATTCCATAAGCAAAAAGTTACAGTAGACATATTGGAGACACAACAACACATAGGGCAGGAGGAAAAGGGGGCAGAAACACCCACTGGTCCAGATATGGCTACAGTATAAATAAGGGCTGGACATAGTGGTGTGCACTTAACCATCCACACACACATCACACACAACAAAGCTATATCCAAAAATAAATAAATTGCTTAACCACTTCACGACCGACGCACGACGTTATACGTTGGCAGAATGGCACGGACAGGCATATGGGCATACAGGTACATCTTTTTAAAAACGCCGCCGTGCCATTGCGTGCCCCGCCACCAGTCGGGACCCCCGTGAGTCTGGTCGTTGGTCCCATGGACTCGATCGCCGCGGGGATACCCGCGATCGTTTCACAGGGAGGCTGAACGGGGAGATGCGGAAGTAAACCACATCTCCCTGTTCTGCCTAGCAACAAGTGACACTGATCTCTGCTCCCTGTGATTGGAGCAGAGATCAGTGTTCACTAACACGCAACCACTCCCCCCACAGTTAGTAACACACCCCTAGGACACAATTAACCCCTACACTGCCGCCCCCTGGTTAACCCCTCCACTGCCAGTGTCATTTACATAGGAATCAGTGCATTTGTATAGTACTGATTGCTGTATAAATGAAAATGGTCCCATAAATGTGTCAAAAATGTCCGATGTGTCCACCATAATGTCGCAGTCACAATAAAAATTGCTGATCGGCGCCATTACTAGTAAAAAAAAATTATCAATAAAAATGTCATAAAACTATCCCTTATTTTGTAAATGCTATAACTTTTGCGCCAACCAATCAATAATCGCTTATTGCGTTTTTTTTTTACCAAAAATATGTAGAAGAATATGTATCGGCCTAAACTGAGGAAAAAAAATGTTTTTATATATTTTTTGGGGGATATTTATTATAGCAAAAAGTAAAAAATAATGTGTATTTTTCAAAATTGTCGCTCTTTTTTTGTTTATAGCGCAAAAAATAAAAACCACAGGGGTGATCAAATACCACCAAAAGAAAGCTCTATTTGTGGCAAAAAAGGACGTTAATTTTGTTTGGGAGCCACATCGCACGACCGCGCAATTGTCAGTTAAAATGACGCAGTGCCGAATCGCAAAAAGTGGTCTGGTCTTAAGCCAGCAAAATGGTCCGGTCTGAACGTGGTTAATTAAGGCAGTAACACCCCTGCCCGGCTCTTAAAAAATAGAGCGGCTTAATTTCTGAACCAAAACGATGCATGGGATACATGCCCATTTTTAACAGAATTAAAACAAGAAAAAAAAGAAAACAGAAGATTAACATTATACCCTATGGCAGCTCCAGCCAAATTCAAAGAAAGGTTTCAGACTAACCCTCAGGAGAGATAGTGGTCGACCAAAAAAAGAGTAAAGTGCCGCACAAATACCACCTAACAGGCAAGGAGATCATGAGACACCTTGCATGAGCCAGCTCCCATCAAGCCGGTGCCCAGGCAGGTTGAAGCAGCTATTCCCACCAGGATAGGACATTTTGAGGAGATCATACTCACGCGGCTTTTGCTTGACATGCTGATACTTGGCTCTCTGGTTGCGGACAGTAGTAGAATAATCCAAAAAGAGTGACACCATCACATTGTTGATCCGCAGGCTTCCTTTCAGACGAGCCGCATGAAGTATGGAATCTCGATCCCTGTAGATAAAGTGATTGTAAACCCTCTTTTTTAATCTTTTTAAAACAAACATGTCATACTTACCTTCACTGTGTGCAGTTCGTTTTGCACAGTGTGGCCTCGAACCTTGTATTCTGGGGTCCCTGATGGCTCTCGTGGCTCCTCCCTGCATCAGATAACCCCTTAGGAGAAGCGATCTCCCAGGATGGTTACCTTGTGGGCTCACTCGCGAGTCCAGCATTTTGATG
Organism: Lithobates pipiens; assembly: GCF_037356315.1. Lineage (NCBI taxonomy): Eukaryota > Metazoa > Chordata > Amphibia > Anura > Ranidae > Lithobates > Lithobates pipiens. The sequence goes on from NW_027507787.1 coordinate 29,458,670, forward strand.
ACCCAGGATGGAGAAGGATTGCTGAACGAGAGTCCGGAGCTGCTAGGGCACACATCTGATCACATTCCATGCTAGACACCACCCCCCCTTCCCTTCGTTTTTAATGGTTTCAAATAAGTTTTAGGGGGATAGCTACCTTAAAGTGGATTTCCACCCAAAAATGGAACTTCCACTTTTTGGAATCCCCCCCCCTCCGGTGTCACATTTGGCACCTTTCACGGGGGAGGAGGGAACAGATACTTGTCTAATACAGGTATTTGCTTCCACTTCCTGGCATAGACCACTGCGGCGTTCGCAGGGACCTACGCCACTTCCGGCGCCTACTCTGTCCTTCCCCGCTGTATTCTGGGTGACAAACAGGTCCCAGAACACAGCAGGGATCAGTGAGGACGCACAGCGCGCCTCATGTGACTTCACTTCCTGATTCCCTTACCGAGGATGGCGGCAGCACCAGGTGAGACCCGACGGACAGATCGGCTCCGGCTGCCGACATTGCAGGCTCCCTGGACAGGTAAGTGTCCATATATTAAAAGTCAGCAGCTGCAGAATTTGTAGCTGTTGGCTTTTAATATTTTTTTTCAACAGACCTCCGCTTTAAACAGGTACACTTAGAATCAAGTGCAGCTGTGCATGATAGCCAATCAGCATCTGCCCTGTTACATTATATCTGCGCGGGGCGGTCGGAAAGTGGTTAAGCTTCAGCAATAAAACCTGAAGGCTGATTGGTTTCTATGCAGAGTTGCACAAGATTTTGCACTCTCCAGTTTTAATAATCCTCCTTATATTTGTGGTGCTCAGTTAGAGTGGTTTCTTTTTACTGCCAGCCTACCAGAAAGGATCTGCCAGATTGGCAACAACAAACTCTGCAGTCACTATTGATGCGAAGCACCCTTTAGTAGCCAGAGACCCGGTGATTTTCCCTAGGCTTTACATCACCACTATTTAAATTAATTCCTAAAAATAATTTATTTATTATTCAAAGCCATGGTTTGATTCGGTAAAAAAAGGTTTACAAAGGTTTACATTTACATACATTCATATGTATGGAAATTTTCAGCAAGCAGAGGTTATTGGTAGGGCTCATATGGACTTTATTTATTTAAAGTGTCTCTGGAATTACATTCTCATGCTGCAATTTAAAATCAGCCATTTATAAATAACATAGTATAGAGGGGGACCATTTTTTTTTTTTTTTTTTAAAACACTATCCTTTAAAGCTGCAAAGGTAAAAATGTAAAAATGGAGTAGCCTCGATAAATACAGATCCTTGGTTATTAATACATTGCTTACTCTAAAGGTTAACAGTTTATAATAATTTTGGGTGTTTGATGGCTGGAAAGGACTTTCTGGATGTTTTTTCTTTGGATCTCTTCTGCCCTGTGTATGTGACTGTTGCAAATAAGAATGATGACTAATCTTTGATATAATTATTAGTATTGCTGTGGAAACAGGAGTGCATAGACAGGTATAGAATGCAAGCTCCATCAATCCAAATGCATTGCCCACAGCAACTTGGTTCTTTGCAAAATATTACAGTGATCAGAAGCCTCCAAAATCTTCAGTTCTCCTGTCACAGCAAGCATAAATATACTCCACACCCATCCAGCATATATATACAATCTATATTATACACCTAGGTGTCTTCCATGCATGCCATAAGGTATATTATATCCTAAATAATTCCTTACAAAAATACTGTCAAAGGCCGGCCATAAATTATTCAAATCTCAGCTGGTTCAGCAGGAACTGGCCAAGATTTGAACCGCTAACTTGGGATTCTCTTTTGATTATAGCTAGCTGCTGCTATAGTCGCTAGAAATAATCAGTCTTCTCCTGACAGGGACACTTCTCCCACCGGGAGAAGACAATTGCTGATTCCCCTGTCAACACTGTCTGTGTTAATGGGGGAATCTAGTGAATTTCTTTCTGTGTATGGCCGGCCTTAAAATCAAAAATCCTTCCCTTATATACAATGTCCCATCTATTAAGATGTAAAGGCAGCTGATTGGTTGATCACTTTTGATCCTAACATTAAAAGACACTACCTGTTATTGCTGAAAATAACACTGAAGGATCACTGTACTCTTTAGAAACATTGTTGCTTACAACAGTAAACAATTGCCCATTTGGTCAAATAACATATCTCTCATTACAGTTACACTTGCTTTTTGAATAGAATTAGCACAGGAATGGTGTGCCAATTCTATCAATCGTTATGACTTCCCTCCTTTTAATGTGTAAATTAACTTATCACTGGTCTATGGATGTGCATTCAGAAACACACACACCCTGTTCTGTACCTACAGGTCCAGGCACCCCACCTTCCATGCAAGTCCAGGATCTCCTCCTTAGTACTCCACGTGGGTCTCTGCTTTTCTCCTGCCTGTCACCAGCATCAAGACAGCAGTAACAAAAGGGTTATAACCTTTTTTTTTCTGTGTTCTGGTTTTCCACTTTAAGTTAAACACTGTAAGAATAACTCTAAAAATTCATTTTGCTGCAAATACACTCTGCGTACCCTTCAGAACACTCAATCGTGCAGTCTTGTGGCAGAAGCTACTAGTAAAGATTAGACATCTGCCCCAACCTCCGTAAAAATGATTTAATACCCACTTGCAGTAAAGCCTCTTTATTTTCAGGGCGAATAAAAATAAAAAAATTGAAGAAAGACGTCAGCCAAGCTGGAATACTATTATCCCAGCAGAGTTTAATAAGCTTAGAATAGAAAGTGTTCATATTTGTCAGGGAATTGAAGTAATTAAATACTTGATTGATTTCCTGTTGAAATCCACATTGCTTTGTGCTGGCTGGCAGCGAGGAAGGCTTTCACTATACTAATACAGAAGGATTTTGTATGATAACGCAGGTGTTCTAAAATAGATACATGGATACCAATTATGTCTTTTTTTAAATGTTAAATTATTATCAGTGGATGTCTTGAATTCGATATTCATTGTATCGTGAAAGGCTGACAAAGCATTATTATTAATAACACTCCCCCTTAGAGTTATGTATTTGTGTAGTCAGCAGTAGCAGGACTCATTTCATTGTGAACGTGCTAATATATTTCAGCTGCGATTTCAGAGACATCTGTGAAGGTTTCTGCACAGATGTCAATGTAAATCGGAGCCCGAAATCACAAAAGGTAGTACAGAAACTACTTTTTGAAATCGGTGCACTACAGCAGATGCGGCGTCGCACCGATTAGGACGGTGTCATTGATGGCAATTGCCACTGATTTGACATGTCAAATCGCATTTCAAAAAGCTCCAGTGTGAACCAGGGCTAAGAGTTTCATCCTTGGTAAATAATTGCAACTCTAAAGTCTCATGCACACGATCGGAATGTTGGCCAACAAAACCGCGGATATTTGTCTGAAGGGTGTTGGCCCAAATTTGTCTTACACATGGCACACCATTGTTGGCCAACAATCACGAATGTAGTGACGTACTACATGGTTTTTCAGCTTTTTAGCGCCACCCGTTGGGCTCCTTCTGCTAATTTCGTGACATTTCGCGATTTTCATTTTGTACTTTTCAGTTTGTTTCTGAATGGCCGTTCGTCAACCAGACATGTTGCAGAATCGGAGGCGATAACGTGTTATTTATTATTGGCCTTGGAGTTATTGCTTTGACATTATTTTATGGGTTAAATAATGATTTGATTTTGTATATATATATATATATATATACACTATATTTTTGGATGCATAGAATGCACTTTTTGTTTTTTTTGGGTAAGTTCTATTGGCAGATAGCATGTCTAATTTTATTTGTTTTCTTTTTTTAATGCACAATAAGAAAATTGTGTAGAATAATACTTGGCTATGTGTTTTACTTCAAATGACAGTTTGGGAGTAGGCAGTTACATTTAAAAAAAATACAATGTAAAATTTACAAGGGACACCAACAAAGTTGTATCTTTGATCTTAAAAACTATGGGATAATGGTGTTGTGGTAACTTGCCCAAAAAAATAAAAAATAATAATATAATTCTTGATATCACTAGAAAAAAAAGTCTTTGAAAATTTGTTTGCAATAATGCCATCAGTATCACCAGAAAAGCAGCTTCATTATTATCCCATTAAAGAAGAAGAGAATGTGCGCTGCATTACGAGATTTCATAATTTGCCATGTCATGAATGTTAATTCTCCATTACGAACGTTAGTTTACAAGACCGACTGCTTCTGGCTCGTCCTTGCTTCCAAGCATGTGTCTTTGTACTTTGGACTTTTTTCTGACAGACTTGTGTACACACGCTCAGAAAATTCGACAACAGACATTTGTCTGTGGAAAATTTTAAAACATGCTATCCAACATGTGTTCGCAGAAAATCTGACAATTGTTCGATAGAGCATACACACGGTCAGATTTTCCGACAACATCCTGTCATCACACATTTCCCGTCGGAAAATCTGATCATGTGTATGAGGCTTAAGTGTTTTGTGCTTCTAAAACTGATCACTTTCCACTTGAGACTGATATTGAAAGATTTCGGAAGTGCATTGAAATGGCATGGCTCTCTGTCTATTAAATAGAAGCAAAAGAAAGGATCTGCATTATGAATCTAAAATCTCTCTAATTTATGTAGTGGACCCAGTAGGAGCTTAATACAGGATCAGTATACCTGTCTACTAAAACACAAAAGTACACTGCTAATCTCTTTAGTAATCAATCTGTTGCCACCTTCATTGTCCAGTACAGCTAGTCAATTAAATCTAAAATCTGATTGGCAGGAATGAGAAACGGCTCTGTTTATCCTGCACTCCAATTTTTGTAAATTGGATCATGTCTTGTTAATCATCTCAGCGTAAAGGACATACTCAGATGTTGCCAGGAATTCACAGTTTTTGGGAGAAGACATATCAGTCTGATATAGTGGTATATTTATTTTATTATTGTGTGGATGAAAAAGTCATATATTGAATTGTGGAATACCCCATGGCGTGCCCTAATTTTGGCTTTTCAAATTCCACCTTGCTTTAAAAGCATCCTTGCTGATCAGCATCTGCAGGTGCCTAGATTTCAAGCAAGATTACTTTGTAGATTTTACTTACAAAAGTTCTTTAAAGCGGTAGTAAACCGCATCCAAAAAAAAAAGAGTTTAAGTCATCATGTGCTAGTATTCATTGCATACTAGTACATTATGACAGACTTATATGAAAACGACCCCCCCCCCCCCAGCGGTGTGCTGTCACCACAGAAGGCGCTTCCATCTTCACACAGTCTTCTCTCTGGGTTTGTGGGCTTCTGCTATATATTTGGGTGAGGCGGCGATGGGTAAGCTGTTTCTTCAGAGCACCAGTGACGTCATTGGCAGCATCTAAAGTAAAGACTAAACGGTGAACGCTAAGGAGATATTTCCAATACCGATTGGTAATCCTTATTTTAGGCTTACCTATAGATAAAAAATCATACATGGGAGTTTACTCCCACTTTACAGGAAATCTATCTTGAGAGAAATAAAGGGAATATGCATTGCTGACCTTGTTCACAAGATGCTAGTTGATTGGCTGTCTCCAGCAAGTGAAGTCAGAATTCCTGATCTGCTTACTTGACTTGGGCCAGTGACTCAGAAAAACTAAAAAAAAGAAACGGAGGAGGAGCAGCATAAAAACCATGGATCTAGCATTTTCAGAAGGCCAACCTTTTGCATTTTTAATATTTCTATCATTTCAAATTTCCTTTGAAATTTAGCTGTAAGCTGATCTAAAGAAGGAAAAACTGGGGGGGGGGGGGGGGTCAAATATTGTTGGGAGTATCCTGGAATAAGTACTGCTAAGCATATAGATCCAAGCATTGTCATTTATTCTAGGAAATGTTTACATCAAGAAATACTGCGGATTATATATCCCTCTAAAAGCTGATGACCTTTGCATAATGTTAGTATTAAAGCAATATTAAAGGTCATACTTACCTGCTCTATACAGTGGTTTTGGATCCTCATCTTCTCGTGTCCATTGCCGACACTCCTGGCCCCTCCCTTCTGCTGAGTGCACCCAGAGTAAACACCTTGCTGTTGGGGCACCCGAGCAGAGCTACTGCCCTGCATGTCCATTCAGACACAGAGCCATGGCTTGGCTCCACCACCTCTTTCTTCTCTTTGTCCCACTGGCTGTGATTGACAGCCTCAGCCAATGAGGAGGGACCTTGAGAGCCAAGGCTGTCATGCACATCGTGGGATCACGATGGGACTCAGGTAAGTATTTACCTTTATGCATAGAATGTATGAAGGTAAAAAACCTTCAGCCTTTACAACCAATTTAAAGTGCCCACAAACATTTGAATGTGCATGTGTGTTATGTGTGTAGGCATAAAATCACGATAAAAACCCTGCTCGGGCTCAACCAAAGGTAAAAAAGGGGGATATAAAGAAAATAAAGGGAAAAACACAGCCTACTTTGCAAGCACAAAGTCAGAATTTTTTTTTTTCTTTGCAAAAATTTTTTTTATTGAGGGAAAAATAAGGGGACAAGCTTGTATATAGCAAGGAAAACAAAACATCCAGAAAGGGTATACAAGCCCACATTGTATTACAGATAATCAATTTAGGATATATGACAGACATGTTAAAAGTTGGACATATCCATTATTTCCTGCAATAACCCATTAGTGGGTGTCACCCATCAGGTAAAAATGTATTATATTATATCAGAGTACACACAGTATACAGAGTATACACAAGTAGAAAAATTACAAATATTTCTAAATGTAAAAAGTAAAGAGGCGAAGAGACAAAGAGAGCTGGCTATGGCATTTCTCGAGATGTTAATTATGCTAGTGGTAAAAAGAGATACGATAATAACAACCAAAAGACAGAACTCGATCAGACCAAATGCAGACCAGCACCAGGAAAAAGAAATTAACAACGATGGGTATATTAACATTGTTTGAAATCTTGAGTGCCCTTCATTATCCGCCTCCTGAAGCCACGAGTAGATAACCGGGTTTCCTGATAAGCATGTGGATTCAAGTGTAGCAATTTTCTGGGCAAGGGTTTCAATGGTTTTGTTGTTATCATTTTTTTCTTTTGTGCTCCCATGCGGATAAATTCACTGCATAGGACACATTTGTGTACCTCCCAAACGGTCAATGGTGCCATCTCGTCTGAGATGTTTAGTTGAAAATGTGTTTGAATTGCAGCAGTGGCCTGTTTAAATGTAGCTGGGTCTGTCAATAAAGTTGGATTTAATCGCCGGTTGCATGACCTAGGTGGCCAGTCTGAGATTTTTAAAGACACAGATATTGGAGAATGATCAGTGAAAGTTTGTATCCCAATATTAGCTGATTGCAATAAAGGAAGGTCTCACTGTGTGATAAAAACATAATCAATACGAGAATATTTTTATGCGTTGCAGAATAAAAGGTATAGTCCTTTTCCATAGGGTGCGCCAAGCGCATGAGTCCACTAATGCTAGTTTAACTGGGTTTTGATCCCTTCAAAATCTTAAATGTTATGCTGGATTTGCCATTAGAAGTGTCCTGTAATGGGTTTATAGGGACTTTGAAGTCACCTCCAAGCAAAATACAGCCCTTAACAAAACTTTTTAACTCTTCAACAATATGTCGACAGAAGGCCAGTATTACTGGCTTGTTTTGCCAAATTCCTTTTAGGAAGAGGTATCTACCCAGGGGATCAGTTTGTTGTTGAGACAGTTAAAATTCTGCCTGCTTATGTATTAGGATTGATACCCCTTTAGCTTTATGCAGTGGACTTGGCGCGTGGTACACCCTCGCGTAGTGTTTATCATATAATTTTCGGTACAGATCCGGTCTTGAAATGTGTTTCTTGGAGAAAAACAAAAGAAGGCTTAACCTTTTTTAATTCTCTCAAAAGCAATGTTCTGTTTTCCGTTGTATTGAGTTTTTTCACATTGTATGAAATTAAGGTGGAAAGCAAGATTAAGAATACGCCATCTTATTTGTAATAGGGTCTTAGTTGTACAAGAAGGCACGTTAGCCACCAAAGTGAAAAAAATTAGGTTGGTATTATAGCAAGTCAAAGGGCTCAAGAAGAGAGATAAGAGGGAAGAATAAAAGTGTTAAGAAAAGATGGAGAGGGGGTAGTGGTTGAAAGAGCAAAGTAGATTAAAGGAAGAAAGGTAAGTATATAGAGAGAGAAATTACAGGGTAAAATTCCCTAAAACAGAGAAAATATGTACAAGTTCTGAATGTTATACTTCTACTAATTTGTAGAAGACACTATAGATTATGTGGTTTAAGCGGCTTCATTTTGAAACCTTTACCAAGTCCTTAAACCACACTGTTGGGGGGTAGTGGGAGGAACCAATCGGGTAATTCAGACAATAAAAAATCAATAATGTGAAAGAAACAGCTCAATATATTCGCAACTTCATACAAAATGCGTTAATCATATATAAATTAGATTAACATATAGACACTTAAATGTGCTTAAAGGAACACCGGTTATGATAGTCTCATAAAGATAATACTTTCAACATATGCTAAAACTAGAAAAATATATAACCATATATAAATTACCATATATAATGTGATTTGATAAAAGCAAAATACCCTAATAATACAAAAAATAAATAAATATATAATAACTATGGCAATGTAGGATTATCAAGCAAAAATGTTAAATATGACTTTGGGGTAAATATTCAACATAAAATGTTGAACAACATTGGTGCGGCACCAAGCAAAGGGGTTGATAAACAGAACTTCCCATTTGCACGATAAAGAGCAATTTCTCTGCTCCTCCAGTTATCTTAGCCAGTTTCTAATATAGTTGCCAGTCATTACATAGTTACATAGTAGGTGAGGTTGAAAAAAGACCCAAGTCCATCAAGTCCAACCTATGTGTGTAATTATATGTCAGTATTACATTGTATATCCCGTTATGTTGTGGTCGTTCAGGTGCTTATCTAATCGTTTTTTAAAACTATCGATGATACCACCACCTGTGGAAGGGAATTCCACTCTTAGCCCTCGTACAGACGGATTTTGTCCTAAACTGGTGTTGCTTACACACGGTCGGACAAAGTTTTCGGAAAATCTGATCGTTCGGAACGTGATGACGTTCGTTCCTTACAACAGGACTACGTTTAGGCTAGTAGCCAATAGCTTTAGTCTTGTAATTTGATCTGAGCATACTTGGCACTTTGTCCAATTCGTAAATTCTCTACAAATGATTGGAAAAAGTCTGACCGGATTTTTTTGTTGGAAAATTTGAGATCCTGCTCTGCCCTACTTAGCTTAGTATTATCCACAAATACAGAGATTGAACTGTTTACCTCATCCCCCAGGTCATTTATGAACAGATTAAATAGGATTGGTCCCAGCACAGAACCCTGGGGGACCCCACAACCCACCCCTGACCACCCCGAGTACTCCCCATTTATCACCACCCTCTGAACTTGCCCTTGTAGCCAGTTTTCAATCCATACTTACCCTATGGTCCATGCCAACAGACCTTATTTTGTACAGTAAAGGTATATGGGGAACTGTGTCAAATGCTTTTGTAAAATCCAGATACACCACATCTACGAGCCTTACTTTATCTAGATACCAACCCACCTCCACAAAGACGGTTAATAGGTTGGTTTGGCAAGAACGATTCTTAATGAATCCATGCTGATTACTGCTAATGATACAGTTCTCATTACTAAAATCTTGTATATAGTCCCTTATCACCCCCTGCAAGAGCTTGCATGCATAAAGGCATTTAGAGTCAGAGTGGGTGGAATACCTTAAAGGTGTAAAGCACCATTTGTATAACATGAGCATGGGATATGCAAAAATGAGTTATAGTGCTTAACAAATTTTTTTTAAGGGATCAGCAATGTAAATAGGTGCTTATGGCCAAACAAAGTGTGCAAATGTGCCATCTCCCTCTATGACTGTCCCGTATCCAAGGTATATCACAGAGCAGATAAGCATTGGATACAATTCCAGTGAGGAAAAAGTCCAACTTTCTGTTCAAATCCAAATACTCATGTTAAGTTCTATAGTGGCAATAAGTGAGTAAGGAGAGTGACTGGGATACGGTGTCATTCTAATCAAGTTGAAGAGGGAAATATAGTCTGTTTCTCCTCAGTGTGAAACTTTAAAAGTTAGTGATGGAGCTTCAGAACAGCTCTCATAGGCAAATACAAGGATCACCAAACAACAAGAGAACACTGCAAGTCCTCAATCTAGTTCCCTGGGTCTGGAACTTTTAGCCACTTGTGGGGAATGACCAGAGCTTTGCCCCTGAAATTCCCCTTTTTTCAGGGGTTTTAAGATAGAGCTGTTTCCCTTGATGTGTCACTGAAAGAGCAAATGGGAATTTCCATCTGTATGCAAGATATTTTTCTTTTAATATCTCAAGCAAGGGTCGCAGAGCCTTGTGATTACCCAATGTAATCGGGGTTAAATCTTGGAATAAAGAAATATTATGGCCATTAAAGTTCACAAGTTAACTGATCGCCATCTTGGCTGCGGCTTCCCCTCTGCCTGACCGTGCCTTGAAGATGTTCAGTATATTGCAGGCTCCCGACACCACAGTAGAACGTCTCGATCATGTCTCTGAGGAGCGGGGAGTGAGCCTGCCCATTTCCAGGCTTTCAGACGCCGGTGTTCCTGCTGAGAAGCTGCAGGTTTAGCGGAGCTCTCTCACATTGCTGCCATCCTCGCTGCGTGCCTAGCCATGCCCCCCCAAAGTCAGAATTTATTGTATCAAAATCACATAAATGGAATAGCCATGCCAATAATGTTAACATCGAATCATTTACAACACGTCAATCATACTGTGATAAAAACTCTCAAAGTCCACCATTCTTGCCCCCATCTTGTGAGAATAATGTATAGGCAAGGAATATGAATACAAAATATCTTCAATCCTGAGCAAAATATGGACATTGCATGCATATGGATAGAGCGTGATGCTCGGTCGGCTCCTTACAGGGGATGGATCCTAGGGGGATCAAACCTGGATCATGAGAAAAGGCACACTGGCATTTTATGTTGAGTATTAGTTCCTTGGTGTATCCAAAAAGGGAGATGCTCTGGTATGAAGGGAAAAGGGACAACACTCTAAGTCAACAGTGGTCTAAAGGATTTTTGTGGAATTGAGGGGTGTAGTCACAACATATGTGTGGCATGGAACGCCAAAGATTGAATACAAAACAATGTCCTGTAACCTCCCTCCCGCTGTTGCAAACCTTTTTTTTTGGTGTTTTGTGGCTAATAGGATTGGCTTGGATGCCTTTTCATAGTTTCATAGTTAGTAAGGTTGAATAAAGACACCAGTCCATCCAGTTCAACCTAAGTGAGTGTCTACAATTGTCCCTATCCCTTTACATTGCACACTCACGTCGGTCCCTACCCTCAAGGAGCCCACAATCCAAGGTCCCCATTCATATACTAGGGCCAATTTTGCACAGAAGCCAATTAACCTACCTGCATGTCTTTGGATTGTGGGAGGAAACCGGAGTACCCGGAGGAAACCCATGCAAGCACAGGGAGAACATGCAAACTCCAGGCAGGTAGTGTTGTGGTTGGGATTCAAACCAGCAACCCTTCTTACTGCTAGGTGAGAGTGCTACCCACTACACCACTGTGCTGCCCTTTTTCCTGACCAATCACCACCATATCGCTTAGAGACAAGCACACTCTCCAAGATAGCCATTTATAGAACAGTTTATAATTACAAATCATTCTGGATTGCACATACAGTGTATACTTTAACTAGTTGTCGACCAGCCGTACTGTCTGAGGCAAGTTGGCACGACTACGCAAATTGGCATCATTGTACGACGGCTGCTTTAAGAAGCTATGGGGGCAATGTTGACCACCCGCGATCTCTCCTAAGGGAGACAAGACAGGGATCTGTCAATGTAAACAGACAGATCCCCATTCTGATAGGGGAGTAGAGAGAGATCTTCTGTTCCTAGTGATCAGGAACAGTGATCTCTCTCCTCCTCAGTACACTCCCCCCACAGTTAGAAACACCTCCCTAGGAAACACTTAACCCCTTAATTGCCCCCGAGTATTAACCCCTTCCCTGCCAGTGACATTTATACAGTAATCAGTGGCTAATTTTAGCTCTAATCGCTGTATAAATGTCAATGGTCCAAAAAAAGTATCAAAAGTGTCTGCTCTGTCCGCTGCAATGTCGCAGTCCTGCTAAAAACCGCTGATCACCGCCAATACTAGTAAAAAAAAAAAATAACAATAAAAATGCCATAAATATATCTCCTATTTTATAGACGCTATAACAGTCCTAGGTCAGTGATGGCGAACCTTGGCACTCCAGATGTTTTGGAACTACATTACCCATGATACTCATGCACTCTGCAGTGTAGTTGAGCATCATGGGAAATGTAGTTCCAAAACATCTGGGGTGCCAAGGTTCGCCATCACTGCGCTATAACTTTTGTGCAAAATAATCAATATATGCTTATTGCAGTTTTTTTCCAAAAATATGTAGAAGAATACATATAGGCCTAAACTGATGAAGATTTTTTTTATTTTTTATTTTTTGGGGACATTAATTATAGCAAAAAGTAAAAAATATTGTTTTTTTTTCCCAAAATTGTCGCTCTTTTTTTGTTTATATCGTAAAAAATAAAAACCACAGAGGTGATCAAATACCACCAAAAGAAAGCTCTACTTGTGGGAAAAAAGCACATAAATTTTGTTTTGGTACAACATCGCACGAACACAATTGTCAGTGAAAATTATGCAATGCTGTATTGCAAAAGGGGGGCAAATCCTTCCGGTCCTTAAGTGGTTAAACATAGTCTAATCCTGTCTCATAGGTGGACTGGAATTAAGCTTTTTTTGTGAGTATGATTTTTACTTGACAGAGTCACGTCTGCCAAAATCAGAACATTTCCAATGTAAAAAGCCTTTACCCTTTATAAATGATTAGATTGGACAAGATCCTACCATTATCCATATAAGAGCAGATTTTTGTGGCAATTATCAAATCTGCTGGTTCTTGTCATTAAACATCATACCTGGCATTATGTCTCTGGACTCATGCCATGCTTTATCTGTTAAAAAATATTAATTTACCCAGAGAAGAGGCAACAATGAAACACCAAGGAGACTTTTTATTTTTTTTTAAAACCCCAAGAAGCAGTTTCACTTCTCAACTGATACATTACTTTTCTGATAGACTTTGCAGATCATTCTTACATATAATAGAGGAACATATTAGACCTGCACAATTTGGAAGGCAGGCGAGCTGATTGCAACAGCTGGGGAGTAAAGCTGTAGAAAGGCAGGAAACAAAGCGGGTAAAAAAGATGGACTGATTTTTCTGTCTTCTTGCTGTTATAGTACAGAAAATAGAGGCTGTGCCTAAAGTATGTCAAATGAAAAAAATGATGAATGACAGTTTGATAGAGGAGAGGAGGTATGGGAGAGAGGGAAAATGTGACAATTAAAAGGCCTACTGTGATTTAACTGATCAATAGTAATACTGTGTGCTATAATAAGACAATTTAAAGCGGAGGAATAAATCCTGCATAAAAAATTGCTAAAGTAAGCTTCTTTAAAAGTTGTGAAGTATACAAGTAGTACGTGTATGTTCATATAAATAACATATACTATAAGAACATGACTGCGTTGCAATGAAAGAAAGTTTTGAATATTCACTGCCATAAATGACTATAAAGAAAAAAGGACAGCTTTTGCACTGCAGTGCTATGCTAATGCTATAATGAAGAATAAAAAAGAAAATGAATAACATTCTAATAAATTGTACAATACATATATGGCGAAGTCCCATGCATACTGTCTTACCACAGTCCTCCAGCTGACAAGGAAAAAGTAAGGGTAATGTAGCACTAACCCCCGAAGGAGATGCTGGTTTTATTTGGGCTTACCGTTACCTTCTTGTTTGTTTCTCAGTCTAGGGGTTCCCGTGGTAGATGGCCCAAAGAATTTGCAAACTGACACTGAATCTTCTTTTGGGTTATTTATTTAGAACAGAAACTGAGTCTTTCAATAAAGGGTAAAGGGTTAGGAATGAGTTCAGGTACTTAGATTACAAAAATAATGGAAGTCCTTAGAGAAAATCCAGAGAATAAAGACCGTTTCACAGCTGCATTTAACAACCCCTGGATAGACCTCCTCTCACTAGGCTTAGCAGCTGGTAGGGTGCTCGACAAAGTCTCTGCCACAGACTTGTGATGTGCACTTGAGCATTACTGAGGGACGTAGATAAATTTAAAGAGCTAACATACGGTACCAGGTTCTCTCAGTCGATCCGGCGATACCGTATGTGTGTTGATCCAGGTTGCGTCCTTCAACTAAGCCTCCAGGCTACTTCAGAGAAGCCAGCCTTTCTCCTGAAGAGTCCTCCCCTGGTGTTCTTCAGTTGCTGGGCCTCTCCCTTCAGAGGCCATAAGGATGGTGAGCCATGACAGTGCATGCATCAGTGACACAATCCCTGTTGTGTCAGAGCAGACTCTGCATGGCATTATGGACAGGGCACTGGAGGCAGAGCAGCGGGAGGAAGAGGAGGACTTCTTTTCCTCTCAAGGCCCACTTTATCCAGACACCATCATTCCCATGTGAGAGAACACACAGGAGGAGAGAGGGTCGGAGGATGAGGAGGAGGATTTTGGCACTTTCATATGCTTCAAAGAAGAAGAAGACATGTGTCAATCTGTAAGCGATGGCTTTCCAATCCCAGGACCCTTGAGAGTAGTACATGGCTTGGAAGAAAAAGTTCCAGATGCTGTCATCCTGAGTAACCCAGAGGAGTCTGCTTCTCAAGCCTCTGCAAATTTGAGGTGCATGAGCAACCTCATGCTTCAAAGCCTGCGAAAGGACCCAAGAATACTTGTCATAGGAAAAGGATGACTACTGGTTGGCTTCCCTCCTTGACCACCGTTATAAGGGGAAGGTCTCAGAACTCATCCCGTCCCCATAGAGAGTGCAGAAGATTATCTCTCTTGAGGACTCGATAAAGAGGATTTTATTGAATGCTTTTCCTGACTCCAGTAGGTTACAGTGTCGTGGAAAACGTAGTTTTGAGTCTTCTGTTGGTTAACCACTTAATAACCGCCCTATAGCCGAATGACGGCTTCAGGGCGGTTTCTTAACTGTGGGAGGCCGTCATATAACGTCCTCCCAGAATTCCGCTCTCGCGCGCCCCCTGGGGCGCGCACTCGAGAGCATCTGTGACCGCCGGGTCCACAGGACCCGGCGCATCACGGATCACGGTAAACGGCCGCTCGTCGTCAAATGACGGCGTGATCACTTGTAAACAAACCGGCGTCATGTTATGACGCCGGTTCCTCCCTCCCCCTCTCTGTACCGATCGGAACAGCGGAGGGGGAAGAGATCGGTGTCAGCAGCGATGTGGGCTGCATCTGCAGTGCCCACATCGCTGCTCACCGAAAATTAACCCCTCAATTCCCTGCAAATACTCTGCAATACCCTGCCATTACTCTGCATTACTCTGCAATACCCTGCAATACCCTGCAATACCCTGCATTACTCTGCATTACTCTGCATTACTCTGCAATACCCTGCAATACCCTGGAATACCCTGCAATACTCTGCAATACTCTGCAATACTCTGCATTACACTGCAATACTCTGCATTACCCTGCCATTACTCTGCAATACCCTGCCATTACTCTGCATTACTCTGCATTACCCTGCATTACTCTGCAATACCCTGCAATACCCTGCAATACCCTGCAATACTCTGCAATACCCTGCAATACTCTGCAATACCCTGCAATACCCTGCAATACTCTGCAATACCCTGCAATACTCTGCAATACTCTGCAATACTCTGCATTACCCTGCAATACTCTGCAATACCCTGCAACGCTCTGCAACACCCGCCAATACCCTGCAACACTCTGCAATGCTCTGCAACACTCTGCAATGCTCTGCAACACCCACCAATACCCTGCAACACTCTGCAATGCTCTGCAACACCCGCCAATACCGTGCAACACTCTGCAATGCTCTGCAACACCCTCCAATATCCTGCAATGCTCTGCAACGCAATACTCTGCAACGCCATACTCTGAGATACCCAGCCATACTCTGATATACCCAGCCATACCCAGCCATAGTCGGTGATACCCTGCAATACCCAGCCATAGACACCCCCCCCCCCTCCCACCGACCCTCCGGTGCTTCTACCGACTCGCCAATACTATCAAATCCAGAATCTTTTTTTTTTTTTTTTTCAGGCTTCCCAGCTTAGAGGTGAGATGCGGGGTCTTATTGACCCCACATCTCACTGTAAAGAGGACCTGTCATGCCATATTCCTATTACAAGGGATGTTTACATTCCTTGTAATAGGAATAAAAGTGATCAAAAAATTTATTTTTGGGGAAAAAAATGTCAAACTAAAATAAATAAAGTAAAATGAACAATAACATTTTTTTTTTTTTTTTTAAAGCGCCCCTGTCCCCATGTGCTCGCATGCAGAAGCGAACGTATACGTAAGTCCCGCCCACATATGAAAACGGTGTTCAAACCACACATGTGAGGTATCGCTGCGTACGTTGGAGCGAGAGCAATAATTCTAGCCCTAGACCTCCTCTGTAACTCAAAACATATAACCTATATATATAAACATATAAGTAAAAAAAAAATTAAATCGTCGCCTATGGGGATTTTTAAGTAGCGACGTTTGGCGCCATTCCACGAGCCTGTGCAATTTTGAAGAGTGACATGTTAGGTATCGATTTACTCGGTGTAACTTCATCTTTCACATTATGCAAAAATTGGGCTAACTTTACTGTGTTTTTTTTTTTTTTAAGCACAAAACAGTTTTTTTTCCAAAAAAAAGCATTCGAAAAATTGCTGCGCAAATACCGTGTGAGATAAAAAGTTGCAACGACCACCATTGTATTCTCCAGGGTGTTTGCTAAAAAAACATATATAATGTTTTGGGATTCGATGTAATTTTCTAGCAAATAAATTATGATTTTTACATGTAGGAGAGAAATGTCAGAATTGTCCTGGGTGCTCCAGAACGCCTGATGGCGCTCCCTGCATGTTGGGCCTCTGTATGTGGCCGCACTGTGTAAAAGTCTCACACATGTGGTATCGCCGTACACGGGAGTAATAGCAGAATGTGTTTTGGGGTGTAATTTGTGGTATTCATATGCTGTGTGAGAAATAAACTGATAATATGACAATTTTGTGAAAAAAAAAAAAAAAAGTAAAAAAAATCTTGATTTTGCAAAGAATTGTGGGAAAAAATGACAACTTCAAAAAACTCATCATGCCTCTTACTAAATACCTTGGAATGTCTTCTTTCCAAAAAGGGGTCATTTGGGGGGTATTTGTACTTTTCTGGCATGTTAGGGTCTCAAGAATTGAAATAGGCCGTCAGTACTTCAGGTGTGATCAATTTTCAGATATTGGCACCACAGCTTGTGGACTCTATAACTTTCACAAAGACGAAATAATATCCACCAATTTTTACTTATTTTTACCAAAGATATGTAGTGGTATAAATTTTGGCCAAAATTTATGAAGAAAAAATTACTAATATGCTAAATTTTATAACAGAAATGAAGAAAAATTCATTTTTTTACAGAATTTTCTGTATTTTTTCTTTTATAGCACAAAAAATAAAAAACCCAGCGGTGATTAAATACCACCAAAAGAAAGCTCCATTTGTGTGAAAAAAAGGACAAAAATTTCATATAGGTCCAGTGTTGCATGACTGAGTAATTGTCATTCAAAATGTGAGAGCAGCGAAAGCTGAAAATTGGTCTGGTTATTAAGGGTGTTTAAGTGCCCAGTGGTCAAGTCGTTAAGAGAGGAGCGTTGAAGAAGGCGTCCGCCTAAGTGAGGCATTTTGGAATTGTTTTAGTCCTTTCTGC
Organism: Lithobates pipiens; assembly: GCF_037356315.1. Lineage (NCBI taxonomy): Eukaryota > Metazoa > Chordata > Amphibia > Anura > Ranidae > Lithobates > Lithobates pipiens. The sequence continues at coordinate 29,476,496 of NW_027507787.1, forward strand.
CCAGGGCTGTCAATTTCCACAACCCATTGGCAGCATCTGCATCACATGTTAGACGATTACCTTGGGGCAAAACAGAGATGGAGAGCTTTCCAGCTGATGATCCACTGACTTACTGGGTCATGAGAATAGACCACTGGCCAGAACTTGCACAGTATGCTATTGAGTTGTTGGGCTGCCTTACATCCAGCGTGCTTTCAGAATGGGCATTCAGGGCTAGAGGAGGTTTCATTACTGATCATATAGCACATCTGTCCACAGACTCTGTGGACCGTTTGACTTTTATAAAAATGAATCAGTCCTGGAATACCAGCAATGAAGCCCCTGATGCCGATGTCACTGATTAAGTCTTTTTGGGATGTGGAATCTCTGCAGGACTTCAAGGCTGCCTAGATTTGAGGGTGTTCAATCATTTCATCTGGAATAATGTTTTTGATATAGGTTTCATGGGCACAATAAAAACCCAAAGACCAATTTTTCAGCACCTGTTTGACAGGTCCATATCATTGCAATTTTTTACAGCAAGGCCAATTCTTGCTCTCATCAAGAGTACCTCTATAGGGTTATGATGGGAAGGCGCCAACGACACCCAAAGACCAATTTTTCTGTACCTGTTTGACAGGTGCATATCATTGCAATTTTTTACAGCAAGGCCAATTCTTGCTTTCATCAAGAGTACCTCTATACGGTTATGGTGGGAAGGTGCCACAGACACCGAAAGACCAATTTTTCTGCACCAGTTTGACATGTGCATGTCATTGCATTTTTTTACAGCAAGGCCAACTCTTGCTCTCATCAAGATTACCTCGATAGGATTAGGGTGGGAAGGCGCCACCGACACCCAAAGACTAATTTTTACGCACTCGTTACTTCCATCCAAAGTCAAAGTAACACCAGAATGTATCCAAAAAATCTTTAATCTTGTTCCCAGTTCCCAGTGCACTACATTGTGGCCTCATCATACACACTGGCTCACCAGCTGTTGCTAAGCAAAATAAAGGCAGCTTGCAGGGAATTTTTTTTTTTATAAATGCAATTATTGCTGCAGCAGATTCTAGACGTGGTACAGATCTGACACTTTACTTGTAGACTAAGGGGACCCCCCAGGCACTATATTGGAAGGAATTTTTAATTTTTATGCTTGCCCTTCAAAAAAATCACTGCTCATTTAAAAATGATGTTTTTCACAAACTTTTTTTGTTGATACATGTTCCACAGGGCAGGACTCGAACCCCTATAACCATTGTATGCCCAATTACTTGCACGAAAGTCTTCAAAATAGGCACTTTTGATTTTTGACGTTTGGGTCCTATTGACTTTAATGAGGTTCGTTATTTGGGTCCAAACTTTCTAAAATTCTGGTGCGAACCGAACAGTGGTCCGTTCAGCCCCTCCCTAGTGTCTATAGCTTTAACAAATTTCTACATCATATTATATTGTCAGATAGACCTAGGATAAGTAAATGGAAAATGTATATTGTTTTAATAAACATGATGCTCACATCCAGCAAGCTATGCGTATATGGCATCAAGTGAATAATCTAGTATGCATGACATGACAAGGAGTGTACAGTATTTACCAGAGTATATATGTGACAAAGAGTAGCATTTAGTATTTTACTATTCATGGTACACATATACAACAAGCTATATGCATATGGCATCACATCAACAATCACAGTAACACCGACATACACTGCTCACCTTATGTGATCAGTAAAAGCATGCAACGGAAGATAGATGCAAAAACAAGGTATTGGAGTGATCAAACTGGTGGCCAGCATACTTCTCGCATACACCTCCCTAAGAATAGAAAGATGCCACGATTACAGACTATAGCCAAGTGTCATGGTACTACTTACAGTGAGCCCACAGACGAGCAGGTGACAATGGATCTCCAAGGGCATGGAGTCTAAGGGACAGCCAGTATTCTGCCAGGGACCCCCTCACGAAGGTTTGGACTTAGCTGCGTGCTGACCCCAGGTCACGACCAGGTTCACCCTGCTCGCTAGGGAAGTACCAGAAGACACTGTTAGACAAGGATGAATGGATGAAGCAAAGGAGAGCCGGATAGTGAGCCAAGGGTGGGGGCGGGCTGCAGACAACGTATTTAGAACAAGCCGTGTCGGTACACAAGAGATCAGTTCACGAGAGGTCAGGTAAAACAGGTTACACGAAGGGAGCTCAGAAACAAAAGTTGCTCAAGCAACCAGTAGCTGGTTTGAAAGGGATTTACATAGAGGAGCACATGTGGGGCTGAACAGGAAGTAGCAGGAAGGAATCGTATATTAGGCAACAGGTGAGGGGTGGCGACACCCATAGCTGCAAAGTGCACAGAGCTGAACATCAGCTAGTGGAACAACAGGTGCCAGCTGACCTACAGCAGTAAAGGTGAGACAAAGATTAGCTCCGCAGCTGATCTGTGACACCAAGATAGATATAACAGTCATATATCTGTAGAGCAATCCATCTTATGTGTCCTCCAAAGAGTATCTATCTCCATAGAGGATCCTTCAGCAGCAGATGAGGTATGTGACACCCCCCACATATATGGGGCTCCTGCCCGGCAACGCCCACAACGCCGAATGGCGTGTGACATCACTGGGCCCAGCCCCGCACCGCACATTTTCTAAATCCTAAATTGGGCAGGTAGCCACAGAGAGGGGTGCAACTCCCCCTCCGGTGAAACCATTGCCAAATGAACAGCGAGGGGAGGGCCACTGATTGTAGCCCAACCCTCACTGCGAAGCAGCACATCCGTTGGAAAATGTCGTACACAGTATGAAAAAATAAAATAAAACAGAGAGAGAATATGACCCAGGTCTCTGTTTTATTTTATTTTTTGATACTGTGTTATTGCTTTAAGAACAGTATTATTTACATTAGGATGTGTTTTTCTTTTTGTCCTATTGGGACATTTTCATGGCTCCCACACCCTGACTACCAGAGGATTGCACGTCATTAGGTTGCAATCTCTATATGCACATTGGTGTTGCATTTAGTGAGTACTCGGTTTGAGACAAGTGATGTTTGGGAGATGTCGATGCTGGTGGCGTCGTGGTTGCTGAGCAACCAGTTGCTGTGCTGTCCTCTGCATGATCCCGAATGGAGGGTTTCATAATGAGGTTTGGAACGCACACGCCATTATCGGTGGTGCGTAATTACATCATCCAGGGGCAACGTAATGACGCAGAGACGCCTCACTTCTTTGATTGGTTGCCAATTCCCTGGTATCAGCAACATATAGTGTTGGGATGATGATGTAGAACATTTAGACCTTGCTATTGGATGAACAGTTTGATGCTAGATTTAAACACCAGCTGATGTGTATTGTATTGATTATAGGAAGCATTATTTATAGCGTGGCATCTAGCGGCAGGTTTATGCCCCAGTCGAAGTACGTTTAGTATGAAACATGTCAGGTACATAGCCTACTAGGCTCGATATACCACGTTTTTTTTTATCTCTGTTTATGAGCATGATTGTACACTTTGTTGAGCGATGCAGTTGTACATTTTTTAAGTATTTTACTCCAATAAATCTTTTATACCGGAGTGATCTGCTCTATGTGGGGGCCTTTTTATTTTTTTCTCCTCATGATACACTTTGCTGGGTGGATGAAGTAACACACCTTGTTTTGGAAATTGGATGATACCTGCTCCATATGGAATTCCCTGGATGCTGATGCGGTCATGTTACACCTGGTCTACAGTAATCCTGGTTGGAAGACCTATCGTGGGGTATTGTTCCATTCTTGATTGACTCACCATCATATGGTGTGTGGGTCCACACCTGAGGGTAAGAGTACCCATTACCTTCTTTATTACTCAATGTACATCTGTCATCTTTCTGAGTGAAGTCATATTTACCATCTGGATCACATCATATTTATTTTCCCTATATAAGAGACTGTACTGATTTTATTGTTACTTCCTATTCCTATATGAACTATATAGAAGCTTCACGATAAGTTGACCTGTTGAGGAGACCTACCCTAATTAGATCAATATTTCATGCATAGTCATTAGATGGACATTGATGCATTGGTTTATGTATATGACTGTGATAGATCCTTATGAAACCCCTCTCTCCTTTTTATTGTTTTACACAATTTAATACATTCACAATATTTTTTTCACGTACACTGAATATTTTTCACTAAGAAGTGTCCTTCTGGGGTAGACTTATTCTGTTAGCGCTGCATTTTTATTTTCTCTCACTGTTTCACAATTATTATCATTGTTGATGCTGGCTGCTATTATTTGTTGTTTTTTTATAGGTAGCGCAAATTTGTTCTATTTTTTTCACCCATTAGGAATAACTATGGACTTTTCTATACACTTCAGTAGCAACGGTTTTTCTGGTTTAACAATTTTTTTAATCTATCCTTTTTTCCATCATTAGCAGATATTGACTCTATCAGGGATCCCCTTTACAATAGTCAGCCCACTCTAGAGGCTCAGCTTTTTCCCCTTCCCCTTTGCTTCCATCACCTCCCTCCCCCCCCTCTTTTTTCCCTTCTTTTTCTATTTAATCCATTTGAGCCTTCCAGGGACCCCTATATGGATGTCTATGCCTTAGCCCTTGTACACGCGGTCGGAGAATCTGTCGGAATGAGTCTTATCGGACCGTGTCGTCAGATAATCCGACTGTGTGTGGTATGCATCGGACTGATTCCGTCCGAATCTCCGTCCGACCCAATTTTCCAACATGTTGGAAATATTTCCCGACCAACTGGGCCGGACGGACCTAATCCGATCATGTGTAGAGCATTTTCATCGGACCAAGTGCCACGCATGCTCAGATCAAATTCCTACATCAAAGCTATTGGCTACTAGCCTGAATGTAGTCCCATCGTAACGAAATTACGTCATCACGTTCTGAAAGATCCGATTTTTCGCCAACTTGGCCCGACCGTGTGTATGCAACAGTTTCGGACACAATCCGTCGGACTAAATCCGACGGGAAAAATCCGACGGATTTGGTTGGCAAAATCTCCGACCGTGTGTACGTGGGCTCATTTACACAAATTTGTGCTTAACCCTATATGACATTGTCGTGGCATGCTCATCCATATATAGATTCTTGGCTTCCGGACGATTGTTTATTTGTATTTTTGACATGATGTTGGCATCTCTGGTTGTTTGTCAAGTTTTCAGTATCCCCATTATGATCTCTCATTGAGGAGTTTGATAACGATTTTTATATATTAATAAACCTCAAGTTATTTGCTATTTTCCTATACCTTGTATGCTGTGTCGCTTATTTGGTCCTCTGGTTCCTTTCAGTCTCGATAAGAGCAACCTGGTTTTTTATATATATGAAAGTGTGAAAGGAGCCTAACGCCCCATATACACGACCAGAATATCGTACAAAAATACTGCTTTTGAAGCGATCATATGAAAATCTGATCATTAGTATACAGCTTTCGTTCGAAATTTTCCAAAGGGACAAAAGCAAAACATTTTCTTGTACGATACCAGATTGCGCAATTTTCATTTAATCTGTACAGTTTTCATCCCAAAATACAATGCAAATACATTACATCACTTCTGAGTTTTTTTTCTGCTGTAAAATAATTTTTGTACTTTAGTAAGCTATTTGTTTTCGATATGGAGACTAGCATGCAAAAAAACAAAAAAAAAACGGACGATCATTCGTCTACTCTTTGTGTGTACTAGGCATAAGGCACATACAGTATAATCTCTTTAGTCCTGACAATAATAAACAAAACCACTGTAAATTTTAAAAAACATTTTTCACGTTTATCACCTTATTGTATTTGATCTTTTTGAATCCATTTCAGAAGTTGGAAATGGAACATGCTAATTAGAGAATAAACAGTGTTGATGGTGACTGACAGAAAAATACAGTATGTTTTTCCTACTAAACTGTAAAGTCTACTTCTATCAAATTACATTCAAGTATTCATGTGTCATTGACCTCATTGTGTGCTGGAGGACAAAAGGTAAAAGAAAACATACTTTAGATTTCACTGCATAATTTAGAAAAGGTCACTCCTGTGATATTTTTAAGCTACTAATGGGCTTCGTGATTGAGCGGTTCTTAGGTTACACATTGCAATGTGCCATAATGTGAATACACAAAATTCTTCTACATAAAATGTACAACCAAGAACAGAACATTTCTTACTCACCCAATAAGTCTAGTATTATAGCATTAAAGAAATGTTTTTTTTTTTACAGAAATAAATGACCCTCAGTGTGGGAAGACAGTCTATAAAATAGATTGTAAAAAAGAAAAAAATACATATCTTGCTGCAATGTAGAAAATCTTTGGTTAGAAGACACACCATGTATCTTTAAGTGATTGTAAACATTACTATTATTTTTTTTTTTTTTTAAATAACAAACATGTTATAATTTCCTGCTCTGTGCAAAGATTTTGCACAGAGCAGCCCCGATTCTCCTCTTTTGGGGTCCTCCTTCAGGCACTCCTAGATCCTCTCCCCCGCCAAGTGTTTCTAGGTAAGTGAAACAGCCTCTCCAACTCTCCCCTAGATATAATGATCCAATGCCTGGGTGGATTTTTTTTTAAATTTTACTGGATTTTTAATTTTACTGGAGTTGGGTTTTAGTGTAAAGTTAAGTTATCAAAGATATCAAGAAAATGGGGTTGATTTACTAAAGGCAAGTGCAATCGCTGTAGATCCGAGGGGAAGATCTGAAATGAAAGGAAGCTCTGATGATTTTATCATCCAATCATGTACAAGCAAAAATTCAGTTTTTTATTTTCCTTGCATGTCCCCCTTAGATCTACAGTGACTGCACTTCCAAGTGCACTTGTAGTGCAAAGTGGATTTTCCTTTAGTAAATCAACCTCAAGAACTGTTGTAAAAAGCAGACACTCTTTAATGCATGCATATGTGTTTGTTAATAATTACATTTTTTTTTTAAGTGGGGTTCAGGGAATCTCTGGATCCCAAGTTCTAAATCCTGCAAAACCCAGAACCAAGCCCCACACTTTCTCTTACACCGGACTCTTGAATGGTTGGGGTGGGTTTAGTTTTTGGGTGAACAAAGTTAACCACTTCAGCCCTGGAAGGATTTGCTCCCTTCCTGACCAGAGCACTTTTAGCAATATGGCACAGTGTCGTTTTAACTGACAATTGGGCAGTTGTGCGACATTGCACCCAAACAAAATTGACATCCTTTTTTTCCCATAATTAGAGCTTTTTTTTGGTGGTAATTGATCACCTCTGCAGGTTTTATTTTTTTCCGCTATAAACAAAAAAAAAGTGACAATTTTGAAAAAAAGCAATATTTTTAACTTTTTGCTATAAAAAATTCCCCCAAAATATATAAAAAAAAATATTTCTCAGTTTAGGCCGATATGTATTCTACTACATATTTTTGGTAAAAAAAATTGCAATAAGCGATTATTGATTGGTTTGCCATCATCTCCCATGGTTTTCTCGTCTCTCCCGAGAATGCAGCCGGTGGTTCCGCCAGCTTACCATAGAGCTGATCGGAGACCAGAATGGCTCCAATCATCTATATGGCCTAAGAAAACGGAAGCTAATAGGCCCCACTTTTTTCAAAAAAGGGTACCTCTCACTACCTATTGCTATCATAGAGGATATTTACATTCCCTGAGATAACAATAAAAATGATTAAAAAAATGAAAGGAACAGTTTAAAAATTAAATAAAAAAGCAAAATAAATAATAATAAAAAAAAGCACCTCTGTCCCCTGTGCTCACGCACAAAAGCGAATGGAAGCGTCAGTCTCGTGTCCTTTGTAACCACAATTTCACCATGTATGTGAGGTATCACCGCAAATGTCAGATTGAGGGTAGTAATTTTAGCAGTAGACCTCTTCTGTAAATATAAAGTGGTAACCTATAAAGGCTTTTTAAAATGTATGTAGTTTGTTGCCGCTGCACACTTGTGTGCAATTTTAAAGCATGTTGTGTTTGGTATCCATGCACTTGGCATAAGATCCTCTTTTTTATTTCATCAAACATTTGGGTAATATAGTGTGTTTTAGTGCATTAAAATAAAACCTTTTTTTCCCCAAAAAATTGCGTTTGAAAAATCGCTGAGCAAATACTGTGTGAAAAAAAAACATTGCAACACCCACCATTTTAATTTGTAGGGCCTTTGCTTTAAAAAATATATATCATGTTTGGGGGTTCAGAGTAATTTTCCAGCAAGAAAAAATAATTTTTCCATTAAACAAAAAGTGTCTGAAAGGTGTCACATAAGGTGAGAAATGTAGGTCAGAAAGGTGTGACATATGCTTCTAATGTTGTGCATAAAATGCCAGGACAGTTCAACCACCCCCCCCCCCCTCCAAGACTCATTTTTGGAAAGTAGACACCCCAAGCTATTTGCTGATAGGCATGTTGAGTCCATGGAATATTTTATATTTTGCCACAAGTTTTGGGAAAATTACAAACTTTTTTTTGTTTTTTGTTTTTTTGCACAAAGTTGTCCCTAAATGATATATTGTTCAAACATGGCATGGCTATATGTGGAATTAAACCCAAAAAATACACTCTGCTGCTTCTCCTGAGTATGGGGATACCACATGTGGACCCCAAAAACCAGTCACCACCTTCAGGCTTTCTAAGGGCATAAAATGGTGATTTTACTCCTCACTACCTATCACAGTTACGGAGGCCCTGAAATGTCAAGATAGCACAACAGCCCCCAAATTAACCCATATTGGAAAGTAGACACCCCAAGGTATTTGCTAAAAAGGCATGGTGAGTATTTTGCAGCTCTCATTTGTTTTTGAAAATTAATAAAGAAAATTATTTTTTTTCTTTTTTAAAATATCAAAACTTTGTGACAAAAAGCGAGATCTGTAAAATACTCAACATGCCTCTCAGAAAATAGCTTGGGGTGTCTACTTTCCAAAATGGGGTCATGGGGGGGGGGGGGGGGTTGTGCTATCTTGGCATTTCATGGCCTCCGAAACTGTGAGGAGTGGAATAAAAATTGGTTTTCGGGGGTCCTGTACACGGCTAGGCTCCCAAAAAGTCTCACACATGTGGTATCCCCATACTCAGGAGAAACAGCAGAATTTATTTTTGGGGTGTAATTTCACATATAACCATGCCATGTTTTAACAATATATCATTTAGTGACAAAAAAAAAGTTTTTAATTTTCCCAAAACTTGTGGCAAAATATAAAATGTTCCATGGACTCAACATGCCTCTCAACAAATAGCTTGGGGTGTCTACTGCCTAAAAATGGGGTAATTTGGGGATGTGTGTGCTATTTTGGCATTTTATGGCCTTCAAAACTGTGATAGGTATTCAAGAGTGAAATCAAAACTTCTGATCCTGGCTCCCAAAAAGCCTAGGCTCCCAAAAAGACTCATACATGTGGTATCCCCGTATGCAGGAGAAGCAGCAGAATGTATTTTGGGGTGTAATTCCACATATAACCATGGCATGTGTGAGCAATATATAATTTAGTGACAACTTGGTGTGAATTTTTTACTATTTTTTTGTAATTATTCAATCACTCGTGACAAAAAAATAAAATATTCAATGGGCCTCTCAGCAACTTCCTTGGGGTGTCTACTTTCCAAATTTGGGTCATGGGAGGGGGGGGGGGTTGTACTGCCCTGCCATTTTAGCACCTCAAGAAATGAGATAGGCAGTCATAAATTAAAAGCTGCCTAAATTCCAGAAAATGTACATAGTTACATAGTTAGGTTGAAAAAAGACACAAGTCTCTCTAGTTCAACCATAAAAAATTAAATTAAATTAAATTAAAAATATCATACAATCCCATATACCCAATCCTATACCCACAGTTGATCTAGAGGAAGGCGAAAATCCACCAGAAAAGCAAGATCCAATTTGCTGCAGCAGGGGAAAAAATTCCTTCCTGATCCCAGAGAGGCAATTGGATTTTATCTGGATCAACTTTACCTATAAATATTAGCACCCAGTTATATTATGTACATTTAGGAAATAATCTAGGCCTTTCTTAAAGCAATCTACTGAGCTGGCCAGAATCACCTCTGGAGGGAGTCTATTCCACATTTTCACAGCTCTTACTGTGAAGAAACATTTCCGTATTGGAGATGAAATCTCTTTTCCTCTAGACGTAAAGAGTGCCCCCTTGTCCTCAGTATTGACCGTAAAGTGAATAACTCAATACCAAGTTCACTATTTGGACCCCTTATATATTTATACATAGTGATCATATCCCCCCTTAATCTCCTCTTCTCAAGAGTGAATAAATTCAGTTCCTCTAATCTATCCTCCTAGCTGAGCTCCTCCACGCCTCTTATCAGTTTAGTTGCCCTTCTCTGCACTTTTTCCAGTTCCCCGATATCCTTTTTGAAAACTGGTGCCCAAAACTGAACTGCATACTTCACATGAGGTCTTACTAATAATTTGTACAGTGGCAAAATTATATCTCTCTCTCTGGAGTCCATACATAATACAAGAAAGGATTTTGCTCACTTTGGAAACTGCAGTTTGGCATTGCCTGCTATTATTAAACTTATGATCTACCAAAACCCCCAGATCCTTCTCCATCATTGATTCCCCCAGTTGTACCCCCCCCCCCCCCCCCCCAGTATGTATGATGCATGCATATTCTTAGCCCCCAAGTGTATAACTTTACATTTATCAACATTAAACCTCATCTGCCACATAGTCACCCAATTAGTTCTGTGCATTGAGGTTGGCTTGTAAATTGGAGACATCCTGTAAGGACAGTATTCCACTGCATAGCTTAATGTCATCTGCAAAGACAGAAATGTCACTTTTAATCCCAGACCCAATATCATTTATAAAGATATTAAAAAGTAAGGGTTTCAGCACTGTACCTTGGGCTACACCACTGATAACCTTAGATCATTCAGGGTAGACCATTCAGAGTAAGAATCATTAATCACTACTCTGAATTCGGTCTTTTAGCTAGTTTTCTATCCATTTACAAACTAATATTTCCAAGCCTGTAGACTTTACCTTACACATGTACCCTAGTTTGCAGATGCTATAACTTTTGCGCAAACCAATAAATATACCCTTATTGACATTTTTTTTTTTTACCAAATAAATGTGGCTGAATAAATTGTGGCCTAAATGTATGACTAAAATTTAGTTTATTGGATTTTTTTATAACAAGAAGTAGAAAATATATTTTTTTCAAAATGTTTGGTCTTTTTCCGTTTATATTGCAAAAAATTAAAATCGCAGAGGCAACCAAATACCATAAAAAAAGCTCTATTTGTGGGAAAAAAGGATGCACATTTTGTTTGGGTACAGCATTGCATGACTGCACAATTACCAGTTAAAGCAGCGCAGTGCCAAATTGTAAAAAATGCTCTGGTCATTAAGGGGCCAATTCTTCTGGGGCTGAAGTGGTTAAAATACTGCCACTATATACCTTTTTGGCTGATCTTTATACCACGGACAGTGATAAACGGCACAGTTTTTCCAGTGCTGAGAGTTCAGGTAGGAGGAGATTACACCTCAGCCTATATACACACCCACATATGTGATGCCAATATCATGTGACCTGGCTAGCTCTGAGAAAAAGTAATTATTCTAGCCAGCATAAAAGACACAACTGAGCATGTGCAGGTTGGTTACCCTGCCTGTGTTAGCTGGCTTTCCCCAGATATACAGTGCAGGAGTGAAGGATCTATGCATACAGGATAAAACAGCCTTTTTACACAATGCAGCGAATTAACCCCTTAAGTTCCACAGTGAGTATAGCAAGCATGCAATGCTACATATACAGACAGATTTTACTGTTGTGTTTTTAGTAACACTTTAAGTACAGTCTGCCTGCATTGATGGCCTCAGTGGAGCTACTCTCACTCTCAGCTTGGAGAAATCGTAATGCACTGAAAGAGGTGAATGCTGCGGAAGTTCACTTTTAGCAGCCCAAGCTTAAAGGGGTTGTAAACCCTCGTGTTTTTTCAACTTAATACATCCTATGCATTAAGGTGAAGAAATACCTGGCAGTGACCAGCCCCCCAGCCCTACTGTTTTACTTACTTGAGCCCCGTATTTCTGTCGGTGGAGATGTGCTTTCCCTCTCTCCATGGGCTCCTGGCTCTTGATTGGCTAGACTGATAGCAGTGCAGCCATTGGCTCCCACTGCTGTCAATCAAATCCAATGACATGAACGCCGGGGGGCAGGGACGAGTCCGTCATTCATATCTATGAATGCAAATGCTGGACTCCGGAGCGTGCCCGCAAAGGTAACCCGCCAGGAGAGAGCTTCTCCTAGGGGGTTACTTGATGCAGGGAGGAGCCGCAAGAGCCGCCAGGGGAACCCAGAAGATGAGGTTTGGGGCCACTCTGTGCAAAATGAGCTGCACAGTGGAGGTAAGAATGATATGTTTGTTATTTAAAAAAAAAAAACAGAGACTTTACAATCACTTTAACAAACAGCAGCCAACAACTGCACAGTGGTGGCCCATAGGCCTCTCTCTTCACACAAATATCCAGACATATCAGCCTGGATGTCAAACCACTTCCTCAAACTTAATCTATCTAAAACTGAGCTCCTAATATTTCCTCCCCCACGTGCCCCTTCCCCCGACTTCTCTGACTAGATTAATGGCACATCTATCAGTCTGTCCCCGCATGCCAGGGTGCTAGGGGTAACCTTAGACTCTGAACTGTCCTTTCAGGCCCACATCCAATCCCTGTCCAAATCATGCCACCTTAGCCTCTGCAACATTTCCAGAATATGCCCCTTTTTAACTAATGACACCACCAAACTTCTTATTCACTCCCTGGTCATCTCTCGCCTCAACTACTGCAACTCCCTCCTCAATGGATTACCTTTACATAGACTATCCCCCCTTCAGTCCATAATGAATGCCGCTGCCAGACTCATCCACCTTACCAGCCATTCAGTGTCATCCACCCCTCTCTGCCAATCCCTCCACTGACTTCCACTCACCCAACGAATAAAATTCAAAGTACTAACAATAATTTACAAAGCCATCCATAACTCTGCCCCCAGCTACATCACTAACCTAGTCCCAAAATACCAACCAAGACGCTCTCTTCGGTCATCCCAAGACCTCCTGCTCTCTAGCTCCCTTGTCACCTCCTCCCATGCTTGCCTCCAGGATTTCTCCAGAGCTTCTCCCATCCTTTGGAACTCCCTACCCCAATCTGTCTGACTGTCCCCTAATCTATCCATCTTTAGGCGATCCCTGAAAACCCTTCTCTTCAAAGAAGCCTATCCTGCTTCTAACTAACACTGATTTACTTCCTCCATCAGCTCATCCCCCCACAGCTATTACCTTTTGTATAAATTGACCCTTCCTTTTTAGATTGTAAGCTCTAACGAGCAGGGCCTTCTGATTCCTCTTGTACCAAATTGTAATGTAGCTGTAATGTCTGTAAAGCGCTGCGAAAACTGTTGGCGCTATATAAAACCTGAATAATAATAATAATAATAATAATAATATTATCATATATGAATAAAAGGAGAACCTTTGGACTCTTTACTGAGTTAATAAAAAATACCTAAATAACAAACTGTTCATATCAACAACCCTTTAATTAATTCTTCATGTCATTGCCACTACATTTTCCCCATCGTATTCTAAAGATAGTCAGATGATGAATTCCTCATCTGTGGTCACTCAGTTTTATTTATGTGAAGATCTAAGCTCCATAAGGGTCTATTTTTCACTGGAATGCACTGAACAGTATAGACAGGTGTAGGGACGTGTTGAACACTGTGAGGTTGTTTACATTCATGCCTGGTACCTACCATCCTACCATGGAGTTCTTATTACAAATGCATTCTTCCTGTTAAGAAGTTGTTTCCTGCCCATGCTTAAGGGTCAGGAGACCCCTCAAGGCTATATATATATATATATATATATATATATATATATATATATATATATATATATATATATATATATATATATATGGATGTCTTACAGGAAGTGAGCAGGCCAGGTGGTGCTGGAGGCTGATTTTGTGTTGTATGCTTCCAGGCTCAAAAGGGACAATAGGCAAGTGTTATTGCACTGTGTAGCTCACTGTTTGTCATTACTGTGTGAGCACTCCTATGTGGGAGTCAGAGAGAGCTGTCAGATGCTTCTTTGATTCACTGAAACGTTCTATTTGCATACTGCAATATACTTGGGCTATTCTCAAGTGTATGAGAACAAAGCTCATTTGATTATAACCTATCAAGTGACTTATTTGTGTTGAAGTGAATATCTGCCACTTCATTATTTAAAGCAACAGTGTGCCTTTTTCGTCTGGGGGTTCCTAGCTAGTATTAGCCTAGGGAATGGTAAACAGCTCAGGGTAGCAATAGGATAGGCTTCTGACGGCCATTTAGATAGGTAGCATTGATAGCCTATAGCCAGGTTAGGGACCAAGAGGTAGGCTAGATAGGCCTGATTTGCCTTTCAGGTGGTGTGTTCCAGACTTCTTTTCCATTCAGGTGTTCATCTGTACTAGCATCCCCAGGAAGCCACCACTCCACAGATGCATCAGTGTTCGTCCTCCCAAGCCGGATTGTGTTAAGCCTTGCAAGCCAGCTCATCAGGGGCCCCTGCAACTTAACTATGCCACAGGGCCTAATTGGAGGTAGTGGTGTTAAAGGCCTTTAATATATATATATATATATATATATATATATATATATATATATATATATATATATATATATATACTGTTCTTCTCAGACATATGTACATTCTTCCTGTTATTGCTTTGGTTGTATGTAATGCCATCACTTTATCATATATAAAGTTACACTAATCACTTGCTGATATATCTGCATATCTTAAATCTTAGAAAACTTAGCTGGGTGTATTAGTACCACTGCTGTCAGTTATTTTGGGTGAGTTACAAGTTATTGTTCTAGAAAGGGATCATCTCTACATATGCTGGAGCCCTGTTCTAGGTGGGGGCACTGCCAATTGTATATTCATAGTCCACTCTTCCTTTAGCGAAGGCTCTGGCTCATTTGGTTACCTGCAGGTTCGTGCCATGTGGAGAGGGCAACTTCATATGACCCCCCCTATAATAGAACTATATATGCATATTGGTTTTCAGTTAGTTTAGACACGATAAATGCTCCTAAATCAAAGTCTTTCTCTGTTGGAGAAAAATAGTCAATTCTAGCTACTTCATTAACAATGTTCTATAAGACTAGTAAATCGTTGGTCCTTTTGATCATTAGCGTAATACATTTTACAATTATACTTATGCTGGTAGGTTAATTGGCTCCTGTCTAAATTGGCCCTAGTATGTGTATTTATGTGAGTTAGGGACCGTAGATTGTAAGCTCCATGAGGGCAGGGACTGATGTGAATGTTCAATATATATTTAAAGCGCTGCGTAAATTGACAGCGCTATATAAATACCTAAAATAAATAAATAATATTCTCAGTATGGTGGAAGGTCAATGATAAATGCCCTTTTCCCCATTTTGAGTGTCATAAGCAACCTTGTGGTCATTTTCACTTAATATACCACAGGTAGTATTGTAGTTCGATTAAGCTAACTCGTAGTGTGTGTTTGAAGGAAGCTGAATTAAAAAAGATGAACATAAAATGGAGCACTCCATATGTTTACTGATTGACAGTAAATAATAAAAATTCTAATCTTTCAGCATCAAACTAGATCTATACAGTACCTTGAAAAGGTATTTATACCCCTTGACATTTTCCACATTTTGTCACGTTACAATCAAAAACATAAATGTATTTTATTGGGATCTTAAGTGATAGACTAACACAAAGTGTCACATAATTGTAAAGTGGAAGGAAAATGATAAATGGTTTTAATTTTTTTTTACAAATAAATATCTGAAAAGTGTGGCATGCATTTGTATTCAGCCCCCTTTATTCTGACACTCCTAACTAAAATCTAGTAGAACCAATTGCCTTCAGAGGTCACCTAATTAGTAAATAAAGTCCACCAGTGTGTAATTGAATCTCAGTATAAATGCAGCTGTTCTCTGAAGCCTGCAGAGGTTTGTTAGAGAACCTTAGTGACCAAACAGCATCATGAAACCCAAGGAACACACCAGACAGGTCAGGGATAAAGTTGTGGAGAAGTTTAAAGCAGGGTTAGGCTATAAAAAAATATCCCAAGCTTTGAACATCTCATGGAGCACTGTTCAATCCAACATCCAAAAATAGAAAGAGTATGGCACAACTGCAAACATACCAAGACATGGCTGTCCACCTAAACTGAAAGGCCAGGCAAGAGAGCATTAATCAGAGTAGCAACCAAGAAGGCCATGCTAACTCTGGAGCAGCTGCAGAGATCAATAGCTCAGGTGGGAGAATCTGTCCACAGGAAAACTATTAGCCGTGCACTCCACAAATCTGGCCTTTATGAAAGAGTGGCAAGAAGAAAGCCATTGTTGAAAGTAAGCCATAAGAAGTCCTGTTTGCAGTTTGTGAGAAGCCATGTGGGGGACACAGCAAACATGGAAGAAGGTCAGATGAGATCTAAATGGAGGAACTTTTTTGGCCTGAAAGCAAAACCCTATGTGTGGTGGAAAACTAACACTGCACATGGTGGTGGCAACATCAGGTTGGGATGCTTTTCTTCAGCAGGGACAGGGAAGCTGGTCAGAGTTGATAGAAAGATGGATGGAGCCAAATGCAGGGCAATCTTAAAAGAAAACCTGTTAGAATCTGCAAAAGACTTAAGACTACGGTGGAGGTTCACCTTCCAGCAGGACAATGACCCTAAACATACAGCTAGAGCTACAATGGACTGGTTTAGATCAAAGCATATTCATGTGATAGAATGGCCCAGTCACAGTCCAGACCTAAATCCATTTGAGAATCTGTAGCAAGACTTGAAAATTGCTGTTCATAGATGCTCTCCATTCAATCGGACAGAGCTTGAGCTATTTTTCATAGAAGAATGGGCAAAAATTTTACTCTGTAGATGTGCAGAGCTGGTAGAGACATCCCCAAAAAGAGTTGCAGCTGTAATTGCAGCGAGAGGTGGTTCTACAAAGTATTGAATCGGGGGGCTGAATACATATGCACACCACACTTTCACATATTTATTTGTAAAAAAAATTGAAAACCATTTATCATTTTCCTTCCACTTCACCATTTTGTACCACTTTGCGTTGGTCTATCACATAAAATCCCAATAAAATACATTTACGCTTTTGGTTGTAACATGACAAAATGTGAAAAATGTCAAGGGGTATTCATATGAATACTTTTTCAAGGCACTGTAATTAGCAGAGCAATATACATATGATTATTTTGTTGCTGAGATCCAGGAACTGCATGAGGATGACTGCAGGAACATCAAAATTTAGACTAAGATAGAAAATTTTGGAGTACATTTAAATAATAACATCTAACCTCTGGCGTTACCAAGGGTCTATATAGCCAGTATTAGCAATTTGAGCACTGGCTTTTTTTGGGTTAATCGTTACTTCAGTGTGGAGTTTAGCTATGTTCTTCTCTGTGATCCTATGGATACTAGGATGTTTTTCAACTAATACTGATTTGCAGAGCTTAAAAAGTATATCATGGCCAACAAAAAAACATAGTAAATACATTTCTGCAACACATGCACATTTGCCTATGTGTTATTGATTTTAAAATTCTGCAAGTGTAGAGAAATATCTGTTGTTCTGTCAGAAATCTAGTGTGCTTTTATTTTCAGTTTGACCTTATAAAAACATCGCTCTGACATCCCAAGCAGTGTTGTGAGCCCTGCCTACAGGATTACAGAACTGCCAATCCCATTTGTCTCTGAGCCTACTCTACATGTACTGTATATATTGGGTTTTTTCACTGTAAATTGACCCCTAGAGCAGGTCCACACATTGTGTATGGGGAAAGGGCTCTTGGGAGATATAGAACTGGGAGTGCCTGTCTATGTCAATAGGAACTGACCTACCAGCGGGGAGCCTTTTCTTTTTTTTTTCAAAACGTTTTTATTGAGATATACAAAGCCAACAGTAATTCCACAAACAGCATTTGTAGGAACAATAAACAGAAATTTTGATAAATGAAATTGTGTAGGCCAGGAGTCTTGAACAAACAATTCAGGGTGGCGTAGCTATAGAGATCTAACATTTTACATCAGGGTAGTGTCTAATGGAATAATTAGGTAACTGGATGGATCTTGCTTTGTACAGTAACAAATATTCCTAGAATTACAAAAATGAAACAATAGCGTATAACCAGAGAGGGAGGTGAAGTAAATTAGAGGAGGAGGGGATGTGGTGAGCAAAGCAAGTTTTTGTTCCAAAGATAAAGGGGGGGCGCCATGACTGTTGAAGAGTTGTTGTGAGTGGTAGTTTTCTTTACGCTAATGGTAGAGTAGATAAGGTTGAAAGTGAAGAATATAGATGGGTGGAATTCTTGAGAAAATGTTCTTGGGCGATAGTCAGGACATAGAACAAACTATGGTTCACTGGTGGTGGCTTGTCCGTTAGAGAAGGCTGTCTCCCTGGGCTTGAGAGGGTGTCCCATAGCATGAGAACGAGTACTGGCCAATGTTGGACAAGTCTTCTGGAGAGAGTGCTGAGAGCATGAAGGGTTGCCACTTGGAGTAGAAGTGGGCCTTGGATCTTTCCTGTTTGAAGTCTGTGTTGAATCAGTCTTTAAATAGGAGGATTAGGAGCTCTCATTTGATTTGGGTGATAGTGGGGCAGTGGGATGACGTCCAGTTTTTCAAAACGGTTCTCAAAGCGATCAATAGACATATAAAAAAACAGTCTTTGTGTGAAGGGCAGATCTGTGAGTTTCCAGTGGTGGTTGAGCTTGTGTTTCGGGACCATGGCAGCAGTTGGGGGTCCCAATGTCCAAAGATGAGAAGTAGGGGGTCCTTTTGTAGCTTTAGCAGGGTTATTAAAAAAATGTAGCATAAGACCTGATCCCAGAAGGTGGATATGTAGGAGCATGTCCAAAAACGATGAGCCAGGGAAGGTCTAGGTTGTTGGCAGAGGGAGCATTTGGCACTGTTCTGCTCTGTTTTAGAGGAGAGGAATATGGGCTAGATGAACGATCTTGAGTTAAGTTTGTCTCCATATTTCAGCATTGTGTTTTGTTGAAACCCTGTAGTATTTTGTCTACCAGGTCCGATGCTGGGAAGTCTTTTTCCCAGTTGGCTACAGATGAGGATACCAGAGGGGAGGTAGTCTTCCAAAGAAGAGGTTTATAAATCTCTGAGATTTTATAGCATCCTTCAAGGAGTAGTTGATCCGTGAAGTTTGGTGTGAAGCGTTTACTGTCCTCTTTGCATGCATCCTTTAAGAAGCTGATGCATTGCCAGACATGGAAAGCATGGGCATGAGGAAGTAAGAACATTTTGGCCATGGATGAGAAGGATAAGGGTCTCCCTGTTTCCAAGTCGCATAAAGTGGAGAATTTTGTAAGGCCTTTTTCTTGCTAGACTGTGAATGGTTTATGTATCAGACCAGGAGGGAAGCTAGGGTTTCCTTGGATTGGGAGATGACTTGATATGAGCGGGGAAAGCTTGAGGTTTTTCCTGGTTTCTCTCCAGGCAATAACTGTGTCTCTTAGCAGGAGGTTGTGTTGATATAAAAGTGGGATTGATTTCCACTTGCAGTGCATGAGGGCAACTAGAGAGAATGGGTGGGCCATTGCAGACTCCATGGAGTAATTGGAATACCTTGAAGATTGTGATATCCAATCTCGGCTAATTCTTAATAGGCACGACAGGTTAGAAGTTCGCTTCTGGGAAGATATAATTTCTTTAGGGCTATATGTGGTTGTTTGTTTTGCCAAATTTTGAAATGGCTGAATTAAGGAGTTTAACATCTTTATGTTGAAGGAGTAAAGGAATAGTTTGCAGCAGATATAATAATCTAGCGAAACTGACCATTTTCACCCGGTGGCATGTTCTCAGGAGCGAGAGGGACATATCCATCCAGTTAACTAATTCCTGAGAAATGTTTGCAATCAGAAGAGGGTAGTTGAGGTGGTATAGAGAGGAGGGTAGTTTCCCAATTTTCATTCCGAGATAGGTGATGTGGGATCTTGCGACCGAAAAAATGGAGTGTTGGGTCCAGGGGGGGTTGGAAAGAGCCCCATATGGGAGAATTTCACTTTTGCTGTAGTTAATACAGAGGCCTGAGCAGGGACCTAAATTCATCAAACACTTTTTTTTTTCATCAAACACAATTTTTATGCCGTATAGGGGGGCTAATTGAGCTAGGTGTCTGGATAGGGGTTCTAATGCTATATTGAAAAGGTACATGGAGTTAATGAGGTGGCAGAAGGGGCCTGTGAAACCCATATTTGTCATGGCCATGGAGAGACATTTGAAGATGACATTATCAAAGCTTTCTCCACATCTAACATAATGATGGCAAAGTCACTATCTGGGTTATTTTTGGTATGTTCCAGGGCCAACAAGACCTTTCGGATGGTTGGGGTGGCTGTTCTGCCTTTCACAAATCGGATTGGGCTGAATGTATCAGAGAGGGGATGATGGCAGCAAGCCTGATTTTGTATAGGATTTTGACATCTAGGTTTAATAGAGAGATGGGTCTATAGGAACCTGGGTCTTGGGGGTCTTTGCCTTTCTTTGAGAGTAGTTTAATAATGTCCTGGTTGCCTATTGGTAAGTATGGGCCACCGAACCATATGCCATTGTAAACCTTGTGACGAGTGGGTTCTGCGATAATTTGTAAGGTTTTGTAGCATTCACTAGTGAATCCGTCAGGACCCGGGGCCTTGGAGAGGGTTAGGTTGCGTATGGTGGTAGAGTTTTTGGAAAGAGATATAGAAGCATTAAGAGCTTCTAGTTGTGAGTGTGTGACTTTAGGAATATCTATATTTTCTAGGAAAGAGCGTGCTGTTTTCTTGTCTATGTTTTCTTGTCTATGGTGAATAATATAGTGTCTATGCTGAATAGTATTTAAGCATTGCTCTATTAATCGTTTGCAGAGTGGTATGTACATTACCGTTAGTGTTTCAAAGGGAGGTAAAGTGGGTCGGGCGGAAAGGTCCCTTACAGAGCCTTGCTAACAGTTTGCCTGCTTTGTCTCCAAACTTGTGGAGGGTGCCGTCTAAGTGTGCTCTTTTAGTTAACTCAAGTGTGTCTGCCCATGTGTTGAAGACCCTCTTGGCTGACTGCCATTCGTTTCAAGTGTCAAGGGAGTCCATGGTATATAAGGATCTTTGTGCCTGATGTAGTCGCATGCTGGCTAATTTGTATTGTGATAATGTGTTCCTTTTAAAGGAGGTGGCATAAGAGATGATCTGAGCCCTGAGGAATGCTTTACCGGCATCCCAGAAGAGGTTCGGATCGTCAAAGTGGGGGACGTTGGCCATGGAATGTTCCAACCATGATTTTTCCATGAAGTCAGTGTTATTGTGGAGGTATGAGGAGAAGTGCCATATCTTGGAATGAGGAGGTAAATTGAGATTGTCGAGTTGCACTGAAATTGGGGCATGGTCCAAGATTGCAATGTTAGAATGTCTGCACCAGATAACATTGGGATTAGATTGTCAGAGCCAAAAAAGTAATTGATTCTGGTGAATACATTATGAGGGTTGGAGTAGAAGGTGAATTCCCTGTCAGTAGGGTGTGGTAGACGCCAAAGGTCTTGGAGGTGGAGGGATTCCATGGTGGATGAAAAGTGCGTGGCAGTGGTGCGATCAAGTCCTGGCCTGAGGCGTTTAGGGGAAGATCTGTCATCAGTCTAGTGTAGGATGTCATTGAAATCTCCTCCAACTAAGTGAGGGAGGTGGGTGTTTTGGAGTAGCCATGTAGTTAGTTCACTATAGAAGGGTTTACCGGGGTTATTAGGGGCGTATATGTTTGGAATCACTAGTGTTTTAGATCCTAGTTGGATATGTGCTGAGATGAACCGGCCCTGGCTATCAGATTGTATGGATAAGACCATACAGGGGAGGTTCTTGTGTAGTAACAGGAGAACCCCTGCTTTGCACCCATTTGCATCTGAGCCTATGACTGTGCCTACCCATAGCTTTTTCATACAATGAAAATCAGGGGTTGATAAGTGAGTTTCCTTGAAGTAGGGCGATATCAGTTTTAATTCTTTTGAGATAGCGGAGGATCTTCATTCTCTTGTTAGGGGATCTAAGCCCTTTCACGTTCCAAGAAACAATTTTCATGTTGGGGAGGTTGGAAAAAAGAAATGGGCCTTGTTTACACATTTGTCACCATGTGGTTTATGTTGTGAGGTTGCTACCTTATCAAGATGCATGAAGCTATTCCCACTTAAGGAGAGTGGAGTCATGGAGATTAGTGGCCATGTCAGTGCCCCATTAATGAAGGCTGAATGGGGGAAGGAGGTAATAGGAGGGGAAACCTGAAACAAAAAGAACAGATGCAATCAAATGAACTTCACTTTTTTTCCGCATGAAGTCACTGTGTAGGCCAGCTCTCATTACATGACCTTAATAGTATAATATGCGAGAGCCCGATTCTGGATAGAAGATCTTTGGGCGGCTATCACAGGTCATGTATAGGGGAAAATAGTAAGGGTTGCACACAATGAGGCCATGAAGAGTAATATAGTATAAAAGAAATAATGTAACAAGAGAACAAATAATACTAGCTGAAAAAAAAGAAAGTTACCTTAGAACACAGTAATGTACATACGGCCACCATTGTATCATCAGAGATTGAAGTTGATGGAAAAAGGGAGAAGCAGTGAAGTGTTTATACAAAAACAGATTTGGACCCGAGGTGCTGCATGGTGTGCGACTTTGAAAAAAAATGAGTTGCAGGGGCAAAAGTTGCATTCCTTGTCTCAGCGCAGAGTGGCGCGGTGGTGATCTGAGGCCGAGGGCCTGAACCGTTTGGGAAAGCGATTCTGGGATGCCAGGTTGCTCCTTCTGGATCTATTTTCTAAATCGTCCAGTTTTTGGATGATAAATTGATTAGTCTTGTTCTGGGATTGTTCCATGGCTTGCGCCTGGTAAAGCTCCTCTTCTGTACTATATAGACGATGCTCTAAGTAATTGAGTCTAGTAGTGTGTCCCCCTAGTTTACAGTCTTTTCCACAGATGCAGCTATCATGGGGGATAAGAGAGCGGCCACAGCTTGTGCTATGCGTTCTGTGGTGTTGTCCCCAGCTTGCTGTATGGGGTGTGCATACATTGATGAGGAGGGATGCTGTGTGGAAGAGGCCATGTAAGGGGGGATGTCACCCGGAGGAGTATTTGTGGCCGTTTTTGGGTCGTGCTGCGGGAGCCGAGGAGAGGAGCAGTCACTCCATGCGACATTGGAACCGGAATTGGGATCCTTTTCTAACTGCCTTATTTGCAGAATATTTTACTGGTTCATTATTCTACCATATACATGACTTCTCTTAATGAAGACTGTCACTGCTGACAGATGTATTGTCTATAGCAAAATCATGTAAGCAATTGTAAATAATTGTGAGAAGAAATATATTCTTTTTTTTTTTTATGAGTAATGAGTCATGCTAAATACAGATTGTTGACTACATAGTTTGTTCTTTTTTCAAGGACTAGATTTAAGCAGTGATAATGTAGCTATTTTCCTTCTTACAACTTCTTACATTTTAAAGCATTCTCAAGATACTAAAGATAAAAGTGACTTTTCCACACAGCTGAAATGTACAGAAACACCAAATAGATCTTTATCATCTCTGCCAAATTTCACAGTGATAATGTGGCATTTAAGTCTAATGAGATTTTTCATATAACTGAAATACAATGATGCAGAGGTGTAATTGCTGCAAATTTTTGAAACAAATAATAATTTTACCTGATCAGTTACATTAAATTGGGTATTTTGTCCTGAATTTTTACAAACGGCCCAAAAAAATAAATGACAGCAGGCATAGAAAGGTCAGCTGTAGATAAATAAAATTTACCCTTTCAGGTATTATTCTATTCAAGTTGAAGATGCTAGAGAAAAATCTGGTTTGTCGCTCACAAAGTAAATGCATTATGGGTACAGAACGCTATGTTCACGATTCTTGATTTGCACACACTGTATTTTGTCTTTTTTTAAACCTAATTAAAAGCCAAATAAAAACTATACTATCAAGCTAAATGGCAGTGCATCAGATTGTAGATATGTTTTACTGGAGTGACAGGGGCTTTGGGGAAAACAAAACAGCCACATTCTACGAAATCTTCAATGTACTTTAATCCTAATGAATCATTGGGGTTTGCACACTAAAGGAGTAGAAAAGATTCACCTAATTGATTAACTAAAATGAAACAATGTTGAATTTAAATATTCACTCATGTCACTCATTCACTCAGGGAAAATGAAAAAAAAAAAAAAAATACCCAGTAAAAAAAAAAAACTTAACCAGGAGGATGGGAGTTTGGACATTTTTATGTTTAAAGTAGAATTCAATTTTCTACTAAAGGAGTAGAAAATATTCACCTAATTGGTTAACAAAAATGAAACAATGTTGATTTTAAATATTCAGTCATGTCCAGGAAAAATGGAAAAAAAAAAACCCAGTAAAAAAATAAATAAAATGAACCAGGAGGATGGGAGTTTGGAATTTTTTATGTTTAAAGTAGGATCCAAGGCAAACCTAACTACTCTTAAATATGCTCCCTCCTCACTCCTAACACCCATTTTGACAAGCCTGTGTAAGAAAGATCTGTATACTTACCTATTTTTATACTTGTCTGGTTTGGTCATGTGATGGCTGACACAGGGGAGTGTCAGCCAGCAAGAGCTGCAGGGGAGAGGAGAGAGTGCATTTGGCAATGGCTGATAATGTCTGTTGGCCTGACATTAATCCCATCTGCTGTGACCACTATAGATCTGCCACCACTACCATCTCTTACTGGTCCCAATGCTTTAGTCTGTTGCAATGGTCATTTTAATTTGGCACACTTAATTTCTCTGCAGCTGTTTCTTAATTGCTAAAAATATAATATTTCTTGTAGAGTCCATTCTGTGCTTTGCATGAATACAGTATTCGTGTTCGGTTACAAAGTTTTGACACTATTACCAAAAACCTAGTTTTTCTGCTGATTTTTTCTGAAATAAAAATGAATCCGTTTTTCCTTTTTCCCTGATGCTTTCCTTCTAATTAAACTTAGGTGAAATAGTAGAGCTGCCATGAGACCCTCACCAGATTGTGAGAAGCATCAGAAGAATGCCCACTTAGTTTTCTTCTTTTTTTTTCAATGTTATGCTCTGCCATTGGTTGTACCATTATGACATTTCTACTTGAAGTGTATATTTTAATTTCATTCTATTTCTGTACAAAATTGTAACTAAAAATGTTAAATAAAAATTATTATGGATGAAAAAAAAAGTTTTGCTGGATAAATACTGCATTTGCCATTAATGATTGCAATTGCTTTACAGAGCATCTACATTATAATTGGACAACACTAAGGTGCGTATTTATAAAAAAATAAATGCCTGTCAAAGTTAGTACCATCTGGTGGCCAAATGCAGTATTTTCTTTTTCAATTCAATAAAAAACATTTGACCAGCACATGAAATCAGTGTTAATTTAGTCGCCTAAAATGACTAAAACATTTTAGTCGACTAAATGAATACTATTTTAGTCTACTAAAATACGACTAAAACTAAAAGCCATTTTAGTCAAAAGACTAAAATGAGACTAAAACTAAAATGCCATTTTAGTCAAAAGACTATGACTACAACTAAATTGCAATTACTGAAATCGAGATTTTAGTCGACTAGAACGTAGGACATTTTAGTCTACTAAAATGTACTGGAGATTTAGTCGACTAAAACTAAAACAATTGCAGAAGACTAAAATGGGACTAAAACTAAAATGCCATTTTAGTCCTAAGACTAAAATTAACACTGCATGAAATAACCTAATAACAATAATTTTTGCCCCATTTGCACATAACGAATATACATGTACCTTTTACTGTGTAATTTGCTATGCAATATTTAAATTACACCCCTTATTGTTTCTGAATGCTACTTCTTAGCTTTCATGCTGTTTTTCGACCTACTTAAATGCACTGGCACAGTCCCAAATTTTATTGGATACACACTAAAGTAGTGTAGCCTAACAGTAATGTGTTAAATATAACCCCTTCCCGCCGAGCGTACGCAGATGTGCGTACTCGGCTTCCAGGGGGTATACCAGGATGATGCCCGTCACTTCCCGTTTACTCGGCTGCCAATGGCACCGGTTTAAAAAAAATATCCGGTATTCAGAATCGCCGTTTTCGGCGATCTGAATACATTGAAGTGTGAAGGAGGGATGGGGGGTCTTTTAGACCCCCCATCCCTCCATAAAGAGTACCTGTCACCGCCTATTACTGTCACAAGGGATGTTTACATTCCTTGTGACAGCAATAAAAGTGATCAAATTTATTTATTTTTTTTAAAAACAATTTAGTCATTTTAAAATAAATAAAATAGCTTGCGAAGCAAAGAAAACGCATATGGATGTCGCGCCCGTGTATGTAAACGGTGTTCAAATCACACATGTGAGGTATCGCCGCGATCGTCAGAGCGAGAGCAATAATTCTAGCACTAGACCTCCTCTGTAACGCTAACCTGGTAACCGTAAAAATTTTTTAAAGCGTCTCCTATTGAGATTTTTAGGTACTGTACTTTGTCGTCTATCCACAAGAGCGTGCAATTATAAAGTGTGTCATGTTTGGTATCTATTTACTCGGCGTAACATTATCTTTCACATTATGCAAAAAAATGGGATAATTTTACTGTTTTTTTTTTTTTTAATTCATGAAAGTGTCCCTTTTCTCAAAAAGTTGCATTTAAAACACCGCTGCGCAAATACCGTGTGACATAAAATATTGCAACAATCACCGTTTTATTCTCTAGAGTCTCTGCTAAAAATATATATATAATGTTTGGGGGTTCCAAGTAATTTTCTAGAAAAAAATATGGATTTTAACTTGTAAACACCAAATGCCAAAAATAGGCTTAGTCATGAAAGGGATAAACCACTATTCTCACTCTCTAATTCTGACATTTGTAGCCTTAAAACTTTTTAAACTTCTTAAAATCTGTGCTGATAATTCCTACAACATTTTTCTCATTTGTAATAAAAGCTCTAATCTGCCTCCCCGCCCACCCCCCCCCCCCCCCCCCCAACCACTTTCAGACCAGATCATTTTGCTGGCTTAAGACCAGACCACTTTTTGGGATTCGGCACTGCGTCGCTTTAACTGACAATTGCATGCTCGTGCGGCGTGGCTCCCAAACAAAATTTACATCCTTTTTCTCACAAAAAGAGCTTTCTTTTGGTCGTATTTGATCACCCCTGCGGTTTTTATTTTTTGCGCTATAAACAAAAATAGAGAGACAATTTTGAAAAAAACACATTATTTTTTACTTTTTGTTATAATAAATATTCCCCAAAAATATATAAAAAAACATTTTTTTCCCTCAGTTTAGGCTGATACATATTCTATTACATATTTTTGGTTAAAAAAATGCAATAAGCGATTATTGATTGGTTTGCGCAAAATTTATAGCGTTTACAAAATAGGGAATAGTTTTATGGCATTTTTATTAATCTTTTTTTTTTACTAGTAATGGTGGCGATCAGCGATTTTTATTGTTACTGCGACATTATGGCGGACACATCGGACATTTTTGACACATTTTTGGGACCATTATCATTTATACAGCAATCAGTGCTATACAAATGCACTAATTCCTGTGTAAATGACACTGGCAGTGAAGGGGTTAACCAGGGGTTGGCAGTGTAGGGGTTAAGTGTTCCTAGGGGCGTGTTACTAACTGTGGGGGGCTGGGCTGTGGAGCAGAGATCAGTGTCACTTGTTGCTAGGCAGAACGGGGAGATGCCATTGTAAACAGTATCTCCCCGTTTTGCCTAGCAACAAGTGACACTGATCTCTGCTCCACAGCCCAGCCTCCCACAGTTAGTAACACTCCTCCCCGTGAGATGATCGTGGGTATCCCCGCGGTGATCAAGTCTGCGGGACCCGTGACCGGACTCACGGGGGTCCCGACCACCACACGAGCATGCCGGCGGCGCACACGCGATGGCAGGGCAGCAAGTAGACGTACCTGTA
Source organism: Lithobates pipiens (assembly GCF_037356315.1). NCBI lineage: Eukaryota > Metazoa > Chordata > Amphibia > Anura > Ranidae > Lithobates > Lithobates pipiens. The sequence continues at coordinate 29,504,476 of NW_027507787.1, forward strand.
TGGACATACCTGTACGGCAATTTGCCTGCCCGTGCCATTCTGCCGACGTACATCGCTGTGCGCCGGGTGGGAAGTGGTTAAATTGCCTCCTATGAAAAAAAAGAAACATTCTGTACAGTAAATCTGTTTGTTAGTTTTTTTTCAATTATGTGTCACAAATAAGTTTAATTGATTATTTTTGACTGAAATATGATTTCTCTCATCGTCTAAAATGAAATTATATTAAACAAGGAATTATTTTCAATTTTGTATATATTGTCTCAGAAAAATTACATTTCAATTGAATAATAATAACAGAATAAAAAACAGAATAAAATATGTTAAATTTGATATAGTGTCTAAGAAAGCATACATTTTCAGTTATTTTTGCAGGCTGAAAATGTCACGTGTCCTTGAAAAATAATACAGTTTCATGTAATTTTTCAGACTGAATAAATGCCTACTCTCTGCCTTCAAAATTGCCTTACATTTAAAAAAGGATGAGAGTAGATGCAGAATGGCACGGGCAGGCATTTTGGCGTACAGGTACGTCCAATCTTTATTGCTGCCCTGCCATCGCGAGTGCGCCGGTCGGGACCCCCGTGAGTCCGGTCGCGGGTCCCGCGGACTCAATCGCCGCGGGCATACCTGCGATCATCTCACGGGTGGCTGAATGGAGAAATGCTGTTGTAAACAGCATTTCCCCATTCTGCCTAGCAACTAGTGACACTGATCTCTGCTCCATGTGATTGGAGCAGAGATCAGTGTTCACTAAATGAAAGCCCAGCCCCCCACAGTTAGTAACACACCCCTAGGAACACTTAACCCCTACACTGCCACCCACTGGTTAACCCCTTTACTGCCAGTGTCATTTACACAGGAATCACTGCATTTATATAGCAGTGATTGCTGTATAAATGACAATGGTCCCAAAAATGTGTGAAAAATGTCCGATGTGTCCGCCATAATGTCACAGTCACAATAAAAATCGCTGATCACCGCCAAAACTAGTAAAAAAAAAAATATTAATAAAAATGCCATAAAACTATCCCCTATTTTGTAAACACTATAACTTTTGCGCAAACCAATCAATAATTGCTTATTGCGATTTTTTTTTTTACCAAAAATATGTAGAAGAATACGTATCAGCCTAAACTGAAGGAAAAAAATGTTTTTTTTTTATATATTTTTGGGGGATATTTATTATAACAAAAAGTAAAAAATAATGTGTTTTTTTCAAAATTGTCGCTCTATTTTTGTTTATAGCGCAAAAAATAAAAACCGCAGGGGTGATCAAATACCACCAAAAGAAAGCTCTATTTGTGGGAAAAAAGGACGCCAATTTTGTTTTGGAGCCACGTCGCATGACCACGCAATTGTCAGTTAAAGCGACGCAGTGCCGAATCGCAAAAAGTGGTCTGGTCTTTGACCAGCAAAATAGTCCGGGGCTAAAGTGGTTAAATATGATGAGATTCTATTAAAAAAAATAAGTAGAATTTGTAAAATCTGTGTCTGATACATTTAATACAGTTTTATGTAATATTTCCTGCTAAAATATGTATACTCCCTGCCTACAAATTTGCCTCCTATTGATAAGGGTAAGACTCTCCACAACAAGTCAGAGTAATTGTTATATTCTGTCTCCACAAACATACAGCCCAATTTTAGATTTATTAATGAAATTTGCCTGCTTTCTCCACTCAGAAATAGTGGCCTATACAAATGGGTTTGAAAGGTTTGCAACATCGTAACATTGGTTTGTCTAAAATTTTAATGAAAAAGAAAGACATTTGTTATGTCTGGATGCAATCTGCCTGCTCAATCCCTCAGAAATTGCAGATTATCCATGATGCCCAAAAGGTGTTCTTGAAACTGCTAAAATGTTTCTGTATTCAATTAAAATAAAAACAGAAAGCAATCTGCTGCTCGCTCTACTTTTAAACTATTGTATACAAAAGTGAATAGAAGCTGTACTGCAATCTGTATTTTTCCTCTTGTGTTTGGAAAAAATAACCCAATTTTTTATTGTAAGATGCAATGTCTTTGCTCTCTGACTCACATATAACAGTCTATCCAAACAAATCTAAAAGCTGTGGTGAAAATCTGTTTAAAATTTACCAGAGTAACCCAGCCAGCGCAGAGACTCACCCCACAGGACTCCCTGATGTGCTTCACTTCACTTACCCAGATGTAAGTGCTTTTATGCCTTGTTTAATAAATGTCATACAGTTTACATCAGCGGCGCTTCTATCTTTGTTTACAATTATTATCCATAAGACATGACTCCAAAGCAAGTGGAGGCTCAGCAAGTTCTGTAACTACTGTTGACACTTGCCAATTGTGTATCTCTTAAATGTGCATCTTAATGGAAATGAAAAACAGGGTCTGGCGTTATACGAAGTAAAACTAGAGCTATAGGCAAAACTTTTTTTTCATTTTGGATAGAGTAAGTTTTTTCTTGCCATCTGTGCCCCATTATGAAGATTTCTCATCACTTTCTGTCCCATAGCCAAACAGGAAGTGAGAGGAAATTCCTGCAAATTCCTGCAAATTAATGTAATTCCTTGGGGACCCCCAGGTCACCAGAACTAGTGTCCCCATTGGAAGATTTCCCCTCTTTTACTTTTCTGGGGACAACCCGAAATTTGGAATTTTCTTTTACTTTCACCTTCAATGATAATGGTAAACAGGACAAATAGAGAGGGGGGAATCTTCTTAAAGGGGGCACAGAGAGAAAAAAAAAACTGACAGGGAGTCTAGTTCCTCTCCTCTTCAATACAAAACAAAAGTTTTGCCTTTAGTTTAGTTATACTTTAAATTGGAATTTAAAAAAGATAATCAGCAATCTTAATGAGTAGCTGTCTTTGCACCAGGCCAAATTCACAAAAAAAAAAAAGTAATGAATTAATTAGAGGTGAACATTGAAAGACTGAAATTGTTTCAGATTTTTCCAGTCTTTGAAGAATCGTACCATTTATAATTTAGGATTGATTAAATTCCTAAAATTCCTAAAATTTGTGATTCTCTACATATCAGACCAAATTTGTAGGCCAATATTCAAGAGAATGTGTGAATCCCTGATTTAATCATCTGTATCTGTAAGGGGGGTCCCTTCCGATCGATCCCTTACACTGTTTGTTGGGTCTCCCTATCCCAGGCCTACCTAAAAATACAAACCAGCTGATCTCCTATATTCTATTAGCTGCTAAGAGGCTTATCCCGTTATGCTGGTTGTCTGGCGCAGAGCAAGGTATCCTATATAGTACAATAATATTTTAAAAGCATGTACAGTAAAACATGAACTGAATTTGAAAAACTGCATTGAATTTATCATGTATTCATTATTTTCTTACAATTGTGGCGACAGCGGTGTATGGGTAAACTTGATATGTTATTCAATAGATAGTTATGATTTTACATGGCATTTATTTTTTCGACATTTCAAGTATTTTATTCCTATCAATAAAACCTATATAAATTGCTAGAAAAAGGTTTGTTGCCCAGCAACATGTTTTCATTGTCAAAGTTTTCCATCCATGACGCAGGTATAATGAGTTTATTTTGACACCTTTTAGAAACTAGATCATTTAAAATAACAAATTGACTATATGTGTAATTTATGGTCATTAAAATAAATGTTGTCATCTTTTTTGGACTACTGAAGTTAAAAAAAAATCTGGATTTTGTCTTCTCATAGACATTATTCTGCGTAATGTCTGGGCTCGCAAGGAACATTGGCAGGCAATTGTTACACAAATATAGCTCTAATTTTTCTACATTTTTAAAAAATTTGTACATTTTTAGATGTCACCAGAATAGAAACAGAGAGAAAATCTTTCAGTGGAGACTAAATAAAATAGTGCTGCTACCCCACAATAGCCCTTTATGATAAACATGATGAGATAGAGACTTATGTGCTCCGATGGCCCCAGTACATCCAAACGCCCAATCAAATAGAAAAAAAATCCAGCACCACAATGTCTCAAAAATAAAACATGCAAATTTATTAAGCCGGAGCTCCAGGCTCCTTCAGAAAAGATTAACCACTTAAGGACTGAGCTTCTTTCTGAAATTTGTTGTTTACAAGTTAAAAACATTTTTTTTGCTAGAAAATTACTTAGAACCCCCAAACATTATACATTTTTTTCTAATACCCTAGAGAATAAAATGGGGGTCGTTGCAATACTTTCTGTTACACTGTATTTGTGCAGCGGTCTTACAAGCGCACTTTTTTTGGACAAAAATATACTTTTTTTTAATTAAAAAATAAGACAACAGTAAAGTAATGCCAATTTTTTTTATATTGTGAAAGATAATGTTATGCCGAGTAAATTGATATCCAACATGTCATGCTTCAAAATTGCGCCCGCTCGTGGAATGGCGACAAACTTTTACCCTTAAAAATCTCCAAAGGCAACATTTAAAAAATTCTACAGGTTGCATGTTTTAAGTTATAGAGGTCTAGGACTAGAATTAATATTCTCACTCTAGCGATCGTGGGGATACCTCACATGTATGGTTTGAACATTGTTTTCATATGCGGATGCTAGTCACGCTTGTGTTCACTTGTGCACGTGAGCTCGTCGGGACGGGGCATGTTCAAAAAAAAGTTTTTTTCTTATTTATTTTACCTTTATTTACATTTTTTTACACTGTTTCAATAAAAAAGTGTCACTTTTATTCTTATTACAAGGGATGTAAACATCCCTTGTAATAGAAAAAAGCATGACAGGACTTCTAAACCGGTTCCCGACCGGCACTTGCCGATGTACGTTGGCAGAATGGGATGGCTGGGCAAATGGGCGTACCTGTACGTCCCTTTAAATTTGCCGCAGTGCCATCGCATTCGCGCCATGCACGCAGACCGGGACCTCCATGAGTCGAATCATGGGTCCCACGGACTCAATGATCGCGGGGATACCCGCGATCGTTTCACAGAGAGGATGAACGGGGAGATGCTAATGTAAACAAGCATCTCCCCGTTCTGCCTAGTGACAGTATCACTGATCATAGCTCCCTGTGATCGGGAGCTATGATCAGTGATGTGTCACAGCTAGCCCACCCCCCTACAGTTAGAAACACCCCCAGGACACACTTAACTCCTCCAGTGCCACCTAGTGTTAACCCCTTCACTGCCAGTCACATTTACACAGTAATCAATGCAATTTTAATCGCATTTATCGCTGTATGAATGTGAATGGTCCCAAAATCATGCCAAAATTGTCCAACGTGTCTGCCATAATGTCGTAGTCACGATAAAAATTGCTGATCGCCGCCATTACTAGTAAAAAAAAAAAAATATTAATAAAAATACCATAAATCTATCCCCTATTTTGTAGACGCTATAAGTTTTGCGCAAAACAATCAATAAACGCTTATTGCAGAGTGCAGGGGGTGAAGTGGGTGCAGTGTGCAGGGGGGTAATGTGGGTGCAGGGGGTGCAGAGTGCAGGGGGTGAAGTGGGTGCAGCGTGCAGGGGGTAATGTGGGTGCAGGGGGTGCAAAGTGCAGGGGCTGGGATGGGTGCAGAGTGCAGGGGGTGAGGTGGGTACAGTGTGCAGGGGCTGAGGTGGGTGCAGAGTTCAGGGGGTGAGGGGGGTGCAGAGTTCAGAGGGTGAGGTGGGTGCAGAGTTCAGAGGGTGAGGTGGGTGCAGAGTGCAGGGGGTGAGGTGGGTGCAGAGTGCAGGGGGTGAGGTGGGTGCAGCGTGCAGGGGGTGAGGTGGGAGCAGAGTGCAGGAATGCATGGCTCTCCTCCCCTCCAGATTCCAGTACAGAGCTCCACACTCCACTCTCCTCCAAGTACAAGGCAAAACTCTCCTCCCTCAAAGATCCCCCCCTCCCCATTCCAGCACAGAGTTTTCCTCTGTCCCAAATGTTACTCACAGCATGTTGTCCAATCCTCCGATGTCCGTGTAGCATGCCAGTTTGAGGCAGCTTCCCCTGTGCTGATTCCCCATCCCCTTCCTCTGTCCTCTGCTCTCATAGAGCGTGTGTACACCAAAATGATCAGAGCGGCCGCCTGAGAGGAGCACTGTCACTTGGAAATACACAAGCAACAATTGTATACTTCCAAATGACATTAGCAGAAGCAGCCAGCATGCGACCAGTACCGGAGGTGGCCGAACTCCGGTAGGTAGCGCGGGGCTCAGGAGGCAGGCAGCACAGGGTCCCCCAACAATGACAGGGCCCTGGGCAGCTGCTCCTTTTGCCCCACGTTAAAGATGGCCCTGGATATCCTCCTTCAAAGTACCAAAGTATAACAAGGGTGAGTGGTCCGGAAGTGGTTAAATGTCAGCAGCTACGAATACTGTAACTGCTGACTTTTAATATTAGGACACTTACCTGTCCACAAATCCAGCAGTGTCTTCACCCGAGTTGATTTTTCAATCAGATCTCAGGTGCTGCCGCTGCCATCTTGGCTATGAGAAACCTTGCAGACTCACAGCTGGACCCCTACTGTGAATGCGTGATGCGTGCTGTGCTTTGTGAATGGTCTGGCGGCGGGGGAAGGAGGAGTGGGGTTTAAATCCTTCCCTGCTCTATCCAAAATAGAAAAGTATTTGGTTATATATATGTTTTAAAGCTTCTGTTTTGCAAATTCCCAGACCGCAAATTGGGACCATAGTCATAACACTATGGGGCTGATGTACGAAAACTGGAAAGTACAAAATCAGGTGCAGCCCTGCATAGAAACCAATCAGCTTCCAGAATATTTTGTCAAAGCCACTTGTCAACCACTTGCATTACATTTACTGCTGGAGGGCGGCTCCTGAAGCAGTGCTCATGCTCCCTGTGTGCCACCTTCCACCACACACAGTGGATTGCGGTGCTCAGTATCAGGCCACTGTGAGTGGCCTAGATACTATGTGATCACTATGTAATCACATGACAAGTAGTAAACAAGAGTCATAAATGAAATCCATTCATAACATCATTGTTTACTACTTTCTGTGATTGGTCACCGGTATTCACATGGTACCTGGACCAATCGTAGCACCCTGTGCAGTGGCTTAACTAGAACCTTCAGGGCCCCGATGCAAGAAACCATGGAGGCCCCCCCTCCAGACCTCCGGACAGGGCTCTTTTCTCTGAGCCCGATGGTGGAACACCAGGGCCCAGTCCCAAGTGGGTGGCCGTATATAAAGGAACCGATTTCTCCATTTCCCCCTGCTTCTCCTCCTCTCCCCCCCAGGGGCATTCAGCGGCTGCAGGAGGAAAATGGAGAGATTGGTTCCTCTATATCAGTGTTTCACAATCTTTTTCCAGTCAGGGCACCCTTGAAGTACACCCCTAGGTGAATGGGGCTGCACTCCAACCCCCCTGTAACTGTGTGCACTGCATGCAGTTGCAGCATAGTGATGATGCATTTAAGGATTTAAAACAGGTGGTCAGTAGGCAACATATTGCCTCTCTACCGGCTGTCAAATGCCTCTGAAAAGTGATCTGAACATGGATCGCTTTTCTGAGAAACAGCATTTTACATAAAATGTGCATACATACATATAAACACACACACTCACACAAATATAATTATATATATATACACACATATATATAAAAACACACACATATATAAAATTTGCACATATGCACACACATATAAACCAGTGGCAGCTGGTGCTCAAAATTTTTAGGGGGGCACAAGCAAACTGAAAAATTCAGAAAAAAACATAAATTACAGCCACTGTGCCCATCAAATGCAGCCACTGTACCATCAAACGCCACCACTGTGCCATCAAATGTCACCACTGTGCCCATCAAACTCTGCCGCTGTGCCATCAAACTCTGCCGCTGTGCCCATCAAATGCCACCAGTGTGCCCATCAAATGCTACCAGTGTGCCCATCAAATGCTGCCAGTGGACCCATCAAATGCTGCCACTGTGCCCATCAACCTCTGCCACTGTGGCCATCAAATGGCGCCACTGTGCACATCAAATGCTGTTGGTGTTCCCATCAAACGCTGCCACTGTAAATCCCCACTGCCCGCTCTCTGTCTGCCTGCCACTTATCCTGTCTTGGTGGGGCAGCGGGTAACGGCCATGAGCGGGGTCCTCTATGCATCTCCTGCCATCCTCATCTCCCATCCTCTCCTCCTGATAGGCGTCCAATAGCTGCGCCTATCGTTTCAGCCAATCAGGTGATGGGTAACAGACCTGATTGGTGGAGAGGCGGTTCAGTGTTAGGAAAGTGAATATTAATTCACTTTTTCTAACACATCTGGGTGGACTGTGAGCATCAAGCATGGTGATTGCAGTTCACCTATTTTGAAGCCTATTAGAGCCTATGGCTCTAATCAGGTGCTGCAAAAACACCCCGCGCTGCTGTATTTCAGGCGCCCGGCGCCCCAAAAGGGACCAGACACCTAAATATGGGGGTGGCAGCGGTGGCCATGGATAGATTCATGCTATGCTATGCATGAATCTATCCATTGGTCATAGAGGGGGTGGCTAGAAAGAGGGGGTGGTACCTGTGTGCCCTTTTGGATGCACCGCCACTGATAAACACATGCACATTCACATACATACATATGGATCTTGATTATAGGTTATTGGCGCTACCTCCGACTATTTATTTTCAAAAAATATATATTTTAAAACTTTATATCAATCACCTAAGCCTGTCCCCAAGGACTACGTGAATTAAACCCGTGTTCAGTGTTATATCTCAGCTACACCCTATTTATCCAACACCTTAACCTCAACCAAAGGTGATTATGCACCACTTTATATCACCTATCATAGGTGAACTAGCAACACTTATTTTTTGTTTTACATAAAGTTTCATTAATAGCCAAAAAATCCTGATCAAAAAAATAATAATAAATAAAACCTCTAACACCAAAAACAAGAAGCCAAAAAAACAAAAAAGCAAAAAACCAAAAAGCAAAAGACCAACAGACCTCCGTGATACCTTAAACTAATTCACAGTGTTAAGGCCTCCCCCTAAATTGGGAAAAAAAACTGCCTCCAATTTACATACAAATCACTTGTGCTAGTTATTAAATACACTAAAATCCCCCTACGTTAATTTTTGTGAAAGGAATATATAAAAAGTTTCCTCATGCAATAATATCCAATATAGGAATTGAAACTATGAGCAAAATTCAAAAAACAAAAGAATGTGAAAAATACAATTACATCCAATGATATATGCACCGATCCAAAAAAATAAAAAATGTGAAAGAGTCAATGAAAACAATATATATAAAAAATATCAAAAATGAAAAAATATATATCATAAAAATATTTTAGTCCACAGTGAATCTTCTATCAAATATCCCAATGTGCAATTGTGCCACTTCAAGATACAGGAAAGGTGACTTTCGTGAGAGTGCCTGCGCTTTATTGGTGACTTTTGTGCTTGTTCCCCCTCAAGGGTCCCCACTCACCAGATCCATTCACCCCCTAAGGGGTTATACGCCTATAATCTGTATCCCGTTTGTTCGGAGATTCCACCATCCAATTGTGTCTTCAGCGGGTCCTCCTCAGGATTTTTTTAGGAGATGCAAGTAAGTCCTTATATCCGCTAGTGGTTCCTCAAAGGAAAGAAAATTCCCTCATGGTGTAGTATTTTTGATTATAATTGTGGGAGAGGGGGGAGCAGTCTGATATTCTTCTTTAATAAAAAGGTATTTTTAGTTGTGTAGAAATAGTAGGAGACTAATAGCCACTTAAAAATACTTTATTACAAAAAAACTTTTTCTATAAAAACTTTTTTACAACGCTCTGTGCAAAAAAGTTTTTTTTATGAAAAAATGCAGTCTGAAAAACCATGCATCAACATATAACACCGTATATATATTTGTATTATACAGCTCAAGAAAGATGCAGCAAACCTTTTCAATAATAAAAAATAAAAAATATAGTTTAAAATATAAAAAAATGAAAAACAAAACAAAAATGAAACATAGATTACAAAAAAATATATAAAATATATATGTACCAAAAAAACACAAATTATAAAAATCAAAATCAAAATCAAAATCAAAATCAAAAATCCCTGCCAGGGATGTTTACACAGTAATCAGTGCATTTTTATAGCACTGATCGCTGTATAAATGTCAATGGTCCCAAAAATGTGTCAAAATTGTGTCCAATCTCTCCACCATAATGTTGCAGTCCCACTAAAAATCACTGATCATCGCCATTACTAGCAAAAAAAAAAAATAATAATAATAATAATAATAAAAATGCCATCAATATTTCCCCTATTTTGTAGACAGTATAACTTTTGCGCAAGCCAATCAATATACACTTATTGCGATTTTTAATACCAAAAATTTGTAGGAGAATACATATCGGCCTAAACTGAGGTACACATTTGCTTATTTTTTGTTTATAGCGCAAAAAATAAAAACCGCAGAGATGATCAAAAACCACCAAAAGAAAGCTCTATTTGTGGGAAAAAAAAGACATCAATTTTTTTGGGTACATCGGCGCATGACTGCGCAATTGTCAGTAAAAAAATGGCCTGGTCATTGAGCAGCCAAATCTTCCAGGGCTGAAGTGGTTAAAAAAAATGACAAAAAATATATTTTTAAATTTCTTTACATAATGTCACCAGTCAGTATCCCTGATCACTGTCAGGAGTCATATGATGACACTGTATTGCACTGGTGATAGCATGTAAAAGACAATTGTGAAAAAAAAACTAATTTAATTCAATTTCTTAATTTTTCCAAAAAAATTATTACAAAAAATTACAACTTCAAAAAACTTGCCATGGCTCTAAATACCTCAGACTGTCTAGTTTTCAAAAAGAGGTCATCTGAGGAATATTTGTACTGTTCTGGCATTTTAGGGCCTCAAGAAATGGGATAAGCAGGCAGTACATTAGGGTTGATGAATTTTCACATTTCCTGACAGGCTCCATGGCAGCAAACGTTTGGGTAGCCCTGCCCTCAATCCTACCCCATAGGACTCAACTCCCATATATTCTCAGGGTGAGCCATAGGCCGTGTTCCTTTTTTGTCCTCCTCACTCATAGGACCAATTGTGTATGAAGTTTTCCCACCTTTTGGAAATATTGGCAGTCGGGTCTCGTGGGGGATCCAGAAGTCTTCCAGGATGCCATAGACCTCCTCTGTAACTCAAAACTTGCAACCTGTAGAATTTTGTAAACGTCACCTATTGACATTTAAAAAAAAAAAAAAAAAAAAAAAAAAAAAAAAAATATATATATATATATATATATATATATATATATATATATATATATATATATATATATATATATATATGTTTGGGGGTTCTAAGTAATTATCTAGCAAAAAAAAATGTTTTTAACTTGTAAACACCAAATCTCAGAAAGAGGCTTGGTCCTTAAGCGGTTAATTGTGCTCAATGCAGATATAAGCAGCTGCGTTTCTGCCAATGGGATCTGGTTTGCCCTGTGGATACATCAATTGCCCTGTGGAAAAGGTATAGGTTATGTGAGTATGTTTGGCTTGAGGTCAGCAGCCTTTCCGTTATAGATACCTTAGTTTGTTGACTTTTACACTTTTACAGACTACATAATATACACTGATTTGGGGTATTTTTTACAAAATAAATGTAGCCTAAATTTATGAAGAAAGATTATTCGCTTGCAAATTATATATATTATATATATATTATATATATATATTATAAGAAAAATATGTGTTTTTAATTTTTTTTTTTATTTCTAAATCAACAAATTGAAAACCGAGAGGTGATTAAATACCACCAAAGAAAGCTCTATTTGCGTAAAAACGTAATTTGTATACAGTGTTGCATGACCGAGCAATCGAATGTAGCACAGTGCTGAATAGCAAAAAAGGCTCTATTCATGAAAGGGGTAAAACCTTCAGGAGGTCAGGTGGTTATTTATTTTAACAAACTGAAGTTAGAAGTGATTGGCTACCACGCACAGCTGCACTCGATTTTGCACTCTGCGGAGTGCAAAATTGCGTAACAAAGTACAATGAGAAAAACTTTCAGGCCATATCAAAAATGTAAGCATAGGTGGATTTTGGGTGCCGTCAGACACCATGGCATAGAACTTACACATTAGTTGTGCGCACTGAACACACAGATATATTCTTTTTTTATATGCAGTGCTTTGCATTTGCTGCAGGGAGCTACAAGGGAAACTCTGAGTGTGACATTAAATACAATTTTAAAGTGAACCTCTGACGTGAAAATTGAATAAAGCATATCCCCTTCTATAGTGTATACTTGTTTTAATTTAAAGCACTGAGTATGATTTCTGTCTACATTCTGGTTCCTCACTATCTGCATGAGTTGTTTCTGACAGGCTATGTGGACTCGAGGGGATGGGAGCCCCCACACATAGCCTGTGATTGACAGCCTCTGCTGTGCATGTTACCCTATGGGATTGCGTACAAGGGGCCCTGACGTAGCAAAGCAGCCCCAAACCATGATGTCCCCACCACCATACTTCCCAGTTGGGATGAGGTTTTGATGTTTGTGTGCTGTGCCTCTTTTTCTCCACACATAGTGTTATGTGTGTTTCTTCCAAACAACTCAACTTTGGTTTCATCTGTCCACAGAATATTTTGCCAGTACTGCTTTGGAACATCCAGGTGCTCTTGTGCAAACTGTAAACATGCAGCAATGTTTTTTTTGGACAGCAGTGGCTTTCTCTGTGGTATCCTCCCATGAAGTCCATTCTTGTTTAGTGTTTTACATATCGTAGATTCGCTAACAAGGATGTTAGCATATGCCAGAGACTTTTGTAAGTCTTTAGCTGACACTGATTCTTCTTCACCTCATTGAGCAGTCTGCGCTGTGCTCTTGCAGTCATCTTTACAGGAAGCCCACTCCTAGGGAGAGTAGCAGCAGTGCTGAACTTTCTCAGTTTATAGACAATTTGTCTTAGCCCTTGTACACACGGTCGGAGATTCCGACAACCAAATCCAGATTTTGTCGGTCGGATTTTGTCAGACGGATCTTGTCCGAAACTGTTGCACACACACGGACAAAGTTGTCGGAAAATCCGATCGTTCAGAACGTGATGACATCATTTTGTTACGATGGGACTACGTTCAGGCTAGTAGCCAATAGCTTTGATGTAGGAATTTGATCTGAGCATGCGTGGCACTTTGTCCGATCGGAATTCTCTACACATGATCGGAGTATGTCCGATCGGAGCATTCTGTCGGAAAATATTTCCGGCAAGTTGGAAAATTTGGTCCGACGAATATTCCAATGGAAACAGTCCGATGCAGACCACACACAGTCGGAATATCCGATAAAACGCTCCGATTGGACACATTCCGTCTGAATCTCCGATCGTGTGTACAAGGGCTTACCGTGGACTGATGAACAGCAAAGCTTTTGGAGATACTTTTGTAACTCTTTCCAGTTTTATGCAAGTCAACAATTCTTAATAGTAGGTCTTCTGAGAGCTCTTTTGTGTGAGGCACCATTCACATGAGGCAATGCTTCTTGTAAAAAGCACACCCAGAACTGGTTTGTGTTTTTTTTATAGGGCAGGGCAGCTGTAACCAACACCTCCAATCTCATCTTATTGATTGGACTCCAGTTGGCTGACACCTCACTCCAATTAGCTCTTGGGAGATCTCATTAGTCTAGGGGTTCACATACTTTTTCTACCTGCACTGTGAATGTTTAAATGTTGTGTTCAATAAAAACATAGTAACATTTTAATATTTGTGTGTTATTAGTTTAAGCAGACTGTGGTTGTTTTCTGTTGTGACTTAGATGAAGATCAGATCACATTTTATGATCAATTTGTGCAGAAATCCATATCATTCCAAAAGGGTTCACATACTTTTTTTTGCAACTGTATATACAGTATAATGTATATGATGTATATGACACAAGCCTATGTACATAAATGCAGCCACTAAATAAAACAGAAATATACACGTAAGTTAAAAAAATCCTTAGTCCATATAGACAAAGTTCCAACACTCAAAGCAGCTCTCCAATCAAATAAATGAAGTATGACCAGCATCCACCTGTAAAAACAAAAGAAATCGTAGTATGTTGATAGGTGATGGTACAGTTCAATTGATAGGTGAAGGATTCTACTTCACCACTTGCTTCCTGTCACATAGCAAAATAAGGGCGGTAAAGTGGTTTCAATATTCTGACTGAGGCCACGCATCTCGGCGATCGTTGTTGCGGTGTGTCAGTCTGACACGCCACAACTCTGATCTAGGTAAAGAGTCTCTGATGGAAACTCTTTACTACGTGATCAGCTGTGTCCAATCACGGCAGATCATGATGTAAACAGGAAGAGGCGGTGATTGGCTTTTTATCACTCTCATCTGTCAGATGTGAGTAGAGGAGAGCCGATTGGCTGCTCCCCTGACAGGGGGGTCTGTGATGATTGTTTATCAGCGCAGCCCCCCGAGGATGCCCCCACTGGACCACCAGGGACGCCACCAGACCACCAGGGATGCCACCAGACAACCAGGGATGCCCACCACCAGGTATGCCAACCTAGACCACCAGGGATGTCAATATGTGCCCACAATGGATGCCAATCAGTGCCCAAAATGGATGCCAATCAGTGCCCACAATGGACATCACTGATTGGCAGGCATTGTTGTTTGGCACTGATTGGCATCCATCAGTACATCACGTATCGCCACCTATCCACACCCATCCGTGCTGTCTGAGTGCCCATCCATGCCACATATCAGTGCCACCTATCAGTGCCCATCAGTACCCCGATAGTGCCGCATATTAGTGGCCATCATCAGTGCCCATCAATGCCACATCATTGGTGCCACCTCATAGGTGCCCATATGTGCCTCCTTATCAGTGCCCGTCAGTGCAGCCCCATCAGTGCCCATCAGTGAAGGAGAAAACATACTTATTTACAAAGTTTTGTAACTGAAACAAAAAAAACATATATTTTTTTCAACATTTTCAGTCTTTTTTTATTTGTTTAGCAGAAAAAAAAAATCCCTGAGGTGATCAAATACCACCAAAAGAAATCTCTATTTGTGGGAACAAAATGATAAAAATTTAGTTGGGTACAGTGTAGCATGACTGCGCAATTGTCATTCAAAGTGCAATAGAGCTGAAAGCTGAAAATTGGTCTGGCAGGAAGGTGTATAAGTGCCCTGTATTGAAGTGGTTAATGATTGATAGGGATATACCATCCACCACACCACGTGAAACACACTCCCCTAGGGGTTTACACTCACAAACCTTGAACACACCATGTGTCTGCCGTCCGGTTATCTCAAACAGCTCATCGTCCAGGGTGGTTTAGTCATGTAAAAAAAGGCTCCACATAGTGTGATACCATTTAAAAAAATTATTCAAGATGACCATCCCCATAAAACCACACTTACATGACATAAATTGTAACAGGCATTTGGTTGAATAATCAAACTGTGTGTTATCACCAATCG
This sequence comes from Lithobates pipiens, assembly GCF_037356315.1. Lineage (NCBI taxonomy): Eukaryota > Metazoa > Chordata > Amphibia > Anura > Ranidae > Lithobates > Lithobates pipiens. The sequence continues at coordinate 29,519,831 of NW_027507787.1, forward strand.
GTATGGAATGCCATCTGCCATCTTCTGCATCCACTGCCTTGAAAGTATCTGGCTTTTCCTTCCTGGTAGTGACACACACAGGTCACTTCCGGTCGCCGTAAGGTCATGCTCCGACGCGTTTTGTCATCACGACTCTCATAGTTTGTAGACGCTATAGCTTTTGCGTAAACCAATCAATATACGCTTATTGGAATTTTTTAACAAAAGTATGTAGCAGAATACATATTCTCCTAAATTGATGAAGACATATTTACAATTTTTTAATTGGATATGTTTTGTCGCAGTAGTAAAAAATATTGTTTTTTTTTCAAAATTGTCAGTCTTTATTTTGCTTATAGCGCAAAAAATAAAAACATCTGAGGTGATAAAATACCACCAAAAGAACGCTCTATTTGTGGGAAAAAAAAGGACATAAATGTTATTTTTTGTATAGCGCTACGCAATTGTCAGTTAACCACTTGCCACCCGCCCATTGTCAAATGACGGCGGCAAAGTGGTTTCAAAATCCTGACTGGATGTCATAGGACGTCCTCAAGATTTTGAGCCACTGGGCGCGCATCGTGGTCAGTCTGACACCCCGCAACTACGATCTCGGTAAAGAGTCTCCGACGGAGACTCTTTACCACGTGATCAGCCGTGTCCAATCACGGCTGATCACAGTGTAAATAGTAAGGGCCGGTGATCGGCTTTTCCTCACTCGCGTCTGTCAGACACAAGTAGAAGAGAGCCGGCTGCTCCTCTGACATGGGGGGTCTGTGCTGATGGATTATCAGCGCAGCCTCCCCGAGGATGCCTACACTGGACCACCAGGGACGCCACCAGACCACCAGGGATGCCCAGCACCAGGTATGCCACCCAAGACCACCAGAGATGCCAGTCAGTGCCCACAATGGATGCCAATCAGTGCCCGCAATGGGCATCACTGATTGGCATGCATTATTGTTTGGCATTGATTGGCATCCATCAGTACAATACAATTATGCCTATCAGTGCCCATCTGTGCCACCTATCAGTGCCCATCCATGCCGCCTATCAGTGCCCATCCATGCCCATCTGTGCCGCCTAGCCATGCCCATCTGTGCTGCCTATCCATGCCCATTTGTGCCGCCTATCCATGCCAATCCGTGCCAGCTATCAATGCCAATTTGTGCCACCTATCAGTGTCCATCCGTGTCGCCCATCAGTGCCCATCAGTGCCTCCTATCAGTGCCACATATCAGTGCCCATCAATGCCACCTCATCAGTGCCACTTCATTGGTGCCACCTCATCAGTGCCGTCTTATCGGTGCCCGTCAGTGCCGCTCCACTAGTGCCCATCAGTGAAGGAGAAAAGTTACTTATTTACAACGTTTTGAAACTGAAACAAAAAAAACATTTTTTTTTCAAAATTTTCGGTCTTTTTTTATTTTGTTTAGCAAAAAATTTTAATACCATAGAGGTGATCAAATACCACCAAAAGAAAGCTCTATTTGTGAGAAAAAAATTATAAAAATTTCATTTGGGTACAGTGTAGCATGACCGCGCAATTGTCATTCAAATTGCGACAGCGCAGAAAGCTCAAAATTGGTCTGGGCAGGAAGGTGTTTAAGTGCCTGGTATTGAGGTGGTTAAAGTACCATATCTAAAAAAATGGCCCGGTCAAGAAAGGGGGTAAACCTTCCAGAGCTGAAGTGGTTAACAGAAGTCAATGCAAGTTGCAATGAAATTGCAAAAAAGTATTTAAATTTTTTTTATTATCAGAGCATTTGCACAATTACTCGTGCAAATGTTTAGTATTGGCACCAATACCGGTATCGGTGCAATGCTAGCTATAACATATTTAGTGATATGTGAGGTCACAAAACATGTAGGCTAAGCCCTTGTACACACGGTCAGAGATTCTGACGGAATGTGTCCGATCAGACCGTTATGTCGGATATTCCGACTGTGTGTGGTCTACATCGGACTGTTTCCGTCGGAGTATCCGACGGACCAAGTTTTCCAACTTGTTGGTAAAATTTTCCGACAAAATGCTCCGATCGGACATACTCCGATCATGTGTAGAGAATTCTGATCGGACAAAGTGCCACGCATGCTCAGATCAAATTCCTACACCAAAGCTATTGGCTACTAGCGTGAACGTAGTCCCGTCGTAACGAAATAACGTCATCACGTCGGATTTTCTGACAACTTTGTCCGACCGTGTGTATGCAACAGTTTCGGACAAAATCTGACGGATTTTGTCCGAAACTGTTGCATACACACGGTCGGACAAAGTTGTCGGAAAATCCGACGTGATGATGTTATTTCGTTACGACGGGACTACGTTCACGCTAGTAGCCAATAGCTTTGGTGTAGGAATTTGATTTGGTTGTCGGAATCTCCGACCGTGTGTACAAGGGCTTAGAAGTTATTACTAAAGTATTTTTTTTTTGCAGGCATTCACTTCTTCTAAACAGTTTTACACTTTTTGATACTCCTTAATTATATAAATCCACAATATGTTATGTGCATCCAGGAAGACAATTAACTATAATATTTTATTTTTAAAATATGTGGCTTCCTCCAGTTATTATTGTGGCTGAAACAACTGTTCTATCTTTCACTTGGCTCTCATTTTCTTATGATTATAATACGAAGTAAGCACATTCTATTTTGTCAATAAAGTCTTTAAGGGATAGTAACAATAACTACGGGCTTGTGATATGTACATAGCTGACAAGAGGCAGAATCTCCAGTGGTCTGCCATTGTTTCTACAATGAGGTTTAGCTCACTGGCTGCACTGATCTATTTTGTAGTATTTATGGGAAAAAAAATTATTTAGATTTGTTGCTAAAAGAATAGCATACATTTTCAAATTCATGTTACACTGAAATAAGGACATGACCTTCTAATATAGAAGCAGTTCTCAGAGCCCACTAAATTCTCCTTGCTAAATTCTCCTTGCTCCAACTTTTTTTATATATACATATTCTAGGGATGAGCTTCTTAGGGTCAACCATGAGTTCTATCTGAACCCAAGTCATCTGCAGTTCAAGAAAATAGTGAGCTAATGTGGCCATTCGCATCTACAGTGCATTTTTTATTGAATTTTTTACTATTTTTTTCTTTTAGTTCGTTTTAAAAAAAAGTAGGGTGGTTGGGGTTTAGCGTTTTAGGAGAGGATGTTAGGTTTTATTTTTTGGGGTTTTGAGTTATATTTTATTATTATATAATTTATCTAGGGTCTTTTTTCAGGGTAAGCAGTATGAACTAATTTCTGGTATAGACAAATCTGTCTTTTGAAGCACATCACCACATATTTGTGTGGTACAGCTTAGTGCACAAAAATAGCATATTGTTAAGTGCACCAAAAGACCAAATCATTAATCCCCCCTATTGCCATAGCTACTAAAAATGTTAGGCAATCCCCTGTATTCATAATGCTGAGTAGATCTAAAATTAGGTTATGCTAGTAGGGGGCAAACAGATTCTGCATCTGCAAATGAAAGACAGTGCATAAACAATAAGATTAAATTTTCAAATAAGATGTGGACTCCAAGGACTATTGGGCATCATGCCTGCATAGTACACCCCAATTTTTATAACTGGCCACTTACATAGTATGCTTCAGATATGTGCAATTCCTGGCTTTGGTGTAGACTCCAAGGACTATTGGGCGTCATGCTGGGTCACTGGCTATAGCTTGCATGGCCACCTACATAGTGTGCTTCAAGTATGTGCAATTCCTGGCTTTGTTCTGTGAAACAATGTTTTTTTTTTATTTTTTTAGGAAATCCTGGCTGGTCTCTCACTCAGAAAATGTGACCTAGTAAAAGTTAAAAAGCTGGATGGTGTCTCTCCTGTTCAAAATGTGGCCCATAAAAGGGCTTAAATACTGTACATGGACTGTGTACAATATTTCTTTTCTTTTTCTCAGAAAAAATACACTTAGATTTTTATTTCATAATAAAACATGTCTTGTCTTTCCCATTCGGAGTATCAGAGCAGCCGGGAATCACATGACCAGCCTGAAGATACTTCACAAAAAGGTATTTAGTGGCTTTGTTTTTAATACACAATGACACCGTGCAGGATGGATGCTTAAAACAGAGGGTCTGGCAGCGATTTTTTTTAACATTTTAGTATTTTATTATCTGCAGCGGGGGGGGGGTCTGAGACAGAGACACAGACTCCCGAGCTGACAGGCAGGGAGGGGAGTGGGAGGAGCCCAGAGAGACACAGCAGGATTGCGGAGGCACGTAAACTGACCACGTTGTCAGGGCTCAGCAGCAATGATTAATTATGGTCAGTTTAAAGCGGGAGGCCAGAAACTGTCAGGATCAGTCAGGTATTTTACAGCTTCGAGACGGGCAAGTTAGACAGCACAACCACTGTGCTGTTTAACATGCTATAAGGGGACAGGATATCTTTTATTTTTATTATTTTATTTTTTTAGGGTTACAAACACTGTAAGGACTCTCATCCAGAGGAAGTGGGCACTGGGCACTGAGCACTGCTATTTCATTGGCAGGAAAAACTGTGTTCACCTAAATCAACCAATTGAGTGCTAGCAAAAATCTTGTTTTTTTTTTATTTCCTTGCACATGATTGTTTATTCAAAGTGAATATTCTCACCTTATTAGCAACATTTTCTGTGTAAAGTGAGCATTCACATTGCAAACTGAATGACATTTACTCCAAAGCAGAAATCCAGGCAATTGTGGTTCATGAATTGCAGGACCCTATGCAGACTAAATGAATATATGAACACATATTTAGGAAAATAAAAAAATTGCTGTTGGCCAATCATCAGTAGTCTTCAGTACTTTTCACCACTCACACAGGAATAATAATAATATACACAACAAGAAGTGAAACGATGGGCTGCTGTAAACATATAGTAAGACATACAGCAATCGAGGCAGGGATGCTTTACAATGCAGTTATTATTGACTTTTTTTTTATAGACTTAAAGTTATTCCTGTTTGCCTTGCAGATAATTTGTGCACAATCAATTCTTCATAAAAACCTCAATGGGATATACTGAATGTAATCTGACACTGAACACATAAAGCAATTTGCTATGTTATCCTGTAACATTTAATCAAGCTTTGTTTACAAATCAAAAAGTGATTTACTACTTGAGTAATGGCCTGTAAACAGTTCCTCTTCATTACCAGGCTATTTTTCAGTTTTTAGCAATGTAATTGTTTGACTGACAGTTGCATTTTATTTTTTTGTCTACATTTTTTTAGACATGTAAAGCTTTTTTGGTGGTATATAAATATTTAAAATATTTAAACATTTTTAATATTTAACATAAAAGACTAGAAAAAGAAAAAAATATATTGTTTTCCTTACTTTCTGTTAATATAAATATGCCAGGGCAGTACAACAATCTCTGAAATTACTCCTTTTTGTAAAGTGAACACCTCAAGGTAATCTTCTAATTTTTTTTGCCATACTTTTTTGGAAATGAAGAGATGTGCTGGTATTTTCTGTAGGTGGTTAAAGTATTGAGCTTGGTAATGGTGCACTGGATACATTATTGTACAGGATATACACAGGAGGAGGAAGTGAAGGGGTTTATGTATAAGAGATAAGAGGGCATGAAAGATTCAAAGTGTTACGTAACCCACAGCAGTAACATCAGTCTGTATTTTCAGTAAAACATGCTTGTTATACTGATCGTGGAACCTAAGGGGTTAATCCTGCGCATTGTGTAAAAAAGGCTGTTTGATCCTGTCTTCTCTGATCCCCCCCTTCTTCCACAGTCCCCAATCCATCTGATAGTACAGAGCCTTGGGGCACTCTGCACATGGTCAGGTTTGTTTGCAATGCTAAAGAGTTTTTTTTGGGGAGGGTGCATGTAATTGGCACAGGGCCAATTGGCACTGTCCAGACAGAGAGCCAGGGGTCCTTCAGTCTCATAGGGCAGTCGGGGGAGAATGAAAACTCCTCTTACAAGCTTTAACCAGTGCTCAGCCGGACACTGATAGAAGTCACGAGACTGCTATATTCTGCTGATGAGAAAAGGTATTCAGCAGTTTATATTTACTAAAATAATTACATGTTCATGTTCTGTGTACTGTGTGAGGCCAGATATAGTAAATGCAGGGTCCTTGGTTTAGTAACACTTTAAAGAAACAGTCACAGTAAAAAAAAAATGAAATGGGCAATGGGATTGGAGGTGCCTCTCCAGGTCCCCATCGTTAACGTAAACAAAGAGACAGGGTCACCAGAGTGACATCAATGGTCTCACTTAGGTGACCTTGCCTCTTTGTTTACTTGGAGATACATCCCTGATCCTATTGCTTTCCTGGCACCTAATGCCATTGCAGATACCTCTCTGCCGCTACAGGAAACAAAGGGGTAGAGTCACCAGGTGACATCATCGACCAAATATATTTAAGAACTGGGTGATAAGAGATTCAAATTGGTACCACATCCCATTTAGACAACAAAAAAGGGTGGAAGGGGCAGGCGGAATTTTTACGATACCAGAGAGTAGAATAAACAATCATTTTATAAAAAATATTCATTTTATTTAAACAATTCTTTAAAATCGCAGTAAACATTTACAAGAATTTCTTATAATTTCTTTGGACATACACAACCACTTCTTACTCTACATGTTTCACTCAGAAGAGCTTTCTCAGGAGTTTTTTGGAAGTGTTGCATTAAGTAATATAGACTGTAAAAGAAACAATAGTTGTAAATGATTATGATTGAAAATTGCCATGAATAAAATCGCATGGCATATCAATAAGACATGCCTGTATACATTGTTATAATGAGATAATCATATATTATACAGATTACATTTTATACAAAATAATGATGAACTGAGAATAGAGTGCCTACCAGATGCTTGTATTCATGAAGTATTCATTTTCATTTACAAAATTAAGCCAGGATTCACAAAATGAGAAGGCCTTTTGTAACCAGAGAGAGAGGATAAATTTAATTAAATCAAGGTGATCTTGTAAGGAGTAGAGTACTCAATAGGGCAAACATTTACCTCAGTTGTAGATATTGAAAAAAGTGGAACCAATTTAATCTTCCATCCCTAGATTGAAGGGCTGATCAGATGAGACAAGTAGAAAAAAACAAAGGACTGGAGATGGAAAATACTTCCCCTTGTTTTTGTCTTCACAACTCCCAGAGACACACTCGTGGTACGCCTATTAAAGGGTTTTAATGTTGGAGACAGAAATCTGGATTTATCCTATTGAATAAAAAAGGTTTCATTTATTATGTTGTTAATGTTGTCTATGGGGAAATTGCACATGTTCCAGTCCTTCGGTTTTCTTCTACCTGTCTCATCTGATCATCCCTTCAGTCTAGGGATGGAGGATTAAATTGGTTCCACTTTTTTCAATATCTACAATTGAGGTAAATGTTTTGCCCTATCGAATACTTTACTCCTTACAAGATCACCTTGATTAATACTAATATGTTTAATTAAATGTATCCTCTCTCTCTGGTTACAAAAGGTCTTCTCATTTTGTAAATCCTGGCTCCATTTTGTGAATGAAAATTACTACTTCATGAATACAAGCATTTGGTAGGCACTCATTCTCAGTTCATCATTATTTTGTATAAAATTTAATATGTATAATATATGATTATCTCATTATAACAATGTATACAGGCATGTCTTATTGACATGCCATGCAATTTTATTCATGGCAGTTTTCAAGCATAATCATTTACAACTGTTGTTTCTCTTATAGTATATATTACTTCAGTTCCTTACTTAGGTCCAAAAAACTCCTGAGGAAGCACTTCTGAGCGAAACATGTAGAGTAAGAAGTGGTTGTATATTTTAAAGAATTGCTTAAATAAAATGTATTTTTTTTAAATTGATTGTTTATTCTACTCTCTGGTACCGTAAAAGTCCTGACTGCCCCTTCCTCCCTTATTGACCAAATTGTCCATATTTGGCCAATTACATCACCCTTTTGTTTACCTTAGCGGTGGGGGAACTGAAAGGTCAGTCAGTACCAGGAAAGTAACGGGGTCAGTATCTTTATGGGCACCAGGTTGATTCTTCTGGGTGGATCGGTGGCTGCCGTTCATCGTAATTGGTGTTGACTTTCGATGCTGGACAATGTGATTGACAATAGATATGCAACATGAGACATTTTAAAAATTGTTATAATAAAGGACTTTCAAACATTCAGGTATTATTTTTATTTCTAGAGTATATAGTTTTTTTTGTGAATGAGTAAGCCACTCTGCCCACAGACCCCCACAACCACTGGCCACAGTGTTGTGGGGAAGAGGCCCTTGTCCTGATAAACATGGAGATCAGGTTCTTTGCCCAGGTTGAGGGAATGTGGCCTTCTATTGTTCAGGAGAGGGGATGGCCCACACTCATTCCCACCCCCCTTCCTGACCTGCCAGGCTGTGTGCTTGAATAAGAGTCTGGTAAGGAACTTGGGGGGGACTTTATGCAGTATTGATTTGTATTTTTGTCATTAGGACCCCCCTTAAAATTCATACCAGACCCAGAGGACCTGGCATGGATTATAAGGAAACCCCCACACTGTTTTTTTGTTTTTTTTTTAATACGTCCCTGTTTTTTTGTTTATATTAACCTGACAGTTGGGAATTCACTGAATGTGCAGTGCAGGGATGACTCACTGGTTGTTAGGATGCTGGCAGGTGATGGCTTCCTGACAACCAGCATCTCTGAGCTGGAACTATCATGTTTCAATTTAAGCTGCAGCCTGCAGTAAAATAAGGTGCAAAAATGTGTTAAATCTGGCAAAATAAATACATTTAATGCATGAGTTATTTAAGAAGTGTTTGCTGATGAATTGTAAAAAAAAGCATGCGTTATATTAACTCCACTTGTGTTGAGGAAAAACAATCTCCTTCTATGTGATCTATGTACATTACAAAGATTTTAACAAACCAGCAGCACTACTTGTTTCTGTTTTTAAGAAAAAGCTGTAGATTCTAATATGTCCTTAGAAATCTGATTCCTGTGTTCAGTTTAATCAGCTGGTGCACTTGCAGACTTCTAATGAGGAAAGTTGCATTGTCTGTGTCCCTTTAGAAGTAATCAACCCATAGGGAGTATCTCACCAAAAATATTATTTTTGCAGAGGATGCCTAAAATGTTACTTATATCTTTGTACAGACTTCTGGGAAAGTTTTCACACAAGTAGAAAATTAGGTCCCCAGGCTGCCATATTTCATAGAATTTTACAAAAAATTACAGTGATTGCAAATTGAAAAGGAAAGGTAATTTTTAACATAATATCCACTTCAGCCTCTGAAGGATTTGCTCCCTTCCTGACCAGAGCACTTTTTTACAATTTGGCACTGCGCTGCTTTAACTGGTAATTTGCATCCTTTTCTTCCCACAAAGTGAGCTTTCTTTTGGTGGTATTTGATGACCTCTGTGGGTTTTATTTTTTGTGCTATAAACAAAAAGAAAAAACAAAACTTTTGGGAATTTTTTTTTTACTTTTTGTTATAAAAACAAACAAACAATAAACTAAATTTTGGTGAAACATTTAGGCCAAAATGCATTCAGCCATGTCTCAGGTAAAAAAATTCAATAAGCTTATATTTATTGGTTTGCGCAATGGTTGTAGTGTCTCCAAACTAGGGTACTGTCATGGTTATGCAGTAATCTTCCTCTGTCTGCCTACCTCTCCTCATGTGTTCAAACTAAGAGGCCAGCCACTTCCACCTGGTGGTTTTTATACCCTCTCCTCTAAGCGTGGCTCCACCCCAGGCCCTATCAGGGAACCCTATATTAACCTGTGCACTGCAAGCCAGCGGTGCTGATCAACCATTGTGTATCCATTGTGTGTTTGGCTTCTGTTTCCTGCTTGCTGTGTGCTCTATGTTTGTCTCTGTTACTGATCTTGGCGTGTTCTCAACGATTCCTGTCTGCTTGTGACCTTGACCTTTCGGCATGTCCCTGACCATCCCTGTCTGCCTGTGACCCTGAACCTTTGGCGTGTACTCTGTTGTTCCTGTCTGCTAGTTGCCCTGACCTCTGCCTTATCCCCTTACTATCCTTGTTGTTCCAGCCTGCTGCTTCCTTCTCCTGTAGTCTACTGGGAGCGTGAGCTGTGAGACCCTAGGGGCAGCGACCTGGGGTCACACTGCAGCGAAGTCCATCCTCACCACTGGAGGCTCTGGCAAACACCTGCTGGCTCTTAGACTTCACACCCTGAGGAATCTAGGCTCCAGCTCCCATTGGGATCTGTGTTAGTGATCCAGTAGACCTGTGTCCTGAATCTCCCTGGGTACAATCCGCAGCAGTCAGTCCTAAGGTCCACTACCTAGCGGTGCACTTCGACTCCTACGGAGTGCATCTGTCACCTGGTCTCAGGTGACCTGACAGTTTGATCAGCCATGGACCCAGCCAGGGCTGGATTAATGTAGCGGCTATCGGAGCTCCAGGCCCCTACCTTAATATAGGCCCAGCCACCCAAAAAGGACATGGAAAGCAATGGGTCAACTGGAAGAGATCTCCCCTGATGGGCCCTGCATTCCACATGCACTGCCTGGGCAGGGTGGTGGGATTCATAATGGGCACTGCATGAGCGGTCCTAACAGAAGCTAAGTGCACGCCACTGCAGGGCTCTTAAAGACATCTGGGGCTTCCATAGTGTTAGACCTGCGTAGCTGCACTCTTTCAGCTCAGAGTGCACACCAATACACGGCCCTTACAGAAACTTGGCAAATCAAATGCCAGGCTTCCCTAGTGTTATACTTTTGAGTTTGGGCACATGCCAGCACAGGCTCTTGGAAAGCAGAAGGGTGACCAGTAAAAGGCCCACCAAAATCCTCAGCACCAAGCACATGATGCTCTTAATCCGGCCCTGGACCCAGCTGATGTGCCGCTATCCGCAGATGATCCGTTGCAGGGCTTAGTTCACAGACTCAAGACCCAAGAATCGCATCAGACCCAGGTGATTCAATTCCTTCAGGATTTGGCATCCCGTTTTGAACAGGTTCAGGCCTCATTAGGACCCCCAATTCAACAACCTCAACCGCTATCTGCTGCTGCACCTATCGCATCAGTCACAGCCACACATTCATTACAACTGCCAGCTCCGGCCCATTTCTCTGGGGACTCCAAGGCTTGCAGGGGGTTCCTTAGTACATGCACAATTCATTTTGAACTTCAGCCCCAAAACTTCCTGTCTGATCGGGCGAAAGTAGCATATATTATATCCCTCCTGTCCGGCGAGGCGCTAGCTTGGGCTGCCCCTCTGTGGGAACTGAATAATCCAGTGGTTCCTAGCCTGTCTGATTTCTTGAAACTTTTTCGGAATATCTTCGTGGAACCGGGTCATGTCTCCTCAGCGGCTAGTGCTCTTTTACGTCTCCGTCAAGAGTCTGCTTCGGTGGGACAGTATGCTCTTCATTTCCGTATCCTTACTGCTGAATTGAGCTGGAATAATGAGGCCCTAGTTGCAACCTTTTTACATGGCCTCTCTGATAAAGTGAAGGATGAATTAGCAGAAAGAGCCCTTCCTGCTGATCTGGACAGTGTCATCACCTTGTGTAACCAGATCAATATTCGCTTTCAGGAGAGGGCCCTGGAAAAAAGACACCAGCATTCCCCGTTCTTTAAGCAGCCTGAGTCCCAGTCCCTTCTCTTCGATCTGAGGAGCACCCCCTGCCTGCTGGGGAACCTATGAAGCTGGGCTGGACCAAGTTATCTCCCCAAGAACGCGCTAGGCGCAGAACTGGTGTCAAAGGTGTCAGTTAGTATCACATTGTCTGCCACAATATTGCAGTCTCACTATAAGTCTCTGATTCTGATCACCGCCATTACTAGTATAAAATAAATCCCATAGATTTTAGATTTTTACTATAACTTTTGCGCAAACCAATCAATATACACTTTACCAAAAATATGTAGCAGAATACATATGATCCTAAATTTATGAAGAAATTAGATTTTTTACATTTTTGTATTGGATATGTTTTATAGCAGAAAGTAAAAAACATGTTTTTTTTTTCAGAATTGATGGTCTTTTTTTGTTTATAGCGCAAAAAAAAAAAAACAACCCACTGGTGATCAAATACAACCAAAAGAAAGCTCTATTTGTGGGAAAAAAAATTAAATCAATTTCATTTATGTACAACATTGCATGACCGCCGTATAGCAAAAAATGGCGTATAGAGGAATGGCGAGGACAATATTATCACCATACCAGAAATAGAAATGTTATGACGAGGACAGAGAGATTTGCTCTCACTCTCACTTTGTCTACAGAACAGGAAGTAAAGGTAATTTCCCCCACTGGAGCAAGATAGCAAAAGACACCTTCAATCATGTCCTCTAGTCAAAATAAATAAGCAGTGAAGATTCCAAACAGCAGGCTTTGAAACTGAAGATGTTGGTGCTGGACCATGAAACAAAGGCATTTTTGGAAGGTAGGGTGTATGGACATGAAGATAAGTCTTAAATCTATAAACAGCATCCAGTCTCCTAAATTCACTGCAAGCAAAATTGACTGAAGGCTCTCCATTTTGAAGGATTTGACCTGTATTCTTCTGTTGAGACTTTTTAAAGCTAAAACTGGTCAAAGGGCTTCCTTACCAGGAATAATAGGGAGTAAAACCCTATCCTCCTCTGGGCGAATGGTACAACCACAACCACGTGCATTTGAAGCAGCTCCAGCATGTACTTGAATAATACCTTTCTTCTTTCCAATGATGAGGGAAGTCTGGATGACTGAAAACAATCTCTGGGGAATTCATCTTTAAACATCCACCAGTGGCCAATCCAAATGGTGGGCGGTGATGATGTAAGGAGGACCCTGCTAACTTTTTTTTATATTGCCCATGAGAAGAGTAACAGTATCCAAAACCAAAAATTTTTTCCAATGTTTAGTTAAACAAGGATAGTTTGATATTGAATATATGTGTTCAGAAATAATGTAGTATCAGTGTTCCTTTAACTCAATCTGTCATTGGGAAAGCTGTGGTTGTCTGATTTTCTGATACAATCAAACAAAGCTTCTATATACCAATCACAATGTTTTCTCTCTGGAAAAGTGAAATGCTGACAGAAGTTTAAAATCCAAAAGAACATATAAATACTCAGTAATTGTGCCTCAGGGTTGATTTTACACGCATTCGGCAAGTATATAGATTTATTTTGCTGAATGCAGAAAAATGAAAGTTTGCCCACTTTGTGTCAGCCTGTCATTTGTAGCTTTGCTTTTACCCATTATTACACATTCTCATTATTCTAGACTTTTTATAAGCCAAGCATTCAGCGCACCGATATATTTTTTTACTTTCTATGGCCAATTATTTACATCTGTTGTTCCGTGACATATCTTATTGAGGAGAATCTAGGACAGTCTTTTATTCCTAAAAAATTAAACTGAGATACAGTCATCATCTTAATAGCACAGATTATAACACACTATGTGTTGAAAATACATCTGAAACTACTTTCTAAAACCATTGCATTTTCTTACTTATATTAGAAATTTGCAATCTAAAATATGTAAAAATTTAAAAAAGAAAGCCATTGTTGAGAATGTCATGAAGGAAGGATCACTGTATAATGTATATAATAAGTATAATTTAGGAAAAAATGTTTTATTTGTTTACCATATGATTATACCAAATTTAATTATTGCAGATAGAAAATCAAACTTCCCAAAGATTATTAAGGCAGAGGGCCACCCTTAAAAAAATAAATAAATAGCATTAATATTCTTAAAAAAAAAAAAGTTAAAAAAATGTGTTTTTTTTTTTTTAACTTACCAGAAACTCCTGTTGCTAGGCAGTCTTCCTAATCTGCCTCTTCCTATTCCGCGGCGCTTCCTTCTCTTCGGCGAGCAGCCCTGTTGCGTTCTGGGACATGTGTGTGTCCCAGAACACAATGGGGCCATTCAAAAAGCACTGCACGACTCGCGCATGTGCAGTAGAAAACGGGCAGTGAAGCTGTAAGGTTTCATGCCAATGGATTGACAGTGTTTGTAGCTGCTGACTTAAAAAAAAAAAAACACATCGCGGCCGAAACGCCCCTTTCAAGTATTTAAATCAGAACTATGGTGATTAAGCCATAGTTAACATGGCCAACAGCCGTGTTTGTTCTCACTGCTGTGGTACGGCAAAGTTTATACCACAGGTTGCATTTACATGCAGTACCACAGCTATATGAAACTAAATCAAGTTAATGGGGCCGGGGTGCAACTGCGTGTAATGCAGGCTTTTAATGGTTAACACAGGCAGTAAAAAGGTGGCATGTTACCTCTGGTGAAATGCTTGAAGTCTACACTGGTAGACTAGTTTATACTTTAAAAATCAGGACAGGTTTAGTTTGCTTTCGTTACCTTCAATCCTCATGTCAAGACCAGAGTGAAAATTACAACTCTAGTTAACCACTAATGTAACATTAAAATGCTACTAAACTCAGGACCCTGTATTCACTATATCTGGTCTCCCACAGTACACAGAACATGGAAATGCAATCATTTTAGTAAATATAAAGTGCTAAGTACCTTTTCTCATCAGTAGTATATAGCAGTCTTGTCACTAGGGATGAGCCGAATACCTCCCGGTTCGGTTTGCAGCAGAACATGCGAACAGGCAAAAAATTTGTTCGAACACGCAAACACCGTTAAAGTCTATGGGAAACAAACGTGAAAAATCAAAAGTGGCAATTTTAAGGGTTAATATGCAAGTTATTGTCATAAAAAGTGTTTGGGGACCTGGGTCCTGTCAAAGGAGACATGTAGCAATGGGAAAAAAAAGTTTAAAAACTTCAGTTTTTTTGGGAGAAGTGATTTTAATAATGCTTAAAGTGAAACAATAAAATGAAATATTCCTTTAAATTTCGTACCTGGGGGGTGTCTATAGTATGCCTGTAAAGTGGTGCATTTTTCCTGTGTTTAGAACAGTCCCTGCACAAAATGTCATTTCTAAAAGAAAAAAAGTAATTTAAAAGTAATAGTGGCTATAGTGAATTGTCAGGTCTTGGAATACAGATAAAAGCCATTGAAAAAAACAGCATGGGATCCCCCCAGTCCATTATCAGGCCCTTTGGGTCTGGTATGAATATTAAGGGGAACCCCCAAAAATCCATACCAGACCCTTATCCCAGCACGCAACCTGGCAGGCTGCAGGAAAATTGTGGGGGCGAGAGAGCGCCCCCTTCTCAACCATACAGGCCACATGCCCTCAACATGGAGAGGGTGCTTTGGGGTAGCCCCCCAAAGCACCTTGACCCAATGTTGATGGGGACAAGGGCCTCATCTCCACAACCCTTGCCCGGAGGGGGGGCGGGGTCACCCAGGTACATCACCATGTGGCCCCACCCTCAGTTATAAACGAACTGTCACCTGAGAGTATGGTCATTACGGCGGGTGCCTCCCATGGAGGCGGATCGGTGGTGGCAGGCGGGATTGTTTTTTTTTTTTCAGTCCGTCGGCAGAGCGAGAGAAGAAGATGAATGGACTTTGTGGGCCATTTTTAGTTTTTCATTTTTTAATAAAGGACTTGTCCCAAGTTTTGTCTTGTGTTTTTTTTTTAAATTTGCCACTTTTTTGTGAAATGGTACAATGTACCCGTTACCATTTCAAACAGGGGGGTCCCCAAGATTTGGGGGTGCCCTTGTTAAAGGTGGCTTCCAGATTCCGATAAGCCCCCCGGTGGTAGACCCCCACAATCACCAGGCAAGGGTTGTGGGGATGAGGCCCTTGTCTCCATCAACATGGGGACAAGGTGCTTTGGGGGTCTACCCTAAAGCACCCTCCCCATATTGAGGGCATGTGGCCTGGTACAGTTTAGTAGGGGGGGGGTGCTCTCTCGTCCTCCTGTTTTCCTCAAGCCTGCCAGGTTGTGTGCTCGAATAAGGGTCTGGTATGGATTTTTGGGGAGACCCCCACGGAATTTTTTTTTTAATTTTGGCGCGGGGTTCCCCTTAAAATCCATACCAGACCTGAAGAATCTGGTATGGATTTGAGGGGGGGGGCTGCGCGATTTTTTTCAAACAAATTGGTGCAGAGTTGCCCTTAATATCTATACCAGACCTGAAGGGCCTGGTATGGAATTTGGGGGGACCCCCACGCACTTTTTTTTAAGTTTTGGTTCGAAGTTCCCCTTAATATTCATATCAGACCTAAAGGGCCTGGTAATGAACTGGGGGATCCCATGCTGTTTTTTTCAATGACTTTTATCTGTATTGCCGAGACCCGACAATTCACTATAGCCGCCATTACTTTTAAATGACTTTTTTCCTTTAGAAATGTCATTTTGTGCAGAGACTATTCTAAACATGGGAAAAATGCGCCACTTTACAAGCATATTATAGACACCCCCGAGGCACAAAATTTAAAGGAATATTTTTTACGTTTATTTTTTCACTTTAAGCATTATTAAAATCGCAGCTCCTGAAAAAATGGCCCTTTTAAGAAAAAAAATCATTGATACATGTCCCCTGGGGCAGGATCCAGGTCCCCAAACCCTTTTTATGACAATAACTTGCATATAAGCCTTTAAAATTAACACTTTTGATTTTTCATGCTAATGTGCCATAGACTTTAACGGTGTTCCGGTGGCTTTCGAATTTGCCCCGAACACCGCATATTGTTTGGTGTTCGCTAGAACATCCGAACAACCAAAGTTTTGCCCGAACTTATGCTCGGGCTGAACCATTCACCCATCCCTACTTGTCACTTCTATCAGTGTCTGGTTAAAGCTTGTAGAAGTTTTCATTCTCCTCTTACTGTCTTATGAGGTTGTAGGACCCCTGACTGTCTGGGCAGTGCTGATTGGCCCTATGCTGATCACATGCAGTCTCCAAAAAAACTTTCTAGCAATATACAATATGCAAACTGAGCATGTGCACTTGCCCCCAAGGCTCTGTTCTATCAGATTGGGGACTGTGGAAAAAGGGGAGGATCAGAGAAGACAGGATCAAACAGTCTTTTTACACAATGCAGAGGATTAACCACTTAGGTTCCACAGTGAGTATAACAAGCATGCTTTACTGAATATACAGACATGACATGGTATGATTTTCCTGTCGTGGGTTTAGTAAGGTTTTAACCAGTTTTAACCAGTTGCTGACCGCACACTATAGTTATACTGCTACAGTGCAGGCCGTCTGGGCAGAATCACATATATATACATAATTCAACTTTTCTGGGTAGGGGCGCACATCGCTCCACCGGCGTGTCACTTGTTCTGTGAATAATCACAGCACAAGCCAATCAGCAGGTGCCGGCCAATGGATGACCATCGGCACCCACTGCTGGGTAAGAAGAAAGACAGGACAGTGTTCTGTAAACAGAGTAGAGCTATGGCCAGCCAGTGGGGATTTGCTAGATTTTGTTTCCCTGCACAGGGAATAAAATCCAGCATATCCCTTAGTGAAAGCACAGTAAACACAAAAACATTGGTTACGCACACATTTAATCCTTTGATCTCCCTAGATCTTTAACCACTTACCAGCCAGTGTCATTAGTACAGTGTATATTTTTAGCACTGATCACTGTATGCGTGTCACTGGTTCACACAAAGTGTCAAAAGTGTCAGTTAGTGTGACATTGTCTGCCGCAATATATATATATATATATATAAGCCACTGATCACCGCCATTACTAGTATAAAAATAAATAAACAAAAATTCCATAAATAAATCTCATAGTTTGTAGACGCTATAACTTTTGGCAAACCAATCAATATATGCTTATTAAGATTTTTTTTAACCAAAAATACTTAGCAGAATACATATTATCCAAAATTTCTGAAGAAATTAGACTTTTTCCATTTTTTTATTGGATATGTCTTATAGCAGAAAGTAAAAAATATTGTTTTTTCTTTTTTCAAAATTGTCGGCCTTTTTTTTGTTTATAGCGCAAAAATTGAAAAAACCCTACTGGTGATCAAATACCACCAAAAGTAAGCTCTATTTGTGGGAAAAGAAATGACATAATTTTCATTTATGTACAGCCTTGCATGACTGCCGTATAGCAAAAAAAAAGGCCTCGTCATGAAGGGGGTAAATCTTACGGAGGTCAAGTGGTTAAAATTTGTCTAAAAGGAAAGGGTTTTGGATAGAGTAAGGAAGGGTTAGAACCACAAACAGGATTCTAATTCTGTCTAATTCTGTCTGTGAACCCTACTGGGGACATTAACCTTCTCGAATTTTCCTGGCTACAGTGAGGAATGGCAAGGACAATATTTTCACTGTACCAGGAATAGAAATGTTATGATGGAGACAGAGAGATTTCCTCTCACTTTGTTTACAGAACAGGAAGTAGTAGTTAGTTCCCCCCCCCCCCCCCAGGTAGTTTCCCCCACTGGAGCAAGATACCAAAAGACACCTAACGAGGGTTTTAATCATGTCCTTCTCTATTCAAAATAATTAAGACTTGGATTTAGATATACTTTATGTTTATTGGTGATATTTCACAGGAACATGGATCCTGTTCTAATAACTTGAATTACAGTAAACAAATTTATGTTTGCTTGCTCTAGATTCCATACAGTATATTTCCAGCACTTTAAAAAATAATCTCAAACCAAATACCAATAAATAAGAATAACAGTGTACCAACTAGCCTGCATCATCACACACAAACAGTCAACCAATTTAATACCGGTAAAGAAAATATTAAAATAACCGGGGAACCTGTTTCATGGACCACAGATCTAAGACCTGCCAAGCTGGAAAATACCCAAGAGATTAGAAGCCCAGGTCCAGAGCTGTCCAACCACCTCGCTCCCTCCTGTCCACATCAGATATAACACACAACTAAATATAAAAATAACACAAATGTGCTACAAGTATCTAAACATAAAAGAACTAGAGCATGACATGTTTGATCAAGATGAAATAAATACATTTCGTTTCTCTAAAAATAAATGTGCTGTAAGCTGATTATCACGATTTCTTTTGCTGTTCAGTAATACTAATGCAAACCTAACATTGTGTTATTAAAGCCAAGTTAGTAAAGTACTAGACACAAGTACATAGCACTTCATTAAAATAATTTACTAAAGCGGAGACCAAGCTTAACCCATATTGTTGGAGCTTTTAAATACTTAAGGAAAACCATTGCAAGGGAAAAATAAAAATAAATCTTGCCTTAGACAGTGAGATAGATTACGCATTATTTTTAGAATGCAACCATATAAATTCTTCCTGGCTGATAATGACAAGTCAAATCCTCTCCAAAAGAACAAAGGAAACATGATTTACCTGTGGACTGCATTGCTTTTATCACAAACAGATATTATCATGACGTACCTTTGCAAACAAGTTTAGTTGACATGAAATGTTTCTGATTAAAAATAAATAATAGATTCATCACATGATTTATCTTGAAGAAATCTGTCAGCTAAAATGAACATTGTTCCTTTTCTATGATATATGGTTTTGCCCCTAACTGCAATACCTTTTTGCTTCGAATAAACATTTTGTACCTTATGTGAAATATATACTAGTTTTGTACATGTTTTCTTTCTTTGTTTATTATGGTAGAGAATAAAAATTTTTTTTTTATTTACAGTGGCTATTTCCTTTAAAATCGAATTCCACTTTTGTTGAGAAAAACAATCCCCTCTTTGTGATTTATAACAAATTGCAAGGATTTTAAACTTTGTTGCGGATTCCTACTTTTTCTGCTCTGAAAAATTAGCTGTTTGTTTTACCATGTCCTTTGCAGAGTGAATCTGATGGGAGGGTCTGCTTCATTATTATCACCTGTTGCATTTTCATTGTTCTGTATCATTCAATGCAATATGGCAACCTGGAAGCACTAATTGTGTACAGAGCTCAATCCAGAAATTTCATTTTCTTCATGTGTGATTGGCTCACTGAATTCCCCAGAAGTCTACATTAAGATACAAGTAAAATTTTAGGCACCCCCCTGCAACATGAAATTCAGTTTTGATGAGATACTCCACAAGGGTAAATATTTTTAAATACTTTTAATGTCATTGAATACTGTAGTATCAGCATACCTTTAAAAGTATTTACCCTTGTGGAGTATCTTACCAAAACTGAATTTCCTGTTGCAGGGTGGTGCCTAAAATGTTACTTGTATTTTAATGTAGACTTCTGGGGAAATCAGTGAGCCATTCGCACAAGAAGAAAATTACATTTCTGGGTGGAGCGCTGTACACAATTAGTGCTTCCAGGTTGCCATATTGCATTGAATGATGCAGAAAGTTACAGCAGCAGCAGATTAAAAAAAAAGGAAAGGTAATTTTTAATAAGGACATTTATTTGGTTATTTTTTTCCACTAACGTGGAGATATCTTTTAAAGCGGGAGTCCGCCGGGACTCCGCGTTTTTTTTTTTTTAAAAAGCCAGCAGCTACAAATACTGCAGCTGCTGACTTTTAAAATAGTGACACTTACCTGTCCAGCGTCTCTCGGGTGCTGCCGCCGCCATCTTGGGTATGGGAATCAGGAAGTGGAGCCTTTCGGCTTTATTTCCCGGTTCCCTATTGCGCATGCGCGAGTCGCGCTGCGCAATAAGGATGGACCCGCTGCCTCTGGGATCTGTGTGTTTCCCAGCAGACAGCGGGGGACTTTCGGAAAGGGGCATAATCTACGCCCCTTTCCGCAGAGAGCTATCCCGGAAGTGGGTGCAGATACCTGTACTGTACAGGTACCTGCACCCCCCCTCCCCCCTGAAAGGTGCCAATTGTGGTGCCGGAGGGGGGGAGGGTTCCGATGAGCGGAAGGTCCACTTTAGGGTGGACCTCCGCTTTAAGTAAACAATGGGGTTGATTTACTTAAAAATTGAAGCATGTTCAATCCTATTGAATTTTCACTTATCCTACTGAATGAGTTGTGGTGACTTTAATCATCCAATCAAATGCAAGCAAAACCATTTTTTTTTTTTTAGATAGACCCCAGGAAAATATAAAAGACTAACGTTAATGCAGCTCCATAATCATAAATCATCATGACATTTTTTCTTTTTTTAAATTAAAGCGGTGTAAGTACCAGAATTGGGCCTGCTATTAGCCCCTTACAGCCCCTATATAGCAGGGCCAGAGTGTGAGAGAACAAAGCAGTACAAGGCATACAGATAGGAAGAGAAAGCAGAGTGACAAGCAGATGAGTTCATTACTAACCTGCTCATCCTTTCACTGTTTTTAAACTGGTTGAGTGGATCTAGTAGTACCTGGGCCCCTAGGAAGTGAGTTAAAGGATGCTTGCAAACAGACAGAGGACATCTAGGGGCTTAAAAAAAGCACTTTATGGAATATCTCTGCCCTGGAACAGAATATTGCAGCAAAAGCTTTATTAAAAAGTTATTCATTTTTTAAAAAAATTTAATTTGGCCATAGTTCTGCTTTAAAATGTCCATGCAAATAATTGGCTATTTTTATCAAAGTGAATTTCTACTTTGTTCACCTCATTTACTAAGATAAATTAACATTGAAAGTGGATTCCTT
The DNA here is from genome assembly GCF_037356315.1 of Lithobates pipiens. Taxonomy (NCBI): domain Eukaryota; kingdom Metazoa; phylum Chordata; class Amphibia; order Anura; family Ranidae; genus Lithobates; species Lithobates pipiens. Next base: position 29,541,218 of record NW_027507787.1, read on the forward strand.
TAGTGAATAAGTGTAATTTTTAACCTTACAGGAAATGTAGAATGGTTGTGTATATTTTTTTATTTTGTTTATTTTATTTCTTTTGTCAAAAAAATATGAAATATCTCTTTAAACCACTGTATGTAATACAGCCAGCAGATGAAGTTTTAATCATTTCGTCGCATCACTAGTATTGTCATTTTTTAATTTATGCTCTTTAATCCACCTCAGAATGCTTTTCAGAGGGGCAGAAAGGGCTGCTGGATGTCAGAATGAGTCCTAAATGTCACAAGTAGAGATGTGGATCCTTCTCTTCCGTGCAGCTGACTGCTCCGAGAATGAAATCTAGCTGGTGTTCTGCCAGGGTCCCCCTCACAGAAGTTTGGGCTTAGCTGCTGGCTACCCTCAGGTCACTTACCAGATACTCACAGCCACTGAGGGGGGTAAGTGCCTGCTAAAAAAGGACTGGAGCATGAGAGAGACATGCAGTAATGGGTAGTTGGAAACAATGGTTGAGGCTTTAGGCTGTGGGTGCAGAGGAGGCACAGCAGAGGCTTAAAGGGGTTGTAAAGGTTCGTTTTTTATTTTCTAAATAGGTTCCTTTAAGCTAGTCCATTGTTGGTTCACTTACTTTTCCTTCGATTTCCCATCTAAATGTTTTTTTTTTCTTTGTTTTCTTTGTCTGAATTTCTCACTTCCTCCTGTTCCTCCTCAGTAAGCTGTTCAGTAAGCTGTTCTGGTTGACTAAACACTGCTCGGATTATGGTGTGAAGTTTACTGAGGAGAAACAGGAAGTGAGAAATTCAGACAAAGAAAAAAAAACATTTAGAATAAAGCAAACATAAAGCATTGGAGGCTGAGTCTGCAGAGAAGGTTAGGATAGTGTATGCAGCAGAGAATGAGAGTTCGGTGTAGGTGGAACAGAGGCTGTGGGTGTAGCAGCAGTGTAATGGAGGCCACAGATGCAGTGGAGGCCGTGGGTTCAGTGGAGGTGCAATGGTGGCTGAAGGTACAGTGTAGGTGCAGCAGTGGCTGTCAGTAAAGCGAATCTAGGGCTGTAGTGCTGAAGTATATATATCGGCAGCACAGGAAGAAAGTACCGTAAATAAACTATGTTGCTGCAATTGTAATTACTCTTCCTGCGGGACATAATTGCAATGAAGAGAACCCACTCCCTGATGACTGTTAAGAAAGCAATGCTTCCAGGAGCAAGAAACCAACACAACTTCCTACCAGGTCAACATCCGCTCTTCCTAAAAAAAATAACAAGCAATGAAATGAGACCATGCAATAGGGTTGATTTAATAAAGGAAATCAATAATAGCAATGGGATTAGTGAATAAAGTGACGTGTTTGCCTCAATTATTCAATCTTGTGTAATAAAGAAAAATATTTCTAATTTCACCTTGCACATGACTGGATATTCAAAGTGAACACTGCTTCCCCTTTTTAGTAAACTAAGTAAACATTGACACTTCTAAGTGAGCAATCTTTACTCCTTTAGTAAATTAGTGTCTGAGATGTATGATACCAACCTTATGAGTCTCCCAAATCAAATTGGACTATAGAGTTGAATGTACAGCAATATCTGGTTTGTCATTTCCACCACAGCAATGGCATGGATCAATTCTAAACAAGCCTTTTTTTTAATCCAATAATATTGCAAGTTTATATATAGAATTGGTTGACCTGGTCGATGCCAACATTCTACATGGCATACTTAAGAGCAGGCCATGTAATGATCCTTATTTGCCTTATGTTAATTAACCAAAAATCCCATATGATTGAGAAATGCCAAGCACACTGCCTTTGAACAGGGGGGGAGTTAAAACCCTATCTTACTATTAAAATGTATTCAATGTAAAACAACCGTTGATTAAATCCATCAGGGCATTAACGTGTTTGCTCTTTAATCCATTAACAATGTCAATGACTATAATTAACTTTAATCCTAAGAGAAAAAGTATTTTCAATGGAGACTTCAATAATTCTTTCATAGATATCTCTAGGGACAATATGAAAGAATACATGTGCAAGCATAATACAATGTCATCACAGAGCTTAGCAGTGTGCAAACAGTTTTGGAGCACATTTATACTAAGGTTAACAAGCCTGAATGTGATGGCATATGACTAGAATTTAATTCATTTACTTTGTACTAGATGCCTTTTATTCTACATAATAACATTTTCAATGCCCTTCCTAATGCTCCTAATTTGGGATTCTTATATTTTGCTGTGATTTATGAATATAGATCACTTTGTGAAACTAATGAGACATAGTTCATTACATTTACCATGCTTAGGCATCATTTTCATATTTTATTTCAGAGTTTATATATTGTTTTAATATAAAAAAGTTATTAGAATTCCCTATGCCATTAGCTAACACCTTTATAAATGATGACATGATGGTACCAATATTAGTGTAATATAATGTGTTTATCTAGTTACAGTTGTAGTTTGTCTAGTTAGAAAAAGTTTTTAGGATTCAGATTTTTGAAGTTAATCTCCTGAGCACAAGATGTAGCTGGCATATCAGAGAATGAGTGCAGGGATCTCCACTATGAAAGAAGTCATTTTGCTTGCATCACTAATTCGGGGCAAATGGGTTGACCTCTTTCCTTCATACACTCCTTTGACAGCTCTTTGGTCTTCACCATAGTGGAGTTTGGAGTGTGACTGTTTGAGGTTGGGGACAGGTGTCTTTTATACAGGTAATGAGTGGAGGACAGAGGAGCCTCTTAAAGAAGATACAAGCCTGTGAGAGAAAGAAATCTTGCTTGTTTGTAGGTGACCACATACTTATTTTCCACCATAATTTGCAAATAAATTCTTTCAAAAATCAGACAATATGATTGTCTGGATTTGTTTCCACATTTTGTCTCTCATAGTTGAGGTATACCTACAATGACAATTATAGGCCTCTCTCATCTTTTTAAGTGGGAGAACTTGTACAATTGGTGGCTGACTAAAAACTTTTTTGCCCCACTGTATACAGTATATATATATATATATATATATATATATATATATATATATATATACTTTGAGGGCATGGCTCTAGCCTAGCTCTGAGGAAGGAAACATGTTAGCTGTACCCCGTATTCTATGCTTATTCACTGCATGTCTATGCACTGGGTTTATGGCCTTTCATTAGTCGCATTTTGTGAGTACCCGCTTTTATCTAAAAATTTCTTATTATTAAGTTAACTCTGGTAATGCACTAGGTGTGCGCGCCTTCCATTTCTGTTTTTCTTGTAGTACAATCATTACTTCCCTCTTTCGACCCCACCACTATAGACGAGGTTGATAAACTACTTGCCAATGTCCATCTAACCACCTGCCCTCTGGATCCTGTTCCCTCGCAAATGCTACGTTCATCCTCTGGCTCTATTCTACACTCTCTAACCCACATCTTCAATCTCTCCTTCTCTTCTGGCATCTTCTCTGACTCTCTAAAACATGCACTAGTCAGCCCCATACTTAAAAAACCCTCACTGGATCCATCCAATCTTAACAACTTACACTCTATCTCCTTGCTCCCCTTTTTATCCAAACTCCTTGAACGTATGGTCTACAACTGAATGTGCAACCTCCTTGCTGAGAATAGTCTTATTGATCCCCTTCAGTCTGGATTTCGTCTTCAACACTCCACAGAAACTGCTCTCCTAAAACTAACAAAGGATCTGCTAACGGCCAAACATTATTCTGTACTTCTACTCCTGGGTCTTTCTGCTGCCTTTGATATGGTTGACCACCCCCTCCTCCTCAAAAGTCTCCACGCTTTTGGTCTCCGTTCCTACTCTTCCCTGGTTCTCTTCCAACTTATCCAACTGTACCTTTAGAGTTACTTACAATTCTACTTCCTCCTCTCTTCTTCCTTTCTCTGTTGGGGTCCCCTAAGGTTCTGTTCTTGGACCTCGCCTATTTTCAATCTACATCTCCTCCCTGGGTCAGATGATAGTATCCCATGGCTTCCAATAACATCTCTACTCTGACGACACCCAAATCTATTTCTCTACCCCTCAGCTCACTGTCTCCATCTCCTCAAGTATCATGAATTTACTAACAGATATATCAGTCTGGATGTCACACCACTTCCTCAAGCTCAATCTATCCAAATATGAACTTATAATTTCTCCCCCAAGTGCCCCTTCTCCTCATCTCTCTCTCAAACTTGATGGCACAACTATAAGCCAATCCCCGCCTTCCAAGGCCCTAAGTGCAGTCCTGGACTCTGAGCTCTCCTTTAAGCCCCAAGTCCAATCATTGTCCAAATCTTGATGCCTCAACCTCTGCAACATCTCCAAAATACATCCCTTTCTAACCAATGACACAACAAAGCTCTTATTTCACTACCTGGCTATCTCTCGCCTTGACTACTGCAACTCCCTTCTCATTGGCTTACATATACATAGTCTATCCCCCCTTCGATCCATCATGAATGCTGCTGCCAGACTCATCCACCTTACCAACCGCTCAGTATCTGCTACTCCTCTTTGTCAATCCCTCCACTGGCTTCCGCTCACCTAACAAAATAAAAATACTAAGGCCACATTCACAGGAGGCAATCCGCTCAGTGGAGTCTGCCAACTCAGCAGGAGATCTCTCCGTTGATCTCTGCTGAGCTGATGGATGACAGGTCTGTTTCTGCTCACTGAGCGGGAAGGGGCCTGTCAGAGCACCGCTGATTCCTATGGAGGGATTAGATGAAAACAGACAGCATGTCCGATCTGCCAGGACGGATGCAAACGTATCGCCATACATTTGATTTTAGCGGATTGGATGTCAGTGGACATGGTCACCGCTGGCACTGACATCCATCGCTCCATAGACCTGCATGGAGCGTCCATTCAGGTCCGCCTAAAAAATTGACAGGCAGATCTGAACGGTTAGTTCATGTGAAAGGGGCCTAACAACTACTTACAAAGCCATCCACAACTTAGCTCCCAGCTATATCACTAGCCTAGTGTCAAAATACTGACCTAATCATTCTCTTCTTTCCTCTCAAGACCTCCTGCTTTCTAGCTCCCTCATCACCTTGTCCCATGCTCGCCTCCAGGACTTTTCCAGAGCCTCTTCAATCCTATGAAACTCCTTACCACAATCTGTCTGATTATCTCCTACTCTATTAGGGTTTTAGACGATCCCTGAAAACCCTCCTCTTCAGAAAAGCCTATCCTACCCACACCTAACAACTGTATTTTCATTTTCTCCATCAGCTCAGTTATTTCCTTTTATTTCACTTGATGTTGTAAAGTGCTGCTCAAACTGTTGGTGCTATATATCCTGTATAATAATAAATAATAAAAATCTTCAGGACACTCTCTAGTATCCACTTGACTGACACCCATCCACTGACTCTTATAGCTGAAGGGGTGGCCCTCACAGGACAGGCCCAAAAGACACAGATCTGTACTCACTGTAGGCAGAATCAGATCCTTGCTGGTATCCCCCTTCCAGTCAGCACTGCGGGACCTCTGGGTTCAGCTCCTCTCTGACTTCAGGCCCTTGGGTCAATTACGTCTACAGAGGAGGGGCAGCAGACCCTCTCCCTCTGATTCCCCACTCTCCAGCTGAAAGACCCCAAGCACATGTACCCTTGGCATTTATACAGTATTCCAGCATGCATTGAGGCACTTTCCTCTGCCAATATCAAGGGCTGTAACAACGCCTGTGCCCTCACTTGCCAGGTCCCCTCCCACTGTCCAATATGCCTCCCTGTTGGACCAGTGTGAGACATTCAGACAAGCTGAGCTGCACCTGAGCACAATGAGCAGACCTTACCAATAGATCCTGCTCCCTGGTAGGCAGAAACCACTCCAAGTTTGCTGACAATCTCCCTGGTAAGCAGAGACCAAAAACTATACTCTCTTCTAGCACCTACCTAGGAGGGTGCTATATATGTGAGATTATTTTTCCTTACCTTTGTTTGTTTAGGGATGGATGTCATGACATGGGTCTCAGGCAGGATTGCAAGTGGGACTGTGGGACAGCTATCCATAAGTGTCTTTTTTTTAATTGCATTTTTTATTGAAAATTTGAAAAAAGGAGAACAAAGATTCCATAAGAAACAAACAGTATCAAAATTCCGATATGAATAAAGACATTGGCTAGGCAAAATCAACATATGCAGGCCACAAGGGTGGACTGCAAATCATATATAGAGGTAGGATCAGCTCACATGTATATTTAAAGGTATAATAGAGGTCCTACATGAATAACGATCAGTAAAGTAATGTACTGGAGAGGTCGGGTAAGAGTAAGAGGTACCATATAGTAAATATTTGAGCAATAAGAGTTCACAGAGGCAATTTTGTCGGAGAAAAAGACAGAGGGTTTGACCTTTCATGACACAGTGCCCGGCAGATAGGGTCTGTGTGTGGCACATGTGACCAAATTAGGGAGCATGGGTGTACCGGATACAACACCCCTTTCTCAATATCAGACCAGTGGCTGGGAGCCTGCATCCCAGAAGTGTCTTACAGTATTCCCAACCATTAGCAGGACAGTTTTACAGAATGATATGGAGATTCCCAGCTTTCAGTGAGGTGGTATTAATGGCAACATACAATGATGATTGTATCCAGGGGTTTCCCAGTGTTTTCAGCCATCGGTGGGGCATACCATGTCTCATACCATGTTCCTAGCTATCAGCGGGAATTGTTAGCAACTTCAAAAGGGGATGTTGCAATTTCCCTATGTTATCTGAAGTACAAGTTCATTCTAGAGGAGTGGATAAAAATTGATCAAAACACACAGCAGGATGTAAAATTAGGCCCTTTTAAGGAAGAGGACGTCCAGCATAAGAAGTCACCAGTTTGGTGAACAAGTTAGAAGATGATGTGTCCTTCAAAAACGTATTCAATCACCACATTGAACTTAATCATAGAAGGCATATCTGTCCGCAGTTGTGGCCTATAAACCTGCCTCAACCCTTGCATCTTTTCCAATGCAGTGGATGTTTGGATGGAGAATAATATTTCTACCTTATAAAATATTTCCAACAAGTGAGAGATCTTGTCTGCATTACTATGGATTAAACTGTCCTCTTTTTCTCTTAAGGAAAACTTCAGGCTGGGTTCATACTAGTGTAAATTGGATGCCGGTTTCCCTGCATCCAATTTGCATAGCAGGAGATTGTGACCGGCCCTCTTTGGAGTCGGTTCACATATCTCTGCAGTGGCTCCGGTGCAAATTGCACAGGAGCCCTGTGTGTCTTTTGGTTCATTTCAGGTCAAAATTCAGCCCAAAATTTGGGCTGAAATCAGACCTGAGATGATGAATGGAGACACACTGGACTCCTGCTGTGAGCCGGAGCGTGCTGCGGTGTGAACCCAGCCATAAATTGATAGCAAAGATTTGTAATTGTATTTAGTCTGGTTTTCTCCTTCAGAGTATATGTTTATTGAGCCAAAGAAGATCACAGTTCAAGAGTCAGTATATAAATCACTCCAAAGAGGCTCCCTTATGCATTTCCGACTTGGAGTCCAGAAAGAACTGGAAAGAGGGGGTCCTCATCCAAAAAGTCAGCAAAGAGTTCCCCTTCAGAAAGACAGGGTGCTGGTCTTTTTGAGATCATGTCACCCATACATATTTTATGGGCACTTGTTTACTTCTGTTTTGACATGAGTGTTTGGATGACCATTCATCCTTCAAGCCCCAGATTGTGCCAAAAGAATCCCTTGCCTCAGTGACAAGATTCAAGTTTTCCTAGCCAATGTTAGAGCTTATTATCTTATGGGACGGTAATTCAAATACCAGCAAATTAGGTTTTAAGACAGGTGTTTTCATTGCTCAGAGGGCCGCCTGTTTTCAGTTTCCAATATTTGTCTTTTTAGAAGTTCCTCTGTTTCTCTTTGAATCAAGACATTAGGCAGCTTGCCTGCTGATTGTCCTCTCAACCTACTCTTTCTCAAGACAGAGATCCTTTTCAAAAACACAGAGAGTGGTTTCTCAGAATTATACAGGAGTTTGACTGTGAAGTGAATTAAAAAATGGGGGAAGGAGAATCTGACTATGTGGGGGTTAGCCCAAATGGGGATCACCTTCCCTGAGAAAAGGTACAGTGCCTTGCAAAAGTATTCGGCCCCCTTGAACTTTTCAACCTTTTGCCACATTTCAGGCTTCAAACATAAAGATATAAAATTTTTATTTTTTGTGAAGAATCACCAACAAGTGGGACACAATTGTGAAGTGGAACAAAATCTATTGGATTTTTGAAGCTTTTTTAACTAATAAAAAAATGAAAAGTGGGGCGTGCAAAATTATTCGGCCCCTTTGCGTTAATACTTTGTAGAGCCACCTTTTGCTGCGATTACAGCTGCAAGTCGCTTGGGGTATGTCTCTATCAGTTTTGCACATCGAGAGACTGAAATTCTTGCCCATTCTTCCTTGCAAAACAGCTCAAGCTCAGTGAGGTTGGATGGAGAGCGTTTGTGAACAGCAGTTTTCAGTTCTTTCCACGGATTCTCGATTGGATTCAGGTCTGGACTTTGATTTGGCCATTCTAACACCTGGATACGTTTATTTGTGAACCATTCCTTTGTAGATTTTGCTGTATGTTTGGGATCATTGTCTTGTTGGAAGATAAATCTCCGTCCAAGTTTCAGGTCTTTTGCAGACTCCAACAGGTTTTGATCCAGAATGGTCCTGTATTTGGCTGCATCCATCTTCCCCTCAATTTTAACCATCTTCCCTGTCCCTGCTGAAGAAAAGCAGGCCCAAACCATGATGCTGCCACCACCATGTTTGGCAGTGGGGATGGTGTGTTGAGGGTGATGAGCTGTGTTGCTTTTACACCAAACATATCGTTTTGCATTGTGGGCAAAAAGTTCGATTTTGGTTTCATCTGACCAGAGCACCTTCTTCCACATGTTTGGTGTGTCTCCCAGGTGGCTTGTGGCAAAATTTAGACAAGACTTTTTATGGATATCTTTGAGAAATGGCTTTCTTCTTGCCACTCTTCCATAAAGGCCAGATTTGTGCAGTGTACGACTGATTGTTGTCCTATGGACAGACTCTCCCACCTCAGCTGTAGTTCTCTGCAGTTCATCCAGAGTGATCATGGGCCTCTTGGCTGCATCTCTGATCAGTCTTCTCCTTGTCTGAGCTGAAAGTTTAGAGGGACGGCCAGGTCTTGGTAGATTTGCAGTGGTCTGATACTCCTTCCATTTTAAAATGATCGCTTGCACAGTGCTCCTTGGGATGTTTAAAGCTTGGGAAATCTTTTTGTATCCAAATCCGGCTTTAAACTTCTCCACAACAGTATTACGGACCCGCCTGGTGTGTTCCTTGGTCTTCATGATGCTCCCTGAGACTATCACAGAGCAGGTGCATTTATACAGAGACTTGATTACACACAGGTGGATTCTATTTATCACCATCAGTCATTTAGGACAACATTGGATCATTCAGAGATCCTCACTGAACTTCTGGAGTGAGTTTGCTGCACTGAAAGTAAAGGGGCCGAATAATTTAGCATGAACCACTTTTCATTTCTTTATTTGCTAAAAAAGTTTAAAATATCCAATAGATTTCGTTCCACTTCACAATTGTGTCCCACTTGTTGGTGATTGAAGGCACTGTAGTTCAATGGCAGGTCTTTTCCTTAAATTCTTATTCATAGTCAACTTTATTTAACCACTTAATGACCACGCCATAGCTGAATGACAGCTACAGTGAGGCTTGATAACTCTGGGGGGCGTACATTTATGTCCTCTCAGAATCGTGACCCCACGCGCCCCCTGGGGCGCATACCCGGAAATATCACGATCACGGTAAATGGCCGCTGATGGCAACCGTTTACCATGTGATAGCTCCATCAAATGATGTGATAAATTATCAGAGATTAGCACCATAGCTGGCGGACTCTATAACTTTCACAAAGACCAAATAATATACACCGATTTGGGTTAGTTTTACCAAAGATATGTTGCGGTATAAATTTTGGCCAAAATACTTCAGTGAGCATCAATAGAGATGTCGTCCCCAATAAATAACGTTTGGTATCTATATTTTATTACAGACATACCTATATTGCATTTGCTCCTGTTGAGTGGAAGTTATCCACAAAACGTGCCTAGAGCTATATATCAATGTATTGTCACAGCTACCATGTGTCCACTACCTTGAAGAAATTTGAATCAATTTTACATTATCATGTGTGCAATCAGTCATGTCTATATGCAAGTTTGGGCTACATTTAATACATTTAAATATATTATTTACTATGTAGGAACACTTATGTGTGTGTGTGTGTGTGTGTGTGTGTGTGTGTGTATACATTTATATGTATTTATTATGTTATTTATTACATGTTATTTACTGTCCCACATGCATCCATGTGCATCATTGAATCGTATCTAGCAATTGATTTATTTGGTTCTGGTGTTGTACTTCATATAAAGTCCCACCATTCCCCCATTCCACTTTCCCCTCTTTTTTCTAAATGATTCAGGGATGGAGACATACAAACTCTGCAGCAGTCATTTCATATAAAGTCACAACTATTTTATTAATGAACACAAACTAAACAGTTTGGGTTCCTAACTCACAGGTAAAAGGGCTTCTCCCAATCACCAACAAAACAAACGTTGTGCAAACCCCACCACCTGCTGGTGGTCACCAGTGGAATGTAAAATCTGGTCCGGAAACCAACACTGCCAAGGGTGCCTGGAAAACCCAGACCAGATTCCACCTTAGTTTCCTACATATAAACGCATGCAAAGTAATGCATAGAGTCCATCAATCACCTTGCCTTTCATAATGTCATCCCCTTACACAATTCTTGTGTAACTGGGAGCCCAGTTCATCACAGTTCAGAATACATTATTTCTGCCTATAGAGCAGAGGTGCTGGGTTGTCCTGCAACTGTCAGTATCTTGATGTCTGAAGATAATGGGGACCATGATCTTTCATGTTCCTGTATTAAATTTGATCAGCAGAGGAGATTCCCTGTCCAGAAGCATTGTTTGTGAAATGTACTCGTATTTCACAGACAATGATAGGAAGCCTTTGGTAGTGGGCACAGTAGAACATCTTCTCACCCCAAGAACAGTGGCCCAAAGTGAGTAGAACTTCCCTATTCAGGAAATTGTTATGAACTGGATTTCTGGCCAGCCAACTTTTTCCTCGTGTCTACTGCCACCTGACAGTAGGCTTTTTAGTCATGATGAGGATGAATAACATGGCCATGGTACTACATCAAGAGGCAGGTCAGAATCTGCAGGTTCAGTCTACTGAGTGAGGTAGAGTGGATCATGACCTTGGAAGAGAGGAATGTTTTCAACATTTACATCTATATGTCTGGGATTTAAAACTTCTAGGAGGTATTCATATTTTGTGTCCCAATTGGAATGCAAGTGGTCACTTCATCCAATTTTCTTTCAAGTGTATTCTGTATCTGATCAGGGATCCCCTCTTGAACTCACATGGCCATGTGATGAAACACATGGGGCAGGGCTTAACAGATGAATGTCATTGTGCACAGGAAGAGCAGATAATCTGTAAAACCTATTGAAAAAAATGCAACTGTCTGTAGAGAAAGTGTGTATACACTCATGCTTATGTTTACTGCTTCAAATGAGCACCAGAATATTGTACATTTTTTTTTTGTTTGGGAGTGAATGAATAAAAGTTTTCAAAGGATTAGGTACTACGCTTTCTCTTTGTTTGGAGATGCGCTGAGGAGGAGGAGGAGGAGGAGAGTGCCTTAAAGGGGTTGTAAACCCTTGTGTTTTTTCAGCTTAATGCATCCTATGCATTAAGGTGAGAAAGCTTCTGACAGTGATTGGCCCCCTAGCCCCACGTTTTGCTCATTTGAGCCCTGTAATTCCCATGGCGGAGACACCCTCTTCCTCTCTGTCTGGGGTTTTCTGCTCTTGATTGGTTAGATTAATAGCAGCGCAGCCATTGGCTCCTGCTGCTGTCAATCAAATCCAATGATGCAGGTGGCGGGGGGCGGAACCGAGTCCTAGATTCTGCATCTATGGACGGAAATTCTGGACTCGGGAGCGTGCCTGCAAAGTAACCCCCCGGAAAGCGCTTCTCCTAGGGGATTATACGATTCAGGGAGGATCTGAGAGTGCTCCCGAGGGACCCCTAGAAGACGCTGATGGAGGCCACTCTGTGCAAAATGAACTGCACAGTGGAGGTAAGTATGACATGTTTGTTATTAAAAAAATAAAAATAAATTACAATCACTGAAAGGGGTGTAGCAGGCATGTTGTATTGCAATTTCTCCTTTTGGCCACAAGATGGAGACAGAGAGATGCTGACTTGTCCTTTCAGAAAACTCAGAGACACAAAGCACACTGGAAAAGAGGGGAGTTTTGGGAAGTACTGAGGTAAATGAGGAGAGGGAAGTGCTGAAGTGAGAGAAAAGAGAGAGAGATACAGGTTTTGCACACAGCTCTACAGAGAGATGGCTGACAGAAAATCTGAGGAGCGGCTGTGTGACAGTAACAGAGGATCTGTCAGTGTCTCCTTCTCCTGCTCGGCCCCCACCTTTCTAATGCCAGCTGTGTGAGAGACAGAGACCGAGCTGCGCTGATGAGGCTCCCTGCCTGTTCCTGATTGGGTGAAGGGCGGAACCAGTGACAGGAGGAGGAGAGAAAAGCCCAGGAAAGGAGAGATGTGAGGAGAGAGAAACAATAGACCCCCCTAGCAACAATGGACCCATACAACAAAATACCACCCAGCAGCAACAACAGATCTCCCAGCAGCCAGCATCAATAGACTATCCAGCAGCCAGCAACAATAGACCCCCTTCATCAATAGTAGATCTCTTCCAGCAATAACTGACCCACCAGCAACTATAGACCGCCGCTCAAAAATAGATCTGCTCCAACAACAATAGACCCATTCAGTGCTGGAGGTGCCGGAACTGCGTTCCCCTGTGTTCCCGCCGAAAAAATGCCCTGTCTATTATAAAGGAGGGAGAACTGTCTGAGGAGAGCGGGCTGAGGTACTAAAATCAGACGGAAGAAGAGAGAGAGCCATCAAAATGAGAGAGAGTGATCTAAAGGAGGGAGAGCTATCTGAGGAGAGCGGGCTGAGGTACCAGCTTCAGGCTAAAGGAGAGAAAGACACACACTGACACTGTGACCTATTATAGAGAAAGCCAAGCCTTTGCAGAGACTGCCAGGAGAGAGAGTGCGGTGAGGTGACCAGACTGTGTGGTGGAACTCCACCAGAGAGAGAGACACGTTTTTCCTGAGATGACCGGGAGGTCGCTGTAAGAAGATAGAAGGGAGCCAGGATCGGTGTCACCCACACATTACACCACCGTTAAGATCAGAAACCCTGATCGGTGACCCAAGTAACACCCAGCTATGCGGAGATGACCCACGCCATTTCAGGGATAATTTTTTTTTGATAATAAGGTTTGGGACTTTATATGAATCATGCAGCCAGGAAGATGACACAACCTAATGATATCTGGTGGGTAATACATCTTTGTGACCATTACTGTTGCATAATAAAAAGATACATACAATAAAGTAAGATAGAAAAATATAAAAAAAAATAATAATTTAAAAACATAATATGTTTGATCTGGTAGCACATTGGTATAACGCAGTGTTTCTCAAATCCAGTCCTCAGGCCCCCCCAACAGGTCATGTTTTCAGGTTTTCCATTATTTTTCACAGGTGATTTGATCAGTTTCACTGCCTTAGCAATTACCACAGCCGTTTCATCTGAGGGAAATCCTGAAAACATGACCTGTTGGGGGGGCCTGAGGACTGGATTTGAGAAACACTGGTATAACGGCACAGTGGTATCACAATAATAACATCATAAAATAACCAGACTCATTGGTACATGTCTCCACAAGTAGTAAAAGTATAATATATTCAAACTGGTAGGATCCAAAGAAGCATAAACTAGATAATACATGATGGTAATATAGAAAGCATCAGACAGCTCGATGCGTTTTATGGCTACATTGCCACTCTTCAGGAGCAGATGCATTATAGGTTTCTAAAAAAAAAAAAAAAAGTATTGACAGTAAGTATTAGGTAAAGTAATGATAAAGGAAAGAAAGAAAAAGAACATCTAGGTAGAAATAAATCCCCCACTCATACTTACAGACCAATCGTGAGTCTGGGGAGGGGCAATGGAGGGCAAGAACCAGCCGGGCAAAACGATAGTTACGGGAGCTGAGGCGGTACTCCCCACATACAGATGGAAACGGATATACCCCAAGGAACAAGGTCCCCCTGGGTGGTGAAAAAAAGGATTAAAACCAATAGTGTAGAGGGTCCATCTAAAGGACTATATATGAAAATGAGCGAAAAATTAAATAGTGTATGGTGCTGGATAGACTAGTGGTTCAGATTGTGTATCAACCAAGGAGGTAGTGACAGAGAAAGTAAATATAATTAAATACATGGTTATAGGGAAGGAGAAACAGGATGATGAGAGAGTGATTAATTGCAATTATCTGTGAATATGGTAGTGATACCAAATGGTAACTATAATTACCTGTATAGATGGCCCGATCTAAAATGCCTAGCGTCAAAAACCAGCAAATAAACAAAAACCCAGGGGGTATCTTGTGGGGCATGTAGAGTATGGTGGCTCCAGTATGGCAGGGAATGACCACCAATGACACGCTGCTGTCAAAGAGCAGGCATAGCTGCACTAGATGTGCGATGGGTACACTCGCACATCAGTGCAGCAGCGCCTTGAGGAGAATGCTGATGAAGGTGACACTGCCCCTGCGCTCCAATGTCAGTGGGGATGACGTGGCACGCACGGCGTGGGAAATCGATGGGGCGGGGTGGCGCCCGCCCCAAACCTCATCCTAAATCGGCAAGAGGAAAAGGTGGAGGGCCCACGAAGCTCATCGCAGCTCCTGGGCCAATGAAGGTTCCAGCCAGGCAAAAGCCCAGCACATCCAACCCAGACCCCACGAAGGCGTGCAAGAAGAGCGTGGGGGAAAAAAATATCAGAATATTAGGGATCATGATATTCATCCAGGTATCGGGTCGGCCACTGCCTTGACTGGTAGCAAAACTCGCAAGGTCCCACAGAAGGGGATCTAGTGCCTTACAACATTGCTCGGAATATCAGAAGCCTGAACCAGCACCTGGGATTATCGTTATGTCATCACACAGGGGATTGGTGAGAGGGTGCAAACCCAACATCCTTCTTGACACCATACTGAAACTGCATGCAGACACCAATTTCCCTTTTTAGTGTTATGGGATGCTTGTTAGGAGCTGCCATCTCTAGTAGTTTGCCATTTTAAATCTCTACCTAACAGGACATTCTAGAGGATTACTGCTCCATGCAAGCTTGTTTAAACCTACAAGTTTAAAACAAGGGCCCCACCATTTGCTAGCAGAAGTAACTAGTGCTCTTCACCTCAGGACCTGCAATATTACAGAACTGTGCTTACTGTGTAACCCTTTTCTTTTCATTGTGTGTTTGCCTCCCAAGGGTGCTCCTAGAAGGAGCTGAGAAGTTGACATGTCTTCTCTCCTCCCTCTCAGCGCCTGTGTTAAAGGCATATAGATTACTGCCCTTTTCTAAATTTACAGTTGCTAAGTATTGAAGGTTGTCTTTTCTAAAGTATTAATTCTTTGCAGAAAGGCTTAACAGTGTTGTAAGCTTCCATATGCTTTACACCATGATAACATATTCAATTTGTTTATCACTACCAGGTGTGTGTCTGTTTTTGGTGATAATCCACAGCCAGGATAAGTATTTTACACGTGTCTTTGAATGTGTTTGCAGTAATTTAACTTAACCAGGTGTGCCAGAGGGGCTGAGGTCATTCTTGGGGTTGAGGGGGAGATCAGAGAACCCAAATTTACCAAGCGGCTCCTTCAGGGGTGGAACTACACAGGCTAGAACCCAGATTTGCTGTGGAGTATCTGAATTATTTAAACAGCGTGTGAGGAATTGTGGAATCCAGAAACAATCTCCTGTGAGGCCATAAAGGGCATATAGAGGTCCATTGAAACAATACAAGCCTTTTATGACCATACATGATAGTGTAAGATCATGGAGCTAAGGTTGGGCACAGCCCGTTGGTGGTAGCACAAGAGCATGGATGTGAACACTACACAGCTTGCATGATAATAAGCACCATAATATTTGAATTGTGAAGAGGCTGTTTCATGTTAAAGAAAGATTTTTTGATTTTATGTGGGTGCTGCATATTGGACTCCAGGGAAAACCAAGACTCCCTAAGTGGGATTTACCACTTGCGCTGGACTTTCTTACCAGCTCCAGATGGGATCACTTTGAGTTAAGTTTGATTAAAGACTGAGTCATGAAGAAAACCTCTCTTAGGCCCCTTTCACACTGGGGCGTTTTGCAGGCACTACAGCGCTAAAAATAGCGCTTGTATAGTGCCTGAAAAAATCTGAGGGCTTTCACACTGGAGTGGTGCGCCAGCAGGACGGTGAAAAAAGTCTTGCTAGCCGCATCTTTGGAGCGGTGAAGGAGCGATGTATTCACCGCTCCTAAACCGCTCCTACCCATTGAAATAAATGGGGCAGCGCAGCTATACCACCGGCAAAGCGCCACTGCAGCAGCACTTTGCGGCGGTTTTAACCCTTTTTCGGCCACTAGCGGGGGTAAAAACCACCCTGCTAGCGGACGCATACCGCTGCTAAAACGACGGTAAAGCGCCGCTAAAAATAGCAGCACTTTAACGCCGACGCCCGCACCGCCCCAGTGTGAAAGGGGCCTAAGGGCCAGGTTTACACTGGTCCAACATCTACTCCCACTTCCAGAGCACAAGTCGCATGACATGTCAAAAGCAATGGTTCCCAATGAGAGCTGTCTTAATTGGTTCGACTTGTGTCGGTCTGACTTTAAAAATGCTCCCTGCACTACTTAAATTGGATAATAATTTTACCTGATTCAACTTGTGGCATGTGGCTTGTGCTCTGAGGATCTTTAAGGGGTACCCCATGCCAAGAAAACAAAAAAAAATGGCCCCTCCAAAATCCATACCAGACTCTTATCTTAGCATGCAGCTCTGTAGGTCAGGAAAGGGGGGAGAATGACTGGCCCCTTTCCTTCTGTACCATACCAGGCCACATGCCCTCAACATGGGGGGGTGGGTGCTTTGGGGCAGGGGATCTTTGCCCCCCCACCCCAAAGCACTTTGTCCCCATGTTAATGTGGACAAGGGCCTCTTCCAGACACCCCTGGGTGGTGGTTGTGGGGGTCCGCGGGCAGGAGGCTTATCAGAATCTGGAAGCCCCCTTTAACAAGGGGGCCCCCAGATTCCGCCCACTATGTGAATGAGTATGGGGTACATTGTATCCCTACCTATTCACCCAAAAAAGGTGTAGTGTTACAAAAACAAGAGTCTGTTTTGAAAAAGTCCTTTATTAAAAATTAAGAATGTTCCATCATAGCTCTGTGTCTTCTTACTCGATCTTCTCCCACTGCCTCTTCTCCTTCCGCCCCTTCTCCCTCCACCTCTTCTCCCTCCGCCTCTTCTCCCTCTGGTTATTTTTGCTTCAGTCTTCTCCCTCTGCTGATGATTTCTTCCTCCGCCGATCCAGTCCTCAAAAGGATCGTATTGCTTCTATACCCCACCATGTTATAGTTCAGTGGTGGTTGGTGATTATTTATGGGGGGGGGCGGCAAACAACCACCACTCAGTCTGTCAGTCGGCCAGGGGAACCCCCCCGTAGCACCCCCACCTTCCCCACGGAAGGACGGTCAGTCGGACATCAAATCCCTGCTCATGTGCTTCTCCTCCCTCCTCATCCTAGGCATCCAATAAGATTGCCTGTCCTTTCAGCTAATTGGGTGACGGGTCTCAGGATCTGCTTTCTGATTGGCCAGGAGTAGAATCAGTGTGAAAATAGCGAATATTAATTTTCTATTGTCACACAACTGGGTGGGCTCTCCAGCAGCTTCAGCACCCAAACCACTTGCGAGACCACCCTGGATACAGACTCCGGGCTGTACTGCTCAGTGAGGCTGTGCAGCTCAGAGCCCAGGATGTAGCCTGTGGCCATGCTGTGCACATCCTCCAAGGACAGAGCAGCAGGAGCCTGCCACTATACTGGCCTCACCCTCCTCCTCCTAGGCCAATGGGTTTGCATCTCCTTTCGGCCAATCGGGAAACAGTTTCAGAACCGGCTTCCTGACTGGCCAAGAGCAGAATCAGTGTGACAATCGCAAATATTCATTCACGATTGTCACACAACTGGGTGTGCTCAGGGCGCAGTGCCCTGCGCCCTGAGTCCACCCTTTTTTGAAAATGATTAGAGCCTTTGGCTTCAACGGCCTCCCTATTGGAATCCATGCATCTGTGCACCCCTAATGGAAGGGCCACCATTGTTATGCCCTGTACACATGGTCAGATTTTCCAATAGAAAATGTTCAATGGGAGCTTTTTGTCAGAAATTCTGACCGTGTATGTGCTCCATCAGACTTTTCCATCGGAATTTCCGTCACACAAAATTTGAGATCTGGGTCTCAAATTTTCCGACAAAAAAATCCGTTGGTGTAAATGCCGATCATGTGTACACAATTCCAATACACAAAGTTGCACGCATGCTTGGAATCAAGCAGAAGAGCTGCACTGGCTATTGAACTTCATTTTTCTCGGCTCGTCGTACGTGTTGTACGTCACCGCGTTCTTGACATTCAGAATTTCCGACAACATTTGTGTGACCGTGTGTATGAAAGACAACTTTGAGCCAACATCCGTTGGAACAAATCCATGGATTTTGTTGTCGCAATGTTTGATCAATGTCTGATCGTGTGTACGGTGCATTATAGTTATTTCCTAAACATATGCTGCCATGGAAAACCCACCAAATGCTTGCTGTAATTTTCCTGATAGGCTTCATGGAAGCATGGGTTCCCTCTCAGTTTCATGAGTAAGTTAATTATGGAATGTGTGGTCTGGATCAGCCTCAAAATTTATAGTCCTATGGGGTAGGAGCAAGGGTGGAGTCTACCCAAACTGCTGCCATGGAGTCTATCAGGAAAGGCAAATTACGGTAAGTATTTATTAGGGAATTTTCCATTTTCAGAGCTGTGGTCCCTGCACTCGTTATCTAATATGCCAGCTGAAAAATAATCTCTATTACTGTCATACAAAAAGCAACGATTCAGTTTTATGGAAGAAAGACAAACAGAATTTTGCACAACAGGTACAAAAATGATAAAAGCAAGTGAAACTGCCATATTAAATGACTTTTAAATGGTAACTTGATTGATGTCAAAGAAAATGTTCTTTTTTGGAAGTTACATACAGTTTAAATATATTCTTTAATGGTATACATCACATTTTGTCCTAAAAATTTACTGCTGCTTTAAAAATGTGCCAAAATATTTGGCAGATGTTTAATGCTAAAACTGAATTGCACACTGACCTTCTGCAGACTTGATTAGGAACATTCCATTAGGCTGCAGCACCAAATGCTTAAAAATGCATCTATAATACACTGCGTACATAATGGCCATTTTTATTAGTGGCCTGCTGCCATTCGCTGGAAAATGCTAAACTCAAGATTACCTACTCCAGATGTATTATTGACTATTTGAGTAATATTTTCAATGGGTAAAGCAACACCATTTTCCAATACTTGAAATCTGAGCAGATGGACATTTTGGAAAATATTTTGTTTTTAGAGTTTGTTTATATAAAGCTAATTACCAAAAAGATGGATACTAGCCCTGAAATTTCATCTGATCAAGGAAAACGACACTTTTGTTAAAAAGCAAATATAAAATATAATTGTTAAGCCATTTTGTAATTCAGTGCTATTGAGAATTACATTGACATTTTTATTATCACCCTGTTATGATTTTTAAAACTAAAAACATGTTCAATTATCACTTCTTGCATAAAATGCAGTACTGGGATCATCCTGTGCAAATTTTTTCTATGAATTCTATGGCCTTTGAGAATATCTCAGATATTCATGTAGAAATTCAGTTTCGAAATATGAAAATCTTAGCTTGCAGTCTCAGATGGGGAAGGTTACCGAGCGGATGCCTAGCGGTGTCTCAGCAAAAGGCCCATGTAAACCATTAATAAGCTTTTTATGCTGTGACCTGATATGTCAATGTACCATTTTCTGTGTCTTTCTTGTGCCTTTCCTGCTACCTCTTTCCCCCTCATGAACACACTAATAACATTTTTAAATTAAAAAAATGTACTTTTTGTATTACTTGACCTTATTTTAGACCCATGACATCATCACATCATCACTGAGTCTCTGTTCTTCCTTATGCAATACAGGCAGATCAGGACTGGTTGGAGGGGCCAGCATAATGATGTAAATGTATATAGCTTCCTAAAGCCTCGTACACACTACAGTTTGTACTGTACTGTGGTGACAGCTTTGGTTGGGAGCCACTGTACTAACCATGAAAGGTTAGTCCAGTGATCTCCCCCGCTGGACTGTTGTGTTCTGAAAGGGGGACAGCCCCCCCCCCCCCCACCAGAATGCTCTGATCAGCGCTCTTTGTCATTGGCTGAGAGTGCTGATCGGAGACGGTTGGGTGCTAGTTTTTCAGCATGCACGTCCGACAGAAGCCAGACAGACTGACATACACACAGGCAGAATGTCAGCCGGTATTTTTTGTACCGGTAAATGTTTCCTGAAATCCTGCTCGGCTTTCGAGGCATTATAAACCTTCCTACCTGCACAAACTGTGCATTAAACATATTGTTTTATTGTGTCAGTTGTTGCTCTGATGGCACAGCATTTAGTAAAGTAAATCTTCACCTTCCTTTTTCAGAAGTGTCTGTTAGTATTCAAACATGAGGCATGCCGCATGACACTGCACAGGTTAATACATGAGCCCTGTCTGTGGTCTGAGAACTAACATGCCCTGTGAAAAAAACTATATATCCCACAATCCCTGGGTCTCTCTTTTTAGTGCTCTGCAGGTGTGAGCTACACAGTATTTAAATCTGACACAGGCGCAGACAGGCAAATCAATTAACAGAGAGCCCACCATATAGCTTCATTACATTAGCACTCTTGCATCTGTGATAGAAAATGGCAAGGCATGTATCGGAATGCTGTGTGAACCAATACAAGAAATCACTGTCCCTACCCAGGCTGGGTGGGAAATAAATAAATGATGCTGGATATCCTCTAGCCCAGAAATGAGGTGGGGTCTGCCTGACTTGCTACAGTGTCTAATGCACACAGTGAACAGCAAGTAAGCAATTTCAGTACATGTAAGCAGCCTATATGATTGATAAGAAAAGGATGGAGCCCAGCTTTAAAATATGTAAGTGTTGTAAAGTGCTTAATTCCCCATAGCACTGGGATGATAGTTTTCTCTTTGATAACAACTGTTATTTTGGCGCTTTTGGAAACAATCCATTTAAAAGCAAATTAGATTGTTCATTGCCCTTTTCTTCTCCAGTTTTGTACACATTATCAGGAAACATATTATGTTTTCCCTGTGAAAAGAAAAAAAAATGTTTGAAAGTAACTATCAAGCTAGCTGTCTGCTAGCTACATCTGAAATTGTTATAAACTCGGCAGCAATTACCTTGTTCCAGCTTTTGGTTTCTTTACCTATGTTTCACAAAATTATAATTGCAATCAAACCATCCACCTCTACACATCACACTAAAACAATATCAGTGTTCTATGTGATTAATGAGCAATTACTGGCAAAAATGAAACCAATCAGTGAGCTACCGATGTAGTTCAGCACATCGCGGCTAAAATCTGAAAATTGACTTTCTTTAGGCTCAGTTCACACTGCTGTGGTGTGAGAACCTGTGTGAATCCAGTGTGGTTCCCGCATCGCATACTTATGCGAACCGCTGCGGGTGTCAATACAAAGTTAATGACACCCCCAGATCCATTTGAATATCGCAATGCGAACTGTCAATTCGAACAGGAATAGCATCACATGGGTGTGAACACCCATGCAAGCCAATTCTGGTGCGGACCAAAAAAAGGCTGCTGCATGACTTTGGTTCGAATGCCATGCAAATTCAGCCAAACAATCTGTATGGCTGAATTCTCATTGCACAGACATCGTATGTGATTTGCACAGCAATGTGGTGCGAATCACATGCAACATCTGACATCACAGGAGTGTGAATCCAGCTTTAATTTGACTTTTCTGCAAACCACTGCATCCACAGAACACAGCAGACATAGATCACTGCATCCACAGACCACTGCCCACACAGAACTCAGCACACATAGAACACTGCATCCACAGAACACTGCATCCACAGACCAGAGAACACACAGAACACTGCATACACAGCACACATAGATCACTGCATCCACAGACCACTGCCCACACAGAACATAGCACATATAGAACACTGCATCCACAGACCACTTCCCACACAGAACCCACCACATATAGAACACTGCATCCACAGAATACTACATCCACAGACCATGGAATACTGCACACATAGAACACTGCATCCACAGACCACAGAACACACAGACCACTGCATCCACAGAACACAGCACACATAGATCACTGCATCCACAGACCACTGCACACGCAGATCACGGCACACACAGACCACTGCACACAAAGAACACAGCACACACAGACCACTGCACACAAAGACCACTGCATCCACATGCCACTGCACACACAGACCACTGCACACACAGTCCACCACATCCCCAGGCCACTGCCCACACAGATCACTGCATCTACAGGCCACTGCACACACAGATCCCTGCATCTACAGGCCACTGCACACAGACCACAGCACACACAGACCACAGCATACTGCATGCACATGCCACTGCACACACAGAACACTGCATCCACAGACCACTGCACACACAGAACACTGCATCCACAGACCACTGCACACACAGAACACTGCATCTACCGACCACAGCACACACACACACACCACTGCATTAATAGGCCATATCACACAGACCACCTTGCAGATACAAGGGCCGTATGTAATTACTGCATACCATCCTATCTCTGCTTCATCACCAAAAGGGATTATTTTAGTGATTTTAGCAAAACTGATTTTGCTGTTGGTGACATTTCACTCAGCACAGCTTAGGTAAAATTTGCTTTAAAAATATACACCTTTTCTTTATTTAAAGGGTATGTGTTTATATTCGTTTTTCCTGGTGCCTCCATGGCAGCATACCTGTGACAAGCTCCACCTTGGCTCCTCCCTCAGGACTAGTGAATATTATAAAAGAAATGGTTAGCGCAGCCCCAGCATTCTCCTTTTTTTCCTCATACCTCATGGCAGTGAATTCTGGTCGAACGTCCTTACCTTCTGCAGTCGGCAGCCTCCGTCCGGGTTCAAGCCTCTCCCAGACACAGTTCCTTCTCTTGGGCAGCTAAACGCGCTTATAAGGTTGGAAGTCCCTTCTGTAGGATCTTTTGGGACAAGCAGTTTGTCTCTTAAGTAAGAGCTTTATCTGCAAGTTGATCAGGCACCAGCTCATTCATGGTAACGGAGGCAGCAGCTATTTCTACATTTCTTTTTTTCCCCTTCTCTCTTTTCTTCCTTCCTTTCCTTTCCCTTTTAGGTTTTATATCTTTTATCTTTTCCCTTTTCTCTTCCCTCTCTCTTTTTGCTCTCTTCCCCTCCCCAACCTTCCATTTCTTTCTTTCTTTCTTTTCTTTTGACCTCCCATTTGTTTGTTGTTTCTCTCAGAGAAAAAAACCTCCCTCTTAGACCCTGCCGCCATTTCCGGCTCCATAGGAGCCGCGCGCGCTCAGCACCGGCGTTTTATTTAACTCTCTGCGTTCCCCGCCGTGCTTTGCGCATGCGCCGGCGGTGCGAGGCTTCCAGCTTACTGTTCCGCCATTTTTGATAAGGGCACAGTGACGTTTATGCCCTCAAAATGTCAAAGACAGGATAGAGGCGTGCCCTGCCTCTCCTGTTCTACTGTTTATCTCCCTGATGGCCTCAGTGGGACGCCTGTGGCTGCAGGGAGAACTGCTACTCTGAGCTTTAATATAATAAAAAAAAAAAAGAGAGAAGATGGATTAATTAATTAATTAAATAGTATAAAATGAAATAAACATATTAAATTATTAAATAAAATTAATAAAAATTAATTAAATAAATTATATTTTATTTACAAAAAAAAAAAAAAAAAATTTAAATATATATATATATATATATAATTTAACCCCCCCCCCCCCCAAAAAAAAAAAAAAAAGGAACAAGAAGACAAAATGTAGATTTAGATGTATTGTAGATGTATTTATAGAAGTAAAGTCCTTTTTTTCCAGTCAAGGACACGGTTGGTTGATTTTTCTCCTCTAAAACTCTTTTCTTAGCTGCTGCTTCTGCTAATCCGTCTAGTATGAGCCATTCGCCACCCACACAAGATCCTACTCTACACCTGAGGTAAGGACCTACGTCCAGGTAAGTTGATACACTTTTAAAAAAACAAAAGAGTGCACTGAGGCTGGTACTTTATGTATTTCAGTCCTGTACGCCAGAAGATGTCTAAGAGGACCTCAAGGCGTCATGCAGACGATGATGACTCTAGTCACAGCAGAGACAGGTCATCCTG
This sequence comes from Lithobates pipiens, assembly GCF_037356315.1. NCBI lineage: Eukaryota > Metazoa > Chordata > Amphibia > Anura > Ranidae > Lithobates > Lithobates pipiens. The sequence continues at coordinate 29,565,705 of NW_027507787.1, forward strand.
GCATGGGGATTATAGAAGTGGCAGAAAGCATCGGCCAAAAAGGCGCCGTCACTCATGCTCCCCGAGACCTAGATCTCCAAGATGTCAGGCCTGTGGAGCTGCCCCACTTTCGGACAAACTGATCTGTTCGAGATTGCCTCAGGGACTATGCAGCGGACAGAGAATCTGAAGGTCTGCAAATGGCGGACCTACTTAAGAAAGCAGTAAAGGACTCCCTTGCGGAATTGGTAGCCACAATGACGACGCAACAACCAGCGTCTCCTCCTCAGGAGCAAACGGCTGGGGCTTCCATCCCGGGGCTGTCCACAAGTGGAATTTTCGTCTGACGCCGGCATCCTCCTCTAAACATCAGGAAGAGAATGCCATCTCAGAGGAATCATCTGATGACCTAGATGCCTCTGGCTTTGCTTTCGCCATGGTCCAGCCTTATGTACAGGCAGCTAAACAAGCGACCGGCTGGGAAGAGACCAACACCGAAGTTAAGAAGTCTAAATCGTACTTCCCCTTTCTCAAACACCAGATCTCCTTTTTTCCTCTCATGGACGAGATCAGGGATGTGATTGAGGAAGAGTGGGAAAAGACAGAGAAAATGTTCTCTATTAATCGGTTGGGAAAGTTATTCCCTCTCTCATAGGCTGATTCCGCAATGCTGGAGGGTTCTCCAGTGGTCGATGCAGCAGTGGTAAGGTTGGCAAAGAATGTCACGTTGCCCCTGGAAGACTCAACTTCTTTTAAGGCTCCACTGGACAGAAGGATGGATCTCGATCTCAAGAAAGCGTACCAGATGGCAGACAACGCCTGTAAACCTGTCATAGCCCTGACATCAGTGTCCAATGCGCTACGCGTCTGGACAGATAATATAGAGTCGGCAATCCAACAGGACATCCCAAAGGAGGATATAATCAAGGCCTTGGATGAGCTGGAGCTCTCAGCAGACTTTATTGGTGAAGCCGCCATCGATTCAATTCGTTGCTCCGCAAGGGCAATGCTCCACACAGTTATGGCCAAACGGGCCTTGTGGCTGAAACCGTGGGCAGCAGATATCGCCTCCAAACAGAACTGGTGCAAGATACCATTTGATGGTGAAGCCTTGTTTGGGGGAAAAACTGAACAAGGCCATCTCTCGAGTCACTGGTGGAAAATCAGGCCTGCTACCCCAAGACAGGTGATCTAGGTGCTCCAGGACAATCGCACCCAGATTCCAATACTCCAAGAATAAGGATTACCGACAGTCCAGGCAGGGAAAAGGCTTCAGGCATAATTGGGAAAGCACACAGTCCACGTTCCTCAAAACCCGAAGACAGAGACCAATGCCTACCCCACAGGATTCTACTAAATCCTTTTGACGCCAGGCCAGCCCAAGCAATTCCTGTGTGGGCCAAGCTAAAACACTTCTCAAAGATCTAGGAACAAAAGTGCAGTGATCCTTAGGTAGTCTCCACAGTCAAATACGGCCATTTCTGGTCGTTCCTAGACAAACCTCCCAAAGTCTTCTTCTCCCTGACAAGGTTATCAAGGTTCCCCCCTAAAAAACGGAAGTGCTACAGCAATTTCTTCTCTCCTTGCAGGAACAGCAAGCGGTAGTTCCAGTGCCTCCATCAGAGAGATTTTCGGGTTTTTACTCAACCCTGTTTCTAGTCCCCAAGAGAAATGGAGGGTGGAGACCCGTGATAGACCTGAAAAGTCTAAATCGTTATATCTTCCTAGTAAGATTCAAAATGGAGTCACTACGAACGATTATTCGTGTAGACCAACCAGGGGGCTGGATGTTGTCAATAGACTTGCAGGACGCTTACCTGCATATACCCATACTCCCTCTGTTCCAGAAGTATCTGAGATTGGCGGTGGGGCAGGTACATCTCCAATTCCAGAGTCTTCCATTTGGCCTCTGCACATCGCCAAGAGTCTTCACAAAGACCCTGATTGCCATCATAGCCCCTGTGAGAGAATTGGGGCTTCGGGTATGCCACTACTTGGACGACCTTCTACTCCTGGCAAAAGACTGTGGAACAGGTGGTATCTATCCCAACCCATACACTTGACGACCTTGATGCTCAGGAGTCTGCATTGGTGGATGAAGAAACAGATACTTCTGAAATCACGCCCGTTAGGGCATGTCGACTGGATCACAATTACTACCAATGCCAGTGCAGCAGGTTGGGGAGCACACTGCAACCGGATCTCAGTGCAGCGTAGATGGTCCTTCCATACAGCAGGCCTGGTGTCGAATGTCCTGGAGGTCAGAGCGGCCTACCTTGCGTTACTAGCCCTAAGGTTCGAGATTACAGGGAAACCTGTTCTCCTCCGAATGGACAACAGGGCTGCGGTATCCTATGTACACCGGCAAGGGGGGGACACGCAACAGGTCCCTCCTGAAGGAGGTGGAACCCATAATACTCTGGGCAGAAAGGAATCTAAAGGACCTGAGGGCAGTTTATCTGCCCGGCCATCTCAACTTGAGGGCCGACAGCCTTTCCCGCAAGTTTGCGGATGCCAACGAATGGTCTCTACACCCGGAGATTTTCGACTGAATAGTGAACCAGGGGGGTCCCTTCGAACTAGACCTATTTGCAACAGCATTCAATACCAAGCTTCCAAGGTGCATCTCAAGGATTCCTCACCCCCAAGCGGAGGCATTAGATGCCCTCTCAGCCCCCTGGGCATGCAATCAGGCCTATGCCTTCCCTCCATGGCCTTTCATTCCAAGATTCCTGTCAAGACTTATGATAGAAACCTCGACAGTGATAGCAGTCCTACCGTACTGGCCAAGACGTCCTTGGTTCCCCACAGCAATGTATCTAAGTACCCGACTTCCGGTCAAGGTTCCAATAATACCTCTTCTCCTGTCGCAAGGATGTCACACCCTTCCAGATCCCCGCAGGCTGGATCTTCACATCTGGCAGCTGAAAGGGAAAGGTTCCAATGCCTAGGGTGTTCCAACAAAGTGATCGCAACCCCGCTCAAGGCAAGAAAACCATCCACAAACAAAAGTTCAGGGCCTTCATGATTGGCAGAAGCTGCGATCCAGATTCCCCATCATCCTCTCAAATTCTTGAGTTTTTGTAGGCAGGCCTAGACCTAGGTCTTGCACTAGGTACACTAAAAGTACAGGTATCAGCAATTTCATTGGCAAACCAGTAGAAGATGGGCCGGGGACCCATTAATAATACAGTTCTTCAAAGCTGTCAAAAAGATCCGACCGCCAACTAAACAATCTTTTCCCACTTGGGACCTTGCTATCATCCTAGAGTCCTTAGCCAGTCCACCTTTTGCCCCTTCAGAGTCAGCATCTCTTTGGAATCTAGCCTTGAAGCTAGCCTTCCTGATAGCTATAACCTCTGGCAGACGGGTTTCAGAGCTCCAAACTTTAGGAGCAGATCATAATCATATCATATTCTATCCGGACAGAGTAGAACTCAGAACAGTGCGAGGATTTATTCCCAAAGTCGCATCATCCTTAAACATGTCAGAACCTTGGGCACTCCCAAAATTTTCAGAACAGGACTCTGTTTCTCTTCATGAGCTAGACATTGCCTCCACTTTGAAATGCTATCTGCAGGTCACAGCATCATTCAGGGATTCCATCAGGCTGTTTATAATTCCCTGGGGCAAACACCAAGGCAAGGAGGCGTCAGCAAGAACAATTGCCTCATGGATCGTTAGACTCATCCACAAGGTGTACAGAACAAAGGGTCTGGAACCCCTTTTGGCGGTCAGGGCGCTCTTCACCAGAGCAGTTTCTGCCTTTTGGGCGGCAAGAGCGAATGTGTTAATTGAAACTATTTGTGGGGTAGCGACTTGGTCGTCCCGACATACGTTTCTGAAACATTACAGGGTGGACCCAGGAGCTCTTTCATCGGTGGAGTTTGGCAGACAGGCAGTCACATCAGCCCTCGCTTCTTCTAAATAATAATTTCTTTAAAATAGACTTCTAAGCATCCCACCCATCTCAGCTAGTTATTTGTCACAGGTATGCTGCCATGGAGGCACCAGGAAAACAGAAAATTGTACCATACTTACCGTAATTTTCTTTTCCTGGTGCCTATCCATGGCAGCATACAATCCCACCCTCGGTATTCTATATTACGGAGAATGCTGGGGCTGCGCTAACCATTTCTTTTATAATATTCACTAGTCCTGAGGGAGGAGCCAAGGCGGAGCTTGTCACAGGTATGCTGCCATGGATAGGCACCAGGAAAAGAAAATTACGGTAAGTATGGTACAATTTTCAGTTTTTTTGTGTGTTTAATTGCTATTTGCATACTTTTTTTTTCCTTTCTGTTTTCTTTTCGTGAAACTAAACTAATAAGGCTAATGAGGGACTCCTATTTTTGGCACATGAAGAGGTCCAGGATAATTGAAAGGAACCTCTGTAATTCTTCAGAGCTATGAAGACTCATTTTAATACGGAATAAGTAAGACTAAAGGCAAAGCTTCTTTTTTTTAGACTTGAACAGAGTGGTGGGAGATTAAAACCAGTGTCAGATTTTTATTGCTGATTTAGTTGGGCATACACTACATAATGTCCTCCTTTAATCTTAAACTGGCCATATACTAATCAACATTTCTATATGCACACAGGTGCGCTTCTTTCAAATAAATAGATAACTGTGAATAGTGACCATAATACATTGATTGTGAATAAATATTAAATACATATATACAAAAATGTGAGGCAATTAACATATATATGTGCAAACAAAAGCATGTCACACAATGCATGAAAAAGATGCATGTCAGTGACCACAATACACTTAATGTGAATAAATATTAAAGAAATATGTACAAAACTGTGAAACAATAAAAATACTCGAGGAGGGCGTGACCGGAAGCCGACCCGAATGTCAGCCTAATCACCTCGCTCTCCCACCAGCCTAGCTCCAACAGCACTTTAGGGGACCATCCACCGCCATCCGAAGGGCAGACCGAGAGCCACCTGATCCACCACCACCAAAGGGCCCTCCGCTGCCCCTCCAGGACCCGCGACGGACCTCCGTGCTTTTTTTCCGCCGACGGATCTCCTGGACGGCGGGCCTCCCAAGATGGCGCCGGCCGTGGCTACAGAGACGTCCTGGGCCTCATCCCTGGCCTCCAGCCTGCAGCACAGCCGCCGCATGGGCTTCGAGGGGGACAGGACACCGCCAGGCACAAACGCAGCCATCGACGCATCCGGCGGGGCGAGTGAATCCCTGCTCCCGGCCACACATCAGGCCGCCCGGCTAGGCCTGAGGCCTACTATGCCACCCTCCTCTCCTGGAACCCACAGGGACAGTCCCCCACAGGCATCGGGGCAGCGCATAGACTCTGGGGGCCAGCAACCACAGTATTGGGACCAGCAGCCCCCCCATGCACCGCAGTGGACTGGGAGCTCGACAAGGGGGATTGCTGGGGGGAGGATGGGGGCCGGGAGGTGCCTGGACGGGGCCCGGAGTATCCAAGGAGCGGTTCCCCTCCCCCCAACGGACACACAATGCTCACTGGCACTCCCCAGGCTGCTCCGAGCAGCGTCGGACCCCCTCATCCCCGCCATTTCCTTGGGATCTCCTCCCTCCCTGGATGACACAGACTTTCCCACCCTACCCCCCCCGGGGGAGCCGCTGTCCTGGTCCTACCAGGGACATGGGAGGGCCCCAACAGAACCCTGAAGCCCGGTCGCCTCCACCCAAGTCCCAGAGGCTGGCTTCATCATGGGCTCCCAGCCCATCACGGCACCGGAGCCGATCCCCAGCCTCCTCCGCTCACTTGGCGGGTCCTGCAGGACTAACCCTCCCATGTACCTGCATGGGAGGGGGTGTGGGACCCACCCACTAAGCCTGCTCCCCCTATGTGGGCGAACGGGCCCGAGGGCTCCAGACCCTTGCCGCCACCCCACTCACATTCAGTTGGGGGTGACCCTGGAGGGCCCTCCCCTCTGCCCTTGCACCCGCAGTGGCAACAATACCTGCAAGCGATTCCCACTAAAGAGGACTTTAAGCAATTGATAGAAGATGTCAAATCTACATGTAGATCGGAAATACAAATGCTACACTCCGGCCTTAAGCATTTAGCGGACCGGGTGGAGATGGCCGGGGAAGAGATCCAGGAGACCAAGCACAAGGGGCCGACCATCAAATGCTACTGAGAGATATGCAGCGCCATGTGGAGGACTTGGATAACAGGGGGCGCAGGCATAACATAAGGGTGCGGGGGATCCCGGAGGCAGACGGTCCAGAGGACGTACAAATTATCCTGCAGGAAATATTTAACAACCTCCTTGGGGAACCCACCACCAAGTTTATCGAAATGGACAGAGCACTCAGGGCCTTGCGCCCCAAAAATGCTACCTCAAGCCCCAGGGGCGTCATATGTAGAATTAACTCATTCCACCTTAAAGAGGACATTATGAGGCAAGCCCGCCTGGCTCGGGTGGTGACCTTCCGACACACCCAAGTGCAACTCTTTCCGGACCTCTCCTGGCTTACGCTGCAGAAACGCAGACTTCTCCAGCCGCTGCTCCGCACCTTACAAGACGCCAACATTCCCTATCATTGGTGATTCCTGTTCACCCTTACAGCTAAGCATCAAGACAAGTCAGCCTCTTTGCGATATCCGGAAGACCTATGCACCTTCTGCGAAGAATTGGGCGTTCGCCCTCCCCAGCTGCCGGATTGGGACCTCGTGGCTACCCAGCTTACACCACCAACGCTGTGGCAGAAGGTCCCCTCCCGACATAACCTCGTCTATTTTTGCTCATTTTTTCCTCTTTACTGATCCCCTCTGCCCTTGTGGTGATAGGGAGAAAGGCCCGTTTTATTTTTGTTGGTTGGCCGGTGGCCCGGTATATGGACATTACGTTCCTGCCCCCATCCGCAGCTCCCCGTGTCCCCTTCCCCCTTCCGCCCCCTTAGTGCCTTATCATTGAAATTTTGCTATTAGGCTGGCACATGTGGGAGACCCGTGAGAGTGGGTTTCCTCTTGTTCTTGTGTCGTCCCCCACCTTCCCGGAATGCACTGGCGATGTATCCGGGGCCCTAGGAATTGTTTGGCGATTATTGTTGCATTTACATTTCCTCAGCTCCCCTCCACCTACAACCACCCACCCCACTTACAGTACCTAATAGGGGGACTCCCATGCAGTCGCCAGGCCCGGCCCTCGGGTTCGGGGTCTGGTGGCCCCCTGGGAACCCGTCTAGACCTGAGCGACTTGCCTATTCATGGTCTCATATGGTTGTATGTTTTGTTATGTAACAGTTACCTGCTTGTTATAAGTTCTTTCATTTGCTGTTCTAACATTCTCTGCTTTTCTCTTTCTCTGTCTGTTTCCTCCCCCCCTCCCCTCTCTACTCTCTCACCGTGTTGTGGTCCGTAGGTACTGGAGAACAACCTGTCGGGTCCCTCCACCGGAACAAGCACGCTCCTGGCTCCTGGTGGTCATCCTGAGATGTAGAAGCTGGGTAAGGTTTCGTTTACACTCCCCCCCCTGACATGACTGATGGCTAAAATTTTATCCCTAAATGTCCATGGCTTAAACTCAAACAAGAAACGGCATCTGGCATTGAGGGAATTTAGGCAGTCTGGAGCGGACATTATCCTTGTTCAGGAGACACATTTTGATAAAAGGGGTTCCTTTGCTTTTGCCTCCAGATATTTCCCTCTCGCTTACCTATACTCGGGGTCCCATAGGAGAGCAGGAGTGGCTATCCTGATCCGACACAGAGCCCCATTTACCTATCTCGACCATTATAGTGACCCCGGGGGAGGCTTCCTGGTACTCAAAGGCACGTGGCAGTCTCAACTGATCACCTTATGGACCCTATACGCCCTGAATGTCCGTCAGCACAGCTTTCTCTTCAAATTCCTGTCGCGTTTGTTTAAATCGGACCACGGTTACCTAGTGGTGGGGGGTGACTTCAACCTGGTCCAGTCGGCTACTGCGGACCACCTGGTGGCGACGCCCCAGCCACCCTCAGCTAAAGCGATTAGGGACTCAAAGCCCTTTAGCCAACTGACCCGACGATACGCTCTCTTCGACGTCAGCAGTATACGTACTACTCAGCCCCCCACCAGATGCACTCCCGCATAGACTACTTTTTCCCCAATAATACTACACTGAGAGCGGTCCGGAGTGCCCTCGTCTTACCAATCTCATTGTCGGATCACGCCCCGATTCTACTAATGCTGGACCTGGGCGTCCCAGTAGTTAGGCCCTATAATTGGAAGCTGAACACTTTCCTCCTACAACCTCTCCCCTCCCAATCGGAACTAGTCTCAACTTTGAAATACTACTTCGCTGAAAACGCCACCCCAGACATTACTCTTCCTACATTGTGGGAGGCCAATGCGGTCATCCACGGTAAGTGCATGGCACTTTCTTCAGCTATGAAGAAAGATGTCGCTGCCACCAAATTGCGTACGGAAAGGGAGCTCGGGCAATTAGAATGGAACATGCAAACCTCCCCGTCCCTGCGACTTCTCAGAAAAATAACAAACCTCCGTATGGCGCTTAGGGATCTGGCACTCCGCCGGGTGGAAAAGACCCTCTTGAGGATCAAACAGACATTTTACGACAGGGGCAATAAAGAGCACTCCCTCTTAGCGAGGAAACTTAGAGATAGAACCCTCCTGTCTACCCCGCACCAGATCAAAACTAAATCCAATACTGTGGTCTCCCACCCTAGGGAGGTCGTTAATACGTTTGCGAGCTTTTATGCCGAGCTGTACAATAGTCGTGACATCCCCAGCGACCCCCTGCCAGCAGAGCTCTCCCAACGTATGCAACAGTACCTGACGGACAGCGGGATCCCCCGCATTCGAGACCAGGACCTAGCCTCCTTGAACAAGCCCATAACAAAAGAGGAAATAGAACTAACCATCAAGTCCCTCCCGGCACATAAATCCCCGGGCCGGACGGCCTGCCCTCTGAATACTATAAAACATTCCTACCCCTCTTGCTTCCGCATATGAGCAGATTGTTTAACGCATTCCTGCAGAGTACCCCGGTTCCCCCCTGATATGCAACACTCCTTTCTTACCCTGATACCCAAGCCGGATAGGGACCCCATCCTTTGTGCCAACTACAGGCCCATTGCGCTCTTGAACGCAGACCTGAAAATCTTCACAAAATTACTCTCCCCGCGGCTCAACATGGTCCTCCCTTCCCTTATCCACAAAGATTAGGTGGGATTCGTCCCTCTCCGTCAGGCTGGATATAACACCAGAAAGGTTATAGACTTAGTCGACGTGGCGAATAGGGAGGATATCCCGTCCCTGCTCCTGAGCTTGGATGTGGAAAAAGCCTTTGATAGACTGGGGTGGCCCTTCCTGTTCGCTACGCTGACACACATGGGGATGAGGGGACCATTCCTTCAGGCCATACGACACCTTTATTCTAACCCGCCCTCTCAAGTTAAGACCCCCTTCGCTACTTCCTCGACCTTCTCTGTCTCTAACGGCACACGCCAGGGATGTCCCCTGTCACCCTTATTATTCGCCCTCTGCGAAGAACCTCTGGCGGCGTCCATTAGGCGTAATCAGGCCATTAGGGGCATCCCGGTTAGGGATAGGGAATTTAAGGTCTCGCTGTTTGCGGATGATGTTATCCTTACCCTGACCCAACCTAGGATTTCCCTGCCCAATTTACACAAGGAGCTAGATCGCTACAGCGCCCTATCGGGTTACAAAATTAATGCCTCAAAATCGGAAGCCCTCCCAGTAAATATCCCGTCCATGGAGGTAGATCATCTTCAATCCACTTTCCCCTATCACTGGAAGACCACTTCCTTGAGATACCTGTGGATAAATATCACCCCGACTTTTGCTTCCCTATATCAGGCCAACTTCCCGCCCCTGTATGGAACCATTAGGCAGTTGCTCTCCCAATGGTGGAGGCACCAGATCTCCCTCTTCGGTAGGATAGCATCGGTGAAAATGACGATCCTTCCGAAGCTCCTCTACCTCTTCCAGACCATCCCATACCTTATCACCACCTGAAAAAATTACAAGCAGATCTGCTCAATTTTACGTGGAACTACAAATGCCACAGAATACCTCGCTCTGTAATGACTGCCTCCCGTTCCGACGGGGGTCTGGCGTTCCCAGACCTCGTTAAGTACTACCAGGCAGTTCAGCTCCAAGCGGTGACCTCCTGGTTCACCCAGCGGTCGTATTTAACAGATGGACGGAAATCGAAAAACTTTGGCTGGCCCCAGCTCACCCTAATAGTATGCTCTGGAGTGCAGCAGCATTGGTCCCCCGGGCCTGCTTACTGGGATCTTTGTCTCACCTGCAGTGCCTATGGCGCAAGCTATCTAAGTTGTATGACTTGTCCTCGTATAAGTCGCTCCTGACATCCTTTTTATACCACCCCAAGGTGCCAGATAGTCTAACACACCCGATGTACCATCCATGGTCTTCCCAGAATCTCTTCCATCTGGGGACCCTGGTGGACCCCAGATCGCGGAGACTGCTGTCATACGCCGACCTCCAATCTAAATTCGACCTCCTGCGACAGGGTTTTTACAGTTATTTGCAAATACGACACTTTGCCCAGACCATATCCTCCAACCTGCGCTTCTCTCTGCCCTCTGCTTTTGAGAATGTAATTCTAGCGGGCACGGCCCAAAGGGGAACGATATCTGCTATATATAAAATGATTAACGCTTTCTCTATAGCTTCAAAAGGCAAACACGCCTATATGCTCAAATGGGAGGAGGCGTTGGGTGAGGAGATTACGGAGGAGCAGTGGCAGACGATATGGTCACAGGCCTCAAAAAGCTCCCTATGTACGCTCTACAGGGAGGATGCGTATAAAATTTTATTTTTTTGGTACATGACACCGGACGTTCTTCACGCCATCTACCCCTCCACATCAGACAGATGCTGGCGATGCCTGGAACACAGGGGAACACTGCTCCACATCTTTTGGCAGTGCCCCCGTATAGTCCCTTTTTGGGAAGAGGTCCAGCACCTCTTGACTAGTATCCTAGATCAGCGGGTGGCCCTGAACCCCAAAACCTTCTTGTTGGGCATCCCCTTTCCTAAATTGACGAAGTCCCGAAAGAAGCTATCACGACACATCCTGACAGCTGCAAGGTGTCTTATTGCCCTCCATTGGAAAAAAGCACAGCCCCCCACCCTCGGCACCCTCCACACTAGAATCAGGGATGTGGAGCTGATGGAAAAGATGACCGCCAGGATACAGGACCGGCTGGAGGCTCATGACGTGGTCTGGAGCCCATGCAACCTCTGGGAGGACCGGATATGACCCGGTGCGGGGACTACACACGTGAATACCCCCTCTTTCCTTTTCCCTCCCTCGACCCCCTCCCCCCTTTTCTTTTCTTATCCCCTTTTTTTTTTTTATCTTTTCTTCTCTCTCCCTTACTCTTCCTTTTCTTTTTCCTCTCACTTGGTATCCCCTTCCCTTTTTCTTTTTTTCTCCTCTTCTCTTCTCCAGCTCTCGTTTCCTTCTCTTTCATCGCTCCTCTAGAAAGTTGCTTTGATGATAACGATTAGAGTGAGCAGTTAGTAATATTAGTAGATATCTGTCTCTATGTTATGGGCTAACTCACTGGACACAGCGATGGGTAGCATTGTATAACTAACCCCAGTGATGGCCCTGATGACCGCAGAGGAGTCTCTTTGGCCTGGTCCGTACCTACTCCAGGAGGCTTCCTTTTGTAGGTCGATGGGCGTGGGCCCCTAGCTACTGTTCACTCACTTTCTTGTTGAGTTTATGTGATGATGAAATGCATGAGGTGTATTGCATTGTTTCAACCGAATAAAAAGTTATTTGTAAAAAGAAAAAAAAAAAATACTCGAACCATAATATCATATGAACATGCAAACAAATGCATGTCACACAGCGCATGAAAAAGATGAAATACAAAAAGTTAAAGTGATTGTGAAGTCAGAAGGTTTTTTTTATCTTAAGGCATTCTGTGCTATCAAAGTCAGTTAACCAATCAGGAGAGATAGGGGGCAGAGACGAACAAGGGTTCTGTGTCTGAATGGACACAGGGAACTGTGACTTGGCTTGGGTGCCTCCATAGCAAGCTGCTTGCTGTGGGGGCACTCGACAGGAGGGAGGGTCCAGGAGAGCCGAAGAGGGACCCGAGAAGAGGAGGATCCAGGCTGCTCTGTGCAAATCCACTGTAATAGAGCAAGTAAGTATGACATGTTTGTTATTTTTAGAGAAACAAAATAAAAATAGACTTTACAATCACTTTAAGTCCATGAGGTAGATCCAGACTTTAAGACTCGGTGAGCAGGGAATGTTACTCACAATAGTTCCTCCACCACACAAACAATCTGCCTCTTACCAAAAGATGTTGATCTCTAATTATGGAGATCAAAAAGTGTGTTTGCCTTTAAGATCCTCTCCAATGTAGTCCTCTGCCGTTCCAGTCAATCAAACACTTGGGGGGTTTGTGGATCACAGAACCATGCATATATGCTCAAAGAAAACCAAAGAAGCCAGCAAAGTGTAAAACTGGTTTATTTCAGCAAAGCACAGGATCTTACAGGAGGATGAGTACAGAGCAGCACAAGCGAAAATGGTGCCACAGTATCCAAGTATAGCTGACATTACAACGTGACCAGCTAGGTTCCATCTTAAGCCGCGTACACACGGGCGGACTGTCTGCCCAACTAAGTTCGTCAGACAATCCGACAGACAGTCCGTTCAAAATTTGCATGAACGGACTTGACCACACACGATGAACAGACAGTCCGCTGAAAGCGTGCGCGATGACGTACGGCACGTACGACGGGACTAGAAATAGGAAGTCGAAGACACAGCAAAGCACCCTTTGGGCTCCTTCTGCTGACTTTGCGTTAGTAGAAGTTTGGTTAGAAACGATTCGCGCTTTTCAGACTTCAGCTTAATTTGTCCGTTCACTGCGGCGCAGTCTACCTGTGAGGTTTGTATCTGTCTTTCGGTACGCGTGGATCAGTTGTACCTGTTATTAGGCGCTTCTGGTCCGCTCGTTTCTGGGTTTCAGGTCGTTCTTCATAGGTCTGGCTGTTCTTCAGTGCGTTCAGTTGAGCTTGTTTGTCCAGCCGACCGTTTCAAAGCCATGGAGAGTGGACGTACTCGGGAACGAGTTCGTGCTATATTGGGGCTTGGTGTTGGGTTTAATACTTTGACCCGAGCCCAGTCTGTGAACAGGGTGAGGAGGAGTTCATGGACAAAGAATTGGTTGCGCCAGCGTGACCAATTCTCGCATATGCCTTTACTCCGTGAGATCCGTGAGAATAATCCTGATGATTTCAGGAATTATCTCAGGATGACGGACCCCGTTTTTCACCGTCTGCTGGCTTTGCTGACCCCTTATATCAGCAGGCAGGATACCTGCATGCGGCAAGCCATCACTCCGGAGCAGAGGCTCGTCGCCACGTTGCGCTACTTGGCGACAGGGAGAAGCCTTCAGGACCTCAAGTTCTCTACAGGCATCTCCCCCCAGGCTCTGGGGATCATTATTCCAGAGACCTGTTCTGCCATTATTCGGGTCCTGCAGAAGGAATATATGAAGGTAAGTTTGTTCTTTTAATATTGCATTAAATGTGTTATATGCATTGTATGTTTGTATTCATTTCATCATGACTTTTAATATCCATGACAGGAATATGATGTGAATGTCCCCTTTATATGAATGCATGCATTTTTTTTTTTTTGTGTCATTTTTTTTGAGCTTTTTACCTTTTTGTGTCCCACGTGCATATTTGCTTTCACTAACGTCCTCAGCATTCAATCCTGGGCCCCATATACACCCACAACCGAGACTGTTTTTCTCTATAATTCATATTGTCAGCTCCATTGTACTATTTTACTTGCCCCCCCCACCCTTTGTATACTCTTTGTATACACCCTGTGTGTGTGTGTGTGTGTGTGTAGATAGATAGATAGATAGATAGATAGATAGATAGATAGATAGATAGATAGATAGATAGATAGATAGATAGATAGATATAGATATAGATATAGATATAGATATAGATATATAGATATATAGATATAGATATAGATATATAGATATATAGATATATAGATATATAGATATATAGATATATAGATATATAGATATAGATATATATGGATTGATATATATGGATTGTCAACTCATTAATTAGTCCCCCCACTCAAATTGCTTGCAGGTATTGGATACTCATTAATTAGTCCCCCCACCCCACTCAAATTGGTTGCAGGTGTTGGATACTCATTAATTAGTCCCCCACCCCAATCAAATTGCTTGCAGGTATTGGATACTCATTAATTAGTCCCCCCACCCCACTCAAATTGGTTGCAGGTGTTGGATACTCATTAATTAGTCCCCCACCCCAATCAAATTGCTTGCAGGTATTGGATACTCATTAATTAGTCCCCCCACCCCACTCAAATTGGTTGCAGGTGTTGGATACTCATTAATTAGTCCCCCACCCCAATCAAATTGCTTGCAGGTATTGGATACTAATTAATTAGTCCCCCCACCCCACTCAAATTGGTTGCAGGTGTTGGATACTCATTAATTAGTCCCCCACCCCAATCAAATTGCTTGCAGGTATTGGATACTCATTAATTAGTCCCCCACCCCAATCAAATTGCTTGCAGGTATTGGATACTCATTAATTAGTCCCCCCACCCCACTTACCCACCTAACTTATGTCCCCTGGTCCATCAGAGGGCTGATTAATCTGTGAATTGGTCCGCCTATTTTTTGGGGGTTTTTTTGCAGAAAAAAATTTGCAATATTTCTGTTTAACTGTTGTTCCAAAATGTTTTTGAGTTTTATTTGTTATGAATTGTTTTTATTTAATGACTAATTTTGTTTTTTTTCCTGTGTTTGACTCCCCAGTGTCCTTCCACGCCACAGGAATGGCAGACTGTGGCTTCCCAATTCGCTGCCCGTTGGGACTTTCCCAACTGCGGAGGGGCGATCGACGGGAAACATGTGAGGATTGTGCCCCCACCCCATTCGGGGTCCTACTATTGGAATTATAAGGGGTTCCATAGTGTGGTGCTAATGGCGGTGGTGTCGGCACAATGTGACTTTCTTTATGTGGATGTGGGGAAGAACGGCCGGATGTCTGACGGAGGAGTCTTTAGGCAGACCGAGTTCTGTCACCGTCTTATCACTGGTGGCCTGGACTTGCCACCAGATGCAGAGAATGTGGAGGGTCTACCGTTTGTGTTTCTGGCTGATGAAGCGTTCGGTCTGAGTGACCATCTTATGAAACCCTTCCCCCAAAGGACCCTCACCCCGGAGAGGAGGGTTTTTAATTACCGGCTGGCCAGAGCAAGAAGGGTTGTGGAGAGTGCCTTTGGCATTATGGCCAGCCGGTTCCGTCTGTTACTGACAGCGATCAACCTTGCAGAATATAAACTGAACTATGTGATCCTGTGCTGCTGCATTCTGCACAATTTTCTACGTAAATTTTCAGGTAACCAGTACCTGCAGCCTATTGGGCCTGAGGCCGGACTAATATTCAGAGAACTCACAGGGCTGGATCATGCCCTTCCTGGCTTAGCCCCCCAAACAGCACGTGAGGTGCGTAACCGCTATGTCAGCTATTTTAATGGTAGGGGGGCTATTCCAATGCCAGCTGAGCAATAAAAATGTATTTTTCTTGAAATATGTATTGTCTGTTCAAATTTTTAAGTTTGGTTCTTGTTTGCTTTTCACGTTGCTTGTCTCCTACATTGTCCTTATTCAGAGATATGCAATTGGCCAACCTCCAGCTGGTGCAAACCTACAAGTCAATCATGCCTCTGGGTCTCATGCTTGTGGCTGTCAGTCTTGCTATGCTTCATGGGACTTGTAGTTCTGCAACAGCTGGATTTCCACTAATTGCATATTCCTGTCCTAGTGCATTTGTATAGCAAAGTGGTTTTTGCCAATAGGAAATAAGGCCCTTTGTGACAGAAAACACAAAATGACTTCCCAAACTGGTATTGAGTATTGAAAGAAGTAGACACACACACACACACATCTTTTTTTTGATTTTTTAATAGTGCACATTCCAACCAGTGCCTCTTTTTTAGATATTTTTCTTTTTGTTTTGTTTTTTGTTTTTTATTTTTATTTTTTTCCAAGGGAATGAAGAACATGATCGATTGGGTTTTAGGGAAAAGGGGCTTAGATTCTCCCTAAAACATCGATCATGTTCTTCATTCCCTGCCTCATAGTGACCAGTTCTCTTTGGATGTTTAGAATTTGGTTCTCCATCCGATCAATCTGGCCATTCCAGGCCATGATGTCACCAATCAGCCTCTGGGCACTATCAGTGGTAAATGGCTCCGCGGCTTGTCCTACCACAACCAGATCATCACCTAAAAACATGTGTAGATAAAAAATTGGTTAAAATATACAGCCATTAATTGTTTACCTTAAGCTGGGTTGTCAGACACTCACTTTGTGGGGTGTGTATCTCCACCAGCTCTTCCTCCTCCCCATCTAGCCCTGGGCTCGGCTGATCCAGCTCGGATACGGAGCTTGGCTGCTCCCTCACAGACACAGGGCTGGGCAGCTCCAATACCGAAACGGGGCTGGGGCTAATTGCCCAATCAGGCTGGCGAGGTCGGGGGGTCCTGGGCTGCTCCGCCTCTTGTCTGAGTCTTTGTTCCCCTATGAGAATGGAAAAAAAAAAAAAGGATACTTTTAAGCATAGTGATATTTGAGTTCAGAAATTTGAATATGAAACATTGGTTTGAAGTGGTGTACAATTATTAGCTGGTTATTACAAGCTCCTAGTTTAATACATCATTAAAATTACATTTTTTTAGTTAGGCTGTGTTCAGACTGCTGCGATGTGCGAACGCTGCAAATCTACTGTGGTTTCACGCATCGCATGCCTCCCGGAGGCAGTTCGCACTGCCCTATGTGACCTGCTGGGAGTATCAGTGTAAAGTTTTATTGACACCTCCAAATTAGTTCTCATATCACAGTGCAATCTTTAAACTCGGACAGGAATCGGACCACATGGTGTGAACACCCATGTGATCCGATTCGGCTGTGGACTAAAAAAAGGGCCATGTACAAGTTTGGGCCGGATGCGATGCGAATTCAGCCATACTATATGTATGGCTGAAATCACATCACACAGAGATCACATGTGATTTGCACTGCAGTGCGGTGCAAATCACATTTGATCTCATACATTGCAGCAATGTGAACCTAGCCTTTAACCAAACTGTAATACTTTATATCTTTTGTCCAAGTTTCACAGACGGACACACTCGAATCATCCCCTGGAGTACCTGTGTGTGATTATGTCAAAAAATGTTCTATGATGTCCCAAACTACACTAAATGTTTCCCAGTCCAGATGTTGAACCAGCATTTTATCTATCTATCTATCTATCTATCTATCTATCTATCTATCTATCTATCTCATTTTTTTTATTGAGTCTACATTGCACTGAATAAATTTATGAAACTTTATTAAAAATTAATATCCTATAAACTGAGTGTGACAATTCAGTTTATCATGAACAATACAAAAAAATTAATAACTAATTAAAATCTAATCCAACACCAGATAAATTTACACCATATACAAATTCATGCTATTTACGACCACATATACGAACAAGCATATTCGCTCATTACATGGTCTATTAACTACACGAACGATCAAATTCGCCAGATTTACAGACAATACCTATACGAACGATTATGGGCGACGCTCACGATCAAATTCGCCAGATATACATATAATACCTATACGAACGATTATGTCCGACAGTCACGATAAACGCGGAGTTTACTCACTTTTTTTCAGGGCCTTTTTGATGCGATGATATTGGTCCGGCTCCCTGGACTTGATGTCGGACCATCGTTTCCGGAGCTGGTCCTTGCCTCTTCGTACCCCAAATTTGTTATACAAAGTTGTGACGACCTTATCCAAGATGCCGCTTTTCCGGACATTGGGTTTGGGGTACGGGCCATTTTCCCCATCATCGTCCTCCCTTCTTAATATATTCACCATCTCCACCATCTCTTCAAAGGCCATGTTGGTGGCCTTATATCTGCTCCTTGCTCCGGAAGCATGGGGTCCATGGCTTTCCTCCGCGCTGCTCACGCTGCTCACGCTGCTCACTGAATTTCCGTCCGCCATTTTCACCTATCAATCACCCACAGCGGAACGAGGGTAAAAGGGGCGGGGAAATACGGTCACACGGAACGTCAGGGGCGGGCGACGCAGGCGGAGCTTGAACGCATGCGCTGTATATAAAGCGTTACCGCGAGGCCGTACGCTTGTCCGAATGGAAGCAGCGAGTGCTACACGCGACGGTAAGATAGTTATCGTTTTATTTTATCTTAATTTTAAGCCTGCGTTAGGAATGTGTATATTGAAATTTAACCTTATTGATGGTTAATTGATTTTTATGTGGGTTGGTGGTTGAGTGGGGTTGGTGTTTTGTGTGGTAGTGTGGGGGTGGGGGTGGGTGTATAGGGGGGGGGTGGGTAGTGTGTGTGTGTGTGTGTGTGTGTGTGTGTATGTGTGTGTGTGTGTGTGTGTGTGTGTGTGTGTGTGTGTGGGGGGGGGGGTAGTGTGTGTAGTGTGTGTGTGTGTGTGTGTGTGTGTGGGGGGGGGGGTAGTGTTTGTGTGTGTGGGGGGTAGTGTGTGTGTGGGGGGGGGTAGTGTGTGGGGGTAGTGCGTGTGTGTGTGTGTGTGTATGGGGGGATAGTGTGTGTGTGTGTGTGTGTGGGGGGGGGTAGTGTTTGTGTGTGTGGGGGGTAGTGTGTGTGTGGGGGGGTAGTGTGTGGGGGTAGTGTGTGTGTGTGTGTGTGTGTATGGGGGGGCAGTGTGTGTGTGTGTGTGTGTGGGGGGGTAGTGTTTGTGTGTGTGGGGGGTAGTGTGTGTGTGGGGGGGTAGTGTGTGGGGGTAGTGTGTGTGTGTAGTGTGTGTGTGTGTGTGTGTGTGTGTGTGTGTGTGTGTGTGTGTGTGTGTGTGTGTGGGGGGGGGGTAGTTTGTGTGTGTGTGTGTGTGTGTGTGTGTGTGTGGGGGGGTAGTGTTTGTGTGTGTGTGGGGGGTAGTGTGTGTGTGGGGGGGGTAGCGTGTGTGGTAGTGTGTGCCTCGCCTACATTGTCACAATATAAATAGTGTGCATTTGGTCTGACATTTTTTTTATTTTATTTTTTGTATTTATTTACTTATTTTATTTTTTTTTGTTTTTCAGAAAACAACATAAACATAAAATGCAAAGGTATAACCCAGACCCCTTTAAGGAGGAGGCCTTCCTCTCCACATTTCTTGATTTAATAGAGTCGCACAGGAGTCTTTGGGATGCCAAACACCCACAATATTCTAGCCGTTCTGGCCGGAAGAAGACACTGGAGACAGTTTTGACGTTTGTGAAAACCCGACTCCCCCAGGCAGACACTGACTTTGTGTACGCCAAAATTCAGAACCTGCGTAGCGTGTATAGGCGGGAGCGCAGAAAGATCCTAGAGTCCCAAACATCAGGATCAGCAGCAGGTCAGGTCTATGTACCTAGGCTGTGGTATTATGACAGGCTGCATTTTCTGGATGACACGTCAGAAGCCAGGCAGTCACTTTCTACTCTTCCGTCTACCCGTCCCTCCACCCTTCCTCCACCTCAGATGAGCCATCCCTGGAAGATCCAGACCCTTCCTTGCTGGACGAAGTTGATGCGCCCAGCTGGAGCCAGGTATATTTTAGTTCTAAAGTTAGGATTGCTCAAATATTAATGATGTAAAGTTCAAGGTTTGAATTGCTTCCAAATCTAGGATTTCATCACAAATTAAATTAGATAGAAGGATACAGTAGTTTACACAAATGTGGCTCAAATCTTGGTGAACTGATGGAAAAATTATGGTGTCAAAATGATAGCCTTTTGTATTTCAAGACAAATGTATTTGCAAGTGAGAACTGTAAAATTGTTAGTGATTGATGATTTCAAAATATAGACATATTTTATTTATTGATTTCTTTGTTTTTTTACACAGGATGAGCTCACCCAGGAGGAGGCCGGGACCAGTGGTATGGAGGAGGAGGCCGGGACCAGCCACACACAGGAGCTAGCTGGGCCCAGCAGGAGTCGGACCGAAAGCCAGGTCCCTCCCCTCCGCCTAGCCAGCAAAAGGCCCAGGAGGATGACCCGTACAGAGGAGGAGTCCTTGGCACTTATACGCCAAGCCACCCAAGTTCTGAGCAAACCCCCCAATCCTGAGGAGGCCTATGGCACTTATTTGGCTAGTAAGTTACTCGAAATGGAAAAAGCGCAACTTGTGCGAAGCCATATTTTTTTATGCCATTCAACGGGGTCTGAAGGGTGAGCTCACACCGACCACCAAGCTGTATAGCGCAGACCCTACTGCTCCTCCTCCTCCTCCTCCTCCTCCTCCTACCACAAGTCCACCACCAGAGGCACAGCCTCCAGCGAAGCGTGGAGGGAAGGCTAGACGGAAGAGTCGGAAGTGACTGCCTGGCTTCAGTCTGCTCTGAAAGAAGACGCAGGCTGTTGTAGTACCACAGTCTGGGGACATAGATCTCATCTGCTGCTGTTCCTGGTCTTTGGGATTCTAGGACCATGTTGTGCTCCCTATTTACATGCTACACAGGTTCTGAATTTTGGTGGCCACTCACTTGATGTGTGCCTGGGGGACAAAAGGCTTCACAAACGTCAAAATTGTCTCCAGTGTTGCCTCCCTCTTGATTTAGTTTTGTTCTGAGGAAAAATAAAAATGTATTATTTCAAAAAATATTGTATGTTTTTTTTTTTGTTGTTTTTTTTTTTTTTTTTTAATTTTGGCTTAAAAAACAAAGTTTATTTGTGAGTAGGCAGATACATGTCAAAAGACTCTGGGGGTTATTTACAAAACACACGTTCATGTAAATATGCTAACTTCAAGTGCAATTTTTAAAGCACTGCAAGTGCACTTGGAAGTGCAGTCGCTGTAAATTTGAGGCTTAACATTTGAAATGAGGGGAAGCTCTGCTGATTTTAAGCTAAAATGCTGGTTTGGGTATCTATCTATCTATCTATCTATCTATCTATCTATCTATCTATCTATCTATCTATCTATCTATCTATCTATCTATCTATCTATCTATCTATCTCTACTTGCATAGTCCTGCTTGGCCAAAAAAAATGCAAGTCCATCTTGTTTCAACCCCCCCCCCCCCCCCCACAAAAAAAAAAAAATGACAATAGTAGTTCCAAAAATATATAGTAATAGATAAAATCTCTATTTTTTTATATATATATATATATATATATATATATATATATATATATATATATATTTTTTTTTTTTTTTTTTTTTTTTTTTGTGGGGTTTTTATTTAAAATTTTTATATATATATATATATATATATATATTTTTGGTTTTTTTTAAAATAATTTTGAATATATTTTTCTATAATTGGAAGATTAATCATAGGATGAGGATGAATAAAAACATTTGGTATAACTCTGTGTGAATATAAGCAGCAAAGCTACTTCACTTTTCTTGCATTACGAAGAAGAAAAGAACGGGCTATATTAAAAACCACAAAATTAGCAGCATGACGAATATGCTAGCTTCAATACGAACACTAGTTTTACAAGACTGAGCGCTTCCGCCCTGTCCGCCCTGTAAATCCTTTCTGGGCATGCGTCATACTTAGTCCGTCCAACGTGCCTACACACGAGCGGACTGTCCGCTGAAACCAAGTTTGGACGGACTGTCTTACGGAAATTCCGTAAGACTTTGTTCGTCAGACTGTCCGCTGAAAAAGTCCGCTGAAGCCCACACACGAGCGGATTGTCCTCTGAAACACTGTTCAGCGGACTAAGTTGGGCAGACAATCCGCCCGTGTGTACGCGGCCTTAGATGTTTCACAGTCAACAAGTATTTTCAAGGGAAATTAATGCTCCCTTACTTACTCCCTTTAACTGTGCTGGTCACCAATTCACTAATTAAAGAAAGTAAGGGTAAATCCAACATTTTGAGATGCCACCAGAACAGGTATAAAGGAGAAATCTTCTAATGGGGACATTTGTTCCTATGACAACTGTTTACAACAATGTTGCCAATCTCTTCCCATTGAGTCTACAGAACAGAAAATGAAGGGAAATATCCCTAATCAGACACAGGGTAAAAAACAAATCTCCACATTTTCATTAAAATCAATTTTGCTCATCCCTAATTACCAATCAAATGCTAATTGCATCTTACCTAAGATACTGTTGATTGAGACTTTAATGAGACAGGCACTAACATCCAACCCAATTCCAGAAACAAGCTGGACACAACTCTTAATGATGTGTGAATAGTAAAACAGTCTTTTGTATCCAAAGGTTAATTTACTAAAATTGGAAAGTGCAAAATCTGGGGCAGTCCTGCATAGAAACCAATCAGCTTCCAGTTTTTTTTCCCTCAAAGCTTAATTGAACAAGCTGAAGTTAGAAGCAGATTGACTACCATGCTCAGCTGCACCAGATATTGCACTCTCCAGTTTTAGTAAATTAACCCCAAATTGTTTACTTTGAATTTTTTTTTGATATACGCATATATATATATATATATATATATATATATATATATATATATATATATATCATTACATTATATGGTTGATACCCTAAGGTTTTTTCTTTATATATTTGCATTTATCCCTTTTTATAGTTGTTTTTTAAAACTATAGAGCCTTAATAAACCCTGCTGGACGGCTACCATAATAAACGTTTCCTTTGTTGTAGATCTTAAATCCTCGACATTCCATTGGTTTCCTCTTTACCCAACTATATTCTTGACTATGACAGAAGCATTAGTATTGCAGGATGGAATAATGAATGAGCAGCGAAGAAAACACATTATATGGTTGATACCCTAAGGTTTTTTTTTTTTTATATTTGCATTTATCCCTTTTTATAGTTGTTTTTTAAAACTATAGAGCCTTAATAAACCCTGCTGGACGGCTACCATAATAAACGTTTCCTTTGTTGTAGATCTTAAATCCTCGACATTCCATTGGTTTCCTCTTTACCCAACTATATTCCTGACTATGACAGAAGCATTAGTATTGCAGGATGGAATAATGAATGAGCAGTGAAGAAAAGAATGAGAGAAAAGTAAAGCCTCAGCAGGATAAGTTTAGTACAAGACAATTAATTTATATAGAATTGTGAATATATAATGTTCAAAATTAATTAAGTTAAAAAGGTTTATTCATTAAGTTCAACCAAAAGACAAACACAAATACTTTAAAACCTTGCATTCTCAGAACTCTAAACTCTCAGTTAACAAATATTTTAGATAACATAAATCAAAATATACCGTATATACTCGAGTATAAGCCGAGATTTTCAGCCTCTTTTTTGAGGCTGAAAGTGCCCCCTCGGCTTATACTCGAGTCACCGCTGTCTGACTGCTCGATCAGCGTATCGAGCAGACAGACGGCGGACATTAAAATTCAAAAGCCGCGCCTCCTTCTCCGCCTCCGCCTGTGATAGGCGGAACACTGAATTTCCCAGCAGTCAGTGTTCCGCCTATCACGGACATCCGTTCATTCTCATACTACGGACGAGTATGAGAGGATGTCCGTGATAGGCGGAACACAGGCTGCTGGGAAATTGAGTGTTCCGCCTATCACAGGCGGAGGCGGAGGCGCGGCTTTTGAATTGTAGAATGGCCGCCGAGAAGAGCGGCGATCCTGGAGCGGCGATCCATCGGCACGACACTGGACGGAGGAGGCACGGGACGGAGGAGGCACGGGACAGAGGAGGCACGGGACAGAGGAGGCTCGGGACGACGGCGGCTCGGGACGGAGGCTTGGGACACAGGTAGGCTGGACACACACACAAGGCTGCACGGACACACACACACACACACACACACACACACACACACACACACACACACAAACACACACAGGGATGGATGGATGGATGGATGGATGGATACACACACACACACACACACAGGGATGGATGGATGGATGAATACACACACACACACACACACACACACACACACACACAGGGATGGATGGATGGATGGATACACACACAGGGATGGATGGACGGACACACACACAGGGATGGATGGATGGATGGATGGATGGACACACACACAGGGATGGACGGGCACACACACAGGGATGGACGGACACACAGGGATGGACAGCCATGTCTCACCCTCGGCTTATACACGAGTCAATAAGTTTTCCAGTTTTTTGGGGGTAAATTGGGGGCCTCGGCTTATATTCGGGTCGGCCTATACTCGAGTATATACGGTAGTCTTTTATTTTGGAGAACTCTCTTTCAATTTCTAACAGATTTAAGAAGAATAAAAATCATCAGAATCAGTTATTAACAATTTAAATAACAGCCTACCGCTAAAAGCCTGAACCTACCTTGAAAAAGTTTGTCGGTGCTTGAAAATATAATACATACCTCATTCATTTTGTTAATTGCATTAGTACCAGACAAAATGATTGTCTAAACCTCTCATTACTGGGCAAAGCATCTAGCACAGCAAATAAATAGGTAGGTGCCAGCCTTTGTTAAGGGTAAATATTCACTGGGTACTTTTTCCTTTTTGATGTTACAGTACAGACTTAGAGTTGTATCAATCTGCGAAAAGCTAAGTCTTTATAGTTCATGTTCAAGACAACAAACAAACCAAAAAATAAATACATTTCAAGACCACACAATTTTAAACTAGCCAAATTGCCCAAGATAGTTTAAAAAAAACAGCTTGGACATCATCTTGGAAATTTATAGTAAGATATATATATAATTATATATATATAATATAATTTTTTTTTTCAATCAGCAGAGCAGATATGTTAGAGGGACAAGTAAAGGGACAAGATCAGCTTCATTCTGGGGATTAGGAGTGGGCAGTGTGGTTACACAAAGACATCAAATGACTTTAGTTTGATGCTGGTGCAGGATACCTGCTATTGAAGGGATTTTGTTTCTTTTTAATTCTCATATGGTATTCATATATATATAAATGGATGAAAAATCAAGGAGTGAAAGAGTCCGCAAAACTTTTAAAAGTTCACAATTTAAATCATTAAGCCAATGTGCATCAGGGAAAACACCCCTCATCAAGACTTGAAGCAAAGGAATGAGAACCTGAAAGGGTTCAAACTTCAAATTAAACCAGAGAGATGTGTTAGGAATCTCTGTGTTTATTCAGATCCTTCTTTTAAAACTGTGGACATCATGGTCAGCGAAAGACATTCTCTGTTTTTTATTTGAAGTTTGTGTCTTTCAGGTCTACATTCCCTTGCTTCAATCCATGATGAAAAGAGTTGTTGTTCACCTGAGAGGTGATGGGTGTTTTATATGGTCGAATTGGGAATTCATAAATTATTCCTAGACTCTTTCACTTCATGATTTGTTGCCTATTTGTGAATGATGACATCTGAGTCACTTGCTGGCAACCTTTTGAGGGAAGCCTTATTATTTCTGGAGCGGTCTTACCAAAGATATTGAGTTTTTCTGAATTTATTTTGTGTCTGTTAGAATAAGCATAGAATCTCCAGTGCCTCTCAGATATTTTCTTTGAGGATTTTATTGCTGTCCTTGTCCTCATTGAAAAACAGGGAAACAAAGTGAGGGACGCCCAAACTTTAACAGTTGACACCCTAACAATTGTCTGAAAGGTCTTAGCCCACGTACACACGGTCAGAGATTTTGCCAACCAAATCCGTCGGATTTTGCCCGTCGGATTTAGTCCGACGGATTGTGTCCGAAACTGTTGCATACACACGGTCGGCCAAGTTGTCTGAATTCGCGGTTGCCAAGAACGCGGTGACGTAAGCCGTGTACGGCGGGACTAGAAAAAGGAAGTTCAGCATCACGTCCGGCACCCTTTGGGCTCCTTCTGCTGATCTCGTGTTTTAGTAGAAGTTTGGTGAAAGACGATTTGCGCTTTTCAGATTAGTGATTCAGATCGCTACTGCTCTTCAGTTTGTGCTTGTCTTTGCGTATCTGATAATCAGTCCGTGCAGTCATTAAGTATTTGCTTCTCATTGTGGACTCTATCTTGGTATAGTACGCTTTGAAAGGCATTTTTTATTGTCTGCTTGCTTCTGCTATTCAGGTCGTCCTTTCAGGCCTTGCTGTTTAGCGTTGGTTTCTGGTGTCCGTTCTGACCAGCCGACCGTTTTCCAAACATGTTTCATCTACGCACTCATCGTACAGTTTGTGCTGTGCAGGGGTTCTTACTTTGACTTTGACACAAGCCAAGATGATGACATACGTAGATGAAACATGTTTGGACGACCAATAATTGGTTGCGCCAGCGTCACCAGTTCTCCCACATGCCTTTGCTCCATGAGATCCGCATTTCTGGATTATTCTCAGGATGACGGACCCCGTTGTTCACTGTCTGCTGGCTTTGCTGTCCCCTTATATCACCAGGCAGGATACCTGCATGCAGCAAGCCATCACTCCGGAGCAGAGGCTCATCGCCACGTTGCGCTACTTCGCGACAGGGAGAAGCCTTCAGGACCTCAAGTTCTCTACAGGCATCTCCCCCCAGGCTCTGGGGATCATTATTCCAGAGACCTGTTCTGCCATCATTCAGCTCCTGCTGAAGGACTATATTATGCTAATTTTTAACCTTAAACATCACATTCTATGTATTTCATGATTGCTAATGTCTTGCATTTCTTTCCTCATTCCCTAATTACCATCATTGCAATATGCTCTAAATTCATATGATCTGCCCCTTTGTCCTCATGCGGATTTGCCTCACTAACTTCCCCACCATGCTCTTCTTGGCCCCTAAAACTATAGTCTAGTCACTTGACAATGTCTTTTGTCAGCTCCATAGTATTGCTTTCCCCTAAACACCCCCTAAAATCTCTACAAATGTGATATGTGTGCTTCAATTCATGCAAAGTGACCTTTTTATTGTTTTTTGGAGTTGTGCCAAACTCATTAGTAACCCCCCTCTCCCCAACTGTTACCTCAGCTGATAGCAATCTTCTATCTGATGACTTGACCCAACCCAATACACACTCTAAATACCTTTTTCATGCTAATATTTATGGAACAATTCACCAAAGCATGTAGTGTAAGGGCCTCAATACTTTCAAATGCTATTTTGATTTTTTTAACACATTAATTTTCTTGCTATGTAATAGTAGAATGTCAAAATGTGCTTCCATTTTGTTATTATGACACTTCTTACCTGTCCGGTGGGCTGCCAATAGTGTAACTAAGGAGGGGCTTCACAAAGTATCACACATTATTTAGGCATTCAGCTCTCAATGAAGTGGAGAGGGTTACCTCTCCTAAACATCCACCCCTCATTTTTTATCAAGGGCCCATCAGATGGGGGGATGGGGGGGTTAGGACTCTCATAAGGGGACCTTATACTTTAGGCTTTAAATACTCATTTAAAAAAATGTTATACTAATTTTGTCCAAAAATGTGGGTGTCTAATCTGCATGCAATGTTGATTTTTAAAATTACTAGTTTTTTTTCTTGTGTCACTACACAGTGTCTTTCAACGCAACAGGAATGGCAGACTGTTACCTCAGCTGATAGCAATCTTCTATCTGATGACTTGACCCAACCCAATACACACTCTAAATAACTTTTTCATGCTAATATTTATGGAACAATTCACCAAAGCATGTAGTGTAAGGGCCTCAATACTTTCAAATGCTATTTTGATTTTTTTAACACATTAATTTTCTTGCTATGTAATAGCAGAATGTCAAAATGTGCTTCCATTTTGTTATTATGACACTTCTTACCTGTCCGGTGGGCTGCCAATAGTGTAACTAAGCAGGGGCTTCACAAAGTATCACACATTATTTAGGCATTCAGCTCTCAATGAAGTGGAGAGGGTTACCTCTCCTAAACATCCACCCCTCATTTTTTATCAAGGGCCCATCAGATGGGGGGATGGGGGGGTTAGGACTCTCATAAGGGGACCTTATACTTTAGGCTTTAAATACTCATTAAAAAAAATGTTATACTAATTTTGTCCAAAAATGTGGGTGTCTAATCTGCATGCAATGTTGATTTGTAAAATTACTAGTTTTTTTTCTTGTGTCACTACACAGTGTCCTTCAACGCAACAGGAATGGCAGACTGTGGCCTCCCACTTTGCCATTTTTCGTCAAGTTGTGCCTTTTTCAGTAACAGTGCAAATCCAAGTTCAGAGCGAGATGAGGGGACAGTCTCTTCTTCAGCTAATCTTATTATGTTGTGGGTCTGCTACACACACACCTTCTTTTTGTTAACTAATGTGTAGTGCATTACTGATCTAAATCATGCTCATTTTCAGCACCCTGGCAGGAAAATGGCATGATTGTCCAAATTTACACATCACTGTGGGAGCTTTTTACTAAAGGCACATCCACTATGCACTACAAGTGCACTGCAAAAGTACACCTGAAACTGCCCTTGGAGTGCAAAGTGGAGTTCCCTTTAGTAAATCGCACTCCTTCTCAGCACAAACTCAAATTTCACTACAAATACATTTTAATCCCAATGAAAAAGGAAGCCACACATTGTTGAGAATTCAACTTTTTAATACAAGCACATTCATATGTGCGTTTAGTAAAGGTTTTTACAACAAACCAAGATATTTTGGGTATCCAAAACCCAGTTTAATCATATTTATTTTTTACTTGTTTTTTTGTGTAAACAGGCATGTATC
The DNA here is from genome assembly GCF_037356315.1 of Lithobates pipiens. Classification (NCBI taxonomy): domain Eukaryota; kingdom Metazoa; phylum Chordata; class Amphibia; order Anura; family Ranidae; genus Lithobates; species Lithobates pipiens. The sequence continues at coordinate 29,594,326 of NW_027507787.1, forward strand.
AAACCGTAAAATACAGAACACAGGAACTTACAAAGTTCAACTTGGAAAAGTGAAGTCAATATCAGACCTGAGTATGTACAAACTGGGCTGATATTGCCTTCATCACATGGGGTGCGAACCCTGAAAAATACAAATTTGGAAGATGCACACAGTGTGTCAACATGTGCTAACTCTCATCATGGGGGATCAATGTACATGCTTTGGGGCTGCAACCCCTTCAACTAAGACACTTTCCACAAAACATGTACATTGATCCCCCATGATGGGAGATAGCACATGTTTACACACTCTGTGCATCTTCCAAATTTGGAATTATGCAAAATACAAAAAATTTTTTTTAAAAAGCAAAAATAAAACCCTATCTAGTTTTTTCGTTTTCACACTCTCCCCAAAACATCAATGATGTTCTTCATTTTATTTTTAACATCATTGATGTTTTGTTGTACAATTTCCAAATCCCTATTGCACCCCATTATCTCCCCGATCAAGATCTGGGCACTTTCACTGGTAAAACGGGAATCTTCCTCCACATCACCTAGAAAAACAAAAAACAAACACACCATGTAATCCAAATATGGTGATATACATTGATGAGCTTACCGGAAGCTGTGTTCTCCGACACTCACCTGTTGTGGTGACAATTTGGCCAACCTCCACAATCTCTCCTTCTTCCTCCTCCTCCTGCTCCTGCTCCTGCTCCTGCGTTTCTTCTTTTGGAAGTTGCCCTTCTTTGGGAGGGGTGTGGTCCCTGGTGTCCTCATGGTCCCTGGTGTCCTCATACTTGCCTTCTCTCCCCTATGAGAATGTAAACAAAGATTAATTAGCACATAGAGGGCATAAATAGGAATATGAAACATTGCTTGGAAGTGTTGTACAATTGTTTTTTTGGGCCGAGATACAAGGTGAGAACATTATTGGGGCCACTTTGTTAAAGCGGGAGTCCGCCGGGAGTCCGCGTTTTTTTTTAAAAGCCAGCAGCTACAAATACTGCAGCTGCTGACTTTTAAAATAGTGACACTTACCTGTCCAGCGCGCCCCCGCGATGTCGGCACCCGAAGCCGATCTCTCGATCGTCTCTCGGGTACTGCCGCCGCCATCTTGGGTATGGGAATCAGGAAGTGGAGCCTTTCGGCTTCATTTCCCGGTTCCCTACTGCGCATGCGCGAGTCGCGCTGCGCAATAAGAGTGGACCCGCTGCCTCTGGGATCTGTGTGCTTCCCAGCAGGCAGCGGGGGACCTTTCCGCAGAGAGCTATCCCGGAAGTGGGTGCAGATACCTGTGCTGTACAGGAGGGTTCCGATGAGCGGAAGGTCCACTTTAGGGTGGACCTCTGCTTTAAGCTGGAATACTTCCCTGCAGAACGATGTTTCATACGAACGAACGAAACCATGACCTTGAAAGTGGCCATTTTAAAATGCACAACATGAAATCAAAGCACATGGAGCATGTATGCAAGCAAGAATAATCATATGAACACACGACAACTACTTACTTTTTTTAAGAACACGCTTGATCCTTAGGTACTGCTCGTGCTCCCTTAGTTTCAGGTCTGACCAGCGTTTTCTCAGTTGATCCTTGGATCGGCGTACCCCAAAATTCTTCAGAAGACTCTTCACAACTTTATTCATGATCTTGACCTTTCTGATATTTGGGTTTGGGTAAGGTCGATACTTCCCATCATAGTCGGTCCTGTTCAATATGTCGACCATCTCCAACATCTCTCCAAAAGACATATTTGAGGCCTTAAATCTTGTCTTCCTGGATCGGGACGTTTCAGGCTCCGGGTTTTCCTCACCTTCCTCCTCGTTAGTGGAACTATTATTGCGCACTGCGTGGGAAGCGAAGGGGCGGGGAATAGTCTGGAAAGAACGTCAGGGGCGGGCGGAGTTTCACGCATGCGCACTGTATATAAAACGCCACACATGTGTATCGTCCGTACGATCTGGGAGGAGAGTGTAAGTCACGGACGCGGCGAACGTCGAAACGAAGGTAACATTTTTAACATTGTGCTTCACTAGACTAGACTGCTTGTATCTAGGCCGCTGTTGGGACAAGATTAGGAGGGATTTTAATTGCATTATTAGTATTTGAGGGTTTGTCTTGTGTTGTGTCTTGCAGACAAAATGGACCCATTCAACAATCCCAACTTTATGGGGCTATGCCTCGAGCTCTACATGGAGATGCCCTGCCTGTGGCAGTTCCACAACAAGTTTTATTATGACAGATCAAAGAGGAATGCAGCACTGGAGAAACTGCTTGCTTTGGTGCAGATCAGGGTCCCCACGGCAGACATGACATATCTGAATCGCTAAATTGTGGCCATGAAGCTTACATATTTCAGGGAGAGAAAGAAGAACCTGGAGTCCTTGAGAGCAGGAGATTCAGATGCTGTTTATTACCCCAGGATGGTGCACTTTGACAGGCTGCATTTTCTGGTAGACCAGGGGGTACCCAGGCCACCACTCAGGCCACCACTCTCCAGGCTTCCTCCAAGGCATCCTTCACCCCCAGCTGAGGCTACTGATGTCCAACCTGGGCCTTCCAGGCAGCACCATGTGGTGGGGCCCAGCTTGAGACAGGTATTGCATTGTTGAACATATTTCTTGTGTTACATTTAATGATGTTAACTAGATGTTCTTATTGATCAGTAAGTTGAGATTTCTAAAAGTGGTTTACATCTCAATAGACAGTAGTGACCAAAAATGATTGGGACGGGAAAGAAAAATGCTGGTGTCAGAATGATAGTCTGTTCTATTTGGTAACAGTCAAATAGCAAAAGCCAGGAGCACAAAATGTTGTGATTGATGATCAAAAAACTAAAACTATGTCCCCTTTTCATACACAGGAAGACCTCAGTCGGGGGAGGCTGTGGCAAGTGGCAGCCAGGAGGTCCCCCAACGCCCTCCTTCTCCTCCTGCCCCAGCTACAGGAGCCCAGCCACAGCCTGGAAGGATGCCTGGTGGGAAGTCCCAAAGGAAGACCAGAGAGTGATGGCCTGGGATGAGTCTGGTGTGCCAGAAGATGCAGCCTCCTGAAGATCACCATCCTGGGGACAGAAATGGCATTTGAATTTCCTGCTCTCTAGGACTTCAGGAGCAGACTTCTCTCCCTGAGATATGTACTCCTCAGACCACCAATTTTTTTCTATGTCATTTAGTCATGTCTGCCCTGGGGGCCAAAGGCTGCACCAAAGTTAAGAAGTTTCTCCAGTGTTTTGTTCCTATTTTTATTTTCGAGCAAACAAAATAAATTTTATTTTTGTTTGATGAAATACTTGTGTAATGTGTTTTCCTTCAAAAAGTAGAGTTTATTTGTGAGCAGGCAGATACATTTCCAAAATACAAAGTGAACTAAATAACAAGGGGTACCAACACTAAACAACCTCCTGTAGATTAAAAAAGAAAAAGAAAATCTAAAAAATACAATAATGTTGTTGTTGTAAGTTTACACCCCAAAAAAAAAAGTTAAAAAAAAGGAGAAATGAGCAGTGTCTTTAAAGGAGATTTTTGGGGAACCCCCCCCCCCCCCAAAAAAAACATCCAAAAAAAACAAAAAAACAAACAAACATTGTGTAGATGGGACTTAAACTAAAATTGTATTGCTGAAATGGTTAAAAAAGAGTAATGAAATCCGTTCGGGAGAAGTGTGTGTGACTATGAGCATCAAAAGAAGTTGGTTCTTGCAGCATTGTAAAGAACAAGAGAATGCGCTTGATTAATGATTTTTTAACATTGCAGCGTGACGAATGTGCTATATCGCTTACGAGCAGTAGTTTTACCTGAACGAGCGCTTCCGTGTCGGAATTTGAATGTGAGCATGCGTGGCACTTGGTCCGATGAAAATGCTCTACACATGATCGGATTAGGTCCGTCCGGCCCAGTTGGTCGGGAAATATTTCCAACATGTTGGAAAATTGGGTCGGACGGAGATTCGGACGGAATCAGTCCGATGCATACCACACACAGTCGGATTATCTGATGACACGGTCCGATAAGACTCATTCCGACAGATTCTCCGACCGCGTGTACAAGGGCTTAGATATGTCTTCTAATGTTTTTGGTGACAATTGTTTACATCCCTCACTTCTTGTCCTATTAAAGGCAGACTTTTGGACAAAACATTGAGAATGCATCTCCCAAACTGATGCAAAAAATAACAAATTACTGGGCAGATGAGAATAACCTAAGTGAAATAAAGCTGCTTGCAATATCAAAACAGAACCAATTGTGCAAAAACATACATAATAAAAATTGCAGTACTAAATATATAGAGTTCAAAGCAAATCATTAAAAAATAGTCAGCAGTTAAAATGGTAGCTCCCAGGATAAAAATGACTTGTGTACAAGCTCAATTGGCTTAGTTAGTTCAGACATAGACTGCATGGATGCAGTCTATGTCTGAACTAACCAAGCCAACTGAGTTTGTATACAAGTCAGTTTTATCCTGGGAACTACCATTTTAACCGATGACTAATCAGGATTGCTGTAAGTGAATAGTAGCCTTTCCTTAAAATAAAAGTTTTTACCGTTTTACACTATGTGGACCCCCTCTTTCTTCCTTATTGGTCATGTCTGAGGAACACCAGGGATTTATTTGGCCAGCCATGTTATCTTCCTTTCCAATCTAACCACTGATGGATTCGACTTGAGCGCTAGATCATTATTTAAACACTTGTCTAGACTCCTATAACATGGAGTCTAGAGATCTGGTAAGCTCACATCCTGCTTATCATCACAGTGGAGGTGCATCAGGTGGATATTCATCTAAAAAATAACATTTCTTTGGATATTACTTCAATGGACATTCTTTTCATTTGTCATATTGCACTTTAGTGTTCAAGCACTATATTTAGTGATATATTTTTAGTGATATACTTTGAACTTAATTTATTTAGAGCTGCAATTTCTATTATGTATCTCCCAAACAGAGACAGAAATATAAGTCTGGGAAATTTTGTCACCCTCCAAAACAGAAAAACATTTTGGCTAGGGCTCCACTTTCATTTTATTAGCTTCAAAATCCTTCTTTGATCTTCATCTTCATCTACAAGGTTATGCCCTGCCATTCAACTGTCCATATGCTTTGCCTCAATGGTCAGAAAGGAAGATCTTAGGCATGGTTCACATACAGTGCCTTGCAAAAGTATTCACCCCCCCCCCCCCCCCCTTGGCATTTTCCATGTTTTGTTGACTCACAACCTGGAATTAACATTGATTGTTTGAGGATTTGCATCATTTCATTTACAGAACATGCCCACAACTTTGAATATTTTTTTTTTTTTATTGTGAAGCAAACAACAAATAGGACAAAATAACAGAAAAAGTCAATGTGCATAACTATTGACCCCCCTAAAGTCAATACTTTGTAGAGCCACCTTTTGCGGCCATCACAGCTCCAAGTCGCTTTGGATAAGTCTCTATGAGTTTGCCAAATCTTACCACTGAGATTTTTGCCCTTTACTCCTTGCAAAACTGCAATCTTTAAGTCTGACCATCGTTTTTCTATTGGATTGAGATCCGGGCTTTGACTAGGGCATCCCAACACATTTACATGTTTCCCCTTAAACCACTCAAGTGTTGCTTTAGCAGTGTATTTGGGGTCATTGTCCTGCTGGAAGGTGAACCTCCGTCCTAGCCTCAAATCACACACAGAAAAGGTAAAGGTTTTGCTCAAGAATATCCCTGTATTGAGCAACACCCATCTTTCCCTCAACTCTGACCAGTTTCCCAGTCCCGACTGCTGAAAACATCCCCACAGCATGATGCGGGGATGGTGTTCTTTGGGTGTTGTGATGTGTTGGGTATGCACCAGCGTTTTCTTTGATGGCTAAAAAGATACATTTTAGTCTCATCAGACCAGAGCACCTACCATACATTTTGGGAGTCTCCCACATGCCTTTTTGCAAACTCAAACGTGCCATTTTGTTTTTTTCTGAAAGTAATGGCTTTCTTCTGGCCACTCTGCCATAAAGCCCAACTCTATGGAGTGTACGGCTTATGTACAGATACTCCAGTCTCTGCTGTGGAACTCTGCAGCTCCTCCAGGGTTACCTTAGGTCTCTGTGCTGCCTCTCTGAATAATGCCCTCCTTGCCCAGTCCATGAGTTTTGGTGTGCAGCCGTTTCTTGGTAGGTTTGCTGTTGTGCCATGTTCTTTCCATTTGGTTATGATGGATTTGATGGTGCTCCTAGGGATCATCAAAGATTTTGATATTTTTTCATAATCTATTCCTGACTTGTACTTCTCAACAACATTGTCTCTTACTTGTTTGGAGAGTTCCTTGGTCTTCATGGCAGTGTTTGGTTAGTGGTGCCTCTTGCTTAGGTGTTGCAGCCTCTGGGGCCTTTCAAAAAGGTGTGCATGTGTAATGACAGATCATGTGACATTTAGATTGCACACAGGTGGACATCATTTCACTAAATGATGTGACTTCTGAAGGTAATTGGTTGCATCAGAGCTTTTGGACCCAAACACACACAGGCCCCTTTGCAATCCGCCTCGCGGCCACCCTGGATCTGTGTGAACCAGCTCAATTGCATCCAATTCATACCTATGTGAACCCAGCCTCACTCTGAACCACCTCCAGTGGTCCAGCAGGTTCCTGTGTTTAACTTAATGTGCTGTACGACATTTATTATTTTTTTCACAGTCTGCATTTTCTTTCCTCTTAAAGCGAAGTTCCACCCAAAAATGGAACTTCCGCTTCAAGTGCTGGTGACATCCTGACATGCCACATTTGGCATGTAATTTTTTTGGGTAGGGGGTAGCGGGTACCCTGTTTTTACAGGCACCCAGGTCCTACTTTCTCCCCTGGCGCCGCGGCACCGGAAGGAAGATCACTTCCCCCCCACCTCCCTGCAATCTTCTGGGACACGTCACAGGTCCCAGAAGATTGCCTGGCCATTCACAGCGCGCAGCGTGTCTAGCCCGGTTGTGAAGCCACAGCCGAACACCCACATTTAGAGTGCCGAGGCTTCCTGAACCTGCATCACCGGACAATGGAACGGGTGGGTGTCTGATTATTAAAAGTCAGCATTTGCACTTTTTGTAGCTGCTGATTTTTAACCCCTTTCTGACCGCCGCACGACGATGTACGTCGGCAGAATGGCACGGGCAGGCATATGGGCATAGCTGTATGTCCCTGCCTACCAGTGGAATCCAGTCCAATCTGGCCCCCCCCCCCCAGTGCCTGCGGTGGTCAGATTATCTTCAGGAGCGATCCGTGCTGAGGGGGAGGCCACCGATTCATGGCCACCCCCTCGCGATTGCTCCTGACTAATGGAATGCTTTCTCTGCTTCTGTAAACAGAAGCAGAGGAAGTCATATCATCGCTCCTTGTGAAGCCTTTTCGTTCAGGCTTCCGAGGCGAGAAGACATCAAGTAAGTTTGGAGAAAAGAGAGGTAGAGTAGTATGTCTATTAAAACATGGCTTTATTTATAATTTAAAAGATGTGCACTCACATTTGAGTAGCTAAAAACAGGCATAATAGATCTCTGTGGCCGTCCTCAGCTATCATCCGGTGTGTCTTGCTGGGCTGTAATAGGGGATCAGACCCCGGTCGCTTCCGGTGGCATCCATCGCTCTGGGGTGTTTGTGTCCTACAATGAGCACGTCAGCAGGTGGAGAACGTCAGCAGGTGAAGAATGTCAGAAGCTTGACATCAGGGGGCATAGCTACAGGGATCGTGTTCCCCCGTCGCTGGATATGATCATCCATCGCTGGACCCCGGAGATTCGTCACTGGATAGCAAGAGTGGATTAGCACCGCTGGAATCTTTTTTTTATTTTTTTTATTTTTAATAAAGGAATTTTTCAAAAGTGTGTTTGTCTTATTTAACCATTTTTACACTTTCTTTGTGAAATGGTAGGGGTACTTTTGTACCCCCTTACCATTTCAAACAGGGGGGGCGGGATCTGGGGGTCCCCTTGTTAAAGGGGGCTTCCAGATTCTGATAAGCCCCCCGCCCGCAGACCCTCACAACCACCGGCCAGGGTTGTGAGGATGAGGCCCTTGTCCTCATCAACATGGGGACAAGGTGCTTTGAGGGGTCACAGACCCCCAAAGCATCCTCCCAATGTTGAGGGTATGTGGCCTGGTACGGTTCAGGAGGGAGGGGGGGCCGCTCTCTCGTCCCCCCCCTCTTTTCCTGCGGCCTGCTAGGTTGCGTGCTCAGATAAAGGGTCTGGTATGGATTTTTAGGGGGACCCCACGTCAATTTTTTTTTATTTGATGCGGGGTTCCCCTTAATATCCATATCAGACCTGAAGGGTCTGGTATGGATATTTAGGGGGACCCCCAGGTCAATTTTTTTTTAATTTGACACGGGGTTCCCCTTAATATCCATGTCAGACCTGAAGGGCCTGGTAATTGAATTTAGGGGAACCCCCACGCTTTATTTTTATTTTTATCAATGAATGAATGAATTGTCGGCTAATGCAGAGAACACTCATTGAGTGTTCTCTGTATTACGGGACCCGACAATATAGCCGCAAGTGATTTTAAAAGACTTTTTTTCCTGCACAAATGACACTTTGTGCAGGGACAGTTCTAAGCACGGGAAACATGCGCCCCTTCACAGGCATACTATAGATACCCCCCAGGTACCACATTTAAAGGAATATTACACTTTTATTGTTCGCAGGTTCTGGTGCAAACCGAACAGGGGGGTGTTCGGCTCATCCCTAGTGAAGAGGAAGGCACTCATCTGTCAGATGCAGGCTCAGAATATGATCCTGTAGACGACAGCGGCTCCATGACAGATAGCTCTGACGACAGAGTTGTGGTCCCTGCCAAGGTCAGGCGTACCAGACCCTGATCTTCTTCTGCTGTTGTTGAGGTGCAAGAACCACAGGGCTCTCATATGGAGCAGAGAAGTACTAGTTCCGCTATTCCCGGTGCACCAGCTGCCTAGTATACCCTGGTCGTACATCCAGCACTGCAGTAACACTTGGTGGCGTGGCAAGTCCCATAAGTGCAGTACAAGCTGGCGAGGTGGCAAGCACAAGTAGTGTCCTGCTACCACCAAGAAGACAAAGACAGGCCCGTCGTGCCCATAGTGTCCTTCCTGCAGAATTCGCCCAGCACTTCTGCAGCACCCGTACTTCCCCCATTCACTGGCCAACCCGGCATTCAGGTGTAAACAGTTGATTTTACGTCACTTGATTTTTATTCGCTGTTTTTCACTGAAGATCTCTATAGATCTATTGTGGACCAAAGCAATTGCTATGCTGGTAAATTCATCACCGCTAATCCCCAGTCCTCCCTGACCAATTACGGTCTCTGAATTTAAGACCTTTCTGGGCCTATCCCTCAACATGGTTAAAATGAGTACACTGCGGTCATATTGGTCCACTGACCCAATGTACCATATGCCCGTGTTCTCTGCTTCCATGGCCAGGGCACAATATGAGCAGATTTTGCGGTTCATGCACTTCAACAACAATGAACTCTGTTGTCCTCGTGGAGACCCTGGAAATGATCGGCTCTACAAAATTCGGCCCCTCATAAACCACTTCAACCAAATCAATGTTTTGCAGACTTTTTTACTACCCATCAAGTTGTCTGCATTAATGAGTCCCTGATTAAGTTTTCTGTCCGCTTGTCATTCAAACAGTATCTTCCCAGCAAGCGTGCCAGATATGGGGTCAAGATATATAAGCTCTGTGACAGGGCCACAGGCTATACATGTAGTTTTATGGTTTATGAGGGAAGAGATAGTCACGTAGAACCAATAAACTGCCCTGACTACATAGGAAGCACTGGCCAGACGGTGTGGGACTTGGTGTCACCCTTATTCGAAAAGGGTACCATTTGTATGTGGACAATTATTACACGAGCGTGCCACTTTTTAGTCACTTGTTTGATCATCAGATTGGAGCATTTAGCACCGTGTGATCTAATCACCGGGGCTTTCCGAAGTGGCTTGTAGTTTCCCATCTTAGGCTGGGGGAGAAAGCCTGCTTGAAGTGTAATAACTTTCTCACTATGAAGTGGAGGGATAATAAGAATGTTTTCATTCTTACCTCCCTTCATGCAGACACGATGGTCCAAATTACTACTGTGACTGGTGTTGTGGAGAAACCCCTCTGTGTCCACGAATATAACCAAAATATGGGAGGGGTGGACCTCAACGACTAGTTGTTGGCTCTGTACGTAGTACCGTAAGGCCAGATGCCAGTACAGAAAAGTGTCTGTGTATTTATTTCAATTGGCTTTGCTGAACGCTCATGTGCTATGCAGAGCTCCAGGATGGACTGGATCCTTCCTTAAATTCCAGGAAGAGATCGTCAGAGCCCTTCTGTTTCCAGACAGTACTCCACCTCACCATCCCCAACAAAATGTAGTAAGCCGGCTGCATGAGAGGCATTTTCCATATGTCCTCCCGAGTACCCCTACCCAACGAGACCCCAAAGAAAATGTTGTGTCTGTAGAAAGTGCAGATATAGGCATGACACCCGTTATTATTGTCCCCTGCTGTGCTGACAATCCTGGTATTTGCATTGGTGAATGTTTTGAACGCTACCATACACTAGTGGAGTTTTAGTGTAGGGTACAGCATTGCACAGATTAGACACACTTTCACAGGGTCTGCCAAGATGCTGTCACAATTTGAGAGACCCAAACCTGGAACCGAACCGTTACAGTTACAGTTACAAATAAAAGTGTAAAAAAAAAAAAAAAAAAGTAAAAAATATAAAAAAAAACACACAAAAAAAAATTGTTGTTTTATTGTTCTCACTCTCTCTCTATTCTCGCTCTATTGTTCTGCTCTTTTTTTACTGTATTCTATTCTGCAATGTTTTCTTGTGTTTTATTGTTAACCATTTTTTTGTTTTCAGGTACGCCATTCAGCTGCAGCGTGGATTTATTTATCTTGACAGCAATAGCATTTGCTCCCACCATACATAAAGCCGTGACTCCATCAGCGCTGTCAGAGGTGATTTCACCACCACAGTTAAAAAAAGAGCATATATGCCGAAGCATGGGGGCAGCAGGGGCGGAGGAGCGATTTGCTCCTAACTTTTGCGGGTGGATGCCCCCATGGTTCGGCATATATATATATTTTAGTCACAGGTTGCGTTAAAAACTGTTTTATTTTTAAAAATTTTTTTTGTATTTGCTTTTCAGGTATGGTATGTCTTACTGTTTCACTGTAATGTTACTTTGTTTTATTGTTAACTATTATTTGCTTAGCAGGTACGCCATTTAGCTGAAGCGTGGATTTATTTATCTTGACAGCAACAGTGTTTGCTCCCATAATACATAAAGCCGTGACTCCAGCGTTATCGGAGGTGATTTCACCACCACAGTTAAAAAAAAGAGCATATATTCCGAAGCATAGGGGCAGCAGGGGTAGAGGAGCGATTTGCTCCTAATTTTTGCAGGCCGATGCCCCAATGCTTCAGCATATATATATTTTAGGCACAGATTGCGTTAAAAAATGTTTTATTTTTTACAATTTTTTGGGGTATTTGCTTTGCAGGTATGGTATGTCTTACTGTTTTACTGTAATGTTACTTTCTTATATTGTTAACCATCATTTGCTTAGCAGGCACGCCATTTAGCTGCAGCGTGGATTTATTTATCCTGACAGCGTTTGCTCCCACGATACATAAAGCCATGACTCCAGCGCTGTAGGAGGTGATTTCCCTACCTAGAAGTGGGTGGATGAAGGGAGGTATTCTATTGGTGGGCATAGCCACGATCAATCTCTTATTTTCGTTTAGCACACAGGCTGCATGAAAAAAAAGATTACAATATATGCCCAACAAGGACCAGCAACGTACTGGCATGTTGCTGGACTTTGAGTGGTTATAACAGAATGATGCATGCGGGTTTCATCTTGGTATCATTCTTTTCAGCCAGTGGTCGGCTTTCATGTAAAAGCACTCCTAGCAGCTAATTAGCCTCTAGACTGCTTTTACAAGCAGTGGTAAGGAATGTCCCCCCCCCCCCCCCCCCACCATCTTCCATGGTTTTCTCTGCCTCTCCTGTCCCAACAAGGAACCTAAGAATGCAGCCTGTGGTTCCACCAGCTGACCATAGAGCTTATCAGAGACCAGAATGGCTCCAATCATCTCTATGGCCTAAGAAACCGGAAGCTATGAGCATTTCATGACTTTGATTTCGCTGGATATAAACAGCGCCATTGGGAAATTGGGAAAGCATTTTATCACACTGATCTTGGTGTGGTCAGATGCTTTGAGGGCAGAAGAGAGATCTGGGGTCTAATAGACCCCAATTTTTTCAAAAAAGAGTACTTGTCATTATCTATTGCTATCATAGGGTATATTTACATTCCCTGAGATAAATAATGAAAAATAAAAATGATAAAAAAAATATAAATGAAAGGAACAGTTTAAAAATAAAATAAAGAAGCAAAATAAATCATTAAAAAGAAAAAAAAAAGCACCCCTGTCCCCCCCTCTCTCATGCAAAGGCGAAAGCAAGCGTCGGTCTGGTGTCATATGTAAACTGCAATTGTACCATGCATGTGAGGTATCACCACGAAGGACAGATTCAGGGCAGTAATTTTAGCAGGACCTCTTCCGTAAATCTAAAGTGGTAACCTGTAAAGGCGTTTAAAGGCTTTTAAAAATGCATGTAGTTTGTCGCCGCTGCATGTTTGTGTGCAATTTTAAAGCATGTCATGTTTTGTATCCATGTACTTGGCCTAAGATCATGTTTTTTATTTCATTAAACATTTGGGCAATATAGTGTGCATTAAAATTAAAAAAAAGTGTGTTTTTTCCTCCCAAAAAAATGCATTTGAAAAATCACTGTGCAAATATTGTGTGAAAAAAAAAATGAAACACCCATAATTTTAATCTTTAGGGCCTTTGCTTTAAGAAAATATATAATTTCTTGCAAAAATTTTTTTTTTCATGTAAGCAAAAAGTGTCAGAAAGAGCTTTTTCTTCAAGTGGTTAGAAGAGTGGGTGATGTGTGACATAAGCTTCTAAATGTTGTGCATAAAATGGCAGGACAGTTCAAAACCCCCCAAATGACCCAATTTTGGAAAGTAGACACCCCAAGCTATTTGCTGAGAGGCATGTCGAGTCCATTGAATATTTTATATTTTGACACAAGTTGCAGGAAAAGACAATTTTATTTTTATTTGCACAAAGTTTCATTAAATGATATATTGCTCAAACATGCTATTTCTATATGAGAAATTGCACCCCAAAATACATTCTGTTGCTTCTCCTGAGTACGGGGATACCACATGTGTGAGACTTTTTGGGAGCCTAGCTGCGTACTGCACATGAAAACCAAGCACCGCCTTCAGGCTTTCTAAGGGTATACATTTTTGATTTCGCTCCTCACTGCCTATGACAGTTTCTGAGGCCATGGAAAGCCCAGATGGCACAAAATCCCCCCAAATGACCCCATTTTGGAACACCCCAAGCTATTTGATGAGAGGTATGGTGAGTATTTTGCAGATCTTGTTTTGAAGTTTTGAAAAATTGAAAAAAGAAAATAAAATAATTTTTTTTTCTTTCTTCATTTTCAAAAACAAATGAGAGCTGCAAAATACTCACCGCCTCTCAGCAAATAGCTTGGTGTGTCTACTTTCCAAAATGGGGTCATTGGGGGGGGGGGATTGTGCCATCTTGGCATTTTATGGCCTTCGAAACTGTGATAGTTAGTGAGGAGTGAAATCAAAAATGTAAGCCCTTAGAAATCTTGAAGGTGGTACTTGGTTTTAGGGCTCCCGTACACAGCTAGGCTCCCAAAAAGTCCCACAGATGTGGTATCCCTGTACTCAGGAGAAGCAGAAGAATGTATTTTGGGGTGTAATTACACATATGCCCATGGTATGTTTGAGGAATATATCATTTAGTGACAACTTTGTGCAAAAAAAAAAAAAAGCTTGTAATTTTCCCGCGACTTGTGGCAAAATATAAAATATTCCATGGACTCGACATGCCTCTCAGCAAATAGCTTGGGGTGTCTACTTTCCAAAATGGGGTCATTTGGGGAGTTTGTGCCATCTTGGCATTTTATGGCCTTCAAAACTGTGATAGGTAGTGAGGAGTGAAATCAAAAATTTACTCCCTTAGATATCCTGAAGGCGGTGATTGGTTTTCAGGGCCCCGTACATGGCTAGGCTCCCAAAAAGTCCCACACACATGGTATCCCCGTACTCGGGAGAAGCAGCAGAATGTATTTTGGGGTGCAATTACACATATGCCCATGGCATGTTTGAGCAATATATCATTTAGTGACAACTTTGTGCAAAAAAAAAAGATTTTATTTTTTTGGCATTATTCAATCACTTGGGACAAAAAAATTAAATATTCAATGGGCTCAACACGCCTCTTAGCAATTTCCTTAGGGTGTCTACTTTCCAAAATGAGGTAATTGGGGGGGGGGGGGGGGGGGTTGTACTACCCTGCCATTTTAGCACCTCAAGAAATGAGATAGGCAGCTTAAAGCTGCGTAAAGTCCTCTGGTCTTTGGCCAGCCAAATGGTCTGGGGCTTGAATGGTTAAATGGGTGGAACTCTGCTTTTAGTAAAGGATTTATAAACAAGAAAGGACACTCTTCCTGGACAAAGGGGTGGCATTTAATGAAGTCCAGCAGTAAGTTTAGGGAAAGTAAGGCCCAGTAACAAAGTACAACTTAATCAGAAAGGAGCACAGATGAGATGGTTTGGGCTATATTAGGAGTACCATGTGTCGGCTATTGTAATGTCCTTTACAAGTTTAAATGAAGCACAGGTTCACTTTAGACACTTTTCAACAATAAATGCCTAATAATTGTATTTTTATTTTTTGCTAACTTACTAATGTGCATTATGCAAAAATTGCTTTATGTGGTAATTATGCATTGTTTCAGAAATTACTTGTCATTCAGAATGTAAATTGTTGCAAGGGTAACGGTAACAATACACGATTATCAAACAAAATTAAGGATGCAGAATTTTCTGACATCCTATTTCTGCATCCTGATTACCACTTCCAAGAACAAAGAATAATGATCATGGTAATCACTTTAGGATTTGGAAACTTTGACAGTTTACATTAGCCTTTAATACAGTGATGACCAATTCCTTTCCGTTTGGCACAGCTCCATTTAATTAACTAGCAATATAGGTTTTGCTGTGCATGGGGTCATTTGTAGAAAGTTAATGAAAATGATTATTAAATGTTTGTAGTTAACAGGTGTTTTGTGATAGATAATGAGCTGTATTATAGCCTCTTCTTGTAGATGTAAACCCCAAATGAATAGCCTTTTTATAATAATAGAAAACTTTTTTTATCCTTTGTACCCCAGAGCCGTTGATATCTTGAAGGCACTTTGCGACCACTTCCTGTAGTTCCTTGTCCATGGCATTTTCTGCTTTAAATTATTTTTTATTTAGGCATTTATAAACATACAGTATCTCACAAAAGTGAGTACACCCCTCACATTTTTGTAAATATTTTATTATATATTTTCATGTGATAACACTGAAGAAATGACACTTTGCTATAATGTAAAGTAGTGAGTATACAACTTGTATAGCAGTGTAAATTTGCTGTCCCCTCAAAATAACCCAACAAATGGTCATTAATGTCTAAACTGCTGGCAACAAAAGTGAGTACACCCCTAAGTGAAAATGTCCAAATTGGGCCCAATTAGCTATTTTCCCTCCCGGGGTCATGTGACTCATTAGTGTTACAAGGTTTCAGGTGGGAATGGGGAGCATTTCAGGTGGACCCCCAGATGATGCCTTATTAGGGCGAAACGCGTCAGTTGGCTTTGCTCATGTCACTGGGTTGCCAGATTTTATTTACATGCCTTTTATGTCTTCTCACATGTGAGTACCCATTTTTATGATTTTCAATAAATGTTTTATTATAAACGGTATCACACTAGGTGGCCTTATCTTTTCTCCCTTGGTATATGCAATACTGGGAAGAACTATAGTGCCCACCAGCTTCTGTATTTGTAGTGGATATCCACAGAATCTACCTTGTGACATATACTGCCTGTTTTGGTGCACATTGGATTCCGGAGTGGCTTTACATCCCCCCGGGTGTGTTTACACCATTAAGGCTTTCAGACTCATTAGGCATATGCCTAGTTGGGTCCATTGTATCCGGTAAGCCTTTTTCCATATGGTGGTGGATATCTACAGTCAACTCACGCAAGTCACTTTAATGTCCAGACAACTCACACTATCACTCAATTTTTTCAGTACTTTATGGACTTTACTATGTATTTATAGTTTGGTTTATATCTACTATGTGGATTTGATTATGCATTTGTAGTAGACATTTTTTATATATTGATTGATATATATATACAAATTGGTTTCATTTCCATTTAATATGATATATTGACACTGGTCACTTATATATTTTTTTTGATACAAACAATTAGTTCTGTTTCACTAAACTTATATGTTGTAATCAGGATATTGAGTATGTCCTTTTTCTAGTTTACATTGATTGTGAATTTTCACTCACTATTATCAGCGTCGCACTTTATTTATTTCACTTTTGTTTTAATTTATCACCGAATTTTCTGTTGTGCTGGCAGCTATTTTTATATATTTTTTTTAATTTATATATGTTGTTATATTATTTTTATCCCTTTCATAATTTCTTTTCGAAAATGTCTCTGTGTCTTATGGAGCGAATATTGAAAACGCCCCCCCCCCCCGCCTCCTACTCTGTTCTCTGCTCTGTCTTCTGTCAGGCGGATGTGATGTCCTCAGGTCAGGCTGCATCTATGGGACTGGCGAGGCTGCATCTATGGGACTGGTAAGGCTTCATCTATGGGACTGGTAAGGCTGCATCTATGGTACTGGTGAGGCTGCATCTATGGGACTGGTAAGGCTGCATCTATGGGACTGGTGAGGCTGAACTTAGGGGACTGGTAAGGCTGCATTTATGGGACTGGTAATGCTGCATTTATAGGACTGGTAAGGCCGCATTTATGGGACTGATAAGGCTGCATTTCTTTGGCACAGGTCAGGCTGCATTTTATGGCACTGGTAAGGCTGCATTTCATGGGCACTGGTAAATATTTTTAGTACACCATTTGGTTCAGAATATTGTTTTCTTGTTTTCCTCCTCTAAAACCTAGGTGCATCTTATGGAGCGAAAAATACGGTAAATCCCCTTTCTTCCCCATTCTGATGCTCGGTTAGAAGTTCAGCCAGTTGGCTTCACCGCGTCTAGATATCTAAATGCATTGAGTTGAGTTGAGTTGAGTTGCATCTTGATATAGCGCGGTCCTTTACCCTGTAGGGTCCCGACACGCTTACAAACACACACACACATATACACATACTATCAATTTAGAGACATGATCTGATTAACCCCTCAGCATGTCTTTGAAGTTGCTGCCACGTGATTGGCTTATTAGCAATTTGTGTTACCAAGCATTGAATTACCAGCATTGAGTTGCTGCCACGTGATTGGCTGATTAGCAAGTGTACGAGTCACACACTAGTAAAAATTCTGAGCTGTTGGACAAAAACATGACAAACAACAATATGTTGGCAATCCAAGAACAGATACCACAGAAATTTTGGTAAGCTTAACCCCCCCACCTCCACTTTCCCTCTAAGGAGTTTCACTTTTTTTGTGAAAATCTATTTTATCTCTCTGTGCCTGGCTGCTTTACTTGGCAATATATTCATATTGCCAATATTTATAGTGATGTTGTCATGGAAATAGGAAGGAGAGTTTGTGTCACGATCACCATTGATTAGCTTCTTTCATTTTCTGAAAATAATGACTTTGCCCTCCCATTAAATATATAGTTTTAGATTCATAGAATATTATTTTAGCCGCATTAGCGTTCTTGAAACATTCAAGCAAAAAGCCTTTTCTGCGGTTACGTTTATTTATCTCATCATAAAAAGGACCTGAAATGTATTGTTAGATTTATCATCTAGAAGCATTTGTTTTGGCAGGCTGTTTTTCTAATCACAAATAAAAGGAAATATTGCCAGGCAGCCAAGAATGACATTATATCTGTCTTTTGCTGCTGGGAGACTGATTTTTTTTTTCATTTGCAAATACATTTGGACTCTAAGCCTGGCTGGCCACTATGCAGTGCCATTCACAAAGCTGCTGCTGTCGCAAAATATGTTTGGAATGGGTAAGCTACATCTAAATTTTAGAAAATATTCTGCATGCTTTTATCATTTATATTATTCTTAAACTTTATTAACCACTTCAATTCAATAAAGTTTTCTTTTGGTGGTACTTCTGCTGTTTTTATTTTTTTGTGGAATAAACAAAAAAAGACCGACAATTTTTGCTATAATTAATATTCAAAAAATAAAAAATAAAAATGTCTTCATCAGTTTAGGCGAATATGTATTCTTCTACATATCTTTGGTAAAAAAATTGCAATAAGCGTATATTGATTGGTTTGAGCAAAAGTTATAGGGTCTACAAAATAGGTGATATATTTATGCCATTTTTATTATTATTATTATTATGACACTTTTTTGGGACCGGTGACATTTGTGACATGTATACAGCGATCAGTGCTAAAAATAGCCACTGATTACTGTTTAAATGACACTGGCAGGGAAGGGATTAACACTAGGGGGCGATCAAGGGGTTAATTGTTCCCCAGGGAGGTATGTCTAACTGTGGGGAGGGGGTGGACTGACTAGGAGTAGAGAGATCGCTGTTACTGATCACTAGGAACAGCAGATCTCTCTCTACTCCCCTGTCAGAACGGGGATCTGTTTGACAGATTGATAGATCCCCATTCTAGCTCTCTGTGGAGCAATCGCAGGTGGCCGGCGGACATTGTGGCCACCTTCCACATGCATTGGCTCTGGCGTCGCACCTGCTATTCTCTTAAAGCAGCTGACGTACAGCTACGGCGATTTGCGCAGTAGTACCAACCTGCTGAATTATAATGATGGCGGCTGGTCGGCAAGTGGTTAAAGCTAAACTCCATTCATCAATAACAAATACATAGTATGTGTGCATCCTTCTCTGGATAGCAAAGTTTAAAGCTCATCTTCAGGCAAATATTATTAAAGTATTACTAAACCCACAACAGTAAAATCAGTCTGTATATGCAGTAAAACATGCCTGCTATACTCACTGTGGAACCTAAGGGGTTAACCCTTTGTGTTGTGTAAAAGGTAGTTTGATCCTGTCTTCTCTGATCCTCCCCTTCTTTTACTGTCCCCAATCCATCCTCTGATAGAACAGAGTCTTGGAGGCACTCTGCACATGTTTAGTTTAGTGTATATTGCTAGAGAGTTTTTTTCTCCAGGGAGGGTGTATGTGATCAGAACAGGGCCAATCAACACTGTCCAGACAGAGTGTCAGGGGCCCTGATGGACTTAAAGGCGAACCCCAACGCCAAAAAAATCGGCGTGGGGGTCCCCCCAGGTCCACATCAGACCCTTGTCCGAGTACGCTACCCGGCCGGCCAGGAAAGGGGGGGATGAGCGAGCGCCCCCCCTCCTGAGCCATACCAGGCCGCGTGCCCTCAACATGGGGGGTGCCTTGGGGAAGGGGGGCAGCGCGGCCCCCCACCCCAAAGCACCTTGTCCCCATGTTGATGAGGACAAGGGCCTCTTCCCGACAACCCTGGCCGTTGGTTGTCAGGGTCTGCGGGCGGGGGGCTTATCGGAATCCGGGAGCCCCCTTTAATAAGGGGGCCCCTGGATACCGGCCCCCCACCCTATGTGAATGAGTATGGGGTACAATGTACCCCTACCCATTCACCTGTGAAAAAAAGTACAAAAAAACACAACACAGGGTAAAAATAGTTTATTGCACAGCTCTGGGGGTCTTCCGTCTTCGGGGGTCTTCTCGCCGGACTCCTCTATCCGCTATCTTCTTCTAGCTCTTTTACTAGTGGAGGAGCCCGGCTTTCTTCCTCGCTGCCCTTTTTCTTCCGACTTCGGGGGTCTTGTCCCCCACTTCGGTTCTTCTGCCGGACCACCACGCCTTCTTATAGCTCTATTACAGGCGGTGGCCCGGTCTTCTGTCGCTGCTGTCGTCGTCGTCACCGCCTTCTGTTCTTCTGTTCTTCTCTTCTCTTCAGATGTTGACTCGTCGCTCCCTCCGCTCACAGTGACGGGGACCGGGCGCGCGGCGACTTATATAGGGACATCACCGGATGATGTCCCCGCCTATTATGATGTCACAGTCCCAGCATCCTCTGGGACTGGTCCCCTGTATACCTCATTTAAAGTCCCAACTAATTTTCTTTTTTTTCTTCCTTTTTTAATAAAAATAATGAGGGATGGAGGCACACGGACGCACTAACAATAAATATCAAACGCTCCTCTTTTACCTGTCTCTATGAAATTTCTTTATTTTTTATATTTCTCAATAATGCAAATTGGATTTTTGATTTTTTCTTTTTTTCATAATTACTTTATGCCCTTCTGTTTTGTTTTTTCTTGCATGTGCGCAGTGATGGTTCCGGCTGTGTCTTTCGCTGGACCTTGCCGTCTGTGTCCCGTTCGGGAGCTGCGACGCGCACTGTGGATCCTCACCCCGCCCTGTTCTGACGTTGGGTGGGCGGGGGGTTTCCTCACTGTGCGTCAACGTCACGCATTCCACAGCGGTTGTTCGGCTCTTCACGCTGTACGACCGGTTGTGAGTTCACTATCCTCTGACCCTCCAAGGAATGGTTTGTTCCATCCCCCAAGCGGTCTCGCTCATGACGTTGGGGGCGTGGTTGCGGCGGCGCTTATATGGGCTCCTTCCTCATTTGAACCATACACTTAGCACTGATCACATCGGTCTCATCAGTCATAATAGATGCACATAGGCACTTTTCAATTTCGGTCACTCTGGTAATTGTTTTTTACATTCTTATCCTCACCCTTTATACTGACCACTTCCTCCTTTTTCTGCTTTTTTCTTAGCCCTGGCAAATTTTTCAGTATTTTTTGTATTTTTAGCATATTTTTCTTTTTGTTTTTTTCACCAGCTTTTCAACATAGGGGTTCTTACACTCATTATATTGTCAGTACACATCTTGATTCACATGGGGCGCTGTCTATTTTGGGTTGCTGCCTGCTGCACTACGTCCCCTCAGCTCCCGGATGGGGCCCTGTTTGGTTGGTCTGGGGATCTCACTGTCTGTGTCACCACTGCGAGGACCCTCATGTAAGTAACAGGGCTAATTAAGTTCAGGGGTATTTTCCCCTGTCCGGGGTTGGCCCTTTTTGAATTTTTCATAATAAAATATTATTCATTCCCTTTTTATTTTTTCTATAGATCCTTACCACGGTTTTGCTCCTGATGATAGGCTATAAGGCCTTGAAACACGTAGAGCTAACAACAACCGCGTGTATATACGCATGAATTCTTCTGACCTTCGTTCCTTCCTTATTTGTTTCTTTTTTCCTTTTTACTTCCATTTTAATTCTATTTTTGTGGCTCCTTTGCGATATCTGTACAGTCATTAATTCCATTATACTAAATCATGTTTCAATTACTGCTTGTATCTCATGATTAGGGATGAGCCGAACACCCCCCGGTTCGGTTCGCACCAGAACTTTCGAACGGACCCCAAATTCGTACGAACGTTAGAACCCTATTGAAGTCTATGGGGCTCGAACGTTCGAAATTAAAAGTGCTAATTTTAAAGGCTAATATGCAAGATACTGTCCTAAAAAGGGTTTGGGGACCTCGCTCCTGCCCCAGGGGACATGGGTCAATGCAAAAAAAGTTTTAAAAATGGCCGTTTTGGCGGGAGCACTGATTTTAATGACGATTAAAGTGGAAAAAAAGTGAAATATTCCTTTAAATATGGTTCCTGGGGGGTGTCTGTAGTATGCCTGTGAAGTGCCACGTGTTTCCCGTGTTTAGAACAGTCCCTGCACAAAATGGCATTTAACGGAAATAACGTCATTTAAAGCTGCTTGCGGTTTTAATGTTATATCTGGTTCCTGCAATATGGTTGAAAATCATTGAGAAAAATGGCATGGGTAGCCCTCCCTGCCCATTACCAGCCCCTTTGGGTCTTGTACGCATATTAAGGGGAACCCCGTACCCATATTAAAAAAAGGAAAGGCGTGTGGCCCCCAGGCCCTATATACTCAGAACAGCAGTATACAGGCGGTGCAAACAAGACAGGGACTGTGTAGGTTTGTTGTGTTAAGTTGAATCTGTTTGTAATTTTCAACTGGTACATTTTTAAAGTGTAGCTCCAGTCAAAAAAAATTATTTTAAGCTTTTTGGAAAACATAGGGAAGGGTTATCACCCCTGTATAATTTGTTTTGTCGTCCATCTTTTTTCATCTCACTTGCTGTTGTCTCCTTCCGTTTGCAAGTAGGAGATGTTTGTAAGTTGGATGTTTGAAAGTAGGGGCCTGCCCTATATGCTCTGCAGAAATGGCGGAACAAGGTGTTGGTTTTGCCACAACATTGTAAGCCCTCAAAGTGACTCTTGGTGGGCGCTGGAGCGCCCTGCTGTGAACGATTATATCAAGAATTGTAATTACATGCCATTGTTGACCTTTGGTGGTTGTGGTGCTGGTGCCACAACACTATAAGTCCTCACAGTTACTCTGGGTGGGCACAGGAACGGGCCCTCCTGTGAAATATTATATCAAGAATTGTAATTACATGTCCCTGTTAAACAGGGGCAGAAAAATTGGGCCTTAGGCACTGGTGCTGGTGCCACGACACTGCAACCTCTCCCATATACTCTAGTTTTATTGCAGGAATTAGCCCTGCTGCAAAGAATTGCATCAAAAATTGTAATTAAACGCCCCTGTTAAACAGGGGCATTGCATCAAAAATTGTAATTAAACGCCCCTGTTAAACAGGGGCAGAAAAATTGGGCTGATGGCACTGGTGCTGGTGCCACGACACTGCAACCTCTCCCATATACTCTAGTTTTATTGCAGGAATTAGCCCTGCTGCAAAGCATTGCATCAAAAATTGTACTTAAACGCCCCTGTTAAACAGGGGCAGAAAAATTGGGCTGATGGCACTGGTGCTGGTCCCACAACACTGCAACCTCTCCCATATACTCTTGTTTTATTGCAGGAATTAGCCCTGCTGCAAAGCATTGCATCAAAAATTGTAATTAAACGCCCCTGTTAAACAGGGGCAGAAAAATTGGGCTGATGGCATCACCCAGAAACAGAAATGTTCTTCCAACATATCATCGGAGGAGGAAGAGGATAGACAATCAACATAACAGGACAGTCACTCAGCATCAGCATAGGCAGTCTTGAAGGGATGTGATATTTCAAAAAAAATTATTCGGTTACATCAGCTTCAGGTGCTTGGTAGCTGTGGGTGATCCAAGACTGATTCATCTTGATGAAGGTCAGTCGATCAACTGATTCGGTAGACAGCCACACCCTGTGATCGGTAACAAAGCCACCAGCAGCACTGAAGGTGCGTTCCGAAAGAACGCTGGATGCAGGACAGGCCAGTAGCTCAATTGCATACTGTGCAAGCTCTGGACAGTGATCCACCCTCAAGACCCAGTAAGCCAGAGGATTTTCAGTGGGAAAGGTGTCCAAGTCTGACCTTGCCCCTAGGTATTCCTGCACCATGTAAATCAGACGCTGGCGATGGTTGCTGGAACCGATCATACCTTGGGGCTGCGGACTAAATAATTGTCTGAAAGCATCAGTCAGACGGCCACCTTCTTCACCGCTCCCGATGCCTCAGCAACACGTTGTCCAGGACCAGGAGTTTGTAACCTCCCAGTCTCTGGGAACGCGTTGCACAGACCTTTCTGCAAGGCCTCCCGGAGATGTCTCATCCTCTGCTCCCTCTGCGATGGCAAGATAAGGTCGGCAACCTTACCCTTGTACCGTGGATCAAGGAGAGTGGCCAGCCAGTAATGGTCCCTCTCCTTGATCCGAAGAATACGAGGATCCTTCCGCAGGCTTTGCAGGATCAGGGAGGCCATGCAGCGTAGGTTAGCTGAGGCATTCAGTCCGGAGTCCTCTGGGTCACTAAGGACAACATGATCCGCAGCTACCTCCTCTCAGCCACGTACAAGTCCACGTGTTTCTTGGGACTGTAAATCATCCCTACAAGACTGCTGCTGCTGCTGCTGATGCTGAGTGCCCGCCTATTTTATTTTAGTGCCAGCCTCCACCTCCATGCTGACACAATCATCCGCTCATCCCCCCTTTCCTGGCCGGCCGGGTAGCGTACTCGGACAAGCTTTTAATTAAGAGACAAACTGCTTGTCCCAAAAGATCCTACAGAAGGGACTTCCAAACTTATAAGCGCGTTTAGCTGCCCAAAAGAAGTGCGTCCGGGAGAGGCTTGAACCCGGACGGAGGCTGCCGAATGCAGAAGGTAAGGACGCCGACCAGAATTCACTGCCATGAGGTATGAGGAAAAAAAGGAGAATGCTGGGGCTGCGCTAACCATTTCTTTTATAATATTCACTAGTCCCGAGGGAGGAGCCAAGGCGGAGCTTGTCACAAGTATGCTGCCATGGAGGCACCAGGAAAATTATTTTAGGCCTGAAGATTAGTTAAAATACCCAAACATTATATTTTTGTCTGAAAGCAGACACCCCAGAGAATGAAATAATAGTAGTTCCAAGTTTTTATGTTACACAATATTAGCATAATGGTTTATGGCAACATTTCACAAAAGTTAAAGCAGTTGTTGTGCTTTTTAAGGAATTTTCCCGCACAATATTTCCTAAGTAATTTTTAACGAAGATATTTTTAAGATACCGAATCAGTCTATATGACACAGTCTATATATGTGAAACTTATTCACGGAGACGAGTGATCATACAAAATAGCTACATTTATTGGTTGACAGAAAACAAATATTTACATGAAATATTAAAATACAGATTACATTACTTGATCATTTTGACAATTTCTGGGGAACACCCTCAAACTGGGCGTAGTAGTACCTTGGACACAATTATCACCATTATCATTTCTCGGTAGAATCAATAACCTTTTGATAATTGACAATTAAACAGAATGTCTGTATTTCACACATCCAACCGTTACTATACTGCAGGTAAGTAAGTGGTTAACAATGTGAAATAAATTAGACATTTGTTTGTCAATAAAATTGGCATCTATGCAAAAAGAAATGTATGAAAAATTTAATTTAGAGAAAAATCTAAAAGGCGGTTATTGATTCGGGAGAAGTATTTCAATAATAGAATATTCAAAAACATCAATATTTAAGAGAACATAAAATAGATGATAAACATATATTTACCCATTTCCAATATGGCTATTAGTGTGGAGTATTAGTTACCAGGAATTTTAAGATGGCTGCCGTGGCTTCAACATTCCAAGGAGCAGGGATCTTCATGAATGTAAAATGTGTATTCATGCATGTCTTCCAGTGTCCCTTCTCAGGGGGGGTCCCTAAGCTTCCCCCTGACTCTCTCCCCCCAGCTCTCCTCCGAGCTTCCTTCCTCTTTTTTTTCCATCTTTCTAGTTTCTTAAATATCCTTTTAAACAAAAGGATCATAAAATTATACTAAGTTCTGCCCAGAGGGTATGTGTTCCCTCCTCATTGGCCGACAGACTTAATGGTTAGCTTTCCCGGGAGTCTCGTGATTTTAAGGTAATAGCACCTTCCACCACCAGGTGTCTTCACCTGTGTTTGGTGTTTTATTTCTTTAAGTTAATATTTTTCTATTTCTGTAATGTGCGCTCGTTATTTATATATGTTCTAACGAATATATTTTGAGTGTTCACGAATTATGGCATAATATAAAATACTCCTTAACATAAAGTTCAATAATCACTTGCATAAATTGTTGATATATATGTATATCAATGTATATCTGTTAATCTTTAGTCCGTTTAGAAAGGACACAGGTTAGATATATCACAAACAATATCGCATACAATTATTATCTATATGGATCCATGTATAATTTGGGTATCCAATCAATATTTGTTTATCTAAACATAGGTTAAATTCTTATACAATTCTAATCATGATTATATGTTTTTTATAATACTAATTTGTTGCTAAAACACTTCTACTTATGATCACACTTTCATATATAATCTCTCCATGACAAAGTTCCCCAGATCATTAGATACCAAACCACAATATCTCCTTTTTGTGACCTATATATATAATTTGAATGGCTTAGAAAAATATTTATGTTACTGGTATATGAATCTGTCTCCAACATTGTGACACAACACCCCAGATATATGCACCTGTCATTCCACTCTCGGTTTTTATAGCTGTTATCATCCTAGCGTGCGAATCTCTCCTGCCATTGTTTCATGAGAAGCTAGGACAATACTGACTACTTGGCTTATTGATCTCTCACTTTCTGAGACAATGGGATATTTGTTCTGGTCATTCTGGTTTAATGGCTGTTGGTCACAGGTACTCCTGAGTATAGCCCAAACCTTGCCATATATATTTGCATGGCCTTCCTTGGCCATTAAATGAGGTAGATAAGATTTCCTCTGGTGTTTGTGACCAAACATCCCTTTTGTTCAGGCCACACATTTCTTAGCACAGACTTGTAAAATTTTAAAAGATAGCTAATCCCTTTAACATTTAGAAAACCTGTGAGATCTTGTACTTTGCATTTTAAAGTTCTCCAAGAGGTCATAGTCCAATAATATCAACATTGTAGTTCATCTGTTCCTAAAGCCTAAACAATCTCACCTCTTTGACAGTAAATATGAATGTATTATTATTATTTTTTTCTTAATGAATTCACAACACAGTATTAAACCCAATACCAAAATGTGATATATGGTATATATGGTGTATATATGGTGGATTTTTGACATCCATATTTTGGAAGCACCTCCCCTCATTCAAT
The DNA here is from genome assembly GCF_037356315.1 of Lithobates pipiens. Lineage (NCBI taxonomy): Eukaryota > Metazoa > Chordata > Amphibia > Anura > Ranidae > Lithobates > Lithobates pipiens. The sequence goes on from NW_027507787.1 coordinate 29,621,080, forward strand.
AGGGTATAGGCACCTTTTTCACAACACTCCCAGGATCCATACACATGTGTTTTTTTTTTCTTAACTGTCTGCCTTGCCATTGTTTTTGTGTACACAGTGTGCAGTTTTTACTAGGGGAAGAGATGGATTATGTTCCCTGCTTTGCAGAGACACAGAATACATCCCTTCTCCCCTGTTAGAACTGAGATATGCCTTGTTTGCATAGCTCAGTTCTCTGTGTATTTCTGTCGATTGGCATTTGCCCGGAGCACATCGAGTGCCTGGAACCCGCAGATCAGCTTCTTGTCAGGACCTGTGTCCTTGCTTGAGTCACCTGCTGGTGGCACTGTTGTGTTGAAAGCCAAAGGGTGTAGTTCTGGTGGCCACCAACGGGTGTCTCCCAGCAGATGGACCATACAGGTTGTTAGGGCATATATAAGCCTGCCTTGCAGCAAGGACCAGTGCTTCATTATTTTCCCTACAAGCCATGTCCCTGGCTGAGCCTGACCAATCCCTGTCTCTTGTCCTGAATCCTGATCCCTTGGAACCTGCTTCCTGCTCCCTTTACTGACCTTATGCTCCCAGTACCTGGCTTCCTGTTCCCCTTTTCACTTTTCCCTGTCTTGTTTTGCTTATATGTTTTCCCTTTACTTGTATATAGTTAGTTAGATTGTTAGTTAGGTGTTAGTTGTGTTCATTTATTTTTCACTTACTTGTTTATGGTTTACTTGTGTTGTTTTTCAAATGTGTCATTAACTTTAATAAATATATATTTTCACGTATTCATCTGGTCCTGATTCCTTTAAGTGCAGCCAACTCTCCTGATCACCCCTGCTGGATGCCGTATCCGTGACACTTCTGCTGTAAATTATCACAGCAAAAGCATCCCGCCAGCAACACATGCACCCCCTGCAAGCTGAAGTGCAGAATTATGTATATATACGTGATTCTGCACAGGAGAGCTGCCCTGTAGCAATAAAACTGCTATGGGGCGGATGTCAGGTGGTTAAGGAAACATTACTCCAATAAAGCCAATGGAGAACATGTTTGATTAGCTCCATCCTCAACCACAGCAGCCAGCCAACAACAGCTTTAAAACCAGATGTGATGAAAGTGATGAAACCAGAAGGGATGAAACACTTCTTGTTTTCACTTCATTATAGGGAAGATCAGCAAGCAGATGTCTCCTGATCTCTTTTTGCTGTCCCTACTGATACTTGCCATGTCCTGGGCAACCAAGAGGGATGGTTGAGCTTGGGATCCATGGTGAGGGGGGATGTCAGGTTGCGGTGATGGCATGTTTGAGTGCCTGTGGAAGTGATCGGAGGCTTTGAAAATGCTAGCGGTTGTGTTCATTCTTACACAGAGAAGTGGCATGGAGCAGAATCATTTAGCAGATTGTGAAGAAATAGTTGTGACCGTCACTGGTTTGCAACAACCCACTAAGTAAAGAAGTAGTAACCACTTGAATCTCTCAATAATTGCAGTCACAGAATGCATGGTGTTGATGGGCGTTTTGTAGTACTGTTAAAATAAATTATTACTACCACAACTACAAATGAAAACACATTACAACTATTAATATATGGACATGGATTACAAATGATCACCAAACTGTGAACATGTCATTGCTTTTGCCTAGCTCTTGGAACATCTCATTTACGTTATTAGAACGAGTAATTTCATTCCCTATCTACGTCTGTTTCTATGGCCACACAACCAATTTAATATATTTATTTTCCTCTCCTTTGTGTTTTCTAGTTCAGGATATGTCTAGCTCTGATGAGGATGTACATGTAATATATATTCTTGAGCTAATATGATTATTTTCATTTTTCACAAATTATGGTGTGCATTGTAATTAGGAACTAATTTTGTAATGTTTGTTCTGCACAATCTGTTATCATGTATGTCAAATTAAAGTGCACTGTCTAGACATTGTACTCTGTACAAGTATTTTTTTTCCTATAAACATAGCTTATTATATATAGTAAGAATAAAATCTATGATAACTCTCAGTCATCCCCAGCAGCGGTAATAACAAGATGGAAAAATTGAGATGGAGTAAACACTATTTTATCATTTTGTGGCAGCATCTACAGAAAATTTATATATTGGCAGGTCTACATCCCATAAAGAGAGGAATAAGCATTGCAGACTGCATGTACTAAATATATGGTCACTTTAATGTAGAGTTTTGTGGCAATGGCTAAAGAAAATCTATATACTGCACAGCTCTATATACAAAAAAGAGAAACAATAAGCAATTTAGACTTGACGTACTACATATTTAGTAACAATATTATATAATGTGTGGTAGCATTTAAAGAAAATGTTTATATTGAACAGCTCTACATACTTTCAGGCATTTAACCAGATTTGTACAGACAAGAAAATTGAATTTGCCAAAACGTATTCTCTAAATAAAATTATGCAAATGTATACATACAGCTTATCTATTAAATTTAAATAAACACTCTGTCTCCTAAAGGCCCTTCTTTATGCAATAAATTCTAGCAACTGCTGAATAGGAGGTGGGTATTGATGCTTAATGCCTTGCAATGGTTGTCTTGCAAGATGGTACTGTCCTTAGCAATGAGGTGGCCTACTTTCACACATAAAAGTACTCAGGGCACATATCTCTTTATTTGGCTTCTGTCAATGTTTGTCAGATAAAACTCCAAATTTTACTAAATGTGTATCTTATGCGGATAAACAATATAACATTGCAGGTGTTAGGATGGTACAACACAGATCTTATAAAACTAGATGGTTAGGATTAATCATATATGCCTTTTTTTTTTTGTCTGACCAAGGATAAGTAAAAGGGAGACTATAGTTTTCAGTTCTGATAGAATATTAGTGTATAATTTAAAAAAAATGCATATCATTTGTAAATATTTAACTACAATGAGGCAGGTGTCTTGCTCCTATTCATGCAAGTCTATAAATCAAAACTAATTTGATAAAGAAGACCCTCTTTTTATGGACTACTGAGTTATCTCAACAGGATTACCTGGTATACAGGTGACTATTAAAGAAAACATTTAAATGCGAATATGCAATTTAATTTTCAAAATAAAAAGAGCAAGCAATGAATGATGTAAAACTCACCTGAAGTTTATTTAAGGGAAATGTTATACTTTCAACTCAAATGTGTGCATTTATAGAGTATTTTTTTCCTAAACCCATTTACAACATGATGGGTTTGGTTTACTAAAGGGAGAGGTTACTTAGAAAAGGAAATGTTTTCATAGTGAATGTTCACTAAACGTAGGTAAAAACCTGAAGCTGTGTTTAATTTGAATATTCAATCTTATACAAGGGAAATTCAAAACGAAAAAAAAAAGAAAAAAAAATCCCCCAAAAAAACAAAGGATTTTTTTTGTGCACAATATTGAATACTTGAGTTAACAAAGCTTCACCTTATTTTTTTTTAAGAGGAAAGGAAAATCGATGGCTGCACTCCAATTTAACACCTTTATTGATATAACATGATCCATACACCAACAGAGGCACAGGTACAGATGTAGATAGCTGATGTGTTTCACACCGTTAGTAGTGCTTAATCATAGCTGTAGGACCAGTGTATGGCCAAAATGTGAATACCAACAGAAACCCTTGCAAAGGCCAACAAAAAGAAGAAGAAAAAAGCAAGAAAACAAGGTGAGGAGGAAGAAAACACAAGGGGCGTAAACAACAGCCGATATTTACTACGAGGTCAAGTGCAACATTAGAGACTAATGTTTTAACTCTATCGCATAGATCCTTGAATGATTCTGAAATATCTTTTATGCAAAGAATTGAGCTTTTGTCCAGCTAAACACTTCAATCCATTTGGAACTTTATTGGATGTTAATAAATTTGCACGTGTATTTACCTTAACCAAACATTATTTTAACGAGTCGGAGGACACTTCGGAAGATTTGTCAGATGTCTCTTTGTAGGGTGAGTCCCCTCCCTCTCCCCAATTATTTTCTGATGCTTGTGGTCTACAAGACCTGATTGATTTGGCCATTGAATCTAGCCCTCTTCTAGAGGATCCCGTAGATAGCAACACTAAAATCTCCTTTAAATTAAGGTCAGATTTTTATCCCATTGCTCCATGGGGCAAGGATTTAGATCTATTCCAGAATTTTGTGGAGAGGGATTTGACTCGCTTAGCCCACAATAATCTTGGTAGCTCCATGACACACAATCTAACAAGCTCTGAAAGAGTTGCTCTTAAGAGCTTGAGTGATGACGAGAGCGTTACAATTCGAAATGCAGATAAAGGGGGCACAGTGGTGGTCCTTGATTCTGATGTTTACAAAAATGAAGCGCGGCGACAATTGTCTGACATGGAGGCCTACCGTAAGCTTAGGGGATCCTAAACAATCATTTAGGAAGGAACTTTCCACTCTTCTAGATAGAGCTGTCTTCAGAGACATTTTCACACAAAAAGAAAGGAATATGTTGATTCCAGATTGTCCGATCATGCCAGTCTTCCACCATCTCCCCAAAATTTACAAGGGGTTGGATCTCTTGTTCGGTAGACCCATTGTTGTGGGCATTGGATCATTTAACCACTTAAGCCAATTGTCAGCCTAAGGACCAGAGGTCTTTTTACAATTTCGCACTGCACTGCTTTAACTGGTAATTGCGCGTCCTTTTCTTCCCACAAATAGAGCTTTCTTTTGATGGTATTTGATTGCCTCTGCGATTTTTATTTTTTACGATATAAAAGGAAAAAGACTGAAAATTTTGAAAAAAATGATATTTTCTAATTTTTGTTATAAGAAAAATCGAATAAACTAAATTTCAGTCATACATTTAGGCCAAAATGTATTCAGCCACATGTCTTTAGTAAAAAAAATGTCAATAAGTGTATATTTATTGGTTTGTGCAAAAGTTATAGCGTCTACAAACTCGAGTACATTTTCTGGAATTTACACAGCTTTTAATTTATGACTGCCTATCTCATTTCTTGAGGTGCTAAAATGGCAGGGCAGTACAACCCCCCCCCCCAAATGACCACATTTTGGAAAGTAGACACCCCAAGAAAATTGCTGAGTGGCATGTTGAGCCCATTATCACTAAATTATATATTGCTCACACATGCTATGGGCATAAGTGAAATTACACCCCAAAATAAATTCTGCTGCTTCTCCTGAGTACGGGGATACCACATGTGCGGGACTTTTTGGGAGCCTAGCCGCATACGGGACCCCAAAAACCAAGCACCGCCTTCAGGATTTAAATATAAAACGCTACTAAAAAAAACTGTTAGCGATCGCAGGGATCAGGTCTGACTCTGCGAACGCTGCAGTTATGTGTTTAGTGTTTTGTAAGTGACAGTGATCGATCGATACTGCACTTGGGTGGGCTGGGCAGAGGGGCAAAACGCAGGTGTTAGCAGGTATCTGGGCTGATCCCGCTAACAATGCGTTTTTTTGGAACCTTAAACTGCTGGGGACGCTAGTATAGATCTGATCAGATCAGATATTGATCTGTTCAGATACTATACCCCTACGGGAGGTGTATGCTTTGTGCGTGGGTGTTAGCGGTACTGGCACTAACCTAGCGCTGCCTGGGGCGACGCAGACCCTGACCCTAAAACCTAATTGATATCACCCGCCGGGTGATCAGGGGGTTAAACCTTTATTGGGTAATAAATGGTGGGTGCCCTGATAAAATATCCATGCCCTATAAAAAGCAAACTAACTAACCAGAGTCACCCGTAACACTTATACGGTGATCACTGGTGAAAGGGTTAACTAGGGGCAATCAGGGGGTTAAAATCTTTATTAGGTAGTATATGGGGGTTCCTGATGCTATATAAAAACCTGACGGGGAACCTAAATAACTAACTGGCTAACCAGCGTCACCAGTGACACTTATACGGTGATCGCTGGTGAAAGGGTTAACTCTAGGGGCAATCAGGGGGTTCAAATCTTTATTAGGTAGTATATGGGGTACCTAACGCTATAAAAACCTGGCAGTGAACATAAAAAATAACTAGCTACCTAGCGGCACTAGTGACACTAATGCAGCGATCAGAAAAATGATCGCTTAGTGACACTGGCAAAAGGGGGTGAAAGGGTTACCTGGGGGCAATCAGGGGGTTAAAACCTTTATTAGGTAGTATATGGGGGTCACGGACGCTATATAAAAATCTGACAGGGAACTTAAATAACAAAATAACTAACTGGCTATCCAGCATCACCAGTGACACTTATACGGTGATCGCTGGTGAAAGGGTTAACTCTAGGGGCAATCAGGGGGTTAAAACCTTTATTGGGTAGTATATGGGGGTACCTAATGCTATAAAAACCTGGCGGTGAACCTAAAAAAATAATTGGCTATCTAGCGGCACCAGTGATACTAATGCAGCGATCAGAAAAAAGATCGCTTAGTGACACTGGCAAAAGGGGGTGAAAGGGTTAACTAGGGACAATCAGGGGGTTAAAACCTTTATTAGGTAGTATATGGGGGTCACGGACGCTATATAAAAACCTGACGGGGAACCTACATAACTAAATAACTAACTGGCTAACCAGCGTCACCAGTGACACTTATACGGTGATCGCTGGTAAAAGGGTTAACTCTAGGGGCAATCAGGGGGTTAAAACCTTTATTGGGTAGTATATGGGGGTACCTAACGCTATAAAAACCTGGCGGTGAACCTAAAAAAATAACTAGCTACCTAGCAGCACCAGTGACACTAATGCAGAGATCAGAAAAACGATTGCTTAGTGACACTGGCAAAAGGGGGTGAAAGGGTTAACTCTAGGGGCAATCAGGGGGTTAAACCTTTATTAGGGGGGGTAGGGGGCTACCCTGGACCTAACACTAACTGCCCTGACACTTTTTACTGTCACAACTGACACTAAATGCAGTGATCAGTAAATAAATGATCACTGCAATCAGTGACACTGTGACTGGGAGGGGGGGGGGGGGGCTGGGGGGGATCGGGGGCAATCGGGGGGGGTGATCTGGGGGTGATTTGTATGCCTATGTGTACCTACATGTCAGTGTAGTGTTGGTGCACTTACTATCTCTGCTTTCCTCGCAGTCCGGTCAAAAAGACCGCCCCGAGGAGAGTGACATCACTTCCTCCCTGCCTGTGTTTACACTACACAAGCGGGGGAAGCTTCTCATTCGCCAGGAGCGATCGAGAGGGGATGGCCAGAAACCAACGGACATCCCCTCATACCGGATCGCTCTTGAAGCGAAACGGACCGCCGCAGCCAGCGGCAGGGGGTCCGATCGGACCCCCCACCCGCTGGAAGGCAAGCACGTACATGTACGTCCTTGTGCCTGTCGGTGCCATTGTGCCGATGTACATTTACATGCAGCGGTCCTTTAAGTGGTTAATGAATGCTTAGATCAACGGGTGGATGATCAATTAAAGCCTCTAGTGAGCGATCTACCAGGGTTTCTGATGCCGCGTACACACGATCGGACTATCCGGTGGACCAGAGTCGGCCAGACAATCCGCCCGTGTGTGGGCTCCGGCTGACTTTTTCTTCTCAAAAGTCCGGCGGACTTAGAAAGAAGTTTTGACTCAAAAATCCGCCCGTCTATGTGCTAGTCCCCTGGACTTTTAAAATGAACGGACTTGCCCACACACGGAGAAATGTCCTTTCATTTTGAACGTGACTCCAGGTAGCCGGAACTAGCGAAGGAAGTCATTGTCGCCGCCTTCATCGGCGGGATTGACACCTCGCTGGCCCCGTCACCTGCTATGGACTTAAAAGGGAAGCCCTACGCTGAAAAAGCGGCGCGGGGTCCCTCCCAAAGTCCATATCAAACCCTTATCCGAGCACATAGCCTGGCCGGTCAGGAAAGGGGGTGGGGATGAGTGAGCCGTACCAGGCCGCATGCCCTCAACATGGGGGGGGTGCTTTGGGGAAGTGGGGCCCTGCGGCCCCCCCAACCCAAATCACATTGTCCCCATGTTGATGAGGACAAGGGCCTCTTCCCGACAACCTTTAATAAGGGGGCCCCCAGATACCGGCCCCCCACCCTATGTGAATGAGTATTGGGGTACCATGCATCCCTATCCATTCACCTGGGGAAAAATTGTAAGTGTAAATAAAAAAACACAACACATGTTTTTAAAATAATTTATTGGACAGCTTCGGTGGTCTTCTGTCTTGGGGGGTCTTCTCACCGGACTCCTCCACTATCTTCTGCTCTTTTGCTAGCTCTTTTACTAGCGGAGGAGCCCAGCTTTCTTCTTTGTCATCGCCGCCGCCATCCGGGGGTCTTCTTCTGACTTCGGGGGTCTTGTTCCCCTCTTCAGGGGTCTTGTCCCCCTCTTCGGTTCTTCTTGCTGGGCCTCCACAATCTTCTTATAGCTCTTTTACTAGCATTGGCCCGGTCTTCTGTCGCCACCGCCTTCACGTCTTCTCTTCTTCTCTTCTTCCTTGAGATGTTGACTCAATTTTCTCTCTAGCTGCAATGACAGGGACGCGTTGTGTGGCGACTTATATAGGGACAAGGAGCGGGGTAACCGGGTGATGTCACAAGGTGACCCCGCCCCCTTATGATGTCACAGTCCCAGCATCCTCTGGGAAGTGCAAATAGAAGAAGGTGCCCTGTATTTTTAACCCCCTATAGCATGGAATTCAATAAAATTAAGAACACTGTCACTAGGTAACTTCTTGTGTTGCTTAATGACCCCACGTATGCTCAGATTTTGACAGGCGGCATCAAAACGGTGTCTCATTGGGCCCCCACATTGGGGAGATATTTATCTCCCAGCTTATACACTAGTTACAGTCCCTGTTCTCATTGTCTACAGTTTAAAGGTACTTTTAGATGAGATGCGGGAGTAAAACGTGTGCTTACTGCTCTTATATAAAGAAAGTGATGTCGTTTGTTTCAGCTACCACCAGTAAAATATTTAGGATTTCTTCATTCGTTAACTGTAACAGCAGATTTCTGGTGTATGTCATCACTTGTATGCCATGTAATATTCAATATGTGGGCCGGACCAGTTGAGAAACTGTCTTCATGATCACTTCTATGATATTGAGAAGAACCAACTAATATTCAACTAATATTGCTAGACATTGAAAAAATATACATGGCAAAGATGTCTCTGTTTAGTTATACAGGGAATTGAAAGAATTACTGTGCCCATTAGAGGGAATGATAGATTCAGAACACTCTGCAAAAGAGAAGTGTTCTGGATATTCAACCTCAATACCAGAAAGCCGGTGGGACTGAATTTTGAGTGGGACGTATCCCACTTCTATGATTGACTGAAGCATCCATCAATTTAGGTACTCTCTTTGTGGCAATTGATCATCTTTTTGGTATGTTTCATATATTCTGTATATTCTGCACATCCGGCCCATATTTACAACTCAATTTTTATTGTTTATCATATTATACTAAGATTATATTGAGAAAGCTGAATTACACATATGTACAGTAAAATAGATGGATGGTATGGTTATTGAATATACACATGTTGTTGAGGCAAGTTTATATTTTAATACAGTCGGTTGTATTCCTGTATAGTTTTTCTAAATTAACCACTTGAGATCCGCGCTATAGCCAAATGACGGCTACAGCGCGGATCTCCTTTTCCGGGACGACGTCAATAGACGTAGTCCCGTGTACGAGCGGCCTGCGTGCCCCCTGAGTGGCACGCGCGGCGCGCTCTGTGATCGGCGAGTCCATGAGACTCGCCTGATCACCGATCCGTGCAAGGGGTCGATCCCGACCCCTTATCACGTGATCAGCTGTCAGCCAATGACAGCTGATCATGTGATATAACGGAGCCGGTAATCGGCCATTATTCCTCCTCGCGCTGACAGCACGAGGAGAAAAAAAAAAAGCCGATCACTGGCGGCCGTGATCGGGACATCAGTCCCGATCACGGCCAGCCCTGCTAATGCCTACCTGCCCCCTGCCAGTGCCACATGTACTAAAAGTAAGTGCCCCCCGTCAGTGCCACCCAGCAGTGCCCATAGTGCCACCCAGCAGTGCCCACAGTGCCACCCAGCAGTGCCCACAGGGCCACCCAGCAGTGCCACCCACAGTGCCACCCAGCAGTGCCCACAATCTGCCTCAAAGGTGCTGCACCCCAGTGCCACATATCCGTGCCCATCAGTGTCATCTACCAGTGCCCAGCAGTGCCGCCCATCAGTGCCCAGCAGTGCCACCTATCAGAGCCACCTATCAGTGGCACCTATCAGTGCCCATCAGTCCCATCTATCAGTGGTACCTATCAGTGCCCATCCGTGCCACCCATCCGTGCCACCCATCCGTGCCATCTTATCTGTGCCCATCTTTGCCCATCAGTGCCGCCTTATCTGTGCCCATCGGTGCCGCCTTATCTGTGCCTATTAGTGCCGCCTTAACTATGCCTATCAGTGCCCACCAGTGCAGCCTATCAGTGCCCACCAATGCAGCCCATCAGTGCCCACCAGTGCAGCCTATCAGTGCCGCCTAATCAGCGCACTTCAATAAAGGAGAAAAATTACTCGTTTGCAAAATTTTATAACAAACTATTAAAACATGATTTTTTTTTTTGCATCTATTTTTGTTTGTTTAGCAAAAAATAAAACTCCGAGCTGTAACTAAATACCACCAAAAGAAAGCTCTATTTGTGGGAAAAAAATGATAAAAATTTCATTTGGGTACAGTGTTGTATGCCCGCGCAATTGTCATTCAAAGTGCATCAGCGCTGAAAGCTGAAAATTGGTCTGGGACTGAGGGGGGTTTAAGTGCCCAGTAAGCAAGTGGTTAATGTAAGGGTCCCTGCACATATAGGTATATGTTCCTCATTGTTTTGCCATTTGGGTGGAATTCCCCTGTGGACACCATTTGGCGAGCGTCGACTACATATATATATATATATGTGTACATATGTTTTGTATATTTTCACATATTTTTAAACAATGCATTTATGTTCATGTGCACATATCTATGTATAATTTTCACAAATTGTTTTTATTGAGTGTATATTAGGTACAGAGGCATGGTGTGTCATTCATTGGTGTACAAGTGCATCTGTCAGGAAGGGCACGCCAGCAATCAAGATAGCGAGCGTAGATGTCCCTCTGTTCGTTCGGCATATCCCACTGAGAAGGGCTGTGCATGCACATTTGCACGCACCTATGGACACGCGCACACGATTGCGCACTGTTGCTGCAGGAAATGCCAACGTTGGCGTTCGGTGACATTTGTGGCGCTAATAGACTAGTTAAACTGCCTTACTTCCTTGAATCAGTGCTGTCTGGTCTACAACATTACCTGTGATCCCTGATTATCGTTTGCCTGTACCTGCTCCAGTTGACCTACCTGGCTTGCTCCTGACTATCCCTGCTTATCTACAGCATCTGATCACGGCCTGTCTTGACTATGTTCCTGCCTGTTCCTTCTGTTACCTTGCTGCCAGCCTGTTGCCGAACCTGCCTGTACCTGAGACCACGTTCCTGCCTGCTCCATCTGCTACCTCGCTGCCAGCCTGTTGCTGATGCATTTATGTTCATGTGCACATATCTATGTATAATTTTCACAAATCGTTTTTATTGGGTGTGTATTAGGTACATAGGCATGGTGTGTCATTCATTGGTGTCCCAGTGCATCTGCCAGGAAGGGCACGCCAGCAATCAAGATGGCGAGCATAGATATCCCCCTGTTCGGCATATCCCACTGAGAAGGGCTGTGCGAGCACGTTTGCACACACCTATGCATACACGCTTGCGCACTATCCCTGTTTATCTGCCAGCATCTGATCTCGGCCTGTCTTGACTATGTTCCTGCCTGTTCCTTCTGTTACCTTGCTGCCAGCCTGTTGCTGAACCTGCCTGTACCTGAGACCACATTCCTGCCTGCTCCATCTGCTACCTCACTGCCAGCCTGTTGCAGAACCTGCCTGCACCTTACCCTGCTTCAGTGTCCATCTGCTCTTGACTCGTGTGCCAATGCTTCCAGTCCACGTGCCTGCACCTGCCCAAGCTCCAGTTTCTAGTCTACAGCTCTTCCTGGGTCCGTTCCAGTTCCTGTTTCAGTTCCAGTCCAGCTCATCCACTAGCAACCTTGCCTGGCACTTGTGCAACTCTACACTCCTGCGCCTCCTGTTTTCTCTCCTTCCCTCTGCAGACTCTACTACCAGGTATGTGACAGCATCATATGAAACTTGGAGTTGGTTGGTAAGCGATCATTTGCAGTTAATTTATATGGACCCAAGATTCATTAACAATTTCTGCCCTTCATTTTTGTGTTATTTTAATATGCTGTTTGCATTGATTGCCTCCACACCCACTCCTCTTTTCATGTGTGTGAAATGCTTTGGAGGACTGCACCTGATCGCAATCTGGAAAGAATACATTTGGCTAGATGACCAGTAGTTTATACGTATAAAAGACAGATTTGGGTCGGTGGTCCTACAGCTAAGATTAAGCACCACTAATGGTGTGAAACGCGTCAGCTATCTACATCTGTACCTGTGCCTCTGTTGGTGTATGGATCACGTTATATCAATAAAGGTGTTAAATTGGAGTGTGGCCGTCCATTTTCCTTTCCTCTACTAATTGCTTTTGCTGAGCCGGCACAATTCATCTACAAAGTGAGCAAGGATGGTGTGAATGTGGGATCATCACTTGGAGCGGTAATCTCTTTGGATCATTTTTTTTTATCATTATTTTACAAAACACAGGACCATATTGTACAATACAGGGGTTGACATGGTTAAGAAAATAACAAGTAAGGTAACATCAACTGTTGTCTTCATAGGGGTTGATTTACTAAAGGCAAATAGGCTGTGCAGTTTGCAAAGTGCAGTTGCTCCAGAGCTTAGTAAATGAGGTAAGACTTCACTTTGCAAAGAATACCCAATCACGTGCAAGGAAAAGAAAAAAAAATACAGCATTTTTGCTTGCACATGATTGGATGATGGAAGTCAGCAGAGCTTCTGCTCATTTACTAAGCTCTGGAGCAACTGCACTTGCAGAGTGCAACTGTACTTTGCAAAGTGCACAGTCTTTTTGCTTTTCTGAAGAGGTTGGGGGAAGGGATATATAGGAGAGGTTATCTGGGAGGGAATAGAATAATAGTAAAAATGTAGGGATGGAATAAAAGATATGGCAACCAAGATCTATAGTAGTGTATGGTCTGGCAAAAAAAGTGAAAATACAAAGCGTACATATATGAATAAAATGAACTCAATGGCTTCCCACTTGGTCAATAGGGCATGCTTTAAAACCTGGAAGTCATTGCCTTTGACTTTGTGTAGCAGTACTCGCGTAGGAGCCACTAAGTGATTGTGGTCCATCTGTCACCCTGCCAAGCCCGGCATTCATCCAGACACTCCAAGACAATGAACAAGTCCATCAGCTTTGTTTTTGCATTTTTATGAGGGATTAGAACTTGGATGGGGTTAAGGAATTCATGGGATGCCCAGCAAAAATATTCTTGCATGGTTTGGGACAATTTAGATACTCTCCTCCTGCACAACACTTGCTTCAGACTATCTCTACTTCTCCCTCCAGCACAATTCTTCAGGGCGAAGCTAGCTCATGGTTGGGCCTAACTCTGGTTTCAGCCAGGCCTTAGCAAAGTTCCTTATTACAGGCAGGGACCATGGGCCCCATAGTGTAGCAAAATAAAGTTCTGGTGCTAGCTACCCTCTTTGGTGGACTACTGATCCCAGTTATCCCTTTGCGAACCCTGACAGCCCTCCTGCTGGCTCTACATCAATCTCAGACTGCACACTCCCAGTCCGCTCCGGCAGTGCTTGTGCTGTTGAATTTGGCCCCTGTATCACCTGAAGTACCTGGCTTTCCTGTCCTTCCTGGTGCTGCCTTCCCCCCTGTAAACTGACCATGGTTTATCATGACTGCTGAGACTTAACACTGTGGTCAGATTTCCGTGCTCCTGTCATCTGCAGCTGTCCCCCGTCCTCTCCTCCCTTTCCCCCTGCCTGTCAGCTAGTGACAGTGCCCGCCCCTCCCCCCCTGCTGCTGAAATTTTTGTGTAAATTACACGCAATCCCCTCTGTTAGAAAGCGTTCTAGAAGAAAAGGCTGCACATCCAGGAGGTTCCAATTGCCTTTATTGAATCACTGTAATGACACCAGGGACACCAGCAGACAGTCACGTAGACACGTTTCACACATACATCTTGTGCTTAATCATTACTCGACACTTACATGACTCCTCACTGCTCCCCTCCTCTTCGGCTGACGTCTCGGCTCTCTCCTCCTCTCCTCTTCTCCTCCCAACTGACATCAGCAGGGGATTCTTGGCCCCTTCCACTTTAGCTGTCAGATCAGGAGCAGAGAGGAGTCATGTGAACGCTGAGCAGAGCTGTGAAATAAGGTAGAAAAGGGCATATTTTTTAGAAAGCACAGACACTGGGGCATAGGATGTGTACTTCTAACAGCAGGGATTGCATGTAATTTACTAAGTGGCTTAATAACCACTTTAAGCAGAGTCCAGGAAACTGGATATAAAATTCTGATAAGGTAGTACAGAGTCACCACTCTTCTAAATATAATTTATCCATTGGTCTCTCCTATTGCTGGAGATGAAACCACTCCAGGGGTTCCTTATTGCATATTTTCTTGGCCTGCCACATTTTTTGTTCATTTTGGAGAGACATTCAAAGACTACTTGTATAACTCACAGGAATAGGGCTTCTGCAGCCCTTATCCTTCACATGACGCCATTAATCAAAAACTGGTATAAAAAATCCAGACTTATCCACCATTATCAAGGCAGCAAGATCATGTATACCACATGAAATGGAAAAGTTCTGCTCCCTTCTCCATTGGCATGTTGCTTTTGATAGGTCTTCTATGCTGTTAATCTCATTAACTAACTCCCAGACTGAAGTGTAGAGAAGGCAAATCTCCTTCCATCTGGTTTTACTGAAACAAGTGCAAGTCAATCCTAAAGAGGAGCTCCAGGCTCCTGCAGAAAAAATATAAAAGTCAGCAGCTACAAATACTGTAGCTGCTGACTTTTTATATTAGTACATTTACCTGTCCAGAAAACCAGTGGTGTCTTCACCCGAGCCGATTTTTTACTCAACCATCAGGTGCTGCCGCGGACATCTACACTAAGGGAAACCGGCAGTGAAGCCTTGCGGCTCCACAGCCGGTTCTTTACTGCGCAAGTGCGCTACGCTCTCTGATTTGGCTGGCTGCAGGGGAAGGAGGAGGGGGGCTGAGTTTGCCGTGGCTGTCAAAACCAGGTACTAACTCCCCCCCAAAAGGGGCCAAATGTGGCAGCAGAGGGAGGGAGGAGTCAGACAAGCAGAGCTTCCCCTTTTGAGTGGAGCTCTGCTTTAAGCTGCACTCCATGAATTTTTTTTAACCTTCACAGTTGCCGACTGGCCCTAGGGAGAGTGAGAACAAGGGGAAACACTCATATTTAGTCCTTCTCTTCCCTTTAAATTGTGTAGTCCCTCTCCCCTCTCGCACCTCTTTTTTCTCTTTCCCGCTCTCCTCTTGCTTCCTGTAAGGGATGTCAAAACCAGGTACCCCATAAAAAAGGATTATAGTTTTTTCATGGAGAAAGTAAAACTCGTGGCATTTCTATTCAATCACCAGTAAATGGCAGCATTGAGTGAAAAGCCTGAATGACATAAAGCCCATTCTAATGGGACCTTTACTAATAAGAAGGGGAACCAAAAGACTGACCCTTGTTTCTGCCCGGCATACTCTAGAGCTAAAAATCAACACAGACATTCTTTGCTACATAAATCCAAAATCAAACGTCAATGGGACTCTGGAGTTAGGCTAGTTACGACCTTCTCGGGCCAACATAAACAAGTTCGCAATATCTTGAATAAATATTGGCATCTTCTCTTAGGTGATGATAAAGTGGCCAAACATTTAAAACCTTATCCAGAGATTACATATCGACGATCTCGGTCCCTGAAGGATAAGTTGACCCAGAGCCATTTTTCTCCTTCAGAGGTAAGGTCTTCAACCTTAGGTTTAGGCTCTAGACCGTGCCATAGGTGCAGTTTCTGCAGGTACATCCATGCAGCAAGCACCTTTATCTTACCCAATGGCCGCAGATTCAAGCCCAATTTTTCTGTTAATTGCCAATCCACGGGCATTGTCTACATAATGCAGTGTGAATGCGGCACGTTTTACGTTGGTAAAACTAAAAGACAATTCTTTTGCAGAATCAGAGACCACGTTTCTCTTATAGCCCAAAAACGCATGGAAACACCAATAAGTTGCCACATTGGCATGAACCATGGCTTTGATAGTAAGAAAATGCATTTCTTTGCATTAGAGTATGTTCCCCCGGGCCCCAGAGGGGGCAATTATGATAGAATTCTGCTGCAACGAGAAACCAAATGGATATATGAATTATCTGCTTTGCAATATCCTGGATTAAAGATGCGATACGTTTCAAATGTTTTTTGTAGAGATGTGTTTTTTTGTTTTTCTTTATCCTTAATGTGATCTATATACCCTACCGAATAACCGATGTTAAATCTACATTTCCTTATTATTATTTTTTTAATTGATGCAGGTATGTGTCCCTTTTTCAATGTGAGGTCATACGGACAACCTTTGTGTTAATTTAGCATAGACAGGCTGATAGTCCCCAGCTAGATTCAAATTTTCAATTGTTTAAGAGGAGTCAGAATGGTGTTCTGATCTTTAGGGGTCTTTTGGTTCTCATTTTCGGCTCTGTTTGTTGGACTTCTTGTATATATGTTAAATATTTCCGGGGTAGGCTGTCTCTTGTGGCATGAGAAGTTTTGTTTCATTATTGGTACTGTTAATGTGATTTTCTCACTTTACCTTTTCGATTGACTACTTGGGGACTCCCGGGTATTGGCGCAGATTAGGCGCCATCTTGCTCTACCTCGTGAGCGAAAAATTCGATGCCATTCGACGTCATTAGGGTACATTTCGCCATACTCCTCTATTTAATTATTCAATATCGTTCGATGCTATGTGAACATATTTTACTATATGTGCATTCGACGCCATTTCAACGTCTTTTTTTGGCCCATCCTCCCCCACTCAGCTTTCCCTTAATGATTGTGCGCAGCCCGGTGGTGGCGTCAGACGCCGCCGGGCTGGACGGGCTGCTTAAATGCGGTCATTCAGACTGCCATTGCTCTGCCTGTCTGTTTGCAACTGGAGGAGATTGAACTCTGTGACCCAGCAGACTCTATTGTGCTTCCAGCAGAACTTCTGTCTACCGATTGTCAGGTATGTTCAATGGGTAGTTGGTGTCCCTTATACGGGTGAATACCATGTACCTAGGACAATATCTGCCTTTTGTGTGCTGTTTCTTTTTTTATTGATTTATTTTTTAATTTATTCAATCAATATTGCAGGGGTTCCTGTCCATCTGTTTTTCATTGCACAAATTACGTTTCAACTATTGAATTTGAACCAGCAAGTTCATATGAGCTGAGCCTTGGCTGACCCTACTGTTCTACTAGATTTAGGTAATGGCACATTTGCCTATGTTTGAATGGGGTACGATTTATTTGCGTACACATACTTAGACCTTCTATGTTTGTTTAGGTCCTATTTTTGGCAGCTTTCCTATGACCTCTGATATGGACCGCCCTTGCATCAATCTTTGGGCTCTGACCTTGATCCCAACATATTAGAACTTAGTCGAATGGGACACACAGGTGTATTACTAATATGGTGTGTAGGTGAGATCACATTTTGGATATATATTGCCTATACTATAAACATGTGTTTCAATGCTTTTTTCCTGACCTCTGTATACACTTTATTGCATCTTGTAACTTTAAATCACTTTGTCTCAGTGCTAGTTAAGATGAATTATATCTATGCATGTATCCAATTTATTTTGATTCATGCATGTATCTATTTCATTCACAGTTTATCTACTAGATATACCAAACTACTCCTGAGGAAGCTCACTTTCGGAGCGAAACATGTTGAGTGGTATATTTTATAAGCTCCATAAACTGTATCAAAATCCTTAATCAAAGAATGTGATTAAGTGTTTTTACTTATTTTTTACATTGTTTTGTATTTCTTGTGTATAATAAAAATTGGTGGTATTTTTACGCTATTTCCTTCTGCTTGATATCGTTTCTATTATGATATATCAGCACCTTGAAAGTCCCTAAGGGTTAGATCCCTTGCCCCTGTTATGTGTTTTTTCGTATATATTTGGGGATGTGGTGCTAAAAATCACCCAGGCTATACCTCCTTTCTGTATATTTCTGAAGGTCATGTGTTTGTGTCATTGCAGGTAAGAGGGAACATATTTAAGGCTATATGTACGTTAAATGTCTACATCTAGAATCTAGGAATCAGCTAAAATAGCACATTGACAATCTAAAAAATAAAAACGTATATGACTATTTTTGCATCTGTTGTTTACTCAATTACACTAAAAGTAACTCTGTTTTATTAACCAGCATGGATAATTACAATGTAATGCTGAAAGCACATCATGGCAGGGGTTTCAAATAAAATCAAATAACATTTCCCAGAAAACAATTAAAGGCTAACTGGAAGTGGATCACAATGAAAAATAAGAACCCAGATTGAGAATGCTTGAATTTTAACTATGACAAAATGACATGATATGATATTATTTCATTTTGCGTGTTCTCTGTCTTCCAAAATCAAGGTGTTTAGTAAAATGCTGGAATATACTGGAAACTATTTGCATTGTATCAACAAAAGGCACAAATTAGGAACAAAATTGTATATTTATGTAGCGCACTCCCCCAGGAGCCGCTTGTGAATTTGGCCCTATCCCCCCTGCCCCCTTTAACGCGCACACAGCAAGGAACACAGCATTTTCTTCATTCTTCCACTGGCTCAGAAAACAGTTAGGGATTCTTTTAACCACTTGCCGACCGCCGCACGACGATATACGTCGGCAGAATGGCACGGGCAAGCATATGGGCGTATATATAAGTCCCTGCCTGCCCGCGGGTGGGGGGCCCGATCGGGCCCCCCCCGGTGCCTGCGGCGGTCGGCATTCGTTCGGGAGAGATCAGGGATGAGGGGACGCCCATTCATTCATGGCCACCCCCTCGCGATTGCTCCCGACGAATGAAAATCCTCCGTGACATCACTTCCTCTCCTGTATTGTAAACACAGGCAGAGGAAGTGATGTAATCTCTCCTCGTGTCGGTCTTTTTCGTTCCGGCACCGAGGAGAGAGGATCGGTGAGTTGCACCTAACACTACACTAACAGTAGAACAGGCCAGGCACACTTTTCACCCCCCCGATCACCCCCCAATCACCCCTGCCCCCCCAGTCACAGTGACACCAAGTGCATTTTTTTTTATTTTTTTATTTATTTTTTTTTTTTTGCATTGGTGTCATTTGTGACTGTAATAACTGTTAGGGCAGTTAGGGTTAGCCCCCTTTAGCTCTAGGGTGCCCCCCTAACCCCCCCAATAAAGGTTTAACCCCGTGATCACCCCCCGTCGCCAGTGTCACTAATAAGCGATTTTTTTCTGATCGCTGTATTAGTGTCACAGGTGACGCTAGTTAGGCAGGTAAGTATTTAGGTTCGCCGCAGCTTTTTATAGCGTCAGGGACCCCCATATACTACCGCATAGCCCCCTGATTGCCCCCCAGTTAACCCTTTCACCAGTGATCACCATATAACTGTTACAGGTGACGCTGGTTGGTTAGTTATTTTTTTTTTGTTTCAGGGCACCCGCCATTTATTACCTAATAAAGGTTTAACCCCCTGATCACCCGGCGGGTGATATAAGTTTGAGGGTCAGATAAGGCCTGCGTCGCCCCAGCGTCAGGTTAGTGCCAGTACCGCTAACACCCACACGCAAAGCATACACCTCCCTTAGTAATATAGTATCTGATCAGATCTATATTAGCGTTGCCTGCATTTTAGGTTTCCCAAAACGCATTGTTAGCGGGATCAGCCCAGATACCCGCTAGCACCTGCGTTTAGCCCCTCCGCCAAGCCCAGCCCAGCCCACCCAAGTGCAGTATCGATCGATCACTGTCACTTACAAAACACAACACACATAACTGCAGCGTTCGCAGAGTCAGGCTTGATCCCTGCGATCGCTAACAGTTTTTTTTGTAGCGTTTTGAAACAGTCGCTGACAGGCTAGGTGCTTTTTTACCTGTGAGTCTCACTAGTGTACCCCTAAATTTAGAGCCCAAAATGGCAAAGCGAAGGTACACTAGTGAAGAGGCCTACACGTTTCTGAGCATGACAGATAGTGAAGAGGACGTCACTCATCTGTCAGATTCAGGCTCAGAATACGATCCTGTAGAGGACAGCGGCTCCATGACAGATAGCTCTGACGACGGAGATGAGGCCGCTGCTAAGAACAGGTGTGCCCAATCCCGTATGTATTCTGTTGTTGAGGTGCAGGAACCGCAGGTCACTCGTATGGAGCAGAGACGTACTAGAGCCGCTCATCCTTCTGGTGAACTGGCAAGCACCAGCGGCCTAGTACACCCTGGACGTACATCCAGCACTGCAGTAACACGTGGTGACGTGGCGAGTCCCATAAGTGCAGTTCAAGCTGGCGAGGTGGCAAGCACAAGTAGTGTCCCGCTGCCACCAAGAAGAAGACAAAGACAGGCCCGTCGTACCCATAGTGCCCTTCCTGCAGAATTCGCCAATCCTATTTGGGTGCCCACATTCTGCAGAACCCGTACTTCCCCCATTCACTGGCCAACCTGGCATTAACGTGGAAACAGTTGATTTTAAGACACTTGACTTTTACTCACTGTTTTTCACCGAAGATCTCTATAGATCTATTGTGGACCAAACCAATTTGTACGCTGGTCAACACATCGCCACTATTCCCCAGTCCGCCCTTGCCAAACAATGGAAACCAGTTACGGTTTCCGAATTTAAAATCTTTCTGGGCCTCTCCCTCAACATGGGCATAACCAAAAAGAGTGAGTTGCGGTCATATTGGTCCACTGACCCAATTCACCATATGCGCGTGTTCTCTGCTTCCATGTCCAGGGCACGATACGAGATGATTTTGCGGTTCATGCACTTCAGCGACAATGAACTCTGTCGTCCTCGTGGAGACCCTGAATACGATCGGCTCTACAAAATTCGGCCCCTCATAAACCACTTCAACCAACGTTTTGCAGACATGTTTACTCCCCATCAAGTTGTCTGCGTTGATGAGTCCCTGATTAAGTTTTCTGGTCGCTTGTCATTCAAACAATACGTCCCCAACAAGCGTTCCAGATACGGGGTCAAGATGTATAAGCTCTGTGACAGGGCCACAGGCTATACACGTAGTTTCATGGTTTATGAGGGTAGAGATAGTCACGTAGAGCCGGAGAACTGCCCTGATTACATAGGAAGCGCTGGCAAGATAGTGTGGGACATGGTGTCACCCTTATTCGGAAAGGGGTACCACTTGTACGTGGACAATTATTACACAAGCGTGCCACTGTTTAGTCACTTGTTTGATCAGCAGATTGGAGCATGTGGCACCGTGCGACCTAATCGCCGGGGCTTTCCCCAGCGGCTTGTAGAGTCCCCTCTTAGGCTGGGGGAGAGAGCCTGCTTGCGCAGTAATAATTTGCTCGCTATGAAGTGGAGGGATAATAAGAATGTTTTCGTTCTTACCTCCCTTCATGCAGACACGACGGTCCAAATTCCTACGGCGACTGGTATTGTGGAGAAACCCCTCTGTGTCCACAAATATAACCTTAACATGGGAGGGGTGGACCTCAATGACCAGTTGTTGGCGCCGTATCTAGTTGCCCGTAAGGCCAGACGCTGGTACAAAAAAGTGTCTGTTTATTTATTCCAATTGGCTATACTGAATGCTTATGTACTACACAAAGCTTCAGGACAGACTGGATCCTTCCTTAAATTCCAGGAGGATATCGTCAGAGCCCTTCTGTATCCAGACGGTGCTCCACCTCACCTTCCCCTACCAGATGCAGTAAGCCGGCTGCATGAGAGGCATTATCTTTATGCCCTCCCGAGTACCCCTACCCAACGAGCCCCCCAAAGAAAATGTCGTGTCTGCAGAAAGCGCGGATTTAGGCGTGACACCCGTTATTGTTGTCCCCGCTGTCCTGACAATCCTGGTCTTTGTATTGGTGAATGTTTTGAACGCTACCATGAACTAGTTGAGTATTAGCGTAGGGTACAGCATTGCACAGGCTAGGCACACGTTCACAGGGTCTCCCAAGATGCCATCGCATTTTGAGAGACCCAAACCGCTGGAACCGTTACAACAGAAGTGTTAAAGTTACATAAAAAAGTGTTTAAAAAAAAAAAAAAAAGTAAAAAAAACAAAAAAACAAAAAAAAATATAAAATAAAAAAACCAAAAATAGTTGTCGTTTTATTGTTCTCTCTCTCTCTCTATTCTCTCTCTATTGTTCTGCTCCTTTGTACTGTATTCTATTCTGCAATGTTTTATTGTTAACCATTTTTTGTTTTCAGGTACGCCATTCAGCTGTAGCGTGGATTTATTTATCTTGACAGCAACAGCGTTTGCTCCCACGATACGTAAAGCCACGACTCCAGCGCTGTCGGAGGTGATTTCACCACCACAGTTAAAAAAAGAGCATATATGCCGAAGCATGGGGGCATAAGGGGTGGAGGAGCGATCTGCTCCTACCTTTTGCGGGAGGATGCCCCCATGCTTCGGCATATATATATTTTAGGCACAGATTGTGTTAAATGTGTTATTTTTTGCGATTTTTTTTGTATTTGCTTTGCAGGTATGGTAAGTCCTACTGTTATACTGTAATGTTACTTTGTTTTATTGTTAACCATCATTTGCTTAGCAGGTACGCCATTCTGCTGCAGAGCGGATTTATTTATCTTGACAGCAACAGCGTTTTGCTCCCACGATACATAAAGCCGCGACTCCAGCACTGTCGGGGGTGATTTCACCACCACAGTTAAAAAAAGCATATATGCCGAAGCATAAGGGGTGGAGGAGCGATCTGCTCCTACCTTTTGCGGGAGGATGCCCCCATGCTTCGGCATATATAAATGGTGCATGTATGCCCACCATTAGAAAGTGGGTGGATGAAGGGTGGTATCTAATGGTGGGCATACCCACCGATCAATATTTTTTTTTCGTTCAGCCCACAGGCTGCATGAAAAAAAAATTACAATATATGCCCAACCAGTTCCAGCAACATACTGGTATGTTGCGGGACTTTGAGTGCTTATACCAGAATGATGCCTGCAGGTTTAGGTATCATCTTTGTATCATTCTTTTCAGCCAGCGGTCGGCTTTTATGTAAAAGCAATCCTAGCGGCTAATTAGCCTCTAGACTACTTTTACAAGCAGTGGGAGGGAATGTCCCCCCCCCCCCCCCCCCCGCACCATCTTCCATGGTTTTCTCAGGCTCTCCTGTCCCAACAGGGAACCTGAGAATGCAGCCGGTGGTTCCGCCAGCTGACCATAGAGCTGATCAGAGACCAGAATGGCTCCAATCATCTCTATGGCCTAAGACACCGGAAGCTACGAGCATTTCATGACTTAGATTTTGCGGGATGTAAACAGCGCCATTGGGAAATTGGGAAATTGGGAAAGCATTTTATCACACCGATCTTGGTGTGGTCAGATGCTTTGAGGACAGAGGAGAGATCTAGGGTCTGATAGACCCTAATTTTTTAAAAAAAGAGTACCTGTCACTATCTATTGCAATCATAGGGGATATTTACATTCCCTGAGATAACAATAAAAATCATAAAAAAATATATATAAATGAAAGGAACAGTTTAAAAATAAAATAAAAAAGCAAAATAAATAATAAAAAAAAAATTAATAAAAAAAAACACCCCTGTACCCCCCTGCTAAGGCGCAACGTGGAACGCAAGCGTTGGTCTGGTGGCATATGTAAACAGCAATTGCACCATGCATGTGAGGTATCACCACAAAGGTCAGATCGAGGGTACTAATTTTAGCAGTAGACCTCCTCCGTAAATCTAAAGTGGTCACCTGTAAAGGCATTTAAAGGCTTTTAAAAATGTACGTAGTTTGTCGCCGCTGCACGTTTCTGCGCAATTTTAAAGCATGTCATGTTTGGTATCCATGTACTCGGCCTAAGATCATATTTTTTATTTCATCAAACATTTGGGCAATATAGTGATTTTTAATGCATTAAAATAAAAAAAAGTGTGTTTTTTCCCCAAAAAATGCGTTTGAAAAATCGCTGCGCAAATACCGTGTGAAAAAAAAAATGAAACACCCACCATTTTAATCGGTAGGGCTTTTGCTTTAAAAAAACACTTCATGTTTGGGGGTTCAAAGTAATTTTCTTGCAAAAAAAAATATTTTTTCATGTAAACAAAAAGTGTCAGAAAGGGCTTTTTCTTCAAGTGGTTAGAAGAGTGGGTGATGTGTGACATAAGCTTCTAAATGTTGTGCATAAAATGCCAGGACAGTTCAAAACCTCCCCAAATGACCCCATTTTAGAAAGTAGACACCCCAAGCTATTTGCTGAGAGGCATGTCGAGTCCATGGAATATTTTATATTTTGACAAAAGTTGTGGAAAAAATACATTATTATTATTATTTTTTTTTTTTTTGCACAAAGTTGTCATTAAATGATATATTGCTCAAACATGCCATGGTTATATGTAAAATTACACCCCAAAATACATTCTGTTGCTTCTCCTGAGTACGGGGATACCACAAGTGTGAGACCTTTTGGGAGCCTAACCGCGTACGGTACCCCAAAATCCAAGCACCACCTTCAGGATTTCTAAGGGTGTAAATTTTAGATTTCATTCCTCACTGCCTATCACAGTTTCGGAGGCCATGGAATGCCCAGATAGCACAAAATCCCCCCAAGTGACCCCATTTTGGAAAGGAGACACCCCAAGCTATTTGCCGAGAGGTATGGTTAGTATTTTGCAGACCTTCATTTTTGTCACAAAGTTTTGAAAATTGAAAAAAAGAAAAAAAATATACATAATTTTTTTTTTCTTCATTTTCAAAAACAAATGAGAGCTGCAAAATACTCACCATGCCTCTCGGCAAATAGCTTGGGGTGTCTACTTTCCAAAATGGGGTCATTTTGGGGGGTTTTGTGCTATTTTGGCATTTTATGGCCTTCAAAACTGTGATAGGCAGTGAGGTGTAAAATCAAAAATTTACACCCTTAGAAATCCTGAAGGCGGTTCTTGGTTTTCGGGGCCCCGTACGCGACTAGGCTCCCAAAAAGTCCCACACATGTGGTATCCCCGTACTCAGGAGAAGCAGCAGAATTTATTTTGGGGTGTCATTTCACATATGCCCATGGCATGTGTGAGCAATATATCATTTAGTGACAACTTTGTGAAAAAAAAATAAAAAAAAATAAAAGTTTGTAATTTTCCCGCAACTTGTGGCATAATATAAAATATTCCATGGACTCAACATGCCTCTCAGCAAATAGCTTGGGGTGTCTACTTTCTAAAATGGGGTCATTTGTGGGGGTTTTGTGCCATCTTGGCATTTTATGGCCTTCAAAACTGTAATAGGTAGTGAGGCGTGAAATCAAAAATGTACGCCCTTAGAAAGCCTGAAGGCTGTTCTTGGCTTTCGGGGCCCCGTATGCAGCTAGGCTCCCAAAAAATCCCACACATGTGGTATCTTCGTACTCAGGAGAAGCAGCAGAATTTATTTTGGGGTGTCATTTTACATATGCCCATGGCATGCGTGAGCAATATATCATTTAGTGACAACTTTGTGAAAAAAAAAAAAAAAAAGTTTGTAATTTTCCCGCAACTTGCGGCAAAATATAAAATATTCCATGGACTCAACATGCCTCTCAGCAAATAGCTTGGGGTGTCTACTTTCTAAAATGGGGTCATTTGTGGGGGTTTTGTGCCATCTTGGCATTTTATGGCCTTCAAAACTGTAATAGGTAGTGAGGCGTGAAATCAAAAATGTACGCCCTTAGAAAGCCTGAAGGCGGTTCTTGGCTTTCGGGGCCCCGTACGCAGCTAGGCTCCCAAAAAGTCCCACATATGTGGTATCCCTATACTCAGGAGAAGCAGCAGAATTTATTTTGGGGTGTCATTTCACATATGCCCATGGCATGCGTGAGCAATATATCATTTAGTGACAACTTTGTGAAAATAAAAAATAAAAAATAAAAAGTTTGTAATTTTCCCGCAACTTGCGGCAAAATATAAAATATTCCATGGACTCAACATGCCTCTCAGCAAATAGCTTGGGGTGTCTACTTTCTAAAATGGGGTCATTTGGGGGGGTTTTGTGCCATCTTGGCATTTTATGGCCTTCAAAACTGTAATAGGTAGTGAGGCGTGAAATTAAAAATTTACGCCCTTAGAAAGCCTGAAGGCGGTGCTTGGTTTTCGGGGCCCCGTACGCGGCTAGGCTCCCAAAAAGTCCCACATATGTGGTATCCCCGTACTCAGGAGAAGCAGCAGAATTTATTTTGGGGTGTAATTTCACATATGCCCATAGCATGTGTGAGCAATATATCATTTAGTGACAACTTTGTGAAAAATTTATAAAGTTTGTAATTTTCCCGCAACTTGTGGCAAAATATAAAATATTCCATGGACTCAACATGCCTCTCAGCAAATAGCTTGGGGTGTCTACTTTCGAAAATGGGGTCATTTGTGGGGGTTTTGTGCCATCTTGGCATTTTATGGCCTTCAAAACTGTGATAGGTAGTGAGGAGTAAAATGACATATGTATGCCCTTAGAAATCCTGAAGGCGGTGCTTGGCTTTCGGGGCCCCGTACGCGGCTAGGCTTCCAAAAAGTCGACCACATGTGGTATCCCCGTACTCAGGAGAAGCAGCAGAATGTATTTTGGGGTACAATTCCACATATAACCATGGCATGTGTGAGCAATATATCATTTAGTGACAACTTTGTGTAAAAAAAAAAAAAATATATTCAATGGGCTCAACATGCCTCTTATCAATTTCCTTAGGGTGTCTACTTTCCAAAATGGGGTCATTTGGGGGGGTTTTGTACTGCCCTGCCATTTTAGCACCTCAAGAAATGAGATAGGCAGTCATAAACTAAAAGCTGCGTAAATTCCAGAAAATGTACCTTAGTTTGTAGATGTGACAACTTTTGCGCAAACCAATAAATATACAATTATTGACTTTTTTTTTACCAAAGACATGTGGCTGAATGCATTTTGGCCTAAATGTATGACTAAAATTGAGTTTATTGGATTTTTCTAATAACAAAAAGTAGAAAATATCATTTTTTTTCAAAATTTGCGGTCTTTTTACGTTTATATCGCAAAAAATAAAAATCGCAGAGTCAGTCAAATACCTTTAAAAGAAAGCTCTATTTGTGGGAAGAAAAGGACGCAAATTTCGTTTGGGTACAACATTGCATGACCGCGCAATTACCAGTTAAAGCAGCGCAGTGCCAAAGTGTAAAAAGACCTCTGGTCATTTACCAGCAAAATGGTCCGGTCTGAAAGTGGTTAAAGGCTTTTATTGGAACATGGATAGGTAGCATAGAATACCCCAATGAACTTCAGCTGAACAACCTGAAGGCTCCCGAACTTTTGGCTTTACTTTTCACACTGCTGGCTGCACTGCTGCACACTAAATGTCCCATAGGACTCCCGATGCTGCGGGCGACTTGTACTCCCTCAGGAGGTAATAAACTACACACTGCTTTTACCTGTAGGACTGGACCGAGGAACAATGCACACTGCTGCCCAGGACTCATACTATTAATGGGCTCTCCATGCACATTATGGGTACACCTCCCCCGGAATTTGTTAAAGTCACATAAATATTCAGGCTGCCTGCCCTGCCTTTCCTCCCACTATAGTTTCAGAATCATTCAGAAGACAGGGGGAAGCAGCAGAACAGCAGCCAGCCTGTGAAACACTGAGAATCCCTAAATAATCAATCTCTGCTCCACTGAGTACAGGAAAGTCAAACTAAATGTACCTAGCAGCCCACTCTAAACTAGGAAGGTGCTACATT
The DNA here is from genome assembly GCF_037356315.1 of Lithobates pipiens. Lineage (NCBI taxonomy): Eukaryota > Metazoa > Chordata > Amphibia > Anura > Ranidae > Lithobates > Lithobates pipiens. The sequence continues at coordinate 29,648,947 of NW_027507787.1, forward strand.
TAAATTATTAAAGATGATTCAGGATATAGGTTTCATGTTATGTATATGCATGTTAAGTATTTTGTAAGTGTAACACTAATGCCGTGTACACACGTAGCGGACTATCCGGCGGACTTAGTCTGGCGGACTTCCCGCCGGACTGTCCGCCGGACTTTCCGAATGGGCTACTTGCCCACACACGGCACTTTTTCAGCGGACTAATACGGCGTACTAAGTCCGCCGGACTTTTGAAATGAACGGACTCGCCCACACACGCGGAGGAAACTCCGCTTATTTTGAGTGCGTCTCCAGTTAGGTGGGGCCCACAAAGGAGACGTCGCTGGCCCCGCCACCTGGTATAGACTTAAAGGGGAACCCCAATGATGAAAAAATCGCCGTGGGGGTCCTCCCCAGGTCCCCATCAGACCCTTGTCCGAGCACGCTCCCCGGCCGGCCAGGAAAGGGGGGGGACGAGCGAGCGCCTCCCCCCTCCTGAGCCGTACCAGGCCGCGTGCCCTCAACATGGGGGGTGCCTTGGGGAAGGGGGGGCCGCGCGGCCCCCCCACCCCAAAGCACATTGTCCCCATGTTGATGAGGACAAGGGCCTCTTACTGACAACCCTGGCCGTTGGTTGTGCGGGTGGGAGGCTTATCGGAATCCGGGAGCCCCCTTTAATAAGGGGGCCCTCGGATACCGGCCCCCCACCCTATGTGAATGAGTATGGGGTACATTGTACCCCTACCCATTCACCTGTATAAAAAAGTAAAAAAAAAAACACAACACACAAGGGTTCAAACAGGAACCATCCGAGATTCAAACCGTTAATGGGCAGGCTGAATGTACCAAGTTGATCGATCGATCAACTTGGGTACAACCAGTCTGCCGGATTCTCTTGCGTGTATCGCTAGCGACTGCTATAGCAGATAGCAATAATTATTGTCTTCTCCTAGTGGAGACGACTTCCTCTCCCCACCAGAAGCAGACAATTGCTCAGCAGGAGGGATTCCCCTGTCGGCGCTGTCTGTGTTGAGAGGGGAATCGTGCGAATTTCCATGGGTTGCAGGAAAGAAATTCACATCCTGTATGTTCGGTATTTCATCAGATTTGGCGACCCATCAGATTTGTAATGGAAGTGACTTTCCGTCGCCGCCATCTTGCTACACCCCACACTCGTCCACATTAAGGATATAGTGAGAAGGGGGCAAGCGGAAATCTTGTTACACCCACCGGGGTTTTGCATGTCACACTTATTTTTAACAGTAAATGGAGCTTATATGTTGAAATAGAGTATTTAGAAATCTGTCTGGCTATTTACATGTTGAATTATACAATCAGAGGTGTTCTGTGAGATAAGCAAACCTATGAGATCAGCAGGTTTGCCCCTGCTTTTAAAATTGAACATCTAAACAGTCCGTTGGATTTCTAAATCCTGTATTTCAACTTATAAGCTCAGTTTACTGTTAAAAATAAGTGTAAAAATGCAAAACTCTGGTAGGTGTAACAAGAGTCTGCCTGTCCCCTTCTCGGTGTATCCTTATTGTGGAGGAGCATAGGTGGAGGGTGTAGCAAGATGGCGGCAACGTCACTTCCATTACAAATTCTGATGGGTCACCTAATCTGATGAAACACAGACCTTACAGATATTTATTGCCTTTTGCATTAATACAGTACTCCTTAGCCCTTGTACACACGGTCGGAGATTCCAACAACCAAATCTGTTGGATTTTGTCCGACGGATTTTGTCTGAAACTATTGCATACACACGGTCGGACAAAGTTGTTGGAAAATCCGACGTGATGACGTTATTTCGTTACGACGGGACTACGTTCACGCTAGTAGCCAATAGCTTTGGTGTAGGAATTTGATCTGAGCATGCGTGGCACTTTGGAATTCTCTACACATGATCGGAGTATATCCGATCGGAGCATTTTGTCAGAAAATTTTACCAACAAGTTGGAAAACCTGGTCCGTCGGATACTCCGACGGAAACAGTCCGATGTAGACCACACACAGTCGGAATATTCGACAAAATGGTCCGATCGGACAATTCCGTCGAAATCTCCAACCGTGTGTACAAGGGCTAACAGTGGGATTAATTTACTAAAGGAATAGAGGCTATTCACCAAGCGAAGTGAGAGTTCACTTTGCCAGGTGTAAGTTAGCAAATAAGGTGAACCTGTGTTCACTTTAAATCCCAATCATGTATGGGGGAAATTGAAACAAACAAACAAAACAGGATTTTTCTGGCACCTGATTGACTATTTAAAGTCAACACTACTTCACCCTATTTACTAAGCTAACTGAAAAGGCTGTGTTCTTTTAGTAAATCACACACAATTACTTTGGCTTTTTTTTCTCTCCAGAAGGATGAGGCCATCTCTGTTCAGGTACTATCCAAGGTCAACAAATTAATTCCTGGTACCGCAATTGTATATTGTGACATGTCACCGGAATATGCTAATGCAGACCTGTTACATCACATTACTGTAATGCTGCATTAGCTGCACTTTAGCGATGTTTAAGCAGTGCTTTTCGGCTGCTAGTGGGGTGCTTCTGAATCGCTTTTCAGGCGCTTTGGAAGAGCTGCCCATTCATTTTAATGGGCAGGGCATTATGGGAGGGCTAAATACAGTGCTCCAAAACCACCCCAACGATGCTGCTTGCAGGACTTTTCCTAACGTCCCACAAGCCTACCGCCCCAGCGTGAAAATTCACACTGTAATGCAGGGGTCTCAAACTGGCGGCCCTCCAGCTGTTGCGAAACTCAAAGTCCCATCATGCTTCTGCCTGTGGGAGTCATGCTCACAACTGTCAGCCTTGCAATGCATCATGGGACTTGTAGTTTTGCAACAGCTGGAGGACCGCCAGTTTGAGACCCCTGCTGTAATGAATGGGAGGCGGTTTTCAGGCACTTTACAGGTGCTATTTCTAGCCCTAAAACACCTAAAAACCTCCTCAGTGTGAAAGGGCAATACCTGCTTTTAGTGTTTCACACACTATTATGCATAGTGTGCAACCAGTGCCATCACAAGGTCATCTAGCACCCACGGCAAAGAGGAAAAACTTCTCCCCCATGATGCATCATCAGCAAAAATCCCTTTCTCCCAAAACAAATCCAGCATTAAGGTGCACACTCACCCCCCCCCCCCCTCCAAGATTATTACCAAAGAAAAATGCAACACTTATTATTTCTCTCGGCACAAATCTCCATCCACCCATTCCCCCCTCCTAGCACAATCCCCCCCCCAAAAAAAATAATCACACCTCCGAGCACAAATCTTCCCCCCAATCTCCCCCAGCACAAATCTCCTTATACCCCTTCCCTCCAAGTCCCCCCTTCCCAGCACAACCCCCCCCCACCCCAAATCCCCCTCTTAGCACAAATTCTCGCCCTTCTTCAAATCCCCTCTCCCAGCACAAATTCCCCCCCCCCTTCATCCGCCCCCCAGCACAAATTCTCTCTCCTCCCCAAATCCCCTCTTCCACAACAAAATCCTCACTCCTCCTAGCACAAATGCTGTTCCCTTTCCCTTTCCAAATATCCCCTCCTATCACAAATCCTCTCATCTCCAACATAAATGTTTGTTATACCCCCTCCCCCCAATTGTGCCCCAGTACAATCCCCTTATATTCCTCCTCAGATGCTACAGTGGTGAAACTCCCTATAAGAATGGTGACAGCAAAGAGGAGGCTTTGCTCTCTCCCCTCCAGCTCCTCCCTCCCAGGCATGTACTGGCCATTGGGACTACCGGGAGTTTCCCGGTGGGCCGATGGCTCAGTGGGCCACTCTGATGTAAGGGGGTTGGTGATGGGCCACTCTGATGTAAGGGGGCGCTGATGGGACACTCTGATGTAAGGGGGCTGGTAATGGGACACTCTGTTGTAAGGGGGCTGGTGATGGGACACTCTGATGTAAGGAAGTGCTGATGGGACACTCAAAATGTAAGTGGGCCGGTCTGGATGAAGTCCAGGGCCAAATTTTTGTCCCAGTCCAGCCCTGCTCCCTCCTGTTGGTATACAGGACTTGATACAGGAATGCTGTCAGAAAATTGGGTTCCCTTGCGCTATCAAAGTCAAAAATATCTGAATGTGGTATGTCGGTTAGATTGCTGCTAGAACTAAAGTGTATACTATGCACTCGAACAAAAATAAATAAAAAAGGTGAGCAGCGCAAATTATATACCATGTATTACTACAAAGATGGAATATCCTTGTTTGATATGTATTCTACCTCATAGATAAAGTGCAATAAATTAATAATTATACCAATACTAATGGTGAATCCTAATGCAAATTGCTGCTGTGCACTTTATGAATTTATGGTAATGTGTTGCGCATTTTTTGAAAATAATTTATTTGCGTAGTTTGCACAGTAGCAGTTTGCACAGCAGCTAAATAATTGCATGCACAGCAAATAATTTATTAGCATAGTTTGCACAGTAGCTAAATAATCGCATGCACGGCAAATAATTTATTAGCGTAGTTTGCACAGCAGCTAAATAATCGCATGCACAGCAAATTATTTATTTGCGTAGTTTATACAGTAGCGGTTTGCACAGCAGCTAAATAATTGCATGCACAGCAAATAATTTGTTTGCGTAGTTTGCACAGTAGCTAAATAATCGCATGCACAGCAAATAATTTATTTACGTAGTTTGCACAGTAGCAGTTTTGCACAGCAGCTAAATAATTGCATGCACATCAGCAATTTGCATTAGGATTCACCATTAGTATTGGTATAATTATTGATTTATTGCACTTTATCTATGAGGTAGAATAAATATCAAACAAGGATATTCCATCTTTGTAGTAATAAATGGTATATAGTTTGCGCTGATCACCTTTTTTTTACTCTGCAGGGTTTGATTACTCACCCCCTATCCACATTTTTCTGCTGAGAGGAGCAGTATTAGGAGGAGGTAGGGGGTGGGTAATCAAACCCTGCACAGTCAAGGAGTGCTGTTCTGTCAGGAAGGAGGAGCTGGAGGGGGGAGAGCACAGCCTGCACCACCTCCCAGCTCTCTCCTCTCCACATACCTGTACGTAATTTGGTGAATGCGGTATAGGGGGCACGCCGCTCCTGCTGTGATTGGACACCACAATCCGCCGACTGTTCACAGGAGAGCCGGTTTAGCCGTCTGCCTGTGTAAACAAGGCAAATGGCGGATCTGTCAGGAAGGGAAAGAGAGATCTTGTGATTCAGCTAAGCTGAATCGCAGATCCCTCTTTTCCTTCAGTGTGACACTGCCCCACACAGTTAGAGCCCTTTCACACTCACAGATACAACAGTTATTTTTAGTGACGCTTTATTTTAGTTTCTAGCGGTGCTTTCTGTCGCAATGTCGCAGTCCCGCTAAAAATCGCAGATTGCTGCCATTACCAGTAAAAAAGAAAAATAAATAAATACAATTCCCTAAATCTATCCCGTTTGTAGACTCTATAACTTTTGCGCAAACCAATCAGTATACGCTTATTGGGATTTTTTTATCAAACATATGTAAAATACATATTGGCCTAAATTGATAAAGCAATTTGTTTTTTTTATATCTATTTTTTTCTTGGATATGCATTATAACAGAAAGTAAAAAATATTGTTTTTTTTTTTTTCAAAATTGTCGGTCTTTTTTTTTGTTTATAGCACAAAAATAAAAAGTGCAGAGGCGATCAAAAAAAAGAAAGCTCTACTTGTGGTGAAAAAAAGGACATTGATTTTATTTGGGTACAGCATTGCCCGACCGCACAATTGTCAGTTAAAGCGATGCAGTGCCGTAACGCAAAAAATGGCCTGGTCAGGAAGTGGGTAAAAACTTCCGGATCTGAAGTGGTTAAATAGAAGCTGTTTGACAAAGTGAAGCACTCTAAAGGATCTCAAAAAGCAACACATTATGCCGCGATCTAAAGGAATTCAAAACAAATGAGGAACAAAGTAATTGAAATGTATCAGTCTGGAAAAGGATACAAAGCCATTTCTAAGGCCTCTTTCACACGGACTGTCAGGTCCGCCTGTCAGTTATTTAGGCAGACCTAAACGGACGCTCCATAGACATCTATGGAGCATCGAATGTCAGCGGTGACATGTCCGCTGACATCCGAAAAAGTGTGACGGAGGAAAAACATACTTTTCCATCCGTCATCGGATCGGGTGACGACGGACTCTACGGTCCGTCCTAATCCGATCCCCCATAGGGAAGAGCGACGCTCTGACAGGTTCATTCCTGCTCAGCAGGGATCGACGGAGCAATCCTCCGCTGAGCAGAGCGGGCTCCGTACATGGACACGTCCGTTTGAAGGAGCGCTAAGGCTTTGGGACTCCAGCGAACCATGTAGAGCCATTATTCACAAATGGAGAAAACTTGGAACAGTGGTGAAACTTCCCAGGAGTGGCCAACCTACCAAGAACACAACGACAACTCACCCAGGAGGTCATAAAAGTACACAGAAAAACATCTAAAGAACTTCAGGCCTCACTTGCCTCAGTTAAGGTCAGTGTTCATGATTCAATGATAAGAAAGAGACTGGGCAAAAATGGCATCCATGGGAGAGTTCCAAGGTGAAAGCCACTGCTGACCAAAAAGAACACAAAGACTTGTTTCACATTTGCCAAAAAACATCTTGATTATACCAAAGACTTTTGGGAAAATATTCTGTGGACCAAAAATTCAACATCTGACATAAAATAACACAGTATTTCATAAAAAGAACATCATACCAACCATCAAACATGATGGTGGTAGTATCATGGTCTGGAGCTGCTTTGCAACTTTAGGACCTAGGCGACTTGCCATAATTGATGGAACCATGAATTCTGCACTCTACCAGAAAATTCTGAAGGAGACTGTCCAATCAGTTTATGACCTCAAGCTCAAGTGCACTTGGGTTATTCAGCAGGACAATGATCCTAAACATTCCAGCAAGTCCACCTCTGAATGGCAGTGCATTGGCAGTGCAATGGCAGAGATCGCAGTGCATTGGCGTCTGATGATTGGCCAAAGCATGCACCTTACGCTTGCCCAGTGGTTGTGCAGGTCTGTGGGTGGGGGGTTTATCAGAATCTGGAAGCTCCCTTTAGCAAGGGGACCACCACGTCCTGCCCCCCTATGTGAATGGGCTACCCATTCACCAAAAAAGTGTCAAAAAAAGTCAAAATGACAGGAGACAGACAAAAAAAAAAGCTCTGCCTTGATGGGAGGTGTTTCGCCGACTGCTGTCTCTTGGCTGTGACAACTGTTATATAGGCAATAGCGGGGCCATCCGGTGATGTAACCGGGTGACCCCGCCCCCTTCTGACGTCATGTGACATCACATGACGTCAGAGTGGGCGAGGTCACCAGTTTACATCACCCGGTTCTCAACAACATGATACCACTGGATACTATACTGACGACAGTTACATGGACTGAAGTTTGCCTTTACTGTTAAACGATTAGTTCACCTTTACCAAAAAACTGCCTATGAAGGTAAGGGTCACCTGTAAATGAAAACAAAATGTGCAACTTTGACCAAAGTTAAATAAAGCTCTTGCTATAGGTGTAGGCAATTTACATACCTCCTGAAGCCATGCTGAAAACCTCCATCGTCATGTCCTGTTTTGTTGCTAGGACATTTCTAAGACACTCCCAGTTGAGTCAAACTCCCTTACATGTGCACTCTCTCCCTTGTTACAGTAGCAGAGTAGAGGAGACAGTAGACCACACATGTATGATGTTTAGAGAGGTCGCTCCTGGGATGATTGGGGTGAGCAGTAACAGCTGGAAGTGTCTTAGCAATGTCCAAGCAACAAGGTAGGCAGAATGCTGCCTATCTGGGAGTTTTTAAGTCAGGCTTCCAAAGGAATGGATAATACCTACACACATAGTAAGTTCATTGTCCAACTTTAGTCAAAGTTGCACAGTTTGTTTTTATCTACAGGTGATCCTTATCTACATAGGCAGTGAACTAATTCTTTAAAGTGAAACTGAACTGAAACATTGAAGATCTGCTACATTATGGGGGATAGAAGAGAAGGGTTGTGCCTAGGAAGATTTCTGAAAAATATACCTGTTATCTTGAAATCCTCCTGAGAAATAACTGCTATTCCTGATATGAGAGGGTGGTTAGGCAGTCATATGCCTAGAGCCTCATAGCTGTATATTCGCAGTATGGGATCCGAGTTGCTACTGCCTCTGGCTAATAATATTAAGAGATTTCATGATGGCACTACTGTCTTACTATAACCTAAACCTATTCAGCCGCCGCTGAAGACCTCTATATGACGAAACGCGTTCGACGGAACCACGCACACTACGTCACTTCCGGGTCGGTTTGAATGGTGGAGCGCAGATGACACGCACGCAGCGCATCCACTGAGCGAACCCTGGAGTATTTTAACATATGCTATGAAGGCGAAATACATGGCCCTACCCTAGGGGAATCTACAATTGCCGTTTGCACACGGGATAGTCCTGGAATTTAAAGGTCATCTACAACTAAGAAGGCTCACTAACCAAAATTAACTATTTGAGTTTTCCTATAGTGAAGTGGTGTTGACCATAAGTAAGAACTGATCCTGATCCCTTTGGGTTGGATAGCAATTTCTGCAGCTTTTATTATTTTTTACATTTTTTATTTTTATTTTTATTTTTATATTTTTATGGTTAAAACAATTTCTTTCTATATTTCCCAACTCATATCTTAAACTGCTTGTGGGCTCTCTGATTTTTCTGATGGTCACTGACCCACGGATGTTATAGAAAGTGGGAGTCCTGGACTATATTTTCTTATATACATATATATGCTATACGTAGCTTGTTTTGATATATTTTTTTATATTTTTATACATTTTTGTGGAAATAAACAGTTTTTTGCCTAAATAAACCATTAGTGCTTCTCTCAAGTATATACATACTACACTATGGAGACTTTATATTTTTCCTATGAGGGATAAACGGAACCCCCGTCTGGATGTGAAGGATTACATGGGCAAGGAGCCGGAATTTCAAAAGGCTGATTAAAGGCAAATTACCCCAGCTGGGGTGCATCTTTCTGGTGAGTGGGGAACCTTGTGGGGGAGCACGGAAGTCACTTTGAAGGATATACAGCAAGCACGAAAGTCACCTTATAAATATAATTTTTGGACTTGCACAATAGAAGATTGTTCAACAATGGACATTTAATATATTAATTTAATTTTTGAGGTTCTTGGTTTTTGGTTATATATATTTTTTAAGGGTGGTGTGGTACACATATCCATACATTTTTATATTTTGGATTTTTTTCATTTTTTCTTTTTTCCTTTTTTTCCTTTTATATATGGACTTTTGATCTGTAATATATATTTACACTTTGTGATAGGGTTTTTGGCATATGATTTCTAGGTCTTTTCTATATACACCTCAATCTAGGGTGTGGTGCCTGTTTGTTTTGTGCTTTTTTCTTCTTGTTTTCAGACTCTGATTTTTTTATCTAGATTCTGACTATTTTCTATTTTTTAATCATTTTATTTATTTTTCAGTCTTACTCAATATATTTTTTGTGGTTGGGTATTTCACTAGGAAGATTTGGAGCTTATGTTTACAATAATTTGCACTTTATAATTCTGATTCACACTTTGTATGTTTGATTTAATCGGTTACACATTTGCACTTTAGGAGTAGATTTGCTTATACGTGAGGGTGAGATGTTGCTGGATGAGTTCACATGCACCAACATCTATGCGATTTCTGGCATAAGTTGCATGTGAGCACCATATCACATATTTCTATATATTTTTGCACATAAGCACCTTTTGGAAGCTGAGGTCTAGGTCCTTCTGATACAAGTGCGTATTATTTCCGGACCAGGCCACACCCAAGATTATCTATGTGATTTTATTGTTATTGTGGGTTCACATTGGTTAAATCACATAGAGCTCCTGGCGCCCAGCAGTCTTTGGGATTATTGAACCTTGTCCCTGATAGAGGCTAATATTCCCATTAGTGTGGGAATAGGATATCTGATATAGGCTTTTGAGATATACAGCGCATTTTATGAGATTGCTGGTATTTTTAGGGACTATAAAAATACTCACTTTGTATCTCTACTCTATACTCTATACTTTATCTAATTTTTACTTAATCATAGGTAGCACCAGATACCCCAGTTTTTAGGTTATAATATTGTGAAAAACCCTGTTTGGGGGTTTTCTTTGGTGGGGGGCTGCAACCTGTCTAGTCCTTACCGTAAGGACATTTTCTATCCGTAAAAAAAAAAAAAAATGTCTACCCATTTTCCCCTCTACCTGTGAATAAGTAGCGCGGTTTCCCTCAGAATTTATTATACTACTGTCTTACTGTTCTCCTTGCTGGAAGCTTGGACGTGCGGAAATAAAATCTCCATATAGAGGCACAGTACAAAACATGGCATGGTAAGTCAGTAATTGGGGAAAGATCAGCTGCAGGGAAAGCAGTGGCAGGACTAGGATCTGAACCCCGGACCTCTGCGGAGCCATCTGAAATGCTAAACAGTTCTCTGCGTAATCACTTGAACAAACATACTTTCTATCTTGTTTCTGGTGGAACTTGAACTCTTTGTTCCTCCCATTACCTTTCTACTTAAACTATTCCTTTGCACTTCCTGTTTGCCAGATTATTGTGCTTTTCCCCCGACAATACCTTGCTCCTCCTTGCTATCTGCACCTTCAGTACCATTTGTTTCCATACCGACCTTTGGTTTGTTCGTCAACTACACTTCCACTTGATGTCAACCTGCAAACCACTTGTTACTGACCTCTGGCTTGCTTACTGACTACGCTTCTGCATGTTTCCTACCTGCTACATGTGCTACTGCACCTGGGTCTGCTAACTTCCTGAGGGGGTGGTTCTGAGGACCGCAAACTGGGACTAGCATGCATCGAAACCCATCTCCACCATCAGGAGCTCTGGGGAAGACTGGTTAGTGCTTGGATCCCGCTTCTTGGGTAAGCCTGTTTCATCTGCCAGTGGAATCTGCTTGTGTATCAATCCTGCTGGTTTCTGTACAAGCCTTTCCACTGCTATAACCACTCAGAGCCTTGTCCTTGACCTGAACACATAGTGGTGACTTGTTCTTTGCTCTTTGTCTACTTTGTCTACTTTCAGAGTTCAGTTCTCCTCTTTAAATACAACTTTAAATACATGCAGCTGCCGGTGTAGAAAACTTTTTGTTTTACCCATTTCACACATCCAACTTACATCAAGAGTATATGTAGTAGTTTTTTTTAATAGGCACAACAGAGACTTTACAGTACATTTGCTGTCATTCTCTTGCAGTGACTTTTACAGCATAGTGAATTTATGTATACTCAGTAGCAATACAATAACTCACAGATCATTATATAGAGTGATATCTCTCTGCTACATTAACAGTACATCTTCCTTTAAAGTGTATGTCAAGCCAAAACTTTTTTTTTTCACAGAAGGAAATAAAAATGCCTTCCTTTAGTAGAGTAAGATAAGGCTATAACTCCTGTCCGATATTTTATTTCTGTCTGGGCTCACTGAAGATTTTCTCTAACTTCCTGTTTGATAAAATAATTATCACCAGCATAGGAAGAAAACAAAAACAAAAAAAACATTCCAACAGCAGTAAAAACCAAACAGGGTCCTAATTATTCTTTATGCCATCTACAGCAAAATAGTTTTTAGCCTGATATACACTTTAATTACTCATCAAATCGCACTGACATACTTAATGGAAATGTTTGTAATGGGCATTACTTATTTTACCATGTCCTTATTCCATAAATGCCTGGACCTGATAAAAGATACACATTCATTTTAATATTGGTAAAATGCCACTGTTATTTAATAGCAGACATAAGGAGGAAGCACTTAGGGCACCCTGAATCTCAGGGGGGCTTTGCAATCAAAAATATTGTTTATTTCTGTCACCGAGCCTACCTGCTTCTGTCCCCCATCTTTGTTATGTATGGCCTGTAAGCAACTATGAGGCACAGGGGGTAAAAGGGAGTGAGCTAGGCTTTGACCACAGGAATGGGTCAAAATTTGTATATCACACAATCTGAAATTATGTGCTCTTATGAAACAATGTACTTTAACCACTTCAATACTGAACACTTTTACCCCCTTCCTGCCCAGGCCAATTCATTCACTCATGCAACACTGTACCCATATGACCTTTTAGCATTTTTCCCACACAAGTAGAGCATTCTTTTACTGGTGTTTAATCAGGGACAATGACTGTATGTACAGGGACAGTATGTAAAAAAATATTTTTCTTTACTTTTTTTTGCATACAGTGACCATAGCAATACAGTGTTACCATAGTAACACTTTACTACTCTGGGGAGGTGATCAGGGTTTTTTTTTTTAAATAATGGGAATGTTACAGTTATATGTAGGGATATGCAAATGATTTGGCCCGAGCATAAGTTCGGGCCAAACTTTGGTTGTTCGAACAATATGCAGTGTTTGGGGAAAATTTGAAACACAGTTAAAGTCTACAAGACATTAACATTAAAAATCAAAAGTGTTCATTTTAAAGGCTTATATGCAAGTTATTGTCATAAAAAGTGTTTGGGGACCCGAGCCCTGCCCCAGGGGACATGTATCAATTACATTTTTTTTTATTGTTTTTTTGGGAGCAGTGATTTTAATAATGCTTAAAGTGAAACAATAAAAGTGAATTATTCCTTTTAAATTTCATACCTGGGGGTGTGTGTATAGTATGCCTATTGCACATTTTTCCTGTGTTTAGAATAGTCCCTGCACAAAATTACATTCCTAAAGGAAAAAAGTTATTTAAAAGTACTAGCGGCTATAATTAATTGTCTAAGGGAGAAATCAAAAGTGCTAGTTTTAAAGGCTTATATGCATGGTATTGTCATATAAAGTGTTTGGGGACCTGGGTCCTGCCCCAGGGGACATGTATCAATGCAAAAAAAAAGTTTTGCCCTTTTTTCAGGAGCAGTGATTTTAATAATGCTTAAAGCAAAACAATAAAAGTGAAATATTCCTTTAAATTTCATACCTGGGGGGTGTCTATAGTATGCCTGTAAAGTGACACATTTTTCCCGTGTTTCGAACAGTCCCTGCACAAAATGGTCTTTTGAAAGTCCTAGTGGCTATAATAAATTGTTGGGTCCCAGCAATTCAGATAAAAGTCATTGAAAAAAACAGCATGGGATACACCACAGTCCATTACCAGGCCCTTTGGGTCTGGTATGAATATTAAGGGGAACCCCAAACCAAAATGTAAAAAAAAATCATTGAAAAAAACGGCATGGGATCCCCCATAGTCCATTACCAGGCCTCCAGGTCTGGTATAGGTATTAAGGGGAACCCTGCGCCAATTTTTTTTTGTCTGTCTTGGAGGACAAAGCTATGGACGAGTATGTTTTCAATGTACTTTCTCGAGGATTAGTCCGCAGATCCTCGTCTCCTGCTGGTGCTGGTTTCTTCTTGAAAAAGAAGAATGGTGAACTGAGAACTTGTATTGATTATAGGGGTCTCAATCACTTCAGGATTAAGAACGCGTATCCGATTCCTTTGATTACGGAGTTATTTGACTGCCTCAAGGGAGCAACGTTTTTTACGAAGCTTGATTGGGGCATACAATCTCGTGAGGCTCAAGGAGGGCGAAGAATGGAAAACAGTGTTTAATACCGGAACAGGACATTATGAATACCTAGTTATGCCGTTTGGTCTTTGCAACGCTCCAGCAGTTTTCCAGGAATTTCTCAACGATGTCCTCTGAGATTTGTTGCAGCTATGTGTGGTGGTTTATCGCTACTAGTGATGGCCGAACGGTTCGCCCGGCGGTCGTTTCGCGGCGAATTTCCGACATTCGCGGTCCGCACGTTCGAACGCCTTTTTCCGTCGTTCGCCGCGGCGGACTTACGTGTTTAATGTATACAAGAACTTTAACCTTTGGTGACACGTTTATCATGTGATACAGGACAGCCAATTGAGACATGACAGCACATGGACACTTGTACATTCCCCCTAACCTATAAATACACCCGATCCGGTGGCCATTTTACATTCTTTCTTCTGTTACGATAGGGACAGGTTCCTGTGTGGAGTAGGGAGAGATAAACCACTAGCTATTTGGTACACAAAAGTTCTTTTCAGGACTGGTATAGGTGTTAGGTGTTGATAGGTTTGCTGTGCTGCTGATTCTTGCAGCAGCCTGAGTGTCTTTTGTTAGTTTAGAGAAAGGGAAAGGACGGTGTATGCTACAGGGACAGCCAGATTAGTCTTTCATCATCATCATCATCATCATCATCATTAGCTGTTACTATCAAGGTCCACAAAAGAGCTGTTCCAGTAACCACTAATCGTTCTCTTTTTTTGCCAATTTGTATAGGGACAGGAAGGAAGCAGTGTTGTCAGGCAGTGAGGGTAATTTTAAAGACTTGCTGTTATTATTAGTTCCACAAAGGTTCTTTTCAGGACTGGTATCAGTGGTACAGTAATAGGCTTGTACATGTATAATATTCTTTCTTCCAAATATAGAAAGGATATTATACTTGACTGCTGCCCTTCTGCTGCAGTCTGCTAAACATTCACAACTCACTTGTTCCACAAAAGTTCTTATAAGGACTGGTAACTTGGTATAGGGTGCTACGGTACATAGGCTTGAGTGCGGTACAGTCTGCTGTTCTGTAAGGACCGCTATCGGTCCACAATAGATAGGGTTGACGTGCACCACTGCTGACCGCTGCCCTATACTGCAGCAGTCCTTCAGCGATATAGGGACTGACGTACAGTCTGCTAATCACTAACACACAACCTGCTTGTTCCACAAAAGTTCTTATAAGGACTGGTAACTTGGTATAGGGTGCTACGGTACATAGGCTTGAGTGCGGTACAGTCTGCTGTTCTGTAAGGACCGCTATCGGTCCACAATAGATAGGGTTGACGTGCACCACTGCTGACCGCTGCCCTATACTGCAGCAGTCCTTCAGCGGTATAGGGACTGACGTACAGTCTGCTAAACACTAATACACAACCTGCTTGGTCCACAAAAGTTCTTATAAGGACTGGTAACTTGGTATAGGGTGCTACGGTACATAGGCTTGAGTGCGGTACAGTCTGCTGTTCTGTAAGGACCGCTATCGGTCCACAATAGATAGGGTTGACGTGCACCACTGCTGACCGCTGCCCTATACTGCAGCAGTCCTTCAGCGGTATAGGGACTGACGTACAGTCTGCTAATCACTAACACACAACCTGCTTGTTCCACAAAAGTTCTTATAAGGACTGGTAACTTGGTATAGGGTGCTACGGTACATAGGCTTGAGTGCGGTACAGTCTGCTGTTCTGTAAGGACCGCTATCGGTCCACAATAGATAGGGTTGACGTGCACCACTGCTGACCGCTGCCCTATACTGCAGCAGTCCTTCAGCGGTATAGGGACTGACGTACAGTCTGCTAAACACTAATACACAACCTGCTTGGTCCACAAAAGTTCTTATAAGGACTGGTAACTTGGTATAGGGTGCTACGGTACATAGGCTTGAGTGCGGTACAGTCTGCTGTTCTGTAAGGACCGCTATCGGTCCACAATAGATAGGGTTGACGTGCACCACTGCTGACCGCTGCCCTATACTGCAGCAGTCCTTCAGCGGTATAGGGACTGACGTACAGTCTGCTAATCACTAACACACAACCTGCTTGTTCCACAAAAGTTCTTATAAGGACTGGTAACTTGGTATAGGGTGCTACGGTACATAGGCTTGAGTGCGGTACAGTCTGCTGTTCTGTAAGGACCGCTATCGGTCCACAATAGATAGGGTTGACGTGCACCACTGCTGACCGCTGCCCTATACTGCAGCAGTCCTTCAGCGGTATAGGGACTGACGTACAGTCTGCTAAACACTAATACACAACCTGCTTGGTCCACAAAAGTTCTTATAAGGACTGGTAACTTGGTATAGGGTGCTACGGTACATAGGCTTGAGTGCGGTACAGTCTGCTGTTCTGTAAGGACCGCTATCGGTCCACAATAGATAGGGTTGACGTGCACCACTGCTGACCGCTGCCCTATACTGCAGCAGTCCTTCAGCGGTATAGGGACTGACGTACAGTCTGCTAAACACTAATACACAACCTGCTTGGTCCACAAAAGTTCTTATAAGGACTGGTAACTTGGTATAGGGTGCTACGGTACATAGGCTTGAGTGCGGTACAGTCTGCTGTTCTGTAAGGACCGCTATCGGTCCACAATAGATAGGGTTGACGTGCACCACTGCTGACCGCTGCCCTATACTGCAGCAGTCCTTCAGCGGTATAGGGACTGACGTACAGTCTGCTAATCACTAACACACAACCTGCTTGTTCCACAAAAGTTCTTATAAGGACTGGTAACTTGGTATAGGGTGCTACGGTACATAGGCTTGAGTGCGGTACAGTCTGCTGTTCTGTAAGGACCGCTATCGGTCCACAATAGATAGGGTTGACGTGCACCACTGCTGACCGCTGCCCTATACTGCAGCAGTCCTTCAGCGGTATAGGGACTGACGTACAGTCTGCTAAACACTAATACACAACCTGCTTGGTCCACAAAAGTTCTTATAAGGACTGGTAACTTGGTATAGGGTGCTACGGTACATAGGCTTGAGTGCGGTACAGTCTGCTGTTCTGTAAGGACCGCTATCGGTCCACAATAGATAGGGTTGACGTGCACCACTGCTGACCGCTGCCCTATACTGCAGCAGTCCTTCAGCGGTATAGGGACTGACGTACAGTCTGCTAATCACTAACACACAACCTGCTTGTTCCACAAAAGTTCTTATAAGGACTGGTAACTTGGTATAGGGTGCTACGGTACATAGGCTTGAGTGCGGTACAGTCTGCTGTTCTGTAAGGACCGCTATCGGTCCACAATAGATAGGGTTGACGTGCACCACTGCTGACCGCTGCCCTATACTGCAGCAGTCCTTCAGCGGTATAGGGACTGACGTACAGTCTGCTAAACACTAATACACAACCTGCTTGGTCCACAAAAGTTCTTATAAGGACTGGTAACTTGGTATAGGGTGCTACGGTACATAGGCTTGAGTGCGGTACAGTCTGCTGTTCTGTAAGGACCGCTATCGGTCCACAATAGATAGGGTTGACGTGCACCACTGCTGACCGCTGCCCTATACTGCAGCAGTCCTTCAGCGGTATAGGGACTGACGTACAGTCTGCTAAACACTAATACACAACCTGCTTGGTCCACAAAAGTTCTTATAAGGACTGGTAACTTGGTATAGGGTGCTACGGTACATAGGCTTGAGTGCGGTACAGTCTGCTGTTCTGTAAGGACCGCTATCGGTCCACAATAGATAGGGTTGACGTGCACCACTGCTGACCGCTGCCCTATACTGCAGCAGTCCTTCAGCGGTATAGGGACTGACGTACAGTCTGCTAATCACTAACACACAACCTGCTTGTTCCACAAAAGTTCTTATAAGGACTGGTAACTTGGTATAGGGTGCTACGGTACATAGGCTTGAGTGCGGTACAGTCTGCTGTTCTGTAAGGACCGCTATCGGTCCACAATAGATAGGGTTGACGTGCACCACTGCTGACCGCTGCCCTATACTGCAGCAGTCCTTCAGCGGTATAGGGACTGACGTACAGTCTGCTAAACACTAATACACAACCTGCTTGGTCCACAAAAGTTCTTATAAGGACTGGTAACTTGGTATAGGGTGCTACGGTACATAGGCTTGAGTGCGGTACAGTCTGCTGTTCTGTAAGGACCGCTATCGGTCCACAATAGATAGGGTTGACGTGCACCACTGCTGACCGCTGCCCTATACTGCAGCAGTCCTTCAGCGGTATAGGGACTGACGTACAGTCTGCTAATCACTAACACACAACCTGCTTGTTCCACAAAAGTTCTTATAAGGACTGGTAACTTGGTATAGGGTGCTACGGTACATAGGCTTGAGTGCGGTACAGTCTGCTGTTCTGTAAGGACCGCTATCGGTCCACAATAGATAGGGTTGACGTGCACCACTGCTGACCGCTGCCCTATACTGCAGCAGTCCTTCAGCGGTATAGGGACTGACGTACAGTCTGCTAAACACTAATACACAACCTGCTTGGTCCACAAAAGTTCTTATAAGGACTGGTAACTTGGTATAGGGTGCTACGGTACATAGGCTTGAGTGCGGTACAGTCTGCTGTTCTGTAAGGACCGCTATCGGTCCACAATAGATAGGGTTGACGTGCACCACTGCTGACCGCTGCCCTATACTGCAGCAGTCCTTCAGCGGTATAGGGACTGACGTACAGTCTGCTAAACACTAATACACAACCTGCTTGGTCCACAAAAGTTCTTATAAGGACTGGTAACTTGGTATAGGGTGCTACGGTACATAGGCTTGAGTGCGGTACAGTCTGCTGTTCTGTAAGGACCGCTATAGGTCCACAATAGATAGGGTTGACGTGCACCACTGCTGACCGCTCACCTATACTGCAGCAGTCCTTCAGCGGTATAGGGACTAAGAGTTTTGTCACAGGGTCATTTAAAAAATGACATGCAGAGGAAGAGGCAGGCCCTTCCGCAGGGGTGGTAGGGGTAGGGCAGGAGCAACAGGCTTGAGCCAAAGTGGGAAGTTGCAGAAGGTGCGTTCAATTACTTTAAAGGATGCACCAGACTTGGTTGAGTGGCTCGCTCAGCCTTACTCTTCTGCACCCTCCTCATCCTCTCGATCTGCACCCTCTTCTTCACTCTCTGCTATGTGCACCCCCAAAGACACTACCACCAACAACACGACCACCACCACCACCACCACATACCTTCCGCTTGAGTCACTGGAATTATTTTCCGATCCATATCAAGAGGACATTTCTGATGCGCAGCCACTCTTGGTATTGGATCAGGAAGAGGAGGTAGCAACAAGCGCTACTCAGCAGTCTGACGCCAGTACCCAGATCAGCCCAAGGAGGAGGTTGGTCCCCGGTGTTGCTGCCTACTCCGAGATCTCTACTTATAGCGGTGGGGAAGGTGACGTTGATGATGACGTGTCTAGTGATGTCACGTGGGTGCCCACAAGAGAGGAAGAGGAGGGGAGTTCAGAGGGAGATATGGACCAGCAGATAGGGAGGAGAAGCAGCAATGACTTACATTGCACAGCAGGGACAAAGCAGACTGCAAATGTATCAGGAGCGAGTCATCGACCATGTACGGTCACATCTGGCGCTCCCAGGACACCGGCACATGGCTCCGCAGTGTGGGCTTTTTTTAACGTGTCCGCTGCTGACAATAGCGTTGCCATCTGCAATCTTTGCAGTCAACGCGTTAGTCGCGGTAAGCCCAATACTCACCTAGGGACGACCGCCTTAAGAAGGCACATGAGCAGCCATCACCGAGCCCAGTGGGAGCAACGGAACACACAAAGCCACACTGCAGGCTCTCACCGTCCAGCCTCGTCTTCTACTTCTCCTTCTCCTCTCTCCTCACAATTGTCCTCCACTCCACCTTCCATCACGCCAAGCTCACATTTTTCTGCAAAAAGGCAGGCTTCCGTGGGCCTAATGTTTGAGCGTAAAAAAATGATGATGCCGGATAACCCTCTTGCCCAACGGTTGGCGGCTGGCTTGTCAGAACTCATAGCCCGCCAACTACTGCCATATAAACTGGTGGACTCGGAGGCCTTTCGCAAATTTGTGGCCATTGGAACACCACAATGGAAGGTCCCAGGAAGGAAGTATTTCTCAGAGAAGGGCATCCCAGAGCTATATGGCCATGTTCAGCGGCAAGTGAATGTATCTCTGGCACACAGTGTCGGTGCCAAGATACATCTGACCACAGACACGTGGTCTAGCAAACACGGGCAGGGAAGGTATATCAGTTTTACTGCCCACTGGGTGAACCTTCTGACGGCCGTCAAGCATGTAACCCGTGGCACCCGTGTAGATTTGGTTTTACCGCCACGGATTGCATGCAGGCCTGACTCTTCTTCTCCTCCTCCTACTCCATCCTCCTCCCTCTCCTCCTCAGCTGCCTCCTCCTTTTCCGCTGCTAGCGTCTCTTCCACTGCACCGCCCAAGCTCCCCAGAACCTATTCCACATGCCAGGTGAGACGTTGCCATGCCGTGCTGCGTCTGTTGTGCCTGGAAGCAAAGAGCCACACTGGCCCGGCACTCCTTTCAGCTTTGCGTTCACAGGCAGATGAGTGGCTAACACCGCTCAATTTGACAGTTGGTAAAGTGGTGTGTGACAACGGTGCCAATCTGCTTAGCGCATTGAAACAGGGCAAAATCACGCACGTGCCGTGCATGGCACACGTCTTAAACTTGGTCGTGCAGCGATTCCTTGTCAAATACCCTGGGGTCCAGGACATCTTGCGGCAGGCAAGGAAAATCTCGGCCCATTTCAGAAGATCTTACACGGCCATGGCTCGCCTTGCTGACATTCAGCGGCGACACCATCTGCCGGTCAGACGTCTTATTTGCGATTGCCCGACGCGATGGAACTCAACCTTCTATATGCTTGATAGGCTGCTCCAGCAGAAACGTGCAGTTAACGTCTACCTGTATGAACTCTGCGAAAGAAACGGTTCTGGGGAGCTGGGTTTTTTTTCACCGCGCCAGTGGCTGCTCATGCGCGACACATGCAGACTTCTGCGGCCATTTGAGGAGATCACCAAACTGGTCAGTCGCAGCCATGGCGCCATCAGTGACATGGTACCTTATGCCTTCTTTCTGGAGCGTGCATTGCGTCGTGTCATTGATCAGGCTGTGGAGGAGCAGGAGCGGGAAGATGAGGAAGTCGCAATGCTGGATGAATTCCCAGGGGGGGCTACTCTATCTGAGACAAGTCAACAACAGGAGTCTGATGAGGAGTCAGAGGAGGATGGTGCCGGGGCGGATGAGCAGGAGCAAGAAGAGCATGCTTTAAACCTTTCTGGGATCCCTGTTGTGCGAGGATGGGGAGAGGAGAATGAAGAGGACGACATTATCCTGGATGATGAGAGGAGCCAGGCCACCACACCGCTTCCACTTTAGTGCAAATGGGGGCCTTCATGCTCCAGTGTTTTAATAGGGACCCCCGTATAAAAAGCATGAGGGTCAAGGACCAGTACTGGGTGGCAACGTACTTAGACCCCCGGTACAAACACAAAATGGCGGAAATGTTACCGCCGTCGCAGAGGGCTGTCAGAATGCAGCACTTCCAGGCCTTGCTTCGAGAAATGCTGCATTCTGCTTTTGCGTGCGCTGGCAGAGGAGCAATTCCCACTCCCAGAGAAGGATTTGCGGGTACCAATCCAACAGCGCCTGCAAGAAGAGGCCGGTTTGAAGATGTGTTGGTGACTTCGGATATGAGGTCATTCTTTCAGCCGACCCATCGACAGGTGTCATCCGGATCCAGCATCAGGGAACGCCTAGACCGTCAGGTGTCCGACTACATTGGGTTAACGGCCGATGTGGACGCTCTGAGGAGTGATGAACCCCTAGACTACTGGGTGGGCAGGCTTGACCTCTGGCCAGAGCTTGCCCAATTTGCAATCGAACTGTTGGCTTGCCCCTCATCCAGTGTCCTGTCCGAAAGGACGTTCAGCGCAGCAGGGGGGATTGTGACCGATAAGCGTACTCGCCTAGCTCACCACAGTGTTAACTACCTCACATTTCTAAAAATGAATGAGGCATGGATCTCGGAGGAATTCAACACATGTGACCAGTAGACCATGTATATGTCTATAAACTATTTTTTTAATCAAGCACACAGACCTTCTTAATTCATTTGGCTCACTTCCTTGACCCAAAAAAGCACACCGTACTATATGCCCCTACCCTCCTCTTTGAAGAGGTTGAGCGGTGTCATATTTCTACTGGGGCTGCTTATGATATCCCTGTGCTGTGCTGACTTCCTCCTGGGGGTTCTTATTATGAAGGGATCACACTATCCCTGTGCTGTGCTGACTTCCTCCTGGGGGTTCTTATTATGAGGGGATCACACCATCCCTGTGCTGTGCTGACTTCCTCCTGGGGCTGCTTACGGTGCTGCTGTCAGTGCTGTATGTCACGGTGCTGCTGTCAGCGCTGTATGTCACGGTGCTGCTGTCAGCGCTGTATGTCACGGTGCTGCTGTCAGCGCTGTATGTCACGGTGCTGCTGTCAGCGCTGTATGTCACGGTGCTGCTGTCAGCGCTGTATGTCACGGTGCTGCTGTCAGCGCTGTATGTCACGGTGCTGCTGTCAGCGCTGTATGTCACGGTGCTGCTGTCAGCGCTGTATGTCACGGTGCTGCTGTCAGTGCTCTGTATTACGGTGCTGCTGTCAGATGCCTCTATCACGGTGCATGTGTCATTCCGGTATGTCACGCTGCTGGTGATCATCTCCTGCACCCTCTTCTTTGCCTACCCTGGTCCCTGACCTTCCCTCTCCTCCATTGCCTTCATTAGCTCCATAGTCCTGAATTGTTAGAACAATTTCCCAAATAAAATAAAAATGCTTGTAGTTATCGATCCCAAATTCACCTCATACATGTATTATGTCATTGTCCAGATGGTGGGACTACGTTTTACCCCCTAATAATTACCACGTGGCCGCAAATTCGACATGAAGGTTTGCAAAGTTCGCCTCCCATTGAAGTCAATGGGGCCCGCGGCGAACGTTCGGTTTCGCGAACGTTTGGGTCCGTTCGCATTTCGCGTTCGCGAAACGTCCCGTCGGAAGTTCGTCCATCACTAATCGCTACGATATTCTCATATTTTACAAGTCCATAGAGAGCCATCACACAGATGTCTGCCATGTGTTGCAGAGGTTGAGAGATAATAACCTTTATTGCAAATTAGAGACATGCACAGTGGCGGAACTACCGCCATAGCAACACATGCGGGCGCTATGGGGCCCGCAGTCAAGTGGGGCCCGGTGAGGATAGGCTCCGTGGCTCCGCGGGAGATAGCGGGTGAGAGCGGGCTGTCCGCGGGTGGTCCGCGGGCGGCCCGCGGCTCCGCGGGTGGTCCGCGGGCGGCCCCCAGCTCCGCGGGTGGTCCGCGGGCGGCCGCGGGTGGTCCGCGGGTAGTCAGCGGCTCCGCGGGTGGTCCGCGAGCGGGTCCGCGGGTGATAGTGGGACTGGGAGGCAGATGAGAGTGGGCATGAGTGGGCTGGCCAATCAGGGAGCTGACGGGCGGGGGAGCATAGAGATGACATCATCTCTCGCTGCCCTCTCATCCCTGTAGTGCAGTTCCCCCTCACTGTGCAGGCAGCCAGGAAGCAGAGAGATGACATTATCTCTCTGCTGCCTGACTGATAATCTGCTGCCTAACTCTGTGACACAGCAGGAAAGTGGCAGAGCAAGTGACAATCCATAATGTGTGGCAGGCGACGTGGCAAGTGACAACCCGGGACATGGCAAGTGACAATCCATAATGTGTGGCAGGCGACGTGGCAAGTGACAACCCGGGACGTGGCAAGTGACAATCCGTAACGTGTGGCAGGTGACATGGCAAGTGACAATCCATAATGTGTGGCAGGCGACGTGGCAAGTGACAACCCGGGACGTGGCAAGTGACAATCCGTAACGTGTGGCAGGTGACATGGCAAGTGACAATCCATAATGTGTGGCAGGCGACGTGGCAAGTGACAACCCGGGACGTGGCAAGTGACAATCCGTAACGTGTGGCAGGTGACATGGCAAGTGACAACCTGGATGTGGCAAGTGACAATCCGTAACATGTGGCAGGTGATGTGGCAAGTGAAAATCCATGACATGGCAAATGACAATCCATAATGTGTGGCAGGCAACGTGGCAAGTGACAACCAGGGACGTGGCAAGTGACAATCCGTAACGTGTGGCAGGTGACATGGCAAGGGACAACCTGGATGTGGCAAGTGACAATCCGTAACATGTGGCAGGTGACGTGGCAAGTGAAAATCCGTGACATGACAAGTGACAATCCGTAATGTGTGGCAGGTGGCGTGGCAAGTGACAACCCGGGACGTGCAAGTGACAATCCATAATGTGTGGCAAGTGACAATCTAGGATGTGGTAAGTGACAATCTGTAATGTGTGGCAATCTAGGACGTGGCAAGTGACAATCCGTAATGTGTGGCAGGTGACGTGGCAAGTGACAACCTGGATGTGGCAAGTGACAATCCGTAACATGTGGCAGGTGACGTGGCAAGTGAAAATCCGTGACAAGACAAGTGACAATCCGTAATGTGTGGCAGGTGACATGGCAAGTGACAATCCGTAATGTGTGGCAGGTGACGTGGCAAGTGACAACCCGAGACGTGGCAAGTGACAATCTAGGACATGGCAAGTGACAATCCGTAATGTGTGGCAGGTAACATGGCAAGTGACAATCCGGGACGTGGCAAGTGGACAATCCGCAACATGTGGCAGGTGACATTCTGCAAAGTGTGACAAGTGACAATCTGCATCTGGTGGCAGGCGACGTGGCAAGTGGACAATCCGCAATGTGTAGCAGGTGATGTGACAAGTGACAATCCTTAATGTGTGGCAAGTGACAATCCAGGATGTGGCAAGTGACAATCCATAATGTGTGGCAAGTGACGTGGCAAGTGACAATCCAGGACGTGGCAAGTGACAATCCATAATGTGTGGCAAGTGACAATCCAGGATGTGGCAAGTGACAATCCATAATGTGTGGCAGGTGACTTGGCAAGTGACAATCTGGGATGTGGCAAGTGGACAATCCGCAACATGTGGTAGGTGACATTCCGCAACGTTTGACAAGTTACAATCTGCATCTGGTGGCAGGCGATGATGGCAAGTGACACGCTCAGGGATCCCACTGATTTTGCATTATGGTGAGTTGAACTATTTCATTTTATATAACAGAACAGAAATTGGTTAAAAGGCCTGGAGGTCAGCAATGTGTTCCCTTCAGGGGCTGCATACAGTATACTGCATACTTTGTTGTTCAAAATTTATATAAGCTGTTGCCTGGGTACTGTGCCACATGGGTGTGGTAGTCTGTTGTTTAATAGCATTAGTTCATTTTTTTTTGGTGGGGGGGGGGCCCATACAACATTTTGCTATGGGGCCCTGTGATCTCTAGTTACGCCCCTGGACATGCAAGTTTCATTGTGAACAGGTTAAATTCCTAGGTTATGAGTTTAAAACCATTGCAGCATTTTCTTGACTTTGCCAATTATTATCGGAAGTTTTATTCGTAATTTCTCGTCTCTGGTCAAACCCCTGACTGATATGACCAGAAAGGACAGTATCCCACAGAACTGGCCTCTAGACTCCATTAATGCCTTTGAGAGTCTCAAGGCTGCCTTTGTTTCTGCTCCTGTGTTGGTACATCCTGATCCTATGGTACCTTTCATCCTTGAGGCTGATGCATCTGAGACTGGAGTTGGTGCCCTGCTGTCTCAATGTCCTACCTCTGAGAGCGCTATGCATCCTTGTGGCTGCTTTTCCAAGACATTATCTCCAGCGGAATGCAATTATGAGATTGGTGACAGAATTGTTAGCAATAATTTTAGCCCTTAAAGAATGGAGGCATCTCCTAGAAGGTACTACTGTGTCGGTTCTTATTCTGACTGACCATAAGATTCTCACATTGTTGCTTGAGGCTAAACGCCTCTCTCCCAGAAGGGCACAATGGGCTCTTTTCGTGTCAATTTTCAATTACATAGTCTCATTCTTACCCGGTACTAAGAATGTAAGGGCTGATGCTTTGTTGTGATAGTTTTCCTCCACTTCCAAGATGGAGTTGATTACTGCTCCTGTGATTCCTCCCGATCGTATTCTGGCTACGTTTCGCACCAGTCTCACGCTGAAGCTCATCAACAGAATGCCAAGAGTGTGCGGAGCAGTAATCAAAGCAAAAGGTGGCTACTTTGAAGAACCTAGAATATAAGACATATTTTCAGTTGTTTCACACTTTTTTGTTCAGTATAAAATTCCACATGTGTTAATTCATAGTTTTGATGCCTTCAATGTGAATCTACAATTTTCATAGTCATGAAAATAAAGAAACCTCTTTGAATGAGAAGGTGTGTCCAAACTTTTGGTCTGTACTGTATATTCTTCTACATACTTAGTAGAAACACACAATCTGTCTCCTCTCCTCTGAGAGAACCGGAATTTGTGTGTTTACACACACACACATATCCCCGTTCTCATTCTGTCACGAGTGATCGCAGGTGCTGACGGACATCGCACGCGCTTGCTATGACGTCTTGAAGAAACAATGTCTAGCTACAGCGATTTATGCAGTTGTGCCAACCTACCACAGTATAACTGCGGTGGCTGGTCGGCGACATCGGCCAGTTCAATAAAAGCCGGCCGACATTTAGCCCATGCGTATGGCAGCAGGTCCCACAGAAGTAGGCTGTTTGGCTGGCTTCAGTCAGAGAAGCATGCTGGAAAACCAGCAGCTGACCAGCTCCTGATCAGCTCTCTCTAGGAATTATGAGCCATTGACAAGCACACCATTAGGCCAGCCATACATGGTTCAAATCCTGTCCAGTTCAGCAGGAACTGGCCAAGATTCGAACCATTAATGTGCAGGCTGAATGTACCAAGTTGATCGATATCATATGTCACGTTATGTGACTTTGGACACATAAAGTCGCATAACAAGTCACTGCCCATTGATTTCAATGGCACCCGTTTCCACCTATGCAACTTAAAGTTGCAGCGACTTTGATGTGACTTTTGATGCAACTTTGATCCGGAGACTGTAAAGTTGAATCAAAGTCGCACTCCAATGTCGCACTCCAAATTTGCGCTCCAAAATTGGGCAGCTTTGGGGTCGCAATAGTGGAAACATAGCCTTAGGGAATTTATTGGCTAGATCTGTGTATCTAACAAGCCAAGCTTACATACTGGTAAATAAAATGATGTCTAAAGATCTTTCTTTATTATATTAGTAAGTAAGCCTTCTTGGAAGGGCATATCATATCTGGAAAGTTTGGTAAGCCTCCTGCATCCCTTTGTCAACCCTAATAGATCCAAAAAGCCAGAGTGACTTCATTGACCTCCAACAACCCTATTCCACTAGCCACAAGGACATCATTGCATATTAGCAGTTTGTGGCCCTACAAAAGATACCTATGTGAATGTTCAACAGCCTTTCTCAGTCAAAGTTCCATGAAACCATAAGGTTCCTTCAGAGTTTGCTAGGGGTTCCATGAGCAATCAGCCATGGCAGAAAGATTTCCTGCTGGCTGGAGCCTGCTTTGTTTCAGCATCAATGTGGCCTGATGTCACTGACAAAGCTAGTGGCACAGGAACAGTGATGTCTGTCCTCTCATCTCTCAGGTATAACCATTAACAATTTTTAGATGTCTGTAAGGTATAAGGGGCATTCTTCTCTCAGAACTCCAATGTAATAGAGCATTCTAGCTTCACCAATATAGGGGGCACTACACCGATTACCAAATGTAAGGGACATCCTTTTCACTGACCGCATATGTAACAGTGAGTTTTTTTCCCTACTAATCACCAAAGTAAATGAATGAATGAATAACTTGTAAAGCGCCACAATGCAAACTGAATCGCCTCAAGGCACTGGATTTGTCCTGTGTTGTCAAGCTTCTTAGAAGAGGCGGGTCCTGAGTTTTTTCCTGAAGGCCAGATGGTTTTCTTCCATGCGGATCTAAGTCGGTAGAGCGTTCCATAGCCGTGGTCCTTGGACTGCAAATCTCTGTTCTCCCTTTGATTTGTAATGGGATTTGGAAATGTGGAGAAGGTTTTGGTTAGATGATCGAAGGCTGCAATTGGGTGTATAGTGTTTTATTTTCTCGAGTAGGTATTGAGGAGCGTCTCCATGTGTGCATTTGTGGGTTAGGCAGAGGGTCTTCAATGTGATCCGATTCTTTACGGTTAGCCAATGTAGGCTCCTCGGGGAAGGGGAGATGGATTCCCAGTTTTTTTTTTCCTGTTATCAGTCTTGCTGCCATGTTTTGGATGAGTTGTAAGCGTGCAAGTTGATATTGGGGTAGTCCTATGTAGAGGGAGTTTGCGCAGTCGAGTCGTGAATTAATGACTGTTCTGACTACTGCTGCTTTGTCCTCTTTTGGAATGAAGGGGATGAGTCTATGTAGCAAGCGGAGGAGATGGTGGGATCTGCGGTGTCCAAGGGGTCTTGGTTTGGGAATTTTGGTTTGCGTGTAGGATAAGAAACTCTGTTTTCGATTCTTTGAGTTTGAGGGAGCGAGTGGTCATCCAGTCGTCTATCAAAGTGAGGCATTTTTCTATTTGCTGATGATGGTCTTTTTGTCCGGTGATACGAAAGTAGAGTTGCTTGTTGTCAGTGTATGAGTGGAAGCAGAGGTCTGATATTCTGATGATTTTGAGGAGTGGGCGGATGTATATGTTGAAGAGCACTGGTGACAAGGGTGATCCTTGAGGGACTCCGAGGTGAATGCTCCTAGTTTCACTGTCTGAGAACGATTTCCTAAGAAGGATGCGAACCATTGTAGATCTGAATCTGTGACTCCTGCTATTTCTGCGAGGCGGATGAGTAGAGTATTGAGGTCCACTGTATCGAACGCTGCACTGAGGTCCAACAGTACCAGGAGACATGATTCTCCGTCATCTGCTGCTTCAAAGGCATCATCCAAAATCTTGAGGAGTGTTCATGGCCTGGGCAGAAGCCTGATTGCAGAGGGTCCAGAGTTTGTGTGTGTCCAGGTGGCATTGTAGCTGTTGTACTACTGCTTTCTCCATAATCTTGGAGATGGTGTTAAGGCTTGTTATCGGTCTGCGGTGGTTAGGGTCCTGAGGGTCAAGGTTGGATTTCTTTAGCAGGGGTTTGATGATGCCTTGTTTGAGGGCGCCCGGAACCATCCCTTCTTTAAATGACTGATTTATGAGGTGAGTTATGGTGGGAGCCAAGATGTCGGAACATTCTTTCAGTTTTTTTTTTTTTTTTTTTTTGATGATGTTTTTAGTGGTGTCCGTGGTGATTGGGGTCAGAGAAAACTTCGGTGGTTGTGGGATGTTTGTGTCAATATCTTCTTTTTGCTTTGGTTGAATGAGGTTGTTTTTTTTCTGGTGAATTGTATTCCGGATGTCCCAAAGTAAAGGCGCACCTCCCACTAATGACCAAAGTAAGGAGGTACTTCTTAACTAAAGTTCAGTGTAATGTAGGCTTCTCTACAAGTCATCACTAATTGACCATTTCTGTAAGGGAACACTACACTGTCCACAGATGTAAAAATCCGTTACATTGTCCACTGGTGTAAGGGGGCATTTCTCCACTGGCCACCAATGTAATGTTCATTTTCTGGCCATTGCTATAATTTATTCAATGTCATGATTATTATTATAAATTGTTTTGTATGGACAGAGGTGTTATCTGCTCTAAAAATATATTTTTTTGTTTTTTATTTTTAGATTTGATCATTATTAATAATCGTATATTTATATGACTGTAATTCTTCCTTTCTATTTGAATATCAATAAAAACCACTGAAAGAAGTATTTGCTCTGTCCATCAAATGCTGTAGGTATTCCCTTATTCTTTTATTTATTATAAGTACAATTTACTGATCACTGATTTTGTAGGGGTTCCCTGAGGCCTGAATATTAAACAAATAAAAATAAAGTTTCCTGCATGGTAAAAAGGTAGAGAAAGGCTGGTCTGCAGTATAGAATAATAACCATAGCTTGCTGTTTAACTGCTGTAAAGCTTTATCTGTAATGAACAAAAATGTCCTCTTTTATTACCTTAATTAAATTGTAATTTACTAATTTAATTTTCTGAGATTATTTTCTGTGCTTGTTTTGATGAATAATTAAATATATACTTTTATGTTCTTAGAATCTGGAGCTTGAAAGCTGTAAGCATAACATCTGATTCCTGCACAGATGAGCAAATGTTGACATGTGTTCTGTCATGTTTAATTCATATTTTTTGAAGCCTTTAGCACATTTCCGACAGAACTAGACTGGAGGGAAGAAAAACATTTATATTCCTTTGTTACTTGACTTTCATGGATAAATGATGTCCATAAAGGATAATCATACAGGAAACTCCTGTGTAAAAAGCTATGAAAATATAGAATAAATATCTCTGTAACTAATCAAAGCCAATTTAAATACCAAATATTGGCAGGATACGATATACAATAACCTTTCATCTGTAAGTAAATCACAAGACACTTTGAATCATATAAATAACCTAACACAAGATATGCTGAATATTGACATGCTCATATATATGTGATTTTTACGACTATTATTTATTTTAACCACTTCAGCCTTGGAAGAATTTACCCCCTTCCTGACCAGAGCATTTTTTGCAATTCTGCACTGCGTCTCTTTAACTGACAATTGCGCGGTCATGCGACATGGCTCCCAAACAAAATTGACATCCTTTTTTTCTCACAAATAGAGCTTTCTTTTGGTGGTATTTGATCACCCCTGCGGTTTTTATTTTTTGCGCTATAAACAAAAAAAGAGCAATCATTTTGAAAAAAAAATACATTCTTTTTTACTTTTTGCTATAATAAATATCCCCCAAAAATATATAAAAAAACAATTTTTTTCCTCAGTTTACGCCGATACATTTTCTTCTACATATTTTTGGTAAAAAAATCACAATAAGCGATTATTGATTGGTTTGTGCAAAAGTTCTAGCGTTTACAAAATAAGGGATAGTTTTATGGCATTTTTATTAATATATATATGTTTTTTTTTAAATGGCGGCGATCTGAGATTTTTATCATGACTGCGACATTATTGCGGACACATTAGACATTGTTGACACAGTTTTGGGACCATTGTCATTTGTACAGCAATCAGTGCTATACAAAGGCACAGATTCCTGTGTAAATGACACCTGCATTGAAGTGGTTAACCACTAGGTGGCAGTGTAGTTGTTAAGTGTGTCCTAGGGGCGTGTTACTAACTGTGGGGGGCGTGGCTGTATTTTACAGATCACTGATCTCTTCCCCAATCACAGGGAGCAGAGAGAAGCGTCACTGTTGCTAGGCAGGGAGATGCTTGTTTACTTTAGCATCTCCCCGTTCTTCCTCCCCGTGAGACGATCGCAGGTATCCCCGTGGCAATCGAGTCCATGGGACCCGTGACCGGACTCACGGAGCTTCCCACGGGAGTGCGATCGCGCCCCCCGCCGCCTCTTAAAGGGCAACGTACAGGTATGTGATTCTGCCTGTACGTGCCCTTCTGTCAACGTATATCGGCGTGAGGCAGTCGGGAAGCGGTTAAAGGAAAGCAAACAGTATAAAGCCTGGGTTCATACTAGCCGATCACATGCGATCAGTTGTATGGCTGAACTCGCATTGGATTCGCACAGAAAATAGTGCAGGGACTTGTTTTTCCCCACACTAGAATCGGATCGCATGGGTGGTCTCACTTATGCGATCCAATTCCTGTGCGAGTTCACAGTTCGCACTGCGATCTGTGAACTAAACTGGGGGTGTGATTAAGGGCCGGTTCACACTGGTGCAATATCAGAGATCAGATGTGATTTGCACCACACTGCAGTGAAAATCACATGCAATCTCCATGCGATGCAATTTCAGCCATAAAGATCATATGACTGAATTCGCATCAAACTCACACAGGACCCTTTTTTTGTCCACAGCAGAATGGGATCGCATGGGTGTGATTCCTGTCAGATCGCACTGCGATATGCAAACGGATTTGGGGGTGTCATTAACTTTTACCTGACACTCCCAGCAGTTCGCATAGGGCAGTGTGAACAGGCCTTAACTTTAATGACACCAGCAGTGGTTTGCAGAAGGCAGTGTGAACTGCCTGCGGGAGGGATGCGATGCAGGAATCAGCTCTATAATCGCACTGGTTCCCGCATCGCACATATATGAACCCAGGGTAAATAAACATCACAACTGAAGCTGACGTGTTTCCAAAGCTTGCACTTCTGTCTATTACAACATAGCTGAACTCAGAAGCAAAATATTAATATATTTCAGTTTAACAGTACTAAGCTGCATTTGTTTTCTTTTTGTAGGCTTTTTGCTTTTTCAGCAGTTGATCCTTCCAGGAGTACACTTCCTGGATCTCCCCCTCTCCTCATCTTAATTACATGGGGGGGGGGGGGGTATTTTGTAGTTCACAGGAGACAGCTAGGAAGTCTAACTTTGAGTTGTATTTACTGAAATAGATCTCCCCCAATGTAATATTGGCTGAGCATGGATGGGTATGGCTGGGTATTGGCAGAGTAAGTATTGGCAGAGTAAGTATTGGCAGGGTATTGCAGAATATTGGCAGGATAAGTATTGGCAGGGTATTGCAGAGTATTGGCAGGGTATTGCAGATTATTGCTGGGTGTATTGCAGATTATTGCTGGGTATTTCAGATTATTGGCAGGGCATTGCTGGGTATTGCAGGGTAAGTATTGCAGAGTATTGGCAGAGTAAGTATTGCAGAGTATTGGCAGGGTATGTATTGCAGAGTATTAACAGAGTAAGTATTGCAGAGTATTGACAGAGTAAGTATTGCAGAGTATTGGCAGGGTAAGTATTGCAGAGTATTGGCAGAGTAAGTATTGCAGAGTATTGGCAGGGTATGTATTGCAGAGTATTGGCAGGGTATGTATTGCAGAGTATTGGCAGGGTGAGACCTGCAGAGTATTGGCAGGGTGAGTCCTGCAGAGTATTGGCAGCGTGAGTCCTGCAGAATATTGGCAGAGTAAGTATTGCAGAGTATTGGCAGAGTAAGTATTACAGAGTATTGGCAGAGTAAGTATTGCAGAGTATTGGCAGAGTAAGTATTGCAGAGTATTGGCAGGGTATGTATTGCAGAGTATTGGCAGGGTATGTATTGCAGAGTATTGGCAGGGTATGTATTGCAGAGTATTGGCAGGGTGAGAACTGCAGAGTATTTTCAGGGTATGTATTGGCAGGGTGTTGCAGAGTATTGGCAGGGTATGTATTGCAGAGTATTGGCAGAGTAAGTATTGCAGAGTATTGGCAGGGTATGTATTGCAGAGTATTGGCAGAGTGAGTATTGCAGAGTATTGGCAGAGTGAGTATTGCAGATTATTGGCAGGGTGAGTACTGCAGAGTATTGGCAGGGTATGTATTGCAGAGTATTGGCAGGGTATGTATTGCAGAGTATTGGCAGGGTGAGTACTGCAGAGTATTTGCAGGGTATGTATTGCAGAGTATTGGCAGGGTATGTGTTGCAGAGTATTGGCAGGGTATTTGTTGCAGAGTATTGGCAGGGTATTTGTTGCAGAGTATTGGCAGGGTATGTGTTGCAGAGTATTGTCAGGGTATGTATTGCAGAGTATTGGCAGGCTATGTATTGCAGAGTATTGGCAGAGTAAGTATTGCAGAGTATTGGCAGGGTAAGTATTGCAGAGTATTGGCAGGGTAAGTATTGCAGAGTATTGGCAGGGTAAGTATTGCAGAGTATTGGTAGGGTATGTATTGCAGAGTATTGGCAGGGTATGTATTGCAGAGTATTGGCAGGGTATTGCAGAGTATTGGCAGAGTAAGTATTGCAGAGTTTTGGCAGAGTAAGTATTGCAGAGTATTGGCAGGGTATGTATTGCAGAGTATTGGCAAAGTAAGTATTGCAGAGTATTGGCAGGGTATGTATTGCAGAGTATTGGCAGGGTGAGTACTGCAGAGTATTGGCAGGGTGAGTACTGCAGAGTATTGGCAGGGTATGTATTGCAGAGTATTGGCAGGGTATATATTGCAGAATATTGGCAGGGTGAGTACTGCAGAGTATTGGCAGGGTATGTATTGCAGAGTATTGGCAGGGTATTGCAGAGTATTGGCAGGGTATGTATTGCTGAGTATTGGCAGAGTAAGTATTGCAGAGTATTGGGTGGGTATGTATTGCAGAGTATTGGCAGAGTAAGTATTGCAGAGTATTGGCAGGTTGAGTACTGCAGAGTATTGGCAGGGTATGTATTGCAGAGTATTGGCAGGGTATGTATTGCAGAGTATTGGCAGGGTGAGTACTGCAGAGTATTTGCAGGGTATGTATTGCAGAGTATTGGCAGGGTATGTGTTGCAGAGTATTGGCAGGGTATTTGTTGCAGAGTATTGGCAGGGTATTTGTTGCAGAGTATTGGCAGGGTATGTGTTGCAGAGTATTGGCAGGGTATGTATTGCAGAGTATTGGCAGGCTATGTATTGCAGAGTATTGGCAGAGTAAGTATTGCAGAGTATTGGCAGGGTAAGTATTGCAGAGTATTGGCAGGGTAAGTATTGCAGAGTATTGGCAGGGTAAGTATTGCAGAGTATTGGTAGGGTATGTATTGCAGAGTATTGGCAGGGTATGTATTGCAGAGTATTGGCAGGGTATTGCAGAGTATTGGCAGGATATGTATTGCAGGGTATTGGCAGGGTAAGTATTGCAGAGTATTGGCAGGTAGTGATGGACGAACTTCCGACGGGACGTTTCGCGAAAGCGAAATGCGAACGGACCCAAACGTTCGCGAAACCGAACGTTCGCCGCGGGCCCCATTGACTTCAATGGGAGGCGAACTTTGCAAACCTTCATGTCGAATTTGCGGCCACGTGGTAATTATTAGGGGGTAAAACGTAGTCCCACCATCTGGACAATGACATAATACATGTATGAGGTGAATTTGGGATCGATAACTACAAGCATTTTTATTTTATTTGGGAAATTGTTCTAACAATTCAGGACTATGGAGCTAATGAAGGCAATGGAGGAGAGGGAAGGTCAGGGACCAGGGTAGGCAAAGAAGAGGGTGCAGGAGATGATCACCAGCAGCGTGACATACCGGAATGACACATGCACCGTGATAGAGGCATCTGACAGCAGCACCGTAATACAGAGCACTGACAGCAGCACCGTGACATACAGCGCTGACAGCAGCACCGTGACATACAGCGCTGACAGCAGCACCGTGACATACAGCGCTGACAGCAGCACCGTGACATACAGCGCTGACAGCAGCACCGTGACATACAGCGCTGACAGCAGCACCGTGACATACAGCGCTGACAGCAGCACCGTGACATACAGCGCTGACAGCAGCACCGTGACATACAGCGCTGACAGCAGCACCGTGACATACAGCGCTGACAGCAGCACCGTGACATACAGCGCTGACAGCAGCACCGTGACATACAGCACTGACAGCAGCACCGTAAGCAGCCCCAGGAGGAAGTCAGCACAGCACAGGGATGGTGTGATCCCCTCATAATAAGAACCCCCAGGAGGAAGTCAGCACAGCACAGGGATAGTGTGATCCCTTCATAATAAGAACCCCCAGGAGGAAGTCAGCACAGCACAGGGATATCATAAGCAGCCCCAGTAGAAATATGACACCGCTCAACCTCTTCAAAGAGGAGGGTAGGGGCATATAGTACGGTGTGCTTTTTTGGGTCAAGGAAGTGAGCCAAATGAATTAAGAAGGTCTGTGTGCTTGATTAAAAAAATAGTTTATAGACATATACATGGTCTACTGGTCACATGTGTTGAATTCCTCCGAGATCCATGCCTCATTCATTTTTAGAAATGTGAGGTAGTTAACACTGTCGTGAGCTAGGCGAGTACGCTTATCGGTCACAATCCCCCCTGCTGCGCTGAACGTCCTTTCGGACAGGACACTGGATGAGGGGCAAGCCAACAGTTCGATTGCAAATTGGGCAAGCTCTGGCCAGAGGTCAAGCCTGCCCACCCAGTAGTCTAGGGGTTCATCACTCCTCAGAGCGTCCACATCGGCCGTTAACCCAATGTAGTCGGACACCTGACGGTCTAGGCGTTCCCTGATGCTGGATCCGGATGACACCTGTCGATGGGTCGGCTGAAAGAATGACCTCATATCCGAAGTCACCAACACATCTTCAAACCGGCCTCTTCTTGCAGGCGCTGTTGGATTGGTACCCGCAAATCCTTCTCTGGGAGTGGGAATTGCTCCTCTGCCAGCGCACGCAAAAGCAGAATGCAGCATTTCTCGAAGCAAGGCCTGGAAGTGCTGCATTCTGACAGCCCTCTGCGACGGCGGTAACATTTCCGCCATTTTGTGTTTGTACCGGGGGTCTAAGTACGTTGCCACCCAGTACTGGTCCTTGACCCTCATGCTTTTTATACGGGGGTCCCTATTAAAACACTGGAGCATGAAGGCCCCCATTTGCACTAAAGTGGAAGCGGTGTGGTGGCCTGGCTCCTGCTCATCATCCAGGATAATGTCGTCCTCTTCATTCTCCTCTCCCCATCCTCGCACAACAGGGATCCCAGAAAGGTTTAAAGCATGCTCTTCTTGCTCCTGCTCATCCGCCCCGGCACCATCCTCCTCTGACTCCTCATCAGACTCCTGTTGTTGACTTGTCTCAGATAGAGTAGCCCCCCCTGGGAATTCATCCAGCATTGCGACTTCCTCATCTTCCCGCTCCTGCTCCTCCACAGCCTGATCAATGACACGACGCAATGCACGCTCCAGAAAGAAGGCATAAGGTACCATGTCACTGATGGCGCCATGGCTGCGACTGACCAGTTTGGTGATCTCCTCAAATGGCCGCAGAAGTCTGCATGTGTCGCGCATGAGCAGCCACTGGCGCGGTGAAAAAAAACCCAGCTCCCCAGAACCGTTTCTTTCGCAGAGTTCATACAGGTAGACGTTAACTGCACGTTTCTGCTGGAGCAGCCTATCAAGCATATAGAAGGTTGAGTTCCATCGCGTCGGGCAATCGCAAATAAGACGTCTGACCGGCAGATGGTGTCGCCGCTGAATGTCAGCAAGGCGAGCCATGGCCGTGTAAGATCTTCTGAAATGGGCCGAGATTTTCCTTGCCTGCCGCAAGATGTCCTGGACCCCAGGGTATTTGACAAGGAATCGCTGCACGACCAAGTTTAAGACGTGTGCCATGCACGGCACGTGCGTGATTTTGCCCTGTTTCAATGCGCTAAGCAGATTGGCACCGTTGTCACACACCACTTTACCAACTGTCAAATTGAGCGGTGTTAGCCACTCATCTGCCTGTGAACGCAAAGCTGAAAGGAGTGCCGGGCCAGTGTGGCTCTTTGCTTCCAGGCACAACAGACGCAGCACGGCATGGCAACGTCTCACCTGGCATGTGGAATAGGTTCTGGGGAGCTTGGGCGGTGCAGTGGAAGAGACGCTAGCAGCGGAAAAGGAGGAGGCAGCTGAGGAGGAGAGGGAGGAGGATGGAGTAGGAGGAGGAGAAGAAGAGTCAGGCCTGCATGCAATCCGTGGCGGTAAAACCAAATCTACACGGGTGCCACGGGTTACATGCTTGACGGCCGTCAGAAGGTTCACCCAGTGGGCAGTAAAACTGATATACCTTCCCTGCCCGTGTTTGCTAGACCACGTGTCTGTGGTCAGATGTATCTTGGCACCGACACTGTGTGCCAGAGATACATTCACTTGCCGCTGAACATGGCCATATAGCTCTGGGATGCCCTTCTCTGAGAAATACTTCCTTCCTGGGACCTTCCATTGTGGTGTTCCAATGGCCACAAATTTGCGAAAGGCCTCCGAGTCCACCAGTTTATATGGCAGTAGTTGGCGGGCTATGAGTTCTGACAAGCCAGCCGCCAACCGTTGGGCAAGAGGGTTATCCGGCGTCATCATTTTTTTACGCTCAAACATTAGGCCCACGGAAGCCTGCCTTTTTGCAGAAAAATGTGAGCTTGGCGTGATGGAAGGTGGAGTGGAGGACAATTGTGAGGAGAGAGGAGAAGGAGAAGTAGAAGACGAGGCTGGACGGTGAGAGCCTGCAGTGTGGCTTTGTGTGTTCCGTTGCTCCCACTGGGCTCGGTGATGGCTGCTCATGTGCCTTCTTAAGGCGGTCGTCCCTAGGTGAGTATTGGGCTTACCGCGACTAACGCGTTGACTGCAAAGATTGCAGATGGCAACGCTATTGTCAGCAGCGGACACGTTAAAAAAAGCCCACACTGCGGAGCCATGTGCCGGTGTCCTGGGAGCGCCAGATGTGACCGTACATGGTCGATGACTCGCTCCTGATACATTTGCAGTCTGCTTTGTCCCTGCTGTGCAATGTAAGTCATTGCTGCTTCTCCTCCCTATCTGCTGGTCCATATCTCCCTCTGAACTCCCCTCCTCTTCCTCTCTTGTGGGCACCCACGTGACATCACTAGACACGTCATCATCAACGTCACCTTCCCCACCGCTATAAGTAGAGATCTCAGAGTAGGCAGCAACACCGGGGACCAACCTCCTCCTTGGGCTGATCTGGGTACTGTCGTCAGACTGCTGAGTAGCGCTTGTTGCTACCTCCTCTTCCTGATCCAATACCAAGAGTGGCTGCGCATCAGAAATGTCCTCTTGATATGGATCGGAAAATAATTCCAGTGACTCAAGCGGAAGGTATGTGGTGGTGGTGGTGGTGGTCGTGTTGTTGGTGGTAGTGTCTTTGGGGGTGCACATAGCAGAGAGTGAAGAAGAGGGTGCAGATCGAGAGGATGAGGAGGGTGCAGAAGAGTAAGGCTGAGCGAGCCACTCAACCAAGTCTGGTGCATCCTTTAAAGTAATTGAACGCACCTTCTGCAACTTCCCACTTTGGCTCAAGCCTGTTGCTCCTGCCCTACCCCTACCACCCCTGCGGAAGGGCCTGCCTCTTCCTCTGCCTGTCATTTTTTAAATGACCCTGTGACAAAACTCTTAGTCCCTATACCGATGAAGGACTGCTGCAGTATAGGGCAGCAGTCAGCAGTGGTGCACGTCAACCCTATCTATTGTGGACCGATAGCGGTCCTTACAGAACAGCAGACTGTACCGCACTCAAGCCTATGTACCGTAGCACCCTATACCAAGTTACCAGTCCTTATAAGAACTTTTGTGGACCAAGCAGGTTGTGTATTAGTGTTTAGCAGACTGTACGTCAGTCCCTATACCGCTGAAGGACTGCTGCAGTATAGGGCAGCGGTCAGCAGTGGTGCACGTCAACCCTATCTATTGTGGACCGATAGCGGTCCTTACAGAACAGCAGACTGTACCGCACTCAAGCCTATGTACCGTAGCACCCTATACCAAGTTACCAGTCCTTATAAGAACTTTTGTGGAACAAGCAGGTTGTGTGTTAGTGATTAGCAGACTGTACGTCAGTCCCTATACCGCTGAAGGACTGCTGCAGTATAGGTGAGCGGTCAGCAGTGGTGCACGTCAACCCTATCTATTGTGGACCTATAGCGGTCCTTACAGAACAGCAGACTGTACCGCACTCAAGCCTATGTACCGTAGCACCCTATACCAAGTTACCAGTCCTTATAAGAACTTTTGTGGACCAAGCAGGTTGTGTATTAGTGTTTAGCAGACTGTACGTCAGTCCCTATACCGCTGAAGGACTGCTGCAGTATAGGGCAGCGGTCAGCAGTGGTGCACGTCAACCCTATCTATTGTGGACCTATAGCGGTCCTTACAGAACAGCAGACTGTACCGCACTCAAGCCTATGTACCGTAGCACCCTATACCAAGTTACCAGTCCTTATAAGAACTTTTGTGGACCAAGCAGGTTGTGTATTAGTGTTTAGCAGACTGTACGTCAGTCCCTATACCGCTGAAGGACTGCTGCAGTATAGGGCAGCGGTCAGCAGTGGTGCACGTCAACCCTATCTATTGTGGACCGATAGCGGTCCTTACAGAACAGCAGACTGTACCGCACTCAAGCCTATGTACCGTAGCACCCTATACCAAGTTACCAGTCCTTATAAGAACTTTTGTGGACCAAGCAGGTTGTGTATTAGTGTTTAGCAGACTGTACGTCAGTCCCTATACCGCTGAAGGACTGCTGCAGTATAGGGCAGCGGTCAGCAGTGGTGCACGTCAACCCTATCTATTGTGGACCGATAGCGGTCCTTACAGAACAGCAGACTGTACCGCACTCAAGCCTATGTACCGTAGCACCCTATACCAAGTTACCAGTCCTTATAAGAACTTTTGTGGAACAAGCAGGTTGTGTGTTAGTGATTAGCAGACTGTACGTCAGTCCCTATACCGCTGAAGGACTGCTGCAGTATAGGGCAGCGGTCAGCAGTGGTGCACGTCAACCCTATCTATTGTGGACCGATAGCGGTCCTTACAGAACAGCAGACTGTACCGCACTCAAGCCTATGTACCGTAGCACCCTATACCAAGTTACCAGTCCTTATAAGAACTTTTGTGGAACAAGTGAGTTGTGAATGTTTAGCAGACTGCAGCAGAAGGGCAGCAGTCAAGTATAATATCCTTTCTATATTTGGAAGAAAGAATATTATACATGTACAAGCCTATTACTGTACCACTGATACCAGTCCTGAAAAGAACCTTTGTGGAACTAATAATAACAGCAAGTCTTTAAAATTACCCTCACTGCCTGACAACACTGCTTCCTTCCTGTCCCTATACAAATTGGCAAAAAAAGAGAACGATTAGTGGTTACTGGAACAGCTCTTTTGTGGACCTTGATAGTAACAGCTAATGATGATGATGATGATGATGATGATGAAAGACTAATCTGGCTGTCCCTGTAGCATACACCGTCCTTTCCCTTTCTCTAAACTAACAAAAGACACTCAGGCTGCTGCAAGAATCAGCAGCACAGCAAACCTATCAACACCTAACACCTATACCAGTCCTGAAAAGAACTTTTGTGTACCAAATAGCTAGTGGTTTATCTCTCCCTACTCCACACAGGAACCTGTCCCTATCGTAACAGAAGAAAGAATGTAAAATGGCCACCGGATCGGGTGTATTTATAGGTTAGGGGGAATGTCCAAGTGTCCATGTGCTGTCATGTCTCAATTGGCTGTCCTGTATCACATGATAAACGTGTCACCAAAGGTTAAAGTTCTTGTATACATTAAACACGTAAGTCCGCCGCGGCGAACGACGGAAAAAGGCGTTCGAACGTGCGGACCGCGAATGTCGGAAATTCGCCGCGAAACGACCGCCGGGCGAAACGTTCGTCCATCACTATTGGCAGGGTAAGTATTGCAGAGTATTGACAGGGTATGTATTGCAGAGTATTGGCAGGGTATGTATTGCAGAGTATTGGCAGGGTAAGTACTGCAGAGTATTGGCAGAGTAAGTATTGCAGAGTTTTGGCAGAGTAAGTATTGCAGAGTATTGGCAGGGTATGTATTGCAGAGTATTGGCAAAGTAAGTATTGCAGAGTATTGGCAGGGTATGTATTGCAGAGTATTGGCAGGGTGAGTACTGCAGAGTATTGGCAGGGTGAGTACTGCAGAGTATTGGCAGGGTATGTATTGCAGAGTATTGGCAGGGTATGTATTGCAGAGTATTGGCAGGGTGAGTACTGCAGAGTATTGGCAGAGTATGTATTGCAGAGTATTGGCAGGGTATTGCAGAGTATTGGCAGGGTATGTATTGCTGAGTATTGGCAGAGTAAGTATTGCAGAGTATTGGGTGGGTATGTATTGCAGAGTATTGGCAGAGTAAGTATTGCAGAGTATTGGCAGGGTGACTACTGCAGAGTATTGGCAGGTGAGTACTGCAGAGTATTGGCAGGGTATGTATTGCAGAGTATTGGCAGAGTAAGTATTGCAGAGTATTGGCAGGGTGACTACTGC
This sequence comes from Lithobates pipiens, assembly GCF_037356315.1. Classification (NCBI taxonomy): domain Eukaryota; kingdom Metazoa; phylum Chordata; class Amphibia; order Anura; family Ranidae; genus Lithobates; species Lithobates pipiens. The sequence continues at coordinate 29,690,338 of NW_027507787.1, forward strand.
AGAGTATTGGCAGGGTGAGTACTGCAGAGTATTGGCAGGGTATGTATTGCAGAGTATTGGCAGGGTATGTATTGCAGCGTATTGGCAGAGTAAGCATTGCAGAGTATCGACAGAGTAAGTATTGCAGAGTATTGACAGAGTAAGTATTGCAGAGTATTGGCAGAGTAAGTATTGCAGAGTATTGGCAGGGTAAGTATTGCAGAGTATTGGCAGGGTAAGTATTGCAGAGTATTGGCAGGGTAAGTATTGCAGAGTATTGGTAGGGTATGTATTGCAGAGTATTGGCAGGGTATGTATTGCAGAGTATTGGCAGGGTATTGCAGAGTATTGGCAGGATATGTATTGCAGGGTATTGGCAGGGTAAGTATTGCAGAGTATTGGCAGGGTAAGTATTGCAGAGTATTGACAGGGTATGTATTGCAGAGTATTGGCAGGGTATGTATTGCAGAGTATTGGCAGGGTAAGTACTGCAGAGTATTGGCAGAGTAAGTATTGCAGAGTTTTGGCAGAGTAAGTATTGCAGAGTATTGGCAGGGTATGTATTGCAGAGTATTGGCAAAGTAAGTATTGCAGAGTATTGGCAGGGTATGTATTGCAGAGTATTGGCAGGGTGAGTACTGCAGAGTATTGGCAGGGTGAGTACTGCAGAGTATTGGCAGGGTATGTATTGCAGAGTATTGGCAGGGTATGTATTGCAGAGTATTGGCAGGGTGAGTACTGCAGAGTATTGGCAGAGTATGTATTGCAGAGTATTGGCAGGGTATTGCAGAGTATTGGCAGGGTATGTATTGCTGAGTATTGGCAGAGTAAGTATTGCAGAGTATTGGGTGGGTATGTATTGCAGAGTATTGGCAGAGTAAGTATTGCAGAGTATTGGCAGGGTGACTACTGCAGAGTATTGGCAGGTGAGTACTGCAGAGTATTGGCAGGGTATGTATTGCAGAGTATTGGCAGAGTAAGTATTGCAGAGTATTGGCAGGGTGACTACTGCAGAGTATTGGCAGGGTGAGTACTGCAGAGTATTGGCAGGGTATGTATTGCAGAGTATTGGCAGGGTATGTATTGCAGCGTATTGGCAGAGTAAGCATTGCAGAGTATCGACAGAGTAAGTATTGCAGAGTATTGACAGAGTAAGTATTGCAGAGTATTGGCAGAGTAAGTATTGCAGAGTATTGGGTGGGTATGTATTGCAGAGTATTGGCAGAGTAAGTATTGCAGAGTATTGGCAGAGGAAGTATTGCAGAGTATTGGCAGAGTAAGTATTGCAGAGTATTGGCAGGGTTACTACTGCAGAGTATTGGCAGGTGAGTACTGCAGAGTATTGGCAGGGTATGTATTGCAGAGTATTGGCAGGGTATGTATTGCAGAGTATTGGCAGGGTATGTGTTGCAGAGTATTGGCAGGGTATGTATTGCAGAGTATTGGCAGGGTATGTATTGCAGAGTATTGGCAGGGTGACTACTGCAGAGTATTGGCAGGTGAGTACTGCAGAGTATTGGCAGGGTATGTATTGCAGAGTATTGGCAGAGTAAGTATTGCAGAGTATTGGCAGGGTGACTACTGCAGAGTATTGGCAGGGTGAGTACTGCAGAGTATTGGCAGGGTATGTATTGCAGAGTATTGGCAGGGTATGTATTGCAGCGTATTGGCAGAGTAAGCATTGCAGAGTATCGACAGAGTAAGTATTGCAGAGTATTGACAGAGTAAGTATTGCAGAGTATTGGCAGAGTAAGTATTGCAGAGTATTGGGTGGGTATGTATTGCAGAGTATTGGCAGAGTAAGTATTGCAGAGTATTGGCAGAGGAAGTATTGCAGAGTATTGGCAGAGTAAGTATTGCAGAGTATTGGCAGGGTTACTACTGCAGAGTATTGGCAGGTGAGTACTGCAGAGTATTGGCAGGGTATGTATTGCAGAGTATTGGCAGGGTATGTATTGCAGAGTATTGGCAGGGTATGTGTTGCAGAGTATTGGCAGGGTATGTATTGCAGAGTATTGGCAGGGTATGTATTGCAGAGTATTGGCAGGGTGAGTACTGCAGAGTATTGGCAGGGTATGTATTGCAGAGTATTGGCAGGGTATTGCAGAGTATTGGCAGGGTATTTATTGCTGAGTATTGGCAGAGTAAGTATTGCAGAGTATTGGGTGGGTATGTATTGCAGAGTATTGGCAGAGTAAGTATTGCAGAGTATTGGCAGGGTGACTACTGCAGAGTATTGGCAGGTGAGTACTGCAGAGTATTGGCAGGGTATGTATTGCAGAGTATTGGCAGAGTAAGTATTGCAGAGTATTGGCAGGGTGAGTACTGCAGAGTATTGGCAGGGTGAGTACTGCAGAGTATTGGCAGGGTATGTATTGCAGAGTATTGGCAGGGTATGTATTGCAGCGTATTGGTAGAGTAAGCATTGCAGAGTATTGACAGAGTAAGTATTGCAGAGTATTGACAGAGTAAGTATTGCAGAGTATTGGCAGAGTAAGTATTGCAGAGTATTGGGTGGGTATGTATTGCAGAGTATTGGCAGGGTATGTGTTGCAGAGTATTGGCAGGGTATGTATTGCAGAGTATTGGCAGGGTATGTATTGCAGAGTATTGGCAGGGTGAGTACTGCAGAGTATTGGCAGGGTATGTATTGCAGAGTATTGGCAGGGTATTGCAGAGTATTGGCAGGGTATTTATTGCTGAGTATTGGCAGAGTAAGTATTGCAGAGTATTGGGTGGGTATGTATTGCAGAGTATTGGCAGAGTAAGTATTGCAGAGTATTGGCAGGGTGACTACTGCAGAGTATTGGCAGGTGAGTACTGCAGAGTATTGGCAGGGTATGTATTGCAGAGTATTGGCAGAGTAAGTATTGCAGAGTATTGGCAGGGTGAGTACTGCAGAGTATTGGCAGGGTATGTATTGCTGAGTATTGGCAGAGTAAGTATTGCAGAGTATTGGGTGGGTATGTATTGCAGAGTATTGGCAGAGTAAGTATTGCAGAGTATTGGCAGGGTGACTACTGCAGAGTATTGGCAGGTGAGTACTGCAGAGTATTGGCAGGGTATGTATTGCAGAGTATTGGCAGAGTAAGTATTGCAGAGTATTGGCAGGGTGACTACTGCAGAGTATTGGCAGGGTGAGTACTGCAGAGTATTGGCAGGGTATGTATTGCAGAGTATTGGCAGGGTATGTATTGCAGCGTATTGGCAGAGTAAGCATTGCAGAGTATCGACAGAGTAAGTATTGCAGAGTATTGACAGAGTAAGTATTGCAGAGTATTGGCAGAGTAAGTATTGCAGAGTATTGGGTGGGTATGTATTGCAGAGTATTGGCAGAGTAAGTATTGCAGAGTATTGGCAGAGGAAGTATTGCAGAGTATTGGCAGAGTAAGTATTGCAGAGTATTGGCAGGGTTACTACTGCAGAGTATTGGCAGGTGAGTACTGCAGAGTATTGGCAGGGTATGTATTGCAGAGTATTGACAGGGTATGTATTGCAGAGTATTGGCAGGGTATGTGTTGCAGAGTATTGGCAGGGTATGTATTGCAGAGTATTGGCAGGGTATGTATTGCAGAGTATTGGCAGGGTGACTACTGCAGAGTATTGGCAGGTGAGTACTGCAGAGTATTGGCAGGGTATGTATTGCAGAGTATTGGCAGAGTAAGTATTGCAGAGTATTGGCAGGGTGACTACTGCAGAGTATTGGCAGGGTGAGTACTGCAGAGTATTGGCAGGGTATGTATTGCAGAGTATTGGCAGGGTATGTATTGCAGCGTATTGGCAGAGTAAGCATTGCAGAATATCGACAGAGTAAGTATTGCAGAGTATTGACAGAGTAAGTATTGCAGAGTATTGGCAGAGTAAGTATTGCAGAGTATTGGGTGGGTATGTATTGCAGAGTATTGGCAGAGTAAGTATTCCAGAGTATTGGCAGAGGAAGTATTGCAGAGTATTGGCAGAGTAAGTATTGCAGAGTATTGGCAGGGTTACTACTGCAGAGTATTGGCAGGTGAGTACTGCAGAGTATTGGCAGGGTATGTATTGCAGAGTATTGGCAGGGTATGTATTGCAGAGTATTGGCAGGGTATGTGTTGCAGAGTATTGGCAGGGTATGTATTGCAGAGTATTGGCAGGGTATGTATTGCAGAGTATTGGCAGGGTGAGTACTGCAGAGTATTGGCAGGGTATGTATTGCAGAGTATTGGCAGGGTATTGCAGAGTATTGGCAGGGTATTTATTGCTGAGTATTGGCAGAGTAAGTATTGCAGAGTATTGGGTGGGTATGTATTGCAGAGTATTGGCAGAGTAAGTATTGCAGAGTATTGGCAGGGTGACTACTGCAGAGTATTGGCAGGTGAGTACTGCAGAGTATTGGCAGGGTATGTATTGCAGAGTATTGGCAGAGTAAGTATTGCAGAGTATTGGCAGGGTGACTACTGCAGAGTATTGGCAGGGTGAGTACTGCAGAGTATTGGCAGGGTATGTATTGCAGAGTATTGGCAGGGTATGTATTGCAGCGTATTGGTAGAGTAAGCATTGCAGAGTATTGACAGAGTAAGTATTGCAGAGTATTGACAGAGTAAGTATTGCAGAGTATTGGCAGAGTAAGTATTGCAGAGTATTGGGTGGGTATGTATTGCAGAGTATTGGCAGGGTATGTGTTGCAGAGTATTGGCAGGGTATGTATTGCAGAGTATTGGCAGGGTATGTATTGCAGAGTATTGGCAGGGTGAGTACTGCAGAGTATTGGCAGGGTATGTATTGCAGAGTATTGGCAGGGTATTGCAGAGTATTGGCAGGGTATTTATTGCTGAGTATTGGCAGAGTAAGTATTGCAGAGTATTGGGTGGGTATGTATTGCAGAGTATTGGCAGAGTAAGTATTGCAGAGTATTGGCAGGGTGACTACTGCAGAGTATTGGCAGGTGAGTACTGCAGAGTATTGGCAGGGTATGTATTGCAGAGTATTGGCAGAGTAAGTATTGCAGAGTATTGGCAGGGTGAGTACTGCAGAGTATTGGCAGGGTGAGTACTGCAGAGTATTGGCAGGGTATGTATTGCAGAGTATTGGCAGGGTATGTATTGCAGCGTATTGGTAGAGTAAGCATTGCAGAGTATTGACAGAGTAAGTATTGCAGAGTATTGACAGAGTAAGTATTGCAGAGTATTGGCAGAGTAAGTATTGCAGAGTATTGGGTGGGTATGTATTGCAGAGTATCGGCAGAGTAATTATTGCAGAGTATTGGCAGAGGAAGTATTGCAGAGTATTGGCAGAGTAAGTATTGCAGAGTATTGGCAGAGTAAGTATTGCAGAGTATTGGCAGGGTGACTACTGCAGAGTATTGGCAGGTGAGTACTGCAGAGTATTGGCAGGGTATGTATTGCAGAGTATTGGCAGGGTATGTATTGCAGAGTATTGGCAGGGTATGTGTTGCAGAGTATTGGCAGGGTATGTATTGCAGAGTATTGGCAGAGTAAGTATTGCAGAGTATTGGCAGGGTAAGTATTGCAGAGTATTGGCAGAGTAAGTATTGCAGAGTATTGGCAGAGTAAGTATTGCAGAGTATTGGCAGAGTAAGTATTGCAGAGTATTTGCAGGGTATGTATTGCAGAGTATTGGCAGGGTGAGTACTGCAGAGTATTGGCAGGGTATGTATTGCAGAGTATTGGCAGGGTATGTATTGTAGAGTATTGGCAGGGTATGTATTGCAGAGTATTGGCAGGGTATTGCAGAGTATTGGCAGGGTATGTATTACAGAGTATTGGCAGGGTATTGCAGAGTATTGGCAGGGTATTGCAGAGTACTGGCAGGGTATGTATTGCAGAGTATTGGCAGGGTATTGCAGAGTATTCGCAGAGTATTGGCAGGGTATGTATTGCAGTGTATTGCAGAGTATTGGCAGGGAATTGCAGAGTACTGGCAGGGTATGTATTGAAGAGTATTGGCAGGGTATTGCAGAGTACTGGCAGGGTATGTATTGCAGAGTACTGGCAGGGTATGTATTGCAGAGTACTGGCAGGGTATTGCAGAGTATTGGCAGGGTATGTATTGCAGAGTATTGGCGGAGCATTGCAGAGTATTGGCAGGGTATGTATTGCAGAGTATTGGCAGGGTATTGCAGAGTATTGCAGAGTATTGGAAGGGTATTGCAGAGTATTGGCAGGGTATTGCAGAGTACTGGCAGGGTATGTATTGCAGAGTATTGGCTGGTTGTTGCAGAGTACTGGCAGGGTATTGCAGAGTATTGGCAGGGTATTGCAGACTGCAACTTAATAACACACTAACCTAGTATTCTCTTCCCTTCTCAGGAGAGAAGTAAACTGGCAGCGGTGCAGCGGCTTTGGCCCCAGGAGGCCAGGACTGTCTGGCACTGGGTAGAGGGGAGGGAGGGGACAGTCCGGATCCCTGCCGTGTGTCTGTGGCTGACTGCTCTGGAGGAGCTGCTCAGCCGTAGCCCGGGCCGTATGTGCACTGCCCACTGACTCCTGCCAGTGCATGCCCACGTGTACGGCTGACGTCATGTGATCGGTTGCTAGACGTGGAGCGGACCTAGCCTAGCAACCAGTTACTCGGGCTGCCGCGGAGTACGCAGGCGGCTAATGGGAACGGCATTCCTGTTGTGGAAATAGTATGGGAACGCAGTTCCCATGCGTTCCCGCAGGACTGGAGCCCTGGAAATAGTACAGTCTATTTACTAATCAAAGTGAATGTTCGCTTTGCAAGGGAATTTCCCCTTACTTTAATGAATGGGGGGAGGCTCTACAAACTTCAAGCATCCAATCATAAGCAAACAAAAATCTTACACATATTTAGGTATTGTTTGCAAAGTGAATTTCCAACTCATTTTCAAACTAAGGCCTGGTTCACACCTGTGAATTTTTTTAGTGTCTTTTCAGTTGTGCAGAAACACATTACAGTCCATATAACATGGTTTCCTATGGATGTAGTTCACATCTGTGCATTTTATTGAAAGGACCCAGGACTTTTTTCTGATTTTTGGTTCCATAGACTTTAATGGATCAAAAATATGTATTGAAAAAACACAAAATGCAACTGGAATATGCAAACTGCAAACTGCATAAGCGTGAATCTGGCCAAAGGCTGGATTCACACCTATGCATTTTTAGTGCTTTTTGCATTTTGAAGATTTGCACTACAATCCATTTACCATGGTTTTCTATGGAACACGATCTGTAGTACAAATCTGCAAAACGCGAAAAAGCACTAAAAATGCATAGGTGTGAATCCAGCCAAAGTGAACATTCTCTTGCAAGGTGAATTTTAATTTTGCAAGGTGAACATTCTCTGCTTTTAGGCTGGACTCACACCTATGCAGTTTTAGTGCTTTTTGCATTTTGCAGATTTGCAATACAGAACATGTTCCATAGGAAACAATGTTAAATGGACTGTAGTGCAAATCTGCAAAATGCAAAAAGCACTAAAACGGCATAGGTGTGAATGCAGCCTAATGGTGTACTTAACACCATTGCTAGAGATTTCAGTTCAATGCACAGAAAGTTACAAGTTAGAAGGACACTGGATAAATGCAATTCCAACGGGTATTTTTGAGGGTTAGCAAACAGCGTACTAAGCTTTAAAAACAAAAAAATAAATGTAGTCACCACAACTGTGTGTGTGTGTGTGTGTTGGTTGAATTCTAGCCACAAATTACTTTCCATCATCCCAATCCTCCCTGTTCCACAGCATAAATTAGCAGAGCTGTTTTATTTTTTAAATCTCTTTACCATTTTTTTGAGAGATAACTCCTCTCCCACCATGATTGTGTAGGGGGCATCCAAGCACAGTCCTGAATCTGACATTCAGGCCAGGTCTTTATCTACATTAGGTTAGACCCCATTAGCCCTTTTAATGGCTATCTGGGACACCTATCCTTCTTGGATACTCCTCCCCAGGCAGGGAAACCATTTCTATATGTTATCTATATTGTGTTTTATATTACTTGTGCCTATATGGGATCCTCCCTTTGGTTGTGCCTTTCGGCCTCATCCCCCACCTTCCCTTTACCTTCCCATCCCCTCCCCTGCAGGTACCTCCCCCCTTCCAAATTAGGTTCTCTTACCTTTTACTGCTAAGTGATGTTATGATTTTAAATGCCTTATGTTATTTATACTTTTAAGTCGGTCCCATACTAACTTGGCCCCCTAGTGGGGGTCTGGCGGCCAGAGCGGCTCGACATGCCACTCATTTTGTTGTGACGTGGAGGGTCTCAGCTCCCCTCTGGTGACAACAGGTAGACAACCCCTTATGGGGATGCCCTTTATCTGAGTACCCCCTTTTCGGGGTACTTGGACTAGGACTTGGTTTACCAGTCCAGTTTCTTTACTTTTAAATTTTATTTGTGATTGTCTTAAGCTCATTTTGTGCCTTACTGATCCATCTCTTCACCCTTTCTACTCTTCCCTTTTATATCTTGTCCCTACCTCTCTCCTCTTCTCTCCTCCTTCTCCTTCCCCAGGAACTCTCGCAGAGAACTCTCCCTGCTCCACCCCCAGGGTTTAACCAGATGACTGATCCCCCTAAAGATATTACCAGTGCTCCCAACACTAAGGTAAGCTCCACTTAGGCCGCGTACACACGGGCGGACTGTTCGCCCAACCTTGTTCGGCAAACAGTTTCATCAAACAGTCCGCTCAAAATTTGCATGAGCGGACTTGCCCACACACGAGCGGACTGTTTGACGAACAAGGTTGGGCAAACAGTTCGCTCAACTTTTGAAATGAACGGACTAGCCCACGTAAGGCGGAGGCAAATCCGCCCATTTCGAGCGCGTGTACAGGTAGGCGGGGCCCGCGAAGGAGACGTCGCGGGCTCCGCCGCCTGGAATGGGCTTAAAGGGGAACCCAACGCCGAAAAAAATCGGCGTGGGGGTTCCCCCCAAGTCCACACCAGACCCTTGTCCGAGCACGCTACCCGGCCGGCCAGGAAAGGGGGGCGAGCGAGCGCGCCCCCCCTCCTGAGCCGTACCAGGCCGCGTGCCCTCAACATGGGGGGTGCCTTGGGGAAGGGGGGGCCGCGCGGCCCCCCCACCCCAAAGCACCTTGTCCCCATGTTGATGAGGACAAGGGCCTCTTCCCGACAACCCTGGCCGTTGGTTGTCGGGGTCTGCGGGCGGGGGGCTTATCGGAATCCGGGAGCCCCCTTTAAGAAGGGGGCCCCCGGATACCGGCCCCCCACCCTATGTGAATGAGTATGGGGTACAATGTACCCCTACCCATTCACCTGTGAACTAAAGTACAATAAAAAACACAACACAGAGAAAAAATATTTTATTGCACAGCTCCGGGGGTCTTCCGTCTTCGGGGGTCTTCTCGCCGGACTCCTCCGCTATGTGTGTGTAGTAGTGATGTCCAGTTCATGAACGAATCGTTCTTTTGAACCGGTTCTTTTTAGTGAACTGGATGAATCGATTCTTTTCAGTGAACTGATTCGTTTGAAACAGTTCACTCTGCACTCAGTACATAGCAGAGCAGCAGAGCTGGCAGTGGTAATATGATCCTAGAGTGAGAGAGCTCGGCCCCTCCCTGCAACCAATTAGCTGACTCTAAGCACAGTGACACTCAGGAACTGGATACAAACTTAAAACAAGAGCCAGGAGTACACAGTACACCGAGTTAAAGAATCGAACAGTACACCGAGTTAAAGAATCGTACTTGTTACCGAGTTAAAGAATCGTACTTGTTACCGAGTTAAAGAATCGTACAAGTTACCGAGTTAACGAGTGAAAGAATCATATCAGTTTTTAGAACACAGTACACTAAAAGAACCATGAGTCACCACCAGTAGAGAACACTACACTAAATCAATGATCAGCTAGCAGTAGTACACTTACAGACTGCTTTATAGACAGAGAGGACAGAGTCAGGATAAGAAGATATCCTCATTCAGATTAATTATTTAACCCTTTAATATTTAGTTGGTTTATGCTAAAGAAGATATTCATGTTAAGAAGGACAGGAATGCCTTCTGGGACATGTGTCTAATTTAGTAGCTATATAACTGAATGAGAGAGCTGTCTAATTTTTATAACACAAAAATACATTTTATCCTGCTTTATGGTAATATTTTTCTGCGTTCTGGTCCTGAGATTTCTATGCCCCCTGGATCCTTAGATTATTATTTATTTTTTTTAATTCCTCCAACCATGACCATTTTTTAAATAGTGGTATAAAAAATAACACAGACAAAATAGGAAAAAAATCAACAGTTTTTAATAGAACAATATAAAACTATTTGAAAGTACTGGAATAATTACGATAAAAAAAAACATTTATTCACATGCAGATATCGGGGTTGGTGGGGATGGTTTTAGTTTTTATTTTATAAATTTTTCACTTAACAAGCCCCTATGTGATCGTTTGTTGAAGTGACAGGTTCTCTTTATTGCATATGGGGTCTGGTATATGATTATATGAGTATAGGATTGTGCTCAGTGACCTGGGTAGCAGGTGTTCTGTCAGATCAAGCGATCTATAGGAGCAGCCAATATTGCGACTTTCGGTGATGCACAAACAGTCGTGTAAATGAAAAGCGTGTTTTTGTGTGTATTTTCTGCATTCTGATGGGCCAACTTCACAGGTAAGATTGCTAGCTATCAGATTTGTCCGTAGTCTTTACAGTGCATAATGAGGCTCCTTTTACACTTGTGTGACTTATCATGCAACTTGGGACTACAAAGTCGCATGACAAGTCGTACCCCAAGATTTCCAATGAGTACCGTTCATATCTGTGGGTCTTCCAGTCACAGCGACTTCAAAGTAGTTACTGCACTACTTTGGTACGATTTTGATGCGACTTGAGGCAGAGACCTCAAGATTACATAAGTATTCCTTCAAGTCACATCAAAATCGCATCAAAGTCACGGTAAAAATCGTGGCAAAAATTGCATGACTTTCAAGTCGCACAAGTGTGAAAGGAGCCTAACGATTGGATTTTACTACCGTGGACACTTCGCCTGCACGCGGAAGTAAAATACAATCATTTTTCCTGTGAATGCGCTGTAAAGAGAACGGAAAAATATGTCTAGCAATGTTAACTGTGTAGTTAGCCCATCATATGCACAAAAATCCGCTTTTCATTTTCACAGCTTTATGTGTCACCAAAATTGATGACGCGGCTGATCTGACAGAATAATAGGATTGTGCTACTAGCAAGGAACTAAATGCAAATAAACCTCCCAGGACCTGCCAGCCTTCTGAGAAGAATCATTCTTTTGATTCTAATCATTTAAGAAGGCTGAGTCAGAGCTTCGGTTCACTTGCTTGTCAGTAGACTCAGCAAGTGAACCGAAGAACCGAAGAATCGGTTCATTGAATCGGTTCATTTCACTGAGTAGTTCGAAATGAACCGATTCAGTTAAAAGATCCGGACTTCCCATCACTAGTGTGTAGCTCTTTTGCTAGCGGAGGAGTCCGGCTTTCTTCCTCCCCGCCGCCGGCCTCTTCTCCCGACTTCGGGGGTCTTGTCCCCCTCTTCGGTTCTTCTGCCGGGCCACCGCGCCTGGTCCGGTGGCCCGGTCTTCTGTCGCCGTCTTCCGTTCTTCTGTCGCCGCCTTCGGTTCTTCTGCCGGGCCACCGCGCCTTCTTGTAGCTCTTTTACAGGCGGTGGCCCGGTCTTCTGTCGCCGCCGCCGCCTTCCGTTCTTGTTCTTCTTCTTGTTCTTCTTCTTCTCCTGGAGATGTTGACTCGACGAGCTCTCCGGCCGGAATGCCAGAGCCGCGCTGTGCGGTCACTTATATAGTGACAATGGGGCGGTGTCACATGGTATATGTCACATGGGTTGGTCACATGGTGTCCCCGCCCCCTTACGATGTCATAGTCCCCATGTGACATCAACCCATGTGACCAACCCATGTGACATATACCATGTGACACCGCCCCATTGTCACTATATAAGTGACCGCACAGCGCGGCTCTGGCATTCCGGCCGGAGAGCTCGTCGAGTCAACATCTCCAGGAGAAGAAGAAGAACAAGAAGAAGAACAAGAACGGAAGGCGGCGGCGGCGACAGAAGACCGGGCCACCGCCTGTAAAAGAGCTACAAGAAGGCGCGGTGGCCCGGCAGAAGAACCGAAGGCGGCGACAGAAGAACGGAAGACGGCGACAGAAGACCGGGCCACCGGACCAGGCGCGGTGGCCCGGCAGAAGAACCGAAGAGGGGGACAAGACCCCCGAAGTCGGGAGAAGAGGCCGGCGGCGGGGAGGAAGAAAGCCGGACTCCTCCGCTAGCAAAAGAGCTACACACACATAGCGGAGGAGTCCGGCGAGAAGACCCCCGAAGACGGAAGACCCCCGGAGCTGTGCAATAAAATATTTTTTCTCTGTGTTGTGTTTTTTATTGTACTTTAGTTCACAGGTGAATGGGTAGGGGTACATTGTACCCCATACTCATTCACATAGGGTGGGGGGCCGGTATCCGGGGGCCCCCTTCTTAAAGGGGGCTCCCGGATTCCGATAAGCCCCCCGCCCGCAGACCCCGACAACCAACGGCCAGGGTTGTCGGGAAGAGGCCCTTGTCCTCATCAACATGGGGACAAGGTGCTTTGGGGTGGGGGGGCCGCGCGGCCCCCCCTTCCCCAAGGCACCCCCCATGTTGAGGGCACGCGGCCTGGTACGGCTCAGGAGGGGGGGCGCGCTCGCTCGCCCCCCTTTCCTGGCCGGCCGGGTAGCGTGCTCGGACAAGGGTCTGGTGTGGACTTGGGGGGAACCCCCACGCCGATTTTTTTCGGCGTTGGGGTTCCCCTTTAAGCCCATTCCAGGCGGCGGAGCCCGCGACGTCTCCTTCGCGGGCCCCGCCTACCTGTACACGCGCTCGAAATGGGCGGACTTTCCGAGCGGGAACAGTCCGCTCATTTCGAAAGTACAGCGGACAAGCCCACACACGGGCGGACTGTTCGCTCAAACACAGTTTCAGCGGACAGTTTTTCGGAATTTCCGAAAGACTTTGTCCGTCCAACTGTCCGCTGAAACTGTCCGCTGAAAGCCCACACACGAGCGGACTGTCCGCCCAAACACTGTTCAGCGGACAAGGTTGGGCGAACAGTCCGCCCGTGTGTACGCGGCCTCACACATTCTCGCTGACCAACCCTGGCACTCATGGCTGACACAAACTCTAATCAGCTTTTTCTAAAAATGGCCTCCCATAACACACAGGGCCTTTACTCACCATCCAAATGATGAAAGGCCTTCCAGAGCTATCACATCAGAAGCCTTGATATTGTCCTGCTCCAGGAGACCCATTTCCCCGCCAGCTATACCCCCTCCTTCCTCCACCGTAGCTTCCCTACCTTCTACCTGGCCAATGCTGATTCCAAAAAGGGGGGGGGGGCATTCTTTTAGCTAAACGAATCCCTTTTGTACACATCCACACACTTAAAGACATAGAGGGCAGAAGTTATCAAGAATCTCAAATCGGAATCTGCCCCAGGTCCGGATGGATTCTCAGCTCATTATTACAAAGCTTTTTCTGAGGTCCTCTCTCCTCGTCTGGTCCATCTCTTTAACTCCCTGCGCGAAGGCTCCCCTCTGGAACCAGCTGCTAACCTAGCGTATATATCAGTAATCTCTAAACCGGGCAAAGACCCTAGTGAAGTAGGCAACTATAGGCCCATTTCATTAATTAATAATGACTTAAGGATTATGACCAAAATTCTGGCAAATAGATTGGCCTCCTTTATAGATTCTTACGTCCATAAAGACCAGGTAGATTTCATCCCAGGTAGACAGGGACTGGACCAGATCAGGAGAGCGGTTGACTTAATCTCCCTCATGCAATCCTCTTGGGACGGTGGCCCTTCCTCAGCCAGGATATGTTCTCTCCATTGACCTCCAAAAGGCATTCGACATGGTCACCTGGCCATATCTCTTCACCATCCTGCAAAAATGGGGCTTTGGACCAGAGTCTCTCAGAACCCTGACATCACTATACTCATCCCCGTAAGCCCAGATAAAACTGCAAAGTCACCTCTCTGATCAAATCCCAATCCTAAAAGGCACCAGACAGGGGTGCCCATTATCACCAATCCTCTTTGCCATAGAAATAGAAACCTTAGCTCTTACTATTAGAGATCATCCTGATATTCACGGCGTGAAATGCAGCCAACGCATGCACAAATGTGCTCTATTTGCGGACAACATCCTTCTGCTTATTACTACCCCTCTCATATTGACTCATAACATTCTCTGACTCCTTAACTCATTTGGTTCCATTTCAGGCCTCAAAGTTAATATGGCCAAATCAGTGGCTTTAAATGTCACAACCCCCCTAGACCTAGTTGACAGACTTAAATCTCATTTTCCCTTTTCCTGGTGCACCTCCTCTCTTTCCTATCTAGGTGTGTTCCTCACCCCTAAAATAGAACTATTGTTCCATCACAATTACCCTCCCATGTTCAAGAAACTCTCAGATGAACTTGCGCAGTGGTCCTTATATAAAATGTCCTGGCTGGGAAGAGAAAATTCTGTCAAGATGACCCTGTTACCCAAACTTCTGTATCCCTTCTGGTCTCTTACCATACCCATCAAAAAGCACTCTCTAGACAAGCTTCAGTCAGCAATTACACAGTTTTTTTTTGGGGGGGGGGGGGGGGAAGGGACACCTTCTCTCCAAGAAAGTATTGTTTAGAGCAAGGCGAAAAGGGGGTCTGGGTCTCCCTAACATATGGTGGTACTATCAAGCAGCACAACTTTTCGGCCATCTATTCTAAATGCCCAAAACCAGACTGGGTGGACATAAAAAGACAGGCAACCCCCAATCACACTTTGGAGTACTTGGTCTGGATACCACATAGAGAAAGACCCTAGATCCTAGCACCCACATTATCCCATTCAATGGCCTTATGTGAAACTCTACATAAAAAAACAATTTTGGTCTCACCCTGGCACCCTTTCTCACACATATTCCACAATCCCCAATTTCCCCCAGGTCTTAATATCAAGGCTTTTGGATCGACAAGGGCCTCTACAGAATAGGGCAATATTTTAACCACTTGACCACTGGGCACTTAAACACCCTTAATAACCAGACCAATTTTCAGCTTTTGGTGCTCTCACATTTTGAATGACAATTACTCAGTCATGCAACACTGGACTTATATGACATTTTTGTCCTTTTTTTCACACAAATGGAGCTTTCTTTTGGTGGTATTTAATCACCGCTCGATTTTTTATTTTTTGTGCTATAAAAGAAAAAATACAGAAAATTCTGTAAAAAAATGAATTTTTCTTTGTTTCTGTTATAAAATTTAGCAGATTAGTAATTTTTTCTTCATAAATTTTGGCCAAAATTTATACTACTACATATCTTTGGTAAAAATAAGTACAAATTGGTGGATATTATTTGGTCTTTGTGAAAGTTAGAGTCCACAAGCTATGGTGCCAATATCTGAAAATTTATCACACCTGAAGTACTGGCGGCCTATTTCAATTCTTGAGACCCTAACATGCCAGAAAAGTACAAATACCCCCCCAAATGACCCCTTTTTGGAAAGAAGACATTCCAAGGTATTTAGTAAGAGGTATGATGAGTTTTTTGAAGTTGTCATTTTTTCCCACAATTCTTTGCAAAATCAAGATTTTTTTAACTTTTTTTTTTTTTTCACAAAATTGTCATATTATCAGTTTATTTCTCACACACAGCATATGCATACCACAAATTACACCCCAAAACACATTCTGCTATTACTCCCGAGTACGGCGATACCACATGTGTGAGACTTTTACACAGTGTGGCCACATACAGAGGCCCAACATGCAGGGAGCGCCATCAGGCGTTCTGGAGCATCCAGGACAATTCTGACATTTCTCTCCTACATGTAAAAATCATCATTTATTTGCTAGAAAATTACATAGAATCCCAAAACATTATATTGACTCGCAATTTTTCGAATGCTTTTTTGCACACGCTTGTGGAATGGCACTAAACAATTTTTTTTTTACTGGTTATATGTTTTGAGTTACAGAGGAGATCTAGGGCTAGAATTATTGCTCTCGCTCTAACGTTCGCAGCGATACCTCACATGTGTGGTTTAAACACCGTTTTCATATGTGGGCGGGACTTACGTATGCCTTCTCTTCTGCATTTTACTTTATTTATTTTAGTTTGACATTTTTTTCCCCAAAAATAAATTTTTTGATCACTTTTATTCCTATTACAAGGAATGTAAACATCCATTGTAATATGAATATGGCATGACAGGCCCTCTTTACAGTGAGATATGGGGTCAATAAGACCCCACATCTCACTTCTAAGCTGGGAAGTCTGAAAAAAAAAGATTCTGGCTTTGATCGTATTGGCGAGTCGGTAGAAGCACCGGAGGGCGGGGGGGGGGGATGTCTATGGCTGGGTATTGCAGGGTATCACCGACTATGGCTGGGTATGGCTGGGTATCTCAGAGTATTGCTGGGTATCTCAGAGTATTGCTGGGTATCTCAGAGTATGGCTGGGTATCTCAGAGTATGGCTTTGCAGAGTATTGCGTTGCAGAGCATTGCAGGGTATTGGCGGGTGTTGCAGAGCATTGCAGAGTGTTGCAGGGTATTGGCGGGTGTTGCAGAGCATTGCAGAGTGTTGCAGGGTATTGGCGGGTGTTGCAGAGCATTGCAGAGTGTTGCAGGGTATTGGTGGGTGCTGCAGGGTATTGGCGGGTGTTGCAGAGTGTTGCAGGGTATTGGCGGGTGTTGCAGAGCATTGTAGGGTATTGGCGGGTGTTGCAGAGCATTGTAGGGTATTGGCGGGTGTTGCAGAGCATTGCAGAGTGTTGCAGGGTATTGGTGGGTGTTGCAGGGTATTGGCGGGTGTTGCAGGGTATTGCAGAGTGTTGCAGGGTATTGCAGAGTATTGCAGAGTAATGGCAGGGAATTGAGGGGTTAAATTTCGGTGAGCAGTGATGTGGGCACCGATCGGTACAGAGAGGGGAAGGGAGGAACCGGCGTCATAACATGACGCCGGTTTGTTTACAAGTGATCACTCCGTCATTTGACGGAGCGATCACGTGGTAATCGGCTGCGATGAGCAGAATTGCGATGATCCGGGGGCGCGCGAGAGCAGAATTCTGGGAGGCCGTTAATTAATGGCCTCTCAGAGTTAAACAACCGCCCTGAAGCCGTTAATCGGCAATGGGCGGTTGTTAAGTGGTTATTAACAATGGCCCCATCTCACTCAAATACTGCTTGTCCAAATTGGGCATACCCTCCTCTGAAACTTTCTGCTACCACCAATTGCTACACTTTCTGCAGAAAGTCTGGAAAAGCTCTGCCAACCCACTATTGATCACCCATTATGAACTCTGGTATTCCTCGGCCACGAGCGTTAGGGAAGGAATCTTCCTTATCTATTCAGCGCTAGCTGATATGCAGGAGAGAGTGAAGTACATGTTAAAGTGGGAACATGAACTACGATCTAATGCTGATCCAACTATTTATGACAGTTGTTTTACATTTCAGAATATTTGTAACTTTTTTGAGCTAGTCTTCATTTTTACACTTACAGGTGCCTGATGACCTACTTTTGTCTACTGCAGTTATGCTTGGCCACCACCCTGCTCCTACAATGTTACTGAACATTGAAGGAGCAGCAGCAGACTGGGTGCATCCTTTTACTCATTGTGCTACTTAGACCTATCAACAATTCCCTTGTCAGCACTTGTGCATACGGGTCACCTTATTGGCCCCTAATGCTGCCTCTTCTACTGTACATGAGATTTAAAAAGGCTGACACCAAATCAAATTCTACTTGCATTTAAAATGAGATTTATTTTTAAATAACTACAGGAGGGAACTAACTGATGTTTTCCTATCTATCTGCAGTTCAGCTTAGAGCAGAACAGAGATTTTACAAAGATTTTACAACATAAGAGAGTTACTTCTCTTTATTCTGATTTTGCCCCTTTGATTTCTAGTAAAAGAAAAAAGAGAAAAAAGAAACAGATTTCAGATTTCCTGTCTCAAAACTGTTTTTGCACGCAAATATTAAACTGAGATTATAGCCCTTGGAGAAAAGAGAATGACAGGAGAAAAAAATAAAGAATGAAAACATGATTTTAACTACTGTCACACAACCTAAGCTTGTAACAGTTCTATTCCAGGGAAGATGATGGATTTATAGTACAAATTGGAAAATCAAAAAGCAATTTAAAAGAGTGATACTTTAAATCTGGTATTGGCAAAGCAATATACATTTTCTATAGTTCCATTTAATACGGCATTAAACGTCTAACATTATTTTGAAGAGAATGTGAAAATGACCAAAACCCAAATCATATTATAATACGTTAAAAACTATGATGGTAGAGGGCAAATTATTTTTTGTGTTTCAAATTTGAAAAAAAAACAACATTGTCCTAGATGTTTACTTCCACTATTCTTTCTGTTTTTTTTTTTTTAAAATGGCATTATTCCATTTCCACATTGCTGTAATTTAGGATAAAATGTAAAAGGAGGAAATGTACCCTAACATACCATATCTCACAAAGGTGAGTACACCCCTCACATTTTTGTAAATATTTTATTGTATCTGTTCATGTGACAACACTGAGTTTGCTACAATGTAAAGTAGTGAGTGTACGGCTTGTATAACAGTGTTCATTTGCTGTCCCCTCAAAATAACTCCAGCAGCCATTAATGTCTAAACTGCTGGCAACAAAAGTGAGTACAATCCTAAGTGAAAATGTCCAGATTGGGCACAATTTTCCTCCCCAGTGTCATGTGACTCGTTAGTGTTACAAGCTCTCAGGTGTGAATGGGGAGCAGGTGTGTTGAATTTGGTGATATTTATGTCTATATTAATTACTTTGAGGAGTGTTTTTTTCTTCTTGATCCCCTAATGCCTCCTCATGATCTGAGATGGTATAGATGGTTCACCCATGCACCATGTATTTTTAGGTATTGTGTGTGCCTATATGTGGCTGTGTTTGTGTTGTTTTATTTTTTATGCCGGGCAGTCACATATATTTTTAGGTGTTTTTAGATGTTTCATGTGTGGATATACAATTTGATTGGCAGTTTGATTTTTGTGGATTAATCGATATACAATATTTAGTATTTTCACCCTCTTCATTGATGGATTGACCTTCTCTTGTAAAGTAATGTCCTAACATAACTGCAGTCCTGAAGAAGCATAATGTCCATGAAACACGTAGATTAGTGTTGAATAAGGGTGTTTTTAGGCACAATATGTACTTTGAATTACTTTATTGTATAATAAATGGATTTTAAATGTTTTTAATACAGCATTATTAACATTTTTTTTTATATATTTGAGAAAAGTGTTTTCTTGGAGCAAAATCCTATATACTCTCTTGCAATTTTTGTTTTTTATTAACACACACACTTCGTTTAAATATGCTAATTCATATCTTAGCCTGAAGCCTGTGTTCTCAGCCCCATCTGACAGGCTTACAGGCCCTTTGATTAAAAATCTATTTTTAAATAGAACTCTGTAATTCTAGTTGAAATTTACACACACAAATAAACAAGGGACTCATTCATTTTTGGATGTCCATAATACTAGACATGGTGATAGTTTGTATTCCCTTGCTTGTCATGATCTGACTACAGAGCACCTTCATACATGAGGCTGCATATCCATGGGGTCAAGCACCTGCTACACCGTGGGTTGCTCAATCTTCTAAGATTGTCTGTAGACAGGTGAGATCTGCTTTCCTTGGACCAAAAACTGTTAAGCCACTGTCCATACCAGGCCAAGTGATAGCCTGGATACTCTTTTTTTTTTTGTCTTGGTCACAACAACTGTAGGAACACTGGAACTTCATCACTCTCAAACTAAAGACCCATTACCTTCTCTCCACCTGCCATGTGTAAGAAAAAACATTTGGCTGAATGATGACCCTGGCCCCCCACTTGGAAATCTGAGGAAAAACACCCCTGACAGTCTAATGGCAAATAAGTAGGTAGGAATATTAAATTCCTACTTTGTGACTCAATAAGAAGCCAATGTTTTGGTTATGGGCCTTTGTAGAGAATAAAGAGCTTAGGAAGTAGGGAAAATGATGTGGGCTTAAACAAACCTTGCTGAGATTTCTGAAAATGGTCAGCTAGCTGATTGTTTCATTTTCTCTGTGAAACTCTCAGCAAAGCCTTGCATATCGAAGTATTAGATGGGAGAATCCGGGTGACGTCATATGCGGAACTGGAAGTGATGTCATGTGGTATTCCGATGTTGTATCTAATATTGTGATATACGAGGATTTGAGAGATTGTAAGTGCAGTTTTATTTAATAAAAGAAAGGTTTTTATTATACTACACTATGGTGGTTCTATCTGCTTTAGTTTCTGAGTGATCTAGAGCTGCCAACTGGAGCCTTCTTAAAGGGACATAGACCCAGAATACATGCTGATAGTAGAGTGAGCATGATGAAGATCAGAGACCAAAGGCTGTTAAATCAAACACAAATGAATAACGCTATATGACCTAAATAGATTTTTGGGTTGTATAGGAAAGGTGAGAGTTCTGTGAGGTAGAGTGTGTGGACAATTGGTGGTGATTTTCCTGCACTGTAATATTTGTTACCAGTTTGTTATTTCGGAGCTTACGAAAACATGATGCGCATTGGAGCATTAAAGTTCACCGCTGAAGATTTGGGAGTGTAAATAGACTGTGTTCACAACTATTAATTTCTATGTGTATTTATACTATTTATGTATTTGGTTAGCACATTCATGGCAGTTAATGTACTGGGGGTGATTAATGAGTTATGCAAGATAGGTGCACTTTTGTCATTTTTATTCTGTACATTTTTGTATAGCACTATTTAATGAGCTTTGTTTTTTTAATACAAACGTTTTATTGGAGAGTAAAGCATATACAATACGTGTCAATTACATCACAAAAGGAGACATAGGTTGCGTAACAGAGTATAATGTTCATAGAAACAAAGAATACTATGACAAATGATGATGTTGGCTTGCCAATTGGGTACACTGTAGTCAGCTATCATCGATATTGTTACACCGCTGATGCTTACATGGGGAGGACACCTTATAGGGGAGGTCCTGGGGCAAGGTAAAGTTATTGCGTGTCTCCCCGCTATACCATGACACTTGTGCTATAAGGGTATATGCTAAAGAACATATAAACCATAGACAATATGCTAGGGGGAGTACAACTGGGGGAATCCATAGTGGAGAAGGATCTGGGGGTTTTGGTAGATCATAAGCTCAATAACAACATGCAATGCCAAGCTGCTATTTCCAAAGCGAGCAAAGTCCTTTCTTGTATTAAGAGAGGTATGGACTCCAGAGAGAGAGAGATATAATTTTGCCCCTGTTCAAATCATTAGTAAGACCTCACCTGGAATATTCAGTTCAGTTTTGGGCACCATTTCTCAAAAAGAATATCGGGGAACTGGAGAAAGTGCAGAGAAGGGCAACCAAACTGATAAGAGGCATGGAGGAGCTCAGCTATGAGGAGAGATTAGAGGAACTAAATTTATTCACTCTTGAGAAGAGGAGAATAAGGGGGATATGATCAACATGTTCAAATATATAAGGGGTCCATATAGTGAACTTGGTGTTGAGTTATTCTCTGTATGGTCAACCCAGAGGACATGGGGACACTCTTTATGCCTAGCGGAAAAGAGATTTCATCTTCAAATACGGAAAGGTTTCTTCACAGTAAGAGCTGTGAAAATGTGGAATAGACTCCCGCCAGAGGTGGTTCTGGCCAGCTCAGTAGATTGCTTTAAGAAAGGCCTGGATACTTTCCTGAATGTACATAATATAACTGGGTACTAACATTTATAGGTAAAGTTGATCCAGGGAAAATCTGATTGCCTCTTGGGGGATCAGGAGGGAATTTTTTTCCCCTGCTGTAGCAAATTGGAGCATGCTCTGCTGGGGTTTTTTTTTGCCTGCCTCTGGATCAATTGTGGGCATAAAATTGGGGGTATATTGGATTCTATGATTATTTTTTATTTTATTTATTTGTTTTTAAGGTTGAACTGGATGGACTTGTGTCTTTTTTCAACCTGACTAACTATGTAACAATAAAAACAAAAATAAAATAAACAAGCGAAAACTCAACTAACAAATGGAACATAAATGGTTACGGGATACAGTACTGGGAAATGCAGTAGCGAGTGCAACTAAGTATAGGGTTCAGTATCATTAAGACTTATGGAAATGAAGTATAATCAGGGGGCCCATGACTTCCATTTCAGGTCATAGATATGCATGGTATCCATGATAGTATGAAATATTTTCTCCATAATTTGGATGGCAGTCTAACGCTTAAGGACCTGATCCCAGGGGACTCGAGGGGTACGCCAGAACAAGGCGATGCACCAGTGGACTGCACTAAATAATGTGTGGGAAAGTTTTTGGTCAGGGGGAAGCCCCGGGGATATCTGCAAAGGGTAGGCCCATCTGGTGAGTTGGAGTGATCAAAACCTCAGTGATCTCCACCACCTTGGCTGTAACTCTTTGCCAAAGGTCCCTTAGAGCTATACAACTCCCAAAAATTTGCAGCTGGGTCCCCCACTCGGAGCAACCTCTGAAGCAGTTATTGGAAACGGCGGGGAATAATTTGTGTAACTTATCAGGGGAATAGTACCACCTCATGTGTAACTTCATCACTATTTCCTTCACCGCCACAGACTTTGTACATTTATGCATATTGGCTATCCTATCTGTCCACTCCTCAGGGGATACTACCATTCCATTCTCTACCTCCCAACTGATCATGGTGGTGGATTTTTCAGGGAGGCCTAATCCACCCAGATACTCATATATTAATGACATTGTCCTCTTGTCTCTGGATGTGGGGCCGCAAAGATCTTTAAATGTACTGGTTGGGTTGGCCTCTGCCCTGTGGAAGTGTGAATTGAAAAAATGTCTGATTTATAAATATTTGTAAAATTCTGTCCTGGGTAAGGAGTGAGAGAATTGTAAGGATAAGAGAATGAATCACACCATCTTTCTGAAGAGAGCCTAGGGTAACTAGGCCCTTTTAAATCCATACAGCGAAAGTGTTAGGATTGGGAAATGCTGCGATAAATGAGGGGTTTCAAATAAATTAAGCCCATCTAGGGTAGGGAGGGAGTAGGGAAAAAAATTTTCTTGTGTAAAGACCACAGATCTAGGGATTGGCCTACTACTGCATTTGGGGGAGAGATATCCTTGGGGCGAATTGTTGTGGCCCATAGCAATCCAGGTAAAAAACAAGGGGCTATGGAAATCCACTCAAAGCTGAGCCAGGGGATTCCATGTGGGGGTTATGCCATTGTGAAAGCTGTAAGAGTCTGGCAGAAAGGTAGTAAAGCCAAAGGTTAGGTAGGCCCAGTCCACCCTATGCCCTTGCTCTGTATATCATATGCTTACCTAATCTGGGTTTTTTTATTTTGCCATACAAATTTATTTATATCACGTTGAATAAGTTCAATCGTTTGTCGTGACACATAGTTGGGGGGGGCTCTAAAACAATAAGAGCTTGGGGGGAAACGACATTTTTACTGCCTGGATCCTGCCTAAGAAGGTAATGTGGAATGGGTTCCAAGTGTTTAGAAGTTGTCTGATGAGGGTAAATGCTGGGGGGCAGTTGGCTAGCTATAATTTGTGGAGGGTGGGTGCTAATTTGATCCCTAAATATGGTAACGTCAATCCTTCCATGGAGTTACCAAAATCGGCTTGGATTGTAGAGGTAATATGTTGGGGGAAGTTTATAGCAAGGGCAGAGCATTTGGAGATGTTAACCCCCAAGCCCGAAAGGTCCTGGAAGGTACGGAGGGTGGAAATCAGGTTAGGAACCGAGGAACTATTGGATTAGACAAGAACAAGAGGACATCATCCACATATTGTCAGAAACCATGAATCAGACAGAAGTACAATTAAATTACACTTGTTTATTAAATAAAAATAAAAAGGTAAATAGAAAAAGCGTAGTCAAAGCATAGCCAGAGTCCAGTAACTGGATTTGAGTAGTCAGCCAGGCCAGAGTTCAATAACCAGATCGGGTAATCAGTCAGGCCAGAAGTCAGGGATCCAAGTAGAGCAACAGCAAGCAGGATAAGGAGCCAGAAGGGATGTCAGCAAGCCAGTCTTTAAACAGAACCGCAGGAGATGGTTTCTTGTGATGTGACCAAGGCGAAGGCAGAGGTGAAGTGAGCTGGGTAAATAAAAGTGATGACAAAGGGCAGCCATGTCTTGTTCCCTTGCCTAACGTGAAGTAATCAGAGTTGCAGCTAGGGAGTCTAATACGTGTGCGGGGATGGTGGTAAAGTACCCGGAATCCATTGACAAAGGCCCCAGAAAAGCCACATTTTTCCAGGGTTAGTTTGAGGTATGGCCATAGAACGATATCAAAAGCCTTGTGAATGTCAAGGCTTAGGAGTAGCACTCTGCGAGAATGTAGGTCAGCATTTTGGATGATGATAGAAGCAAGTCTGATATTGTCCGTAATTTGTCTGGTCGGGATAAAGCCTGTTTGGTCTGGGGAGATTAAGGAGGTAATGATTGTCGAGAGTCTGTCGGCCGAAGATCTTCAGATCAGAATTGATGACTAAAATTGGCCTATAGTTTTGAGGTAGGGAGTGGTCCTTGTTGGGTTTCAGGATCAGAGACATGTTCGCGAGAAGCATATCGTCTGGAAAGACATTAACTTTGAGGACGTGATGAAAGCTAGATTTTTAGATATTGAGTTAATTTGTCGAGGAATTTCTTGTAATATGGGGCTGAATACCCGTCAGATCCTGGGGTTTCAGAAGGTTTCAAGGATTTGATAACCTTGATAATTTCCAGGTCGGAGCAAGGGGCGTTCAGCTCTTGGAGGTGTTCATGAGTTAGTATGGGGAGAGGAATATTATCTAACCATGTTTTGAGGGCAGGGTCAGGAGTTGAGGAAGGGGGGAGAGCAGATTTGCATAAAATTTAGAGGAAATCTGAAGGACCTCAGATGGGTGAGAGACCAAGCTTCCGTTAGGGTCTCTTAGTTTATAAATGTTGAGGGGTTGGATAGATTGGTTGAGCTTTCTCACAAACATGGCTGAGGCCGAATTACTGTGTAACAGGAACCTGGCCTTTGACCACCTAAGGGCCTTCTCAGTCTATTCAGAGAGGATTTTATCAAGTTCGAGTCTCGTGTTATTAATCTGTTGTAGGAGATCTGGGGTGTGGTTCTGTGCGTGTAGGCGGTAACTTATCTAGCTTATTAGTGAGTCTGGTAATATCATTTTTTTCCTTTCAGCAGCTAATTGGATTAGATATCCCCCGATTAACATCTTATGGGACACCCTTAGAACAGAAGGGGAGATATCTTCTATGTTATTGGAGGCAAAATATTCCTCTATGTATTTTGAGGTCTATGAGACCAAGATAGGGTCAGTGAGGAGACACTCGTTCAGTCTTCACCCTGCGACAGAATGTTTATGGCCAATGTGGGATATGTCCAGGGAGACTATCTGATGGTCTGACCATGGGCAGGAATGGATGGCAGCAGCGGTGGAATTTGCGAGTAATATAGGGGAACAAAACAGGTAATCCAATCTGGAATAACTGTCATGGGGGTGGGAATAAAAGGTGTATTCTTGGGCACCAACATTGTGCGCCTCCATGAGTCCACTAAATTATGTGAGTGCAGCAATGATTTCAAGGTTTTAAGGAAGAAATTAGTGGTGCTACCCCCTCTGCTCCTATCTAGGGCCGAATGTGCCACCAAATTGAAATCCCCTCCCAGCAACAGGTGAGGGGAGTTGTATTTATCCAAAACCTGGAAAAAGGCCTTAAAAAATGATGTTTGGGAGTCATTAGGGGCATACACGTTAGCTATTGTTACCTTCTTGTCCTGTAAGGAGCCCTGCAGGATGATAAACCTGCTGGCAGGATCTTTGTAAATGTTTTGAGCGTCAAATAATAAACCATTTTTAACAAATATTGCAATGCCTCGGGATCTGGACTCAAATGTTGTATAGTACCCTTGGCCAAATCATCTATCAAAGTATGTGGGGTGGTTATTTTCAGAGAAGTGAGTCCTGTATGAGTATAATGTCAGCGTGGAGGCGCTTATAAGTATTAAATGCCCTTTTCCGCTTTTGTGGGGAGTTAACCCCCCTAATTGTGGGATAAATCTGATACCCATTGTAGGAGTGGGAAGGCAGATGGGTATATATTAATGGGGGGAGGTCCCAAGGAGTTGGTTGCCATCGTCCACTGCCTAAGAGGGGTGGGGATTTCCGGCATATCATATAAGGGTGCGAACCCCCACATGTTGCAGTAGCAAGGGCACACCTTAAGGGCTATATTGCATGAAAGAGCATATTTAATGACTTAAAAAAATAGAATCCCGTAACCATAAAAAATTAAACAACAAACCAGAGAAAAGTAATTATAACCCATTGGGGTCGGGAGGGGATAGACCATCCCGACAAAAGGATAATCCACTTAACTGTGAAAGATAAAAACTCCTGGACAGTAAGACAATAGTGTCCAACACTCTTGGTAACCTGTATGAAGCCAAGAAGAAAATAAATAAAACACACAAGCAAAAAAAAAAAAAAGGCAAATAAAGGGATCCAAAAAAAATAGTTCTAGGAGAGAGGGCAAAAAAGTTCTCCTCCCTCCTTTCCTTCCTTCCTGTTCCCTCTGCCTGTGGAATTTAGCAAAAGTGGGGGAACAACAAGGCAAGTGGCACTGTACGTCCGCACAGTGGGGAGCAGTGTGATATATAACTGGTGCATGGAGGTGCATACAAACCATGGAAGGAAGAGGGGCTCAGGTTATGAAAGGAGCCAGTGTTCTCACCTTCCCTGTGGAAGTCAATGCTGCACCTCAACCGTTCCAATAAAGTCCCATGTTGTGAGTGAAAAAACAGGGTGTAAAATCCGGTAAGGGAGGTAAGGGGTGAGCAATTAAATCGTGGCCTCTGAGTTCCTGCCTTCCAAGCAAATGTGACAGTTAGCAATCCCAGCATTCAAGGAATGTAACTTTTTTTTTAACCGTTAAATCAGTGAGTTTAGTTCTGCTTTATAATTTACAGCTGTTCAGGGGCTCTGGGTTTCAGCGAAATGCCATCCTCCAGCAAGAAGAAACAATGCTGCAGGCAATTTACAGCAAACTTTAATTTTGGTAGCATAATTATTAATGTCGATTGTATGTCCCTTTCTAAAGAACATTATTTTCTATTTAGTTGTTATGGGTAAAGTTCCACTTTAATGATCGGCATTGGTGAGAATCCTGCAGTACTACATATCGCCATACTGTGGTTCGCAGAGTCGTCAGAGCTGTGTAACATTTGTAGCCAATGAGGAACTTCTGACACTGTTAAAATACACTTGGCAGTGTTTGCAGTCTCTGATTGGCTCTACATTATGGGAACACACATTGTGAGCCATTGGAGCAGACAAACAGCTGGGCCCTAGGCTCGTGCCTAGGTCAACTTGCTGGTAATTTGGCTCCTTTGTCAGTGGAAGGTCAGGAACATTGCCTACCAGAGCCAAGACCGACTGGGTCATAAAAGCAACTCATCACAGTCTCTGATTACCTCACCCTTCATTGACTAATCTAAGTGAATTTTCTCTTTGCAAAGAGAATCTTCACTTTGCCTAATGAATAAATAATACACAGGGTGACTGCATTTTGTATATCAATAAGCCAGTAAAAGATTAATGAGTTATATAAAAATCCTTGAGCTTTGACTCAAAGATATATTTTTGGTAATCTTACATTTTGCATTACGAATGAAAACTAACTAATTGTGTTTAGGGTATATTACAAGTATACAAAAAGTAGCATTATATTATCATACCCGAACTTTAATAAAATCTTGTAAAACTTTAACTGACTTACTGGGGTATTTTTATTGATCTCGAAATATAGCAACCGCTATCTCTGTTATCTTGCTTACAGTGATATAAATGTAGGATAAGCAAATCATTTCCCTTTGAGGGTAAAGAAGAAAATCTCAGCCGCATTGCCCTTAAACAATTTTGAAATTCCTCAAAACCAAAGTTTAAATTGCCTGGAAAACAATAATGGATTGGAGAACAAAAAGCCAAAGGCAACAGAAATGGATATCTTAACTACTTTCCAGTACATTAACTCTAGAAAGCAGTGAGTTTGTTCTCAATGATATTCAGAACACATAACTCTGAACCAGCAAAGAAATCAGAATGCCAGGATTCATGTCTTTATATTTTCTAGCTTAAAGGGGTTTCAGGATAAATCCGATTTGTACTTCTGTTCTTTAGGGCCCTATAATTGTTGTAACTGGAGGCTGGAAATATCTGTTTTAAACAGAGAAATCATCTTCCATCTCTTATTTTCTTTAGGAAAGTTTGGAAAATAAAAGCTTTACATTTTGGGTTGTTACTGACAAGTTTGTTCAGATGCTGGCTTCTTAGGTCTCTGGGGTAGTGGTGGTCAACCTACTTGATATAGGGAGCCTTAACCATGGCTCCTGGCATTGCCAACAGGCTGCACATAATATCTAGTGAATGTAAATCTAGCAAAAATGAGACTGTACACATTAAAACAAGAGATGGCTAGACACCAAGGGAAAGAGATGCTCAAAGACAGTGGGCATGCTGCAGGAGCTGCCAGTGACTGAAAACATGGGAGCATGGGAGCATTGAACATGTTTGAGATGCCTCAGGAGATGGTCTTAGGCTGGAGACACATTAGATATGACTACTAATGATCACTGCCATTGCAAGCACTATGGTAAGGATCAGATAGTCAGACGATTTTTCGTTGTATGGACATTTTCCTGCAATTTTCTTTCGTGTGTATGGGCCTTTAGTCTATTTTCACACTCTCCCTTCTTCAAGCAGGGTGCATTTGTGCAGGCACAGCAGTCTATTCATTTAAGTGGGCTGCTGTACCTATGGAAAACATTGAGAACTGGTCTCTGCACTGTTTCCAAAATTGCAGCAGTAGGAAAGCTGCATAGTGCTATGCAGTTCCCAGCACAATAAAGTTCTATTTTAAACAGGGCTGAATCTAGCCAGTCTGATCTAGGGATGCAATAAAAAAGGTCAGTAGAGGCAGAAGGGTTGATTTACTAAAACCGGAGAGTGCAAAATCTGGTGCAGTTGTGAATGTTAGCCAATCTGCTACAAACTTCAGCTTGTTCAATTAACCACTTGCAGACCACCCGCTGTCATTTGATGGTGGTAGTATGGCTCCCTTGCGCAAATCGCCGTAGCTGAACGGCGGCCGCTTGAAAGGGTATAGGGGGCGCACACGCGCTGATGGAGGCACGCCCCCACCACGTCACTTAGGAGCCAATGCGCGTAAACACACCAATCCTGGTTCTGTCAGGGGGTAGAGACAGATCGTGGGTTCCTAGTATTTAGCAAACAGCAATCTGTCTCCTCCACCAGTCAGTCCCATCCCCCCATAGTTAGAACACACACTGAGGGAACACATTTAACCCCTTGATCGCCCCCTAGTGTTAACCCCTTCCCTTCTAGGGACATTTACACAGTAATCCATGGCTGTTTATAGCTCGGATCGCTGTATAAATGTCAATGGTCCCAAAAAAGTGCCAAAAGTGTACGATCAGTCCACCGCAATGTCACAGTCCAGCTAAAAAACGCAGATCACCGCCATTACTAGTAAAAAAAAGAATAATAAAACTGCCATAAATATATCCCCTATTTTGTGGACACTATAACTTTTGCGCAAACCAATCAATATATTCTGATTTAGACTTTTTTTTTACCAAAAATATGTAAAAGAATACATACCAGCCTAAACTGATGAAGAAATTTGTTTTTTTTATTTTTTATTTGTTTGGATATTTATTAAAGCAAAAAGTACAAAATATTGTGTTTTTTTTTTTTTCAAAAATTGCTGCTTTTTTTTGTTTATAGCGCAAAAAATTAAAACCGCAGAGGTGATCAAATTCCACCAAAAGAAATCTCTATTTGTGGGAAAATAGGACATAAATTTTGTTTGGGTACAGCGTCGCATGACTGCGCAATTAAAGTGACGCAGTGCAGTATTGCAAAAAATAGCCTGGTGAGAAAGGAAGCTAATACTACTGGGGCTGAAGTGGTTAATCTTTGACAAAATATCCTGATAGCTGATTGGTTTCTTTGCATATCTGCACCAGATTTTGCACTCTCCAGTTTTAGTAAATCAACCACAAAATGCCAACACATAATTTTATCCTCTCCTCTCTTAGTTCCCTACATCTCTATATGGCTGCAATGAAAATGACATGTATTAGCCAGCTTTTCTTGACCTTTTGTTTTATTCATAGTACCCTTTACAAGTGTGCAAACACCAGAGAAACCCAAGGCCTGAACAAGTTAGTTAAAATCTCTCATTGTTACTACTGCCCCAGCCTTTATAGCCCTTTCTATCTTTGCAAGGAGTTGAGTCTCCACCAATTCATTAAAGTGGGACATCACTTAAAGTAGGAAGTTCCACTTAGCTGCTGCCATTTATGCTTTTCTCCCCTGGGACATGTTGCACATCCCAGGAGGCTGCAGGGCCTGTCTGCAAGTGCAACATGTCTCAAACATGTGCAGTGGAGAGCCGGCTGTGAAACAACAGGCAGTCACAGCCAGCTTCCCACAGTCAAGATGGCGCCGCCAGGGACCTGAAGACTGGCTAAGAACTGGCCCAGGTGAAGACTTCTGGACTGGTAAGTAGCTGTCGATTAAAAGTCAACAGCTACAATTTTAGTAGCTGCAGACTTTACATTTTTTTATACATGACCAAAGTTCCTCTATAACACTGGGGGTACCTGTAACAAACTCCAATAATTGACTTTGAAGCATGCACACCTATTTGCAATTCCACTCATAATGCTTTAGCACCATCGCACTATCCAACAAGTTCCTATTTCACATTCACTTTGAGATCACTTTAAAGAGTTCCACTGGTTTTTGAGTTTATTAAAAGTCAGCAGCTAGGGGGCGTGGCTAACCGCAGAGCAGGATGGACGTCTGACTCCTCAGCTCCCGCACCGACCGGACTATTGACCGGAGCATCGCCGTGCAGAGCACACTTACGAACTCCTTAACACGACCGGGTGACTACCGTAGAGCCCAGCTATGCCTCAGACGAACCGAAAGCGGAAGGAATACCGGACGCCGAAGAAATTGACCAATTATTTTACTCAGCCGCCTGACACAGAAATCCAAGATGGCGCCCGCGGCCCTGTCAGAAAACCTTCGGATTACACTGGCCTCCCTGATGCGGACGAATCTGCAATATCCATCCAGCAGCACTCCCCTGCAATATCTCCACAGAATTCTCCCTCTTCAGCCAGTAACAGCCCTGCCAAAGCGCGGATGCGAATGGATTCTGCGGGGCCTAACTCTGAGGTAAGCCCTGCATCCATCTTACCCACACGCCAGCCCTCAGCTATTGCGGCCTTCCCCACATCAGACCAGCCTGTCCTGGACACTACTATGAAGGAGATGCTCATCTCCTTGCAATCCTCTATACATAATGAATTATCATCCATGTTTACCCAGTTTTCATCTCATATGCTACATATGGGGCAAAAAATCCAACGTATTGAACACCATATGAGTGACCTGACTATTACGGTTAATGACCTAGTGGATGCCCAAGACCACACACATGACGAACAAAAATGGATGAAATCCAAAATGGCGGACCTCGAAGACCGCTCTAGACGTAATAACGTCAAGATCAGGGGTATCCCCAAATCGGTATTACCTCATGACCTTAACACCTACGCCAGGAAAATGATCTCAACACTGCTACCTGACCTGTCACCGATGGAGACCATTATTGACCGCATACACCGCATCCCTAAGCCGTCGCACTTGGCTGACACCATACCCAGGGACGTCCTGATGAGGGTGCACTTCTATCATGCTAAAGATCAGCTAATGTTCAAGTCCCGGCATATGAATAGGCTACCGGAACCATTCTCTGATCTACAACTATTTGCAGATCTGTCTCAACACACCAGACAACTGCGCAAACAGCTGATAACGATTACCAAACCGCTGTTCAACCACAAAATCCCCTATCAATGGGGTTACCCGACTAAACTCATTGTAACCAGAAATGGGTCTAAACACATTATTACATCAGTCCCTGAGGGCATAAAGCTTCTACAACAATGGGATATTCTCCCGGAAGAGCCTGCCGTACAGTCCAACAACCGCAGAGGGCCTTCTCCGCCTCTATACCCTAAACAACCGCCTAATGCCCGCTGAATCTTTACTGCTGGCGATGCTCACCCGCTTCAATTCATGTTCTGCACCACATTACTCCAGTTGGTGCCCTGCTCGGGATGTGTTAACCATAAACTTTCACCCCGTATAGTTTCAACAGCCTAGTGTTTTTTTTTTTTGGCTGTTCTACACTACAGTATTAATTACCTCTTTATTGTTCTGCCTACCACTACCGAAGTACTAATTTCTACCCTTTCCTTCCACTGCTCCTGCTTCTCCTCTTCCCTGGTTTGCCTCTGTTTTGAGAACTGCACCTGCTCCGGCTACAGGAACCCGCATCCGGACACCATCTGACATCTTATAGAGAATCTCACTCACTGTAAGTACCTACCACCACGCCTGACATCTGCACCTGACCTGCACAATGCCGAAATTTCTATCCCTTAACACTAAAGGACTTAACCACCCAGCGAAGAGATCCTCCATGTGGAGGACCGCTCTCCAATCCAAATGTGATGTCCTCTGCCTCCAAGAGACCCACTTCAAAAAGCTAGACAGCCCCCGTTGTTCCAATCGCCATTTTCCTCACATCTTTCAATCCTCAGGACCTGACAAACGTAATGGGGTTATGATAGCGGTAAAAGACACTGTCACCTTCACCCTCCACAATAGCATGGAGGACGAAGATGGAAGATATATAGCCCTAGATTGTACCCTCAACAAAACCAGATATACTATCGTAAACGTCTACTCTCCCAATACTGGCCAAATTAAATTCCTCTCTAGACTGATGAACAAGCTTAACAAGTTCCGACAGGGATGTCTCATTGTCTGTGGGGACTTTAACATAGTTCCAGATAATTTCATGGATGCCTCCTCCCGTTCCTCCAGGCTATCCTCCCCTATGACTACCTTCATACGGAACAACAACTTATACGACATCTGGAGATGCCAACATACCACCGAAAGAGACTACTCCTTTTTCTCCCACAGACATAACTGCTACACGAGAATTGACTACTTCCTTGTAGATAAATGGACGCTGACCAACTCCACCGAATCAGGCATTGGTACGATCACTTGGTCGGACCACGCTCCGATCTCACTCACTGTCACCGATCATCTGAACTCCCCACGGCATACGGTATGGAGAGCGAATGCGGACATCATTCACTCCCCGAAACACTCCTTGTACATACGTAACCAGCTTGAAGAGTTTTTTACCCTTAATACTGGCTCAGTCTCCAGTAATACTGTCCTCTGGAATGCTCATAAGGCATTCGTCAGAGGGATTATAATGCAACTCTCTGCTCGAGAGAAGAGGAGGAGATCACAGCGTCTAGACACATTAATAGCCAAAATTAATGCACTCGATGTTCAAAACCAAACCACACCAGACCCTAATTCAAAAGACCAGTTAGTCCTCCTTAGACAGGAACTTAGAAATTTACTCCTAGAATATCATACTCGCACCAACACGAAATTCAAAGCACACTATTATACTACAGGTAACAAGGCGGGGAAAGCACTTGCTCTAAGGATCAAGGGTCACTATGCTAAATCTAGAATACATCATCTCTTTCATCCAACCACAAAGCAGAAACTTTTAGACCCTCAAGCTATTGCAGATGCCTTTAGCCAGTACTACCATACTTTATACAACTTGAAAGATGACCCCAACACCACTCAACCCTCTATTGCTGACATCAATTTCTTTCTTCAAACGATCGACCTACCAACATTATCACAACAACACATCTCTGACCTGAACACCCCTTTCACACAATTAGAAGTTCAAAACATAGTATCAACCTTGCCTTCCCACAAATCACCAGGGCCTGACGGCTTAACTAATGAGTACTATAAACAATTCAGTACTATTTTGGCTCCCTACCTATCACAAGTGTGCAATGACGCTGCCTCCTCCTCTTCTCTTCCCAATGAAATGCTTAATGCTCTGATAATTACTCTACCGAAGCCAGGGAAAGAGCCCAACACACCACAAAATTTTCGGCCAATATCTCTCCTAAACACCGACACCAAAATCTTCGCTAAACTCATAGCCAATCGCTTAGTCCAAATTATGCCCACTTTGATACACCCTGATCAATCAGGCTTCACGAAGGGTAGACAAACTTATGATGCTTCAAGGAGATTGATAAACATAATTCATCACGCTGAGACTAGTAGCTTCTATCTCTAGACGCAGAGAAGGCGTTCGATAGAGTCCATTGGGCTTACCTAGAAGCTACCCTTAAAAAATTTGGATTCCAAGGTCATATTTTTTCAGCAATTATGGCCCTATATTCTTCTCCATCGGCACAAGTTTACACGGACGGAATAACCTCCCGAGCTTTTCCAATAACCAATGGTACCCGCCAGGGTTGTCCCTTATCACCACTTATCTTTAACCTGATCATGGAACCCCTGGCGGCACATATCAGAAATTGCACAACCATCTCTGGCTTTAAAATAGGCCACATAGAACACAAAATAAATTTATTTGCAGATGATGTCATATTGATGCTTATTAACCCTATGACTTCCCTGGCTTCGGTACAACATGTTTTAACTACCTTTGGCTCCGTCTCTTATTATAAGGTCAATGAAACCAAATCATATATTTTAGAACTGGGCCTTGATGCTGTCACTAGCAATCTTCTAAGAAACCAATATGCATACCCTTGGGCTGACCAAGGAATACCGTACTTAGGCATTGTACTCACTAAATCGGTGTCTAGATTGTTTCAAGCCAACTATGTTAAAACCAAACAATTGTTAATCAAAGATCTGTCCAACCTCGCCAAATTTGAACTTTCATGGTCGGGTAGGCTCGCTGCGTTTAAAATGCTCACATTACCTAAAATTCTATATCAATTTCGCACCCTTCCCATCCCCTTATCCAAATCATACCTAGCTTCTTTGCAATCTATTCTTAGTAAATACATGTGGCAAGATAAAAAACCTAGAAGCAACTATTCCAAACTTCTCAAACATAAGCATGCTGGGGGTATGGGATATACAGACATCCGGGACTATTACTTGGCCACCATCCTCTCCCAACTGCGGGAATGGACTAACCCCCCCCATACTACGCTATGGGGAGATATAGAAAATTGTGCCACACCTGGTCCCGACCTCAAAAGCTGGTTATTTAGCTCCCTAGTCTCGGTAACAAATTTCAGCATCTACTCACCCACCATAAAAGCATCGCTTTCTGCATGGAAAATACTTCGCAATAACACATGGTCATCCCTCCCTATGAAAGACATACCGGTATCATTACAGACCCTCCAAATCTTATCACCTGATCTAACTATCCCTACATGGCTCACGTCCAGGGCATCCCACACTAATGATCTTCGGACCCTCATGGATAACAAATCTTTCCCTGAGATCCAGTCCATTTATGGGGCACCCTAGTCAGATTTTTTCAATTATCATAGATTACGCTCCTGTCTGACCACACACACCCGCTTAGAGGGTGCAATACCCTTAAAACTATGGAATTACTATTTCAAACAAGATTCCACATATAAAGGTATATCGATTATTTACCCCCTGTTGCAGGAGAAAAATATCTTCTTCAAATCCAAACCCTTCCTAGATTGGGAATCAGACACACTTCTCCACTTCTCTGACGCCCAATGGCAACAAGCCTTTACCTCTGTATACAAAGCCACACATCACACCACACCTTGCCGTTAAGTTGCACTCCCACCACAGCTCCCCGCGAATCACTCGCATGGCTCACTGTTGCAGGTAAGATTCATTACCACATTCTTTATGTCTTATCAATTCATTACTATTTGTAGTGTTCCATGACGTTTCTTAGTTCCCCCTACGGAACCTATGAATTTAATGGACGTTGTCCTTATCCCTTATACTGCCTGCTTAGGGGTACGGTAAGCCACCAAACAAGCCAGGTGTTTCTATCCTTTTGTCAGCAACCCAACTCTCATTCGTTGAGACCCTTGCAACCATGCAAATCATCTCAGCAGCCTGACATCCTTGTTAAGACCCTTGCAAAACGCAACTTCGTCTCAGCAACAGTAGCGACTGGTGCTCAAAATTTTTGGGGGGCGCAAACTGAAAAATTCTGAAAAAAACCCCCATCAAACGCAGCCACTGTGCCATCAAACGCAGCCACTGTGTCATCAAAAGCAGCCACTGTGCCCATCAAATGCCAACACTGTGCCCATCAAGTACAGCCACTGTGCCCATCAAATGCTGCCACTGTGCCCATCAAATGCTGCCACTGTGCCCATTAAATGCAGCCAATGTGCCCATCAAATGCTGCCACTGTGCCATTGAATGCTGCCACTGTGCCATCGAATGCTGCCAATGTGCCCATCGAATGCTGCCACTGTGCCATCAAATGGCACCACAGTGACCCCCCCGCCCGCT
Organism: Lithobates pipiens; assembly: GCF_037356315.1. NCBI lineage: Eukaryota > Metazoa > Chordata > Amphibia > Anura > Ranidae > Lithobates > Lithobates pipiens. Next base: position 29,726,851 of record NW_027507787.1, read on the forward strand.
TGCTGTCTGCCCATGACTTAGCCTGTCTCGGTGGGGCAGTGGGTGATGGTAAGTGGTGTCTTACATGCGTCTCCTCCTGTCCTCTCCTCCTTATAGGTGTCCAATCACAGTGCCTGTTGTTTCAGCCAATCAGGTGACGGGTAACAGACCCAAGCACCTGATTAGCGGAGAGGCAGTTCAGTGTTAGGAAAGTGAATATTCGTTTGCTGTTCTCACACACCTGGGTGAACTGCGAGTGCCAAGCATCGTGCTCTCAGGTGACCTATTTTGACGCTTATAATGGCTCTAATCAGTTGCTTCAAAAACACCCCTCGTCCCTGTAATTCAGGTGCCTGGTGAAGGAAATAACAGATGTGTCTCTTGAGGAAAATCCGGCAGCTTTTCTACTGCATGATGTTCCGTTATCCATAGAGAAATATAAAAAGTCTTACAGCAGCAAAAGCATGCATTCCAGCTTTATGGAAAACCACAGTGGCTCCAACCAAATCACAATGGATAAGCAGGGTATCGGAGATTCAAAAAATGGAAAATGTGACTATGATACTGAAGCCGCGTACACACGGGCGGACTGTCTGGCCAACTTAGTCCGTCAGACAATCCGACGGACAGTCCGTCATACTTTCGAATGAACGGACTTGACCACACACACCACTTTTTGAGTGGACTAATACGGCGTACTAAGTCCGCCATACTATCCGCCCTACTTTTGAAATGAACGGACTCGCCCACACACGCGGAGGAAAGTCCGCTCATTTTGAGCGCGTCTCCAGGTAGGCGGGGCCCGCGAAGGAGACGTCGCTGACCCCGCCGCCTGGTATGGACTTAAAGGGGAACCCCAACGCCAAAAAAAATCGGCGTGGGGGTCCCCCCCAAGTCCACAACAGACCCTTGTCCGAGCACGCTACCCGGCCGGCCAGGAAAGGGGGGCGAGCGAGCGCCCCCCCTCCTAAACCGTACCAGGCCGCGTGCCCTCAACATGGGGGGGTGCCTTGGGGAAGGGGGGGCCGCGCGGCCCCCCCACCCCAAAGCACCTTGTCCCCATGTTGATGAGGACAAGGGCCTCTTCCCGACAACCCTGGCTGTTGGTTGTCGGGGTCTGCGGGCGGGGGGCTTATCGGAATCCGGGAGCCCCCTTTAATAAGGAGGCCCCTGGATACCGGCCCCCCACCCTATGTGAATGAGTATGGGGTACAATGTACCCCTACCCATTCACCTGTAAAATAAAAGTACCAAAAAAAAACACAACACACGAGATAAAATACTTTATTGCACAGCTCCGGGGGTCTTCCGTCTTCGGGGGTCTTCTCGCCGGACTCCTCCGCTATCTTCTTGTAGCTCTTTTGCTAGCGGAGGAGTCCGGCTTTCTTCCTCGCCGCCGGCCTCTTCTCCCAACTTCGGGGGTCTTGTCCCCCTCTTCGGTTCTTCTGCCGGGCCACCGCGCCTTCTTATAGCTCTTTTACAGGCGGTGGCCCGGTCTTCTGTCGCCGCCGCCGCCGCCGCCTTCCATTCTTCTTCTTCTTCTTCTTCTCCAGGAGATGTTGCCTCGACGATCTCTCTCCGGCCGGAATGCCAGGGACGCACTGCGCGGCCACTTATATAGGGACAAGGGGTGGTGTCACATGGCTTTATGTCACATGGGTTGGTGTCACATGGTGACCCCGCCCCCTTACGATGTCATAGTCCCCATGTGACATCAACCCATGTGACCAACCCATGTGACATAAAGCCATGTGACACCGCCCCTTGTCCCTATATAAGTGGCCGCGCAGTGCGTCCCTGGCATTCCGGCCGGAGAGATCGTCGAGGCAACATCTCCTGGAGAAGAAGAAGAAGAAGAAGAAGAAGAAGAAGAAGAAGAAGAAGAAGAACGGAAGGCGGCGGCAGCCCAATCCCAAAGACCAGCTTGGATGTCCGCCAGGCGGTGGCCCGGACAGAAGACCGGGCCACCGCCTGTAAAAGAGCAATAAGAAGGCGCGGTGGCCCGGCAGAAGAACCGAAGAGGGGGACAAGACCCCCGAAGTCGGAAGAAGAGGCCGGCGGCGAGGAAGAAAGCCGGACTCCTCCGCTAGCAAAAGAGCTACAAGAAGATAGCGAAGGAGTCCGGCGAGAAGACCCCCGAAGACGGAAGACCCCCGGAGCTGTGCAATAAAGTATTTTATCTCGTGTGTTGTGTTTTTTTTGGTACTTTTATTTTACAGGTGAATGGGTAGGGGTACATTGTACCCCATACTCATTCACATAGGGTGGGGGGCCGGTATCCGGGGCCCCCTTATTAAAGGGGGCTCCCGGATTCCGATAAGCCCCCCGCCCGCAGACCCCGACAACCAACGGCCAGGGTTGTCGGGAAGAGGCCCTTGTCCTCATCAAAATGGTGACAAGGTGCTTTGGGGTGGGGGGGTGCGCGGCCCCCCCTTCCCCAAGGCACCCCCCCATGTTGAGGGCACGCGGCCTGGTACGGCTCAGGAGGGGGGGGGCGCTCGCTCGCCCCCCTTTCCTGGCCGGCCGGGTGGCGTGCTCGGACAAGGGTCTGTTGTGGACTTGGGGGGGACCCCCACGCCGATTTTTTTTGGCGTTGGGGTTCCCCTTTAAGTCCATACCAGGCGGCGGGGCCAGCGACGTCTCCTTCGCGGGCCCCGCCTACCTGGATACCCGCTCAAAATGAGCAGACTTTTCTCCGGGCGGGAAAAGTCCGCTCATTTCAAAAGTACGGCGGACTGGCATACACACGGGCGGATTGTCCGCCGAAATGCGAGTACGACGGACAGTATTTCGAACATTCTGAAATACTTAGTCCGCCGTACTGCACGCTGAAAAAGTCTGCGGAAGCCCACACACGAGCGGACTGTCCGCTGAAATGTGTTTCGGCGGACTAAGTAGGCCATACAGTCCGCCCGTGTGTACGCGGCATGAGAGAGCAAGAAGATAGGTATCATGAAGTGTGGAAGCCCTATATTATATATAGGGAACAAAATCCTTAGATAGGGTTTTTTTTTCTTTTAGGAGGACGTAAAAAAAAAAGAAAAAAAATGTTTTTTTTTCTTTTCTTTCTCTCTCTTTCCTTATTTTTTTTTTTTGTTTGTTTGTTTCTCTTTCTTTAAGACAGATAACCAGGGCTATCCCAGGTTAAGGAAAATGTAATAGTGAGTAGAAGGAAATATGAAAATGTAATAGAATAAATTAAGCACGATTAAATGATGAATGGCACTGTGAAACATAAGATGTAGGTGTGTACGTGTTTAGATATGGAATATTGTATCACTATATTGCGAAAATAAAGAATAAAAAAAAAAGGGGGCAGGGTGCCTGAATAGAGGGTGGCAGCTGCCATGGATAGATTCATGCTATGAATTAATTTATCCATTGGTAATAGAGGGGGTGGCTGCAGAGAGGGGAAGGTGCCTGTGCGCCCTTATGGATGGGCCACCACTGTTTAGCAACCTCTCACTTGTCAAAAAACTCCCTTTGCCACCTTGCAATCTCAGCTCAGCAACCTGACACCTGTTGAGACCCTTGCAACCACGCAAAATCATCTAAGCAGCCTGACACCCTTATTGAGACCCTTGCAAAATGCAATATCGTCTCAGTAACCTCTCATTCATCAAAAAACCTTTGCCACCACGCAATCTCGGCCCAGCAACCGGACACCTGTTGAGACCTTTGCAACCAGGCAAGTTGTCTCAGTGGCCTGACATCCTTGTTAAGACCCTTGCAAAACGCAACATTGTCTGAGCAACCTCTCAGCCATTAAAAAAAAAAAGCCCTTGCCACCACGCAGTCTCTGTTCGGCAACGTGAAACCTGTAGAGACCCATGCAACCATCCAAAATCATCTCAGCAGCCAGACACTCATTTGAGACCCTTGCAAACGCAATACCATCTCAGCAGCCTGACACTCGTAGAGACCATTGCAACCATGCAATATAGTTTCAAAGGAAACCTCATACTCATTGAGACCCTTGCAACCACGCAATATTGTCTAAAAAACCAACATTATACGCATCAAGATCCTTGTGACCACGCAATATCGTCTCAACAAACCAGACTGAGACCCTTGTGACCATGCAATATTTTCTCAGAAGTCCAGACTGAGACCCTTGCAACCATGCAATATCATCTCAAAAACCAACATCATACACATTGAGACCCTTGCAACCACGCAATATCATCTCAGCAAACCAGACTGAGACCCTTGCGACCATGCAATATTGTCTCAGCAGCCTGGACTGAGACCCTTGCAACCATGCAATATTGTCTCAAAAACTAACATCATACACATTGAGACCCTTACAACCACGCAATATCGTCTCAGCAAACCAGATTGAGACCCTTGCAACCATGCAATATCTTCCCAAAACAAACATCATATACATTGAGACCTTGCAGCCACACAATATCGTCTCAGCATCCGGACAATCACCGAGACCATTGCGACCACACAATATCGTCTCAGCAAACCAGACTGTGACCCTTGCGACCATGCAATATCGTCTCAGCAGACCAGACTGAGTCCCTTGCAACCATGCAATTTTAATCTCAAAACAACCTCATTCTCATAACAATCCTCATATTCATCGAGACCCTTGCAACCATGCAATATTGTCTCACACAACCTCACACTCATCGAGACCCCTGTAACCAAGCTATATTGTTCCATCAACCTGACATTCGTTGAGACCCTTGCAACCACAAAATTTCATCTCAACAGCCTGACACTCACTGAGACCCTTGCAACCACGCAATATCATCTCCAGTAGTATAAAACACTTCGCGGTACGCACCTACGTACAAACTAACTTGCAAACACACCTCAGTGGCACACAATCAGCCACACAAACACACGGCTGCACCCAGTTGGCCATTCATCTCCAGTGGCTCATCTTTCTCTGTCTTTCTCCTTGGGGTCAGTTCAGATTTCCATCCGACACCAGGCTGGACATTATCCCCCAGATAAAAATAAATAAATAAATAGGAGGGGAAGAATGTACAGTTCGCATCATCATCGGGGTCAGTCGCACGACAGGGGTAGTCCAGTTCATTTCAGGTAAAAGTCACAACAGGCCCACTGTCAGATGGTTATCCACCACCTCAATGACTTCCTGCTCATCGAACAGCCAAGCACACCATCGGCAGATCTAGACAGGTTGAGAATAGTATTCAGCTACCTCAGCATGCCCATAGTCGAGCATAAAGTGGAAGGCCCAGCACACTCCATCACCTTCCTAGGTGTCATTTTGGACACGTGTGCCATACAGGCTAGCCAGCCTCCCAACGAACTATCCTGTACCAGGGCAGTTATCAACTAATTCACCGGGTCAAAAGGGTGCACCATGAGGCAGTTGCAATCCTTACTAGGGATGCTGAACTTTCCGATGAGGATTATTGCTCAAGGGTGGTCCTTTATATCATGGCTTTTAGTCTTCCTCACATCAGTGCAAGATTCAGATCAAGTTCTCAAACTAGACCAAGCAGCAGTAGCAGACTTAACTATGTGTCACAAGTTCCTCACCAGCTGGAATGGCATTTCAATGTTCATCCTGGCAGTGTCCGCTGAGCCACCACAGGTGGTTACCGATGCTACTGCCTCCACAGGCTTAGCGGCTGGAAATTGTGCCAACCTAACCCCTACAAATTCTCTACGAGGTATACAGGAGCACCAACTTGTAGCTAGTGGCAAACTCCTATCTATCACGAGTGCCATCTTCAGGGACATGTCTGAAATCCTTACTCGTTCTCCGTTCGAGGCTTCGCCCAGTCTAGTCATCCAAGCGGCCATCTATGACCTAGTGAATTTGCCATCATTAGCTCCAGCAGTCAGACACTGCTTCCGACATCACCTGACTCACTTTCAAACCTTTACACCCTTCATCTTACAATTTCCAAAACTTAACAAACTGGCCCCAGGTTGACATCAACCTGTTTCAGACTATCGCCTGGTGCCCGGAAACAGTGCTCGACCGGCTACTGTCCCATCCACCCAGCAAATCTGATGGTAGCCGTTGCTACCCTTTCTAACCTGCCCCCTGTGTGGCAGCCAGTTTACCAGGCATGTCAGGATCCTCCTAAGCAAATTGGGCTTCAACCCCAGTCAGTTCTCTTGACATTCCTTCCGGATTGGAGCAGCTTCAGCTGCATCACAGCATGGAGTACCAGACCACGTAATCAAGAAATTAGGCAGATGGAAGTCCGCTTGCTTTGCCACATACGTCTCAAATCCTCAGGTGGATACAGTATGGCACAAGCCTTCACCGAGCAGGCTCAATATTCACAAGAATCAATAAAGAGTTATTACCCTATGTGAGGCTTTTGCCCCCTTTTCTTGGCATACCAAACAGACCACCAAGGCACACTTCAGGTCTATTTATGTTGTAAGTCTTTTCACGTGTTTATGTGATTTATATATATATATATATATATATATATATATATATATATATATATATATATATATATATATATATATATATATTAGTGCCTTGCAAAAGTATTCGGCCCCCTTGAACTTTTCAACCTTTTGCCACATTTCAGGCTTCAAACATAAAGATATAACATTTTTATTTTTTGTGAAGAATCATCAACAAGTGGGACACAATTGTGAAGTGGAACGAAATCTATTGGATTTTTGAAACTTTTTTAACTAATAAAAAAATGAAAAGTGGGGCGTGCAAAATTATTCGGCCCCCTTGCTTTAATACTTTGTAGAGCCACCTTTTGCTGCGATTACAGCTGCAAGTCGCTTGGGGTATGTCTCTATCAGTTTTGCACATCGAGAGACTGAAATTCTTGCCCATTCTTCCTTGCAAAACAGCTCGAGCTCAGTGAGGTTGGATGGAGAGCGTTTGTGAACAGCAGTTTTCAACTCTTTCCACAGATTCTCGATTGCATTCAGGTCTGGACTTTGACTTGGCCATTCTAACACCTGGATACGTTTATTTGTGAACCATTCCTTTGTAGATTTTGCTGTATGTTTGGGATCATTGTCTTGTTGGAAGATAAATCTCCGTCCCAGTTTCAGGTCTTTTGCAGGCTCCAACAGGTTTTCATACAGAATGGTCCTGTATTTGGCTGCATCCATCTTCCCCTCAATTTTAACCATCTTCCCTGTCCCTGCTGAAGAAAAGCAGGCCCAAACCATGATGCTGCCACCACCATGTTTGACAGTGGGGATGGTGTGTTGAGGGTGATGAGCTGTGTTGCTTTTACGCCAAACATATCGTTTTGCATTGTGGGCAAAAAGTTTGATTTTGGTTTCATCTGACCAGAGCACCTTCTTCCACATGTTTGATGTGTCTCCCAGGTGGCTTGTAGCAAACTTTAGGGGAAAAAAGGAATAGATCTGGCGCTATACCGTTTACTGCTAGGAATCTCTAGATGAGGACTCTATTGCATATAATTCTCAGCGTGCTGGCAATTGGATGAGAATAGTGGAGTAAAATCATCAAGTGAAAAAATATATTCAACCATATACGCTATACCATTTACTATTGAAAACCTATAAGTAAAGGCACTTATTACATATAATCCTCAGCGTGCTGGCTATTGAGTAAAAAATAGTGGAAATAAAAACCATAATATGTGAAATGCTTATCCATATACCTTAAACAGCTATGACAGTATGCTGTTATTAATAAAGTGCAAGTGCCAATAAATCTGCATGTGCCAATATTTGTGTCATGAGTAAGAGGAGGAAATGTAAATTGTAAAGATATAAATAAAATAAACCAAGACGTGATATCTGTGAAGTACCAGTGAGTATGGTGACTGTGATTAATCAATTTAGTGTTTAAAAAATTCCGTGCAAAGTATATTTAAAGTAAATATCATAATAAAATAGTACAATATAATAAATAGCCCAATATAATAAATAGCACAATATAAGTAAAAAGTGGAACGTGTGCAATAAATTTAAAAAAATTAAATTAAAAATTAAATTAAAAAAATGTGCAAAGTTGCAAGTGAACCATATATGGTTAAAATTGTGAATAGTCTCTAATAGGTGACGGAATCTTCCGTAGGTGAAGGCAGGGGGTGATGGTTTCCAGTTTTGTTCCCCGTGTTCAGTGGCTACTTATATATTATTATGCTCTCACCGGAAAAAAGACCCCATCCGGGGTGGATCAGCCTTCACAATATCAGCTATTGTGTCGCTCTCTGGCTTGCTTCAGATGTGATACTGGGGATCCCTCGTTTTTCCGTGAGTGCGGTGTGCCACGTTATATATGGTAAAGAAGAGGCACATCCATAGTGTGATAACGTTTAAAACTTCGTTTTTATTCAGAAAATAGATTAAGACTACTTACAAAAGAAGGGTTTATAATTGCGATTATAGGTACAGCTTTAAAAAGTCCCGCTCTGCTTTCTCCGCCTGAGCGGTCAATCGCCGCCATTTTAAGTGAGGGAATGCCCTCATAATTTAATGCTGCATGATGGACATTATACCCCTGTGATTGGGACTGCAACTTAACCCACTTGAAACTTTACAAAGAAACTATAACGGAAATAAGCTTTATTAAACATTTTTAGTGAACCTAAAACTAAAAACTAAATACTTAACACTTAAGTGCTCCTTGGGATGTTTAAAGCTTGGGAAATCTTTTTGTATCCAAATCCGGCTTTAAACTTCAACAGTATTACGGACCTGCCTGGTGTGTTCCTTGGTCTTCATGATGCTCTCTGCGCTTTCAACAGAACCCTGAGACTATCACAGAGCAGGTGCATTTATACAGAGGCTTGATTACACACAGGTGGATTCTATTTATCACCATCAGTCATTTAGGACAACATTGGATCATTCAGAGATCCTCGCTGAACTTCTGGAGTGAGTTTCCTGCACTGAAAGTAAAGGGGCCGAATAATTTTGCACGCACCACTAAACTAAAAAAGTTTAAAATATCCAATAGATTTCGTTCCACTTCACAATTGTGTCCCACTTGTTGGTGATTCTTCACAAAAAATTTAAATTTTATATCTTTATGTTTGAAGCCTGAAATGTGGCAAAAGGTTGAAAAGTTCAAGGGGGCAGAATACTTTCGCAAGGCACTGTATATATATATATATATATATATATATATAATATGTATCCACATCCTTCTACACATATATAATGTGTAGAAGGATGTGCATTGTCAAGAGTGGGGATAAGCTTTGGGTTTGGGTCAACCATGAGCTTTTCTAAAACCCAAGCTGCTTGCGGTTTGCTGAATGGGAAACAAAATGCCCATATTTGGCCAGTTTGTCCTCCCAAAGCTCCAGCTGATTCACCCATAATACTTTCATTTAGTGGCAGCATTACTGCTCATCATGCAGTATCCACATCCTTCCAGACACCTTCATCAGCTCTCCTATCACAATCCAAAAACATGCCTGTTATTCAGATTGCATCCAAAATTGACTGCTGTGTCCCTGTGTGGTAGTGGTAGAATAATTGATTTGTACTCCTTTAACCACTTGAGATCCGCGCTATTGCCAAATGACGGCATTAGCGCGGACCTACATTTCCAGGACTACGTCTATTGACGTCGTCCTGGTTACGAGCGGCCTGCGCGCCCCCTGAGGGGCGCGCGCGGCGCGCTCTGTGATCGGCGAGTCCATGAGACTCGCCTGATCACCGATCCGTGTAAGGGGTCGATCCCGACCCCTTATCACGTGATCAGCTGTCAGCCAATGACAGCTGATCATGTGACAGAACGGAGCCGGTAATCGGCTATTATTCCTCCTCGCGCTGACAGCGCGAGGAGAGAAAAAAAAAGCCGATCACCGGCGGCCGTGATCGGGACATCAGTCCCGATCACGGCCAGCAATACAGCTGACCACCTGCCCCCTGCCAGTGCCCACCTGCCCACCGCAGTGCCATCCTGAATGAAAGTAAGTGCCCCCCATCAGTGCCACCCAGCAGTGCCCATAGTGCCCCCAGCGCCACCCACAGTGCCACCCACAATGCCACCCACAGTGCCATCCAGCAGTGCCACCAACAGTGCCACCCACAGTGCCCACAATCTGCCGCAAAGGTGCTGCACCCCAGTGCCGCCCATCAGTGCCCAGCAGTGCCGCCCATCAGTGCCCAGCAGTGCCGCCCATCAGTGCCCAGCAGTGCCACCTATCAGAGCCACCTATCAGTGCCACCTATCAGTGCCCATCAGTCCCATCTATCAGTGGTACCTATCAGTGCCCATCCGTGCCACTTATCCGTGCCACCCATCCATGCCATCTTATCTGTGCCCATCTTTGCCCATCAGTGCCGCCTTATCTGTGCCGATCGGTGCCGCCTTATCTGTGCCTATTAGTGCCGCCTTAACTATGCCTATCAGTGCCCACCAGTGCAGCCTATCAGTGCCCACCAATGCAGCCTATCAGTGCCCACCAATGCAGCCCATCAGTGCCCACCAATGCAGCCCATCAGTGCCCACCAATGCAGCCATCAGTGCCGCCTAATCAGCGCACTTCAATGAAGGAGAAAAATGACCCGTTTGCAAAATTGTATAACAAACTATTAAAACATGATTTTTTATTTTTATTTTTTTGCATCTTTTTTTGTTTGTTTAGCAAAAAATAAAACTCCGAGCTGTAACTAAATACCACCAAAAGAAAGCTCTATTTGTGGGAAAAAAATGATAAAAATTTCATTTGGGTACAGTGTTGTATGACCGCGCAATTGTCATTCAAAGTGCATCAGCGCTGAAAGCTGAAAATTGGTCTGGGACTGAGGGGGGTTTAAGTGCCCAGTAAGCAAGTGGTTAAATAATGTTTCTAAATATGTTTGCCTGTGCTTTCCTCAAGTTAAAAAAATTGCAACTTGATGGAGAATACTGCCTCCAGGTATGAATTTTGTTGCACAGAGAATGTTCTACCACAGGACACAGTTTTTTTCTCTCTTCAATGTCCATGTCCCCCCGGAGATGTTCCTCATCCTGCAGTGTACATGCATTATCCACATCCGATTCTACGAAAGACCTTCATCACTTTGCAGTAACCACAACCCCTCTAAACACTTCACTATGAAGTATCCATGTTCCTCCAGAAGCTTTCCTCACTCTGGAGTGTCTATATTCTCACAACACACACACAGTTTATTTAACAGTGTCCCTGTCATCCTCAACAGACATATTAAGCGTGGACACCAAATCTAGAGGCTCTGAGCATTGAGAAAGAAGCACAATTCAGTAGTTCCCTCCACCATTCACACAAGCAAAGAAGAACATGAGCTACAGCTCAAAGGAAAGCTTCTTGTTGCTTTTCGGCACCGTTCACACCCCATCTACACTGAGCAATGCTGCCACGTTGCCTTTTTTTTTTCGTGATTTTGTGGCACATATTTGGAGTGGCATCATTGGTTTTGAATGGCAGATTAGAGGAGGTTTGTTTTGCATTTATGAGGCATGGACCTGCACAGGCTCATCCCAGCTAAGCTAAGTATTACTGTAAAACAAAAAGGACTACCACTTTATTGGGGTTACAATTTGAAAGCAAATGTATTCAAAAACTTCCCAGCAACAATACTTCAGACAGAGACTCCCGCACTCCTGGTCAATTGTTTGTTACCACCATAATTACTATTTCAGCATATCTCCCAAATTTGTGAGATGGGAATGAGGGACACCTATCAGAAAAAGTATGCAGGAATAGGACACACCCCTGGCCGTGCCCCCTTAAAGGAGAATTGTACAAAAAAAGATTTGTTAAACCAACAAGTGCTTTTTTTACCACTACTATTCATTTATATTGGCTTTTGGAATTTACAAATGCAGCAATTTAGAAATCAAATGAAAGGTTTAGTGCTGGAAAACACTTTTTGATGGATAAAAAGTGCATTTTATATACATCTATATAGACAAGACCAAAATCAGTGACAAATGAGGAGGAATGAGGGGCCGAGGGACATTGCTCTAAATCAGGGACAGTCCTTCCAAATCAGGGACAATTGGGAGCTATATTTCAGCCTCATATAAAGCAAAGCAATTTGCTTCAGAGAAACATGCATAGTAATTTCCTAGATTCATCCATTTATTTTAATAATATTTAATCCAAACACCTTCTCACTACCCTCAGGCATACTGTTTTCCTGTCCTGTAAAATGAATGACTGACTGCTGATAGAAGCCCCGTTCTCTATGTGCTAACACACACAGGGTGACTGGCCACTACACCTATTTACCTTTCACAATATTATGCTGAATAGCCTCAAGTAACATGTTTGATTTCATCTGCCAACCAAGTCAATGGGATCAGAAAGTTCAGTGTGTTACGCTGACATCTCTTTTTTTTTTATCAATGGAAACATCTTAGTTGTCAAATGGTTCACTGGAAATACAAGCTGCAAAACAAAGGGCCGCAGAAGAAATAAAAGCAGATTCTGATGAATGATCTTTGTGTAGAAACAGAGATATGATTCATTTTGTAAATGTATTTTTGATCTGTAAAATTTAAAAGACATCTTAAAGTGTAATTCTAGATGAAACTTTTTTTGTTACAGTTATGGTGCAGACGATCGGACATTCTGACAACAAAACCATGGATTTTTTTTTTCCTTTGGATGTTGGCTTAAACTTGTTTTGCATACATGCGGTCACTAAATTTTGTCGGAAATTCCAAACGTCAAGCACGTGGTCATTAATCCTAGTGACCGGCTTGAACTTCCAAGTCATCTATTATAATGTTTTGGCACTTCCTTGAATTCTGTTATGCTTGAGAAGGGAACATGCATGCCCCATCTTGGCACAGCGCATGCTCTGAAATGCGTTGCATTGCATTGTGGTCTTCTCGCCACACGCCGCCTGCAGCGATGTGCTCCATGCTGCTATCCATTGGACTGAGAAGGGATACTAGCCGGCTTTCTCCCCGCCCCTGGAACACCCTGGATGAGACATCAAGCAGCACTGGAAGCTTCTGTGGCCCCCTTCCTTCCTGGCGTCCTGGATCTTACTTTTGTGAAGTGTTTTTACGGTCATTATGTGAGGAGCCCTGCATTAGGATATATTAAAGTTTATAGTCCTACTGCACTTAGAGGTGCTTCTCTTTTTGTTTCTTCCCACAGTGAGTATAACAAGCATGCTTTAATGCATATACAGACTGATTTTACAGTTGTGAGTTTAGTAACACTTTAAATCGGTCGGCACTAAATCCGTTTTCAGCATTAAAAAAAAAAAAAACTATGAATGCTTTTTGTTTCAAGAAATCATTTCCAAAAATGGACAAATCAATCCACAAATTTAAGGATTGACCTAGATCATATTTTGAGCCAGCAGTAACTGACAAATTACAAATAAATCTAAGATTTTTTAAAGGCTTTTTACATTTTAAAAGTCATTATCAAAATTTCAAAGAGAGGCACTGGATTGCAGACTCAGTTCTCACTCATTTTGTATGTTAGTTTAGCTAAAAACAACATAACCATCAGGGTGATTCCTTCATAGCTTTGTTGAATTTGCTTGGCGCTGAAGGGCATATCGACAGGAGGCATACCAGCTTCCATTCTGCAAATTTGGGAATTACCTTTTTATGCCCTTCTCCATCAGATAAGTGCTTTATGTGAGCAAGAGAGAGGGTGGGGGTTGCACAGTAATTTTCTAAATTACAAAATAGCCATGGCAAAAAAATAATAAAAAAAAACAGTGGTACTAATTGCCAGACGAGCAGGTACTGGGCACTGGGTGGATCAGCTTATAATGGGTAGGGAATCCGTTCAGTTCTCTCTGCTCAGTTGCTTTATTATGTCTAAAATTATTGTTTCAAATTGCAGGTCAGCATATTCAAAGCAGGAAAAACAGAACAAGCAATTGTCATTATCGCAAATGGCTCCATAGGGGCAAACATTCATAAATTCATAAATACTTAGATATATTATCTGCAGTTAGAAATGAGCAAAGCAACTTCCAAGGATGCTAAATAACACAGTCTGATTGTATTAAAAAAAGACCAGAATGTGATAAAGCTAAATTAAATGTTCGAAGTTTAGACAAATAAGGTTATGAAACCCATCTTATATATAAGTAAACCCATCCATAAAACAGTTTCATTTCCAGTACGTGCCAGAAATGTAACAGTCCCATTGGCTGAGCTCTCAACCAAACTGTCAAACCATCCAATGTCTGGTGTCTTAACTGATCACATGTGCAGCACCATGGCAGTTGTAGACTAAACCGAGGCAAAGATGGTAGCTTCCTTGGTTAAAAACGATAGGGGGGGTTACTTATGCTTTAATGAGATATACAGTCTTTAGAAGCTAAACTATTTGTTGCAATTAGAATATACACGATTTAGTAGAATATAGAGTATGTTTTATGACATTACACATTGTGACCTTTAATACTACCAGTGTTTTTTATTGTCCAGAGTATTGCACTTAAGCACTGGAAGCTTCTTGGATAAAGCAAACGGCTTTACGTTTATGGAAGATGTTAGATTATGCCTTACAGCATTAGAAACATGAACAGGAAGCAGGAATATACAAGTACACTGAGCATAGACAGTACGTACATCCTGTGACTACATTACCATAGAATAACACACTATTAACCGCTGAAGGACCACCTCACGCCGATGTACGTCAGCAGAATGGCACGGCTGGGCACAAGCACATATAGGTACGTTGCCCTTTAAGTGCCCAGCCGTGGGTCACGACCGCGCCGCCAGTGGAGCATTCGCGACCCGGTCCTGAGCTTCGTGACTGTGGCCGCATGACCCCGGACCCGATCGCTGCCGGTGTCCCGCGATCGGGTCACAGAACTGAAGAACGAGGAGAGGTAAGTGTAAACAAACCTCTCCTTGTGCTTCCTACTGAGGCTGTCACTGATCGTCTGTTCCATGTTATAGGGAAAGACGATCAGTGACGTTAGATGCCAAGCCACGCCCCCTACAGTTAAAAAAACACACACACACACATAACAGGGTTTTGGAGGCGGGAAGGGGTCCAGGACTGTGTGTTGAGAAAACCACTGGTTAAGAAAAAATTATATTATTTTATTTTGTGCAATATATTTTTTATCAACGTACAACAAAAAAACATTGTAGCATGTTTGAAATATATGTTTTCATAAGGATTAAAATAACGGAAGAAATAAAGTCTATATCATGCATCATTTGAAGTATTGTAAGGGTTGATCTAAGCCATTTTCGTATAAACAAAGTAAACAAAAAGTCAAATGAATTAAAATCATTGGAAATAAAAAAAGGTTGACACAAATAACATAAAAGAAAACCTACAAAAGGGATGGAGGTCTGCCATTTGACTGTGCCAGGTCACACCAACTTTAATTGTCCTACTAATTGGGTGGAAGACACTCGCTTTAGTGACCTGCCACACCTAATACCTTTCAATCATTGAGTATTTCTATATACTCTACACTCTAGTCCCTTGCCTTAGCCCCCTTCCAAGTCCAGTAGATCACATTGGGTTTGATTCCAGTGCCTTTCTTTAACATACATTTATTCCTATTTGGCCTGCCCAGCCCAGGGCCGATGGGGATCGGGTTATGTTTTGCTTTTGGGGTTGCGATGTGCGGCAGTTCTTTCCTCCTCTTCATCCGTTGGTGGGGGCGGGGATTGAACTCAGCATCATGCACTGACTCGCCGCTTGTGTCGTCAATTGATACCTCGATGTTGGGGACATTCCCTTCCATCCCACGCCACAGACGTGGTGGGCGTAGATCCACTGCTGACGGCAGTGCCATATGCAGATGGGACCTGCTTCCTCGCCTCCCTCGTGCTGCATTGGCCTGTCCAGCATGACGTTGGCTGGGCCCCGCCTTGGACTGGGGGTATTTATCAGCCTGAGATGGCCAGTGGCTCACTCTGCATGATCCTATCACTTGAAAGGGTATTCGGACATGAGAAGGTCCATACACCACAGGTAATTAATGGGGTTAATTTATCACCCCCATTCACACTTATCTTGGGTGGGTTGCACAATTTTTTGGGACAATATTTAATTTGGTTAGTGGGCACCAGGGATGAACTTTATGGTCCATACACCACAGGTAATTAATGGGGTTAATTTATCACCCCCATTCACACTTATCTTGGGTGGGTTGCACAATTTTTTGGGACAATATTTAATTTGGTTAGTGGGCACCAGGGATGAGCTTTATGGTCCATACACCACAGGTTATTAATGGGGTTAATTTATCACCCCCCATTCACACTTATCTTGGGTGGGTTGCACAATTTTTTGGGACAATATTTAATTTGGTTAGTGGGCACCAGGGATGAGCTTTATGGTCCATACACCACAGGTAATTAATGGGGTTAATTTATCACCCCCATTCACACTTAAGGCATAAGGGGCAAGGGACACATGTTTCCTATGTTTAGAACAGTCTGACAGCAAAATGACATTTGTAAAGGAAAAAAAGTCATTTAAAACTACTCGTGGCTACAATGAATTGTCGGTCCACTATACACATAAAAGTTCATTGATAAAAACGCCATGGAGATTTCCCCACAGGAAAAAAAATGCGTGGGTCTGGTCTGGTATGGATTTTAAATCCATGCCAGACCCTTATCCGAGCACGCAACCTGGTAGGCCGCAGGAAAAGAGTGGGGGACGAGAGAGCGCCCCCTATTCCGAACCGTACCAGGCCACATGCCCTCAACATTGGGAGGGTGCTTTGAGGTAGCCCCTCAAAGCACCTCGTCCTCATGTTGATGGAGAGAAGGGCCTCATCCCCACAACCCTTGCCTGGTGGTTGTGGGGGTCTGCCAGCGGGGGGCTTATCGGAATCTGGAAGCCCCCTTTAACAAGGAGACCCCCAGATCCTGCCCCCCCATGTGAATTGGTAATTGTATCCCTACCATTTCACAAAAAAGTGACAAAAAGGTTAAAGACAAGAGATGTTTTTTGACAAGTCGATTATTAAATTCTTCTTCTTTCCGCTTCTTCTTTCATCTTCTTTCTTCTGGTCTTCATTCCATGTTCTTCTGGTCTTCCTTCCGTGTTCTTCTTGTTCCTCCATCTTCTTTTTGTTCCTCCATCTTCTTCTTACTCCTCCATCTTCTTCTTCTTCTTCTCCATCTTCTCCTTCTTCTGCTTCTTCTCCTTCTTCTTCTCCTTCTTCTCCTTCGATTCTTCTGACACTTCTTAATTGAAGGAGGGCAGTGCCACCCAGTGACCCCACCCTCCTCTGACACACAGGGACTTCCCTATGGCTTTCCCTGTGTTGTTAGAGGGGGGCGGGGTCACCCGTTTACGTAAAGGGGCTACCTCAAAGCACCCTCTCAATGTTGAGGGCATGTGGCCTCTTATGGTTCAGGAGGGGGCCTCTCTCTTGCCCCCCCTCTTTTCCTGCGGCATGCCAAGTTGCGTGCTCGGATAAGGGTCTGGTATAAATTTTTGGGGGGCTCCCACACCATTTTTTTTAAATGTTGGTGAGGGGTTCCCATTAAAATTCATACCAGACCTGAAGGGCCTGGTATGGAATTTAGGGGGACCCCCACATTTGGTGCGGGGTTCCCCTGTGGGGAAATCCCCATGCCGTTTTTATCAATTAACTTTTATGTGTATTGCGGACCGGCAATTCATTGTAGCCACGAGTAGTTTTAAATTACCTTTTTTCCTTTAGAAATGTAATTTTGCTGCCAGACTGTTCTCAACACGGGAAACATGCAGCCCTTTACAGGCATACTATAGACACCCCCCAGGTACGAAATTTAAAGGAATATTACACTTTTATTGTTTCACTTTAAGCATTATTAAAATCACTGCTCCCAAAAAAAATGTCTGTTCTTTGCATTGATACACGTCCTCTGGGGCAGGACCCTGGTCCCCAAACACTTTTTATGACAATACCATGCATATAACCCTTTAAAATTAGCACTTTTGATTATTCATGTTCATGTCCCATAGACTTTAATGGTGTTTGAACAAATTTTTTGCCTGTTCGCATGTTCTGGTGCGAACCGAACGGGGGAGTGTTTGGCTCATCCCTAGTGGGCACATTCACACATACTGTCCACCCATATGTAGTCCCCTCCAGGGAACACTTAGATGACCCTTCATTTTCTCACATATCCACTCATTCAATCACCTTTTTCTTATACATTCTTTTTAGGACACTATGCACGATATGTGCACACATATCACCATTGGACTGTGCTGTGGCCATTCAACCTTCCTCTGGCTCTTCTTATTGGTCCTTGGAGAGTTTTCCCACCGCTCAACAGACATCTTACCCGAGATCCCCACAAGTTCCCATGCAGAAGCTGGGCCCAGCCTTGGGGCAGAGTTGTAAGTTACTGACCTGTCGCCACTTTTTGTGGATATACAGTGGTGTGAAAAAGTGTTTGCCCCCTCCCTCATTTCCTGTTCCTTTGCATGTTTGTCACACTTAAGTGTTTCGGAACATCAAACCAATTTAAACAATAGTCAAGGACAACACAAGTAAACACAAAATGCAATTTGTAAATGAAGGTGTTTATTATTAAAGGTGAAAAAAATTCCAAACCATCATGGCCCTGTGTGAAAAAGTGATTGCCCCCTAAACCTAATAACTGGTTGGGCCACCCTTAGCAGCAACAACTGCAACCAAGCGGTTGCGATAACGTGCAATGAGGCTTTTACAGCGTCCTGGAGGAATTTTGGCCCACTCATCTTTGCAGAATTGTCCTAATTCAGTTACATTAGAGGGTTTTCGAGCATGAACGGCCTTTTTAAGGTCATACCACAACATCTCAATAGGATTCAGGTCAGGACTTTGGCTAGGCCACTCCAAAGTCTTCATTTTGTTTTTCTTCAGCCATTCGGTAATGGACTTGCTGGTGTGTTTAGGATCATTGTCCTGCTGCAGAACCCAAGTTCGTTTCAGCTTGAGTACACGAACAGATGGTCGGACATTCTCCTTCAGGATCTCTTGGTAGACAGCAGAATTCATAGTTCCTTTTATCACGGCAAGTCTTCCAGGTCCTGAAGCAGCAAAACAGCCCCAGACCATCACACTACCACCACCATATTTTACTGTTGGTATAATGTTCTTTTTATGAAATGCAGTGTTCCTTCTACGCCAGATATACTTGGACACACACCTTCCAAAGAGTTCCACTTTTGTCTCATCGGTCCACAGAATGTTGTCCCAAAAGTCTTGGGGATCATCAAGATGTGTTGTGGAGAAATTGAGACGAGCTTTGATGTTCTTTTTGCTCAGCAGTGGTTTTCTCCTTGGAACTCTGCCATGCAGGCCATTTTTGCCCAGTCTTTTCCTGATGGTGGAGGCATGAACGCTGGCCTTAACTGAGGCAAGTGAGGCCTGCAGTTCCTTGGACGTTGTTGTGGGGTCTTTTGTGACCTCTTGGATGAGTCGTTGCTGCGCTCTTGGGGTAATTTTGGGCGGCCGGCCACTCCTGGGAAGGTTCACCACTGTTCCGTGTCTTCGCCATTTGTGGATAATGGCTCTCACTGTGGTTCGCTGGATTCCCAAAGCTTTGGAAATGGCTTCATAACCCTTTCCAGACTGATAGATCTCAATTACTTTCTTTCTCAATTGTTCCTGAATTTCTTTGGGTCTCGGCATGATGTGTAGCTTTTAAGGATCTTCTGGTGGACCTTACTGTGTCAAGCAGCTCCTATTTAAGTGATGCCTTGATTGTGAACAGGTGTGGAAATAATCAGGCCTGGGTGTGGCTAGAGAAATTGAACTCAGGTGCGGACAACCACAGTTATAGTATGTTTTAACAAGGGGGGCAATCACTTTTTCACACAGGGCCATGATGGTTTGGATTTTTTTTCACCTTTAATAATAAACACCTTCATTTACAAATTGCATTTTGTGTTTACTTGTGTTGTCCTTGACTATTGTTTAAATTGGTTTGATGTTCCGAAACACTTAAGTGTGACAAACATGCAAAGGAACAGGAAATGAGGAAGGGGGCAAACACTTTTTCACACCACTGTAACTCTTCTTCCTTTTTTTTAGAGGACATTATTAATAATTTATATTTATCAATTTTTACAGCATATTGTCATATTACACTCCTGATAAGTGGCTGTAATGCTATGAAATGTGTTGAGTGCTATTAGATACCAAGATACATCTGGTTCGATTATGTATATAATTTTTATGTATTGAATTTATTAATTATGTCTATCATTAATTGTATTGCATGGTATGAGCATTTTATTTAAAGTTTAAGTCATGTGACTATCTTTTTATTCGATACAAGGTTTTTTCAAGAGTCTGGTGTGAATTTTAGATTGCAATAATAAACAATTTACTTATATACATACATGTACCTATTCTGTTCTTAATATTTGTTATGGCGGGCCTCATTTAAAGTCCCAATTTCCTCTCCTTTCCTGTAATCTACAATAGGGACTGAGGTCTGCTATTTGGCTGTGCTAGGTCAAAACTACTTTGATGGTTATAATTGCAAGTTACTGTATATAAGCTCAGACTGTTCACATATTTCACGTTATGAATAGCTGTGAGGTCAATTCTGCCTAATGTTTCTTTTTTTCTCTCTCTCTGGTCTACCTTAAAGTAGATGTCCAAAAAACATAACTGGAAAGGCTTGCAGGACAAAAGTGTATGGTAATAATTATACTTACCCCAATGCTTCCTTTGCAAATGGCTCTTCAAAAACGGTGCCTGAAGTGCAGCAGTTTTAATAGTTGAGTGCTTCTGCTCCTAATATCACGTCCTTGTGATTTTATAAATATAAATTAATAATTAACCAGTTGCCGACCGCCGCACGCCGATGTACGTCGGCAGAATGGCACGGGCAGGCATAAGGGCTTACATGTACGTCCCTTGCCTCCCGCGGGTCGGGGGCCCGATCGGGCCCCCGCCCGGTGCCTGCGGCGGTCGGTTTTCGTCCGGGAGCGATCCGGGACGAGGGGGCGGCCATTCATTCATGGCCACCCCCTCGCGATCGCTCCCGACGAATAGAAATCCCCCGTGACATCACTTCCTCTCCTGTAATGTAAACACAGGAGAGGAAGTGATGTATTCTCTCCTCCGTGTCTGTATTTTTCGTTCCGACACGGAGGAGAGCGGATCGGTGAGTTGCACCAACACTCTACACACACAGTAGAACATGCCAGGCACACTCACACCCCCCCTTTACCCCCCGATCACCCCCCCAATTACCCCTGCCCCCCAGTCACAGTGACACCAATGTCATTTTTTTTTTTTTTTTTTGCATTGGTGTCATTTGTGACTGTAATAACTGTTAGGGCAGTTAGAGTTAGCCCCCTTTAGTTCTAATGTACCCCCCTAACCCCCCCAATAAAGGTTTAACCCCGTGATCACCCCCCGTCGCCAGTGTCACTAAGGCTGGGTTCACATTGCAGCGGTTTATGAGAACGAATGTGATTCGCACCGCACTGCAGTGCAAATCACATCCGATCTCTGTGCAATTCGAGTTCAGCCATTCGCCGCACCCGCCGCACCCGCCACACCCGCCGCACCCGCCGCAAATTCGCACGGGACCCTTTTTTTGGCCCGCAGCAGAATCGGATCGCATGGGTGTTCACACCATGCGATCCGAGTTTGCAGATCGCACTGCGATATGCGAACTGATCTGGGGGTGTCAGTAACATTTCACTGACACTCCCAGCAGTTCGCATAGGGCAGTGTGAACTGCCGCCGGGAGACATGCGATGCGGGAACCCGCCGCGGATTCGCGGCGTTTCCGCATCGCTCCAGTGTGAACCCAGCCTAATAAGCGATCATTTTTCTGATCGCCGTATTAGTGTCACAGGTGACGCTAGTTAGGCAGGTAGGTATTTAGGTTCGCCGCAGCTTTTTATAGCGCCAGGGACCCCCATATACTACCGCATAAAGCCCCCTGATTGCCCCCTAGTTAACCCTTTCACCAGTGATCACCATATAACTGTTACAGGTGACGCTGGTTGGTTAGTTATTTTTTTATAGTTTCAGGGCACCCGCCATTTATTACCTAATAAAGGTTTAACCCCCTGATCACCCGGCGGGTGTCATTTGTGACTAATAACTGTTAGGGCAGTTAGGGTTAGCCCCCTTTAGTTCTAAGGTACCCCCCTAACCCCCCCAATAAAGGTTTAACCCCGTGATCACCCCCCGTCGCCAGTGTCACTAAGGCTGGGTTCACATTGCAGCGGTTTCGGGGCCCCGTACGCGGCTAGGCTCCCAAAAAGTCCCACATATGTGGTATCCCCGTACTCAGGAGAAGTAGCAGAATTTATTTTGGGGTGTCATTTCACATATGCCCATGGCATGCGTGAGCAATATATCATTTAGTGACAACTTTGTGAAAAAAAAAAAAAAAAAAAGTTTGTAATTTTCCCGCAACTTGTGGCAAAATATAAAATATTCCATGGACTCAACATGCCTCTCAGCAAATAGCTTGGGGTGTCTACTTTCTAAAATGGGGTCATTTGTGGGGGTTTTGTGCCATCTTGGCATTTTATGGCCTTCAAAACTGTAATAGGTAGTGAGAAGTGAACTCAAAAATTTACGCCCTTAGAAAGCCTGAAGGCGGTGCTTGGTTTTCGGGGCCCCGTACGCGGCTAGGCTCCCAAAAAGTCCCACATATGTGGTATCCCCGTACTCAGGAGAAGCAGCAGAATTTATTTTGGGGTGTCATTTCACATATGCCCATGGCATGCATGAGCAATATATCATTTAGTGACAACTTTGTGAAAAAAAAAAAAAAAAGTTTGTAATTTTCCCGCAACTTGTGGCAAAATATAAAATATTCCATGAACTCAACATGCCTCTCAGCAAATAGCTTGGGGTGTCTACTTTCTAAAATGGGGTCATTTGTGGGGGTTTTGTGCCATCTTGGCATTTTATGGCCTTCAAAACTGTAATAGGTAGTGAGAAGTGAACTCAAAAATTTACGCCCTTAGAAAGCCTGAAGGCGGTGCTTGGTTTTCGGGGCCCCGTACGCGGCTAGGCTCCCAAAAAGTCCCACATATGTGGTATCCCCGTACTCAGGAGAAGCAGCAGAATTTATTTTGTGGTGTCAATTTACATACGCCCATAGCATGTGTGAACAATATATCATTTAGTGACAACTTTGTGTAAAAAAAAATAAAAATTTTATTTTTTGTCATTATTCAATCGCTTGAGGCAAAAAAATAAAATATTCAATGGGCTCAACATGCCTCTTATCAATTTCCTTAGGGGGTCTACTTTCCAAAATGGGGTCATTTGGGGGGGTTTTGTACTGCCCTGCCATTTTAGCACCTCAAGAAATGAGATAGGCAGTCGTAAACTAAAAGCTGCGTAAATTCCAGAAAACGTACCTTAGTTTGTAGATGTGACAACTTTTGCGCAAACCAATAAATATACAATTATTGACTTTTTTTTTACCAAAGACATGTGGCTGAATACATTTTGGCCTAAATGTATGACTAAAATTGAGTTTATTGGATTTTTCTAATAACAAAAAGTAGAAAATATCATTTTTTTTCAAAATTTGCGGTCTTTTTACGTTTATATCGCAAAAAAATAAAAATCGCAGAGGCAATCAAATACCATCAAAAGAAAGCTCTATTTGTGGGAAGAAAAGGACGCAAATTTTGTTTGGGTACAACATTGCATGACCGCGCAAATACCAGTTAAAGCAGCGCAGTGCCAAAGTGTAAAAAGACCTCTGGTCATTTACCAGCAAAATGGTCCGGTCTGAAAGTGGTTAATCACTACAATAGAAGTCTATAAGGATGTCATTTGAAGCGACAGAAGATAGCAGGGATGAGAAGCAGACAGCATATGCACAAGAAGCACTAAGCTAACAGTACTGCTACACTCTCAGTTTTTGGACATCCATGACTCTGAAAGGACAGCAAGGAGGTACCTATAATTAAAACATTACTTTTTCCTCCTGGGGATCTCCTAAAAATGCATGAATATACATTATCATAAACATATTTCAAAGCAGCTACTTGATCTGGATTAGGCAGTGATTACTATGGGTGACAATTGTGTTTTATGTAGCAGTCTCCTAAAATCAATTAATCTGTACAAGACCTGCTATGACCCCAGCAATAAGGCCCGTGTCCCAGAATTATGACCCTTGGGTATTACCTTGGGTTCCCTAGTATGAAGGGGCAGCTTGGGCCCTGGTCAAAGTTTGTGCCCAACTACTTATGAAGACTGCTTCATAAAACACAATTGTCCCCCATAGTAATCACTGCCTAATCCAGATGAAGTAGCTGCTTTGAAATATGTTTAACTGTATTTTTATCTGTAGTGTTACTATACACAAAAGGGTTAATTTAATAAATAATTTATAGAAAAATAATTTAGCACCAAGACCTTTTGAAGACAATGGAAACTATGAAATCTTTGAAATATAGACAGCCTGCTGTTCCTAAAGCAGAAACAAATCATCAGATCTATTTTCATGTGAGATTAGGTAACTTCTTTCAAGCCGCTTCTCTTCTCCTTAGTGTCCTTGGCTTAAAGAATATGTATACCGATTATTCGGCTGATGGAATTTAAACTCAGCGAGCAACAAATCAATGCATAGGCCAGCATCCCATCTCAATGCTTCACTGCATCCCAACAGGTTTATGGTGTGAATATGCAGTGTACAATGCAATATCAAAAAGCAATACACATTAATAAAGCATTAGCTATAGAAAGCTGGATCATTAAATTTATTTCTATTTTCATTGTTTTCTTTAGTTTAGGACTTAAAATAATAGAAATGTATTCAGGAAAATGCATTTGCATGTATTTACTAACACCTAATTATTATATCGTGAGAGCTAATGCTTTTGTTCTGTATTATGTTAATACTGGCCTGTATGCCTCAGAATCAGATGTGTGTTTCATCAGAAGAATCCAAAAATTTTATTTTATGACCAAATAACTCCTATGTATCATTATTTTTCTAGGAGAGACAGCAGGACTCTCCACTGTCAAAATGTCACTGCTGGTCAACACAGTTTTTTTCCAATAAGTCCAGTTGATAGATGCCGATTGTTAGCTTGACTTCAGTCTAGCAGGAGCGATCACACGTGGATAAAAATTCCAATTTTGATCCTTCACTGGCCAGTTTTAGTAAAAGTGAGAGATAGCAAGTAAAAGAACATACTAATATGTGAATACGATTAAAATATGGCACAGCAAGCAAATACAATCATAATAGTCCCACAAAATAAACTTTCAAATTAACTAAACAGAGAATTATTATTTAAAGTGAACTGGTCATGAAAATTAAAAAAGAAAACAAAAATAAAAACTTGTTATTGTACAAGAAGAGACTCCCCTGTCCTGCTCACAACATCAAGTGCTTTAGCTGCACTGAAGAAATAGAGGGGTTGATTTACTAAAGGCAAAAAAAAAACTGTGCACTTTACAAGTGAAATTGCTCCAGAGCTTAGTAAATGAGGCAAAGCTCCACGTTACACTGAATACCCAATCGCATGCAAGGAAAAAAAAAATGCTTGGTTGCACTTGATTGGATGGTGGAAATCAGTAGAGCTCCCCCTAATTTACTAAGCTCTGGAGAAACTGCACTTGCAAAAGTGCAGTGCCTATTTACCTTTAGTAAATCAACACCATTGCCTGCTGAAGTCTTATGAGAAACAGACACCTCTGGGAATATCAATCTCATGTGCCTCCTACCCCTCTCACAGGTTTCATCCACTAACTTTCATATCGCTATACTGTATTATGATTACAAAGAGGTCAGTCAGAGGCACCAGTGTGCCCAGCGGGGGAGCAAGGAGATCAATACTCCAAGAAATATCAGTTTCTCAGGAGAATTTAACAGGTGATTTTGCCACCACACAGACAGCAGTGCTCAGTGATAGGTTTAGCAGAAAAGGTGAGTATTTACAGGTAATAAGTTTTTTGCTATACCTTTTTGTGATAGGATCACTTCAAAATGTTACTAAACTCACAACAGTAAAATCATCTGTATATGTAATAAAGAATGCTTGCTATACTCACTGTGGAACCTAATAGGTTAATCATATGCATTGTGTAAAAAGACTTTGATGCTGTCTTCTTTTACTGTCCCAAATCGATCTGCTAATTAGAACAGAGCCTTGGAGGCACTCTGCACATGCTCAGTTTGGTGTGTGTTGCTAGAGATTTTTTAGTTTTGTTTTTAGGAGGGTGCATGTGATCAGCACAGGGACAATCAATGCTGTCCAGACAGAGGGTCAGGGTCCTGCAGCCTCATAGGACAGTGAGAGGAGAATGAAAATTCCACCTACAACCTTTAACCAGACACTGATAGAAGTCATAAGATTGCTATATACTGCTGATGAGAAAAGGTATTTAGCAGTTTATATATACTAAAATAGTTGAATTTCCATGTTCTGTGTACTGTGGGAGACCAGGTATAGTGAATGCTGGATCCTGGCTTTAGTAACATTTTAATGCTCCCTGGGGGTAAATTAAATGTAATTACTATGTAATTACTGTAAAATGTAATTACTGTGTAATTACTGAAAAACCTGCTTGCTATAAAAATCAAGGGTAAGTTTGAAGCAAATCAATGTTTAAGGCTGGGTTCACACATGCTGCAGCTGGGGTTTACAGCATGGGGTCTGGTGCGTCCCTGTTCACCGATTGAGGTGCGAATCAGGTCCCAATTGTTACCTCAATTTGTACCGGAATCGGAACCAAAGACGCACAGGAGCCTTTTTAAATGTGGATCACAGCCAGCCTGTAGCTGTGTGAACTGGCTCCATTGAGAGCCAGACACAGTCCCCTGCCATGCAAATTAGATGCAGGGAAACTCCAAATCACATATATGTGAACCTGGCCTAACCCCTAACAGGAACTTAAGCTCCAGTTAGCAGTGAAAAGCGTTAGTTGGTTGCACCCGGTGTACTGGTCTGTGCATTGGTTTCCTTCAATAAACCTAACCTTGACTTTTTTGGTGAGCGGCCTTTTCCTTTCTTCTGAGGTCCTAATTAAAGAAGCTGCATTACAAATACTTTTATGAAGACTTCAATTTTGTAGTGAGTGGATATTAGATTTGACACCTGAAATGTCCCTTATGTATCTAGTTGGTAATGAAGAATTAGTCTATCTGTGATGTGGTGTCTGAATATTTGGCCATCATTATCAGTATTTGCTGAAAATAAACTAAACAAAGATCCTTAAAACGTTAATGCAGTCATCGCATCTAAGGACTGGTAAGCTCAAAATTAGTATTTTTTTTTCCTTGTGTTTAAATATACTTGAATTTCCTAGCTACAGCAATACATAAGATTGTCATATGTCTCAGTGATGTATTAAATAATATTGACTGCATTAAGGTAGAATTATAAGCAAAACTTTTTCTTTTTTCATTTTGGATAGAGTAAGGAGGGGTTATAACCCCTGTCAGTTTATTTTGGGCCATCTGTGTCATATTGGGGAGATTTCCCTTTACTTCCTGTCTCATAGCCAAAACAGGAAGTAAGAAAAAGTCCCTGAAAATTAAGGGAATACTTTGGGGGACCTCCAGGTGACCAGAACAGGTGCCCTCACTGGAAGATTTCCCCTCTATTACTTTTCTGGGATTTTGTTCTAGTTTCACTTTCAATGATAAGGGTAAACCGGATAAAGAGAGAGGGTGAATCTTCTTAACGGTGGCAAAGACAGCAATGAAACTTAACAAGCGTTCTAATCCATCTCCACTCTGTCTGTCTGTAAAACAAAAAAAAAAGGTTTTGCCTTTAGTTGTACTTGATATGCCATGGTACCAAGTTGCCTTGGTACCTAGCTATAGTAATAAAGTATCTCACAACAACAGCAATGCCTGAATTTGATTTGTAACTCATTGTTCCGCATGCTTGAAAGTTGCCCTGTAACAAAGGAAAAAAAATGAATTGGTTTACAATATTATAACAGCTGTAGATTGAAATGTACAAAATGGCTTGTGTAGCAGTTATATATCTTAATGAAAGTAGATATTTCCTTTAACATACATTCATCACCAGTCAGCTCCTTTATAACAGAAAAAAAAACACATATTTTGTTGTAACAAGTTATTTAGTGGGCCTCAGTGTACAGCTCTGCAAAGTCAATAGTAAACTGATTGTACTCCAAAGAGACATTTGAAATTATAAATGGGGGCTAAAAATAGTGTCTTTCCAGTTCGTAATGTACAATACATTTGTTATACAGTAAAGTATATTGGATCAAAATAACTTCAATCCACTGGGAAAATATTAACATATTGCTGATAAAGGAAATTGTGGAAAGGCTATATATAACCCAGAACAATGTACAAATGTCTGTTTTAGATTATAGAAGGTTAAAAGATTCTGAATTGATTATTTCAGTTTTAGCATATTAGCCACTTCATAAATATTTGACACCATTTAAATGAGTACTTTATTAACCACTTTAAGACCGGACCATTTTGCTGGTAAATGACCAGAGGTCTTTTTACACTTTGGCACTGCGCTGCTTTAACTGGTAATTGCGCGGTCATGCAATGTTGTACCCAAACAAAATTTGCGTCCTTTTCTTCCCACAAATAGAGCTTTCTTTTGATGGTATTTGATTGCCTCTGCGATTTTTATTTTTTGCGATATAAACGTAAAAAGACCGCAAATTTTGAAAAAAAATGATATTTTCTACTTTTTGTTATTAGAAAAATCCAATAAACTCAATTTTAGTCATACATTTAGGCCAAAATGTATTCAGCCACATGTCTTTGGTAAAAAAAAAGTCAATAATTGTATATTTATTGGTTTGCGCAAAAGTTGTCACATCTACAAACTAAGGTACGTTTTCTGGAATTTACGCAGCTTTTAGTTTACGACTGCCTATCTCATTTCTTGAGGTGCTAAAATGGCAGGGCAGTACAAAACCCCCCCAAATGACCCCATTTTGGAAAGTAGACCCCCTAAGGAAATTGATAAGAGGCATGTTGAGCCCATTGAATATTTTATTTTTTTGCCTCAAGCGATTGAATAATGACAAAAAAAAAATTTTTTTTTTTTTTTTACACAAAGTTGTCACTAAATGATATATTGCTCACACATGCTATGGGCGTATGTGAAATGACACCCCAAAATAAATTCTGCTGCTTCTCCTGAGTACGGGGATACCACATATGTGGGACTTTTTGGGAGCCTAGCCGCGTACGGGGCCCCGAAAACCAAGCACCGCCTTCAGGCTTTCTAAGGGCGTAAATTTTTGAGTTCACTTCTCACTACCTATTACAGTTTTGAAGGCCATAAAATGCCAAGATGGCACAAAACCCCCACAAATGACCCCATTTTAGAAAGTAGACACCCCAAGCTATTTGCTGAGAGGCATGTTGAGTTCATGGAATATTTTATATTTTGCCACAAGTTGCGGGAAAATTACAAACTTTTTTTTTTTTTTTTTTTTTTCACAAAGTTGTCACTAAATGATATATTGCTCACACATGCCATGGGCATATGTGAAATGACACCCCAAAATAAATTCTGCTGCTTCTCCTGAGTACGGGGATACCACATATGTGGGACTTTTTGGGAGCCTAGCCGCGTACGGGGCCCCGAAAACCAAGCACCGCCTTCAGGCTTTCTAAGGGCGTAAATATTTGACTTCACTCCTCACTACCTATTACAGTTTTGAAGGCCATAAAATGCCAAGATGGCACAAAACCCCCACAAATGACCCCATTTTAGAAAGTAGACACCCCAAGCTATTTGCTGAGAGGCATGTTGAGTCCATGGAATATTTTATATTTTGCCACAAGTTGCGGGAAAATTACAAACTTTTTTTTTTTTTTTTTTTTTTTCACAAAGTTGTCACTAAATGATATATTGCTCACGCATGCCATGGGCATATGTGAAATGACACCCCAAAATAAATTCTGCTGCTTCTCCTGAGTACGGGGATACCACATATGTGGGACTTTTTGGGAGCCTAGCCGCGTACGGGGCCCCGAAAACCAAGCACCGCCTTCAGGCTTTCTAAGGGCGTTACAGTTTTGAAGGCCATAAAATGCCAAGATGGCACAAACCCCCCCCAAATGACCCCATTTTGGAAAGTAGACACCCCTAAATTTAGGGGTACACTAGTGAGACTAGGTAATAAATGGCGGGTGCCCTGAAACTATAAAAAAATAACTAACCAACCAGCGTCACCTGTAACAGTTATATGGTGATCACTGGTGAAAGGGTTAACTAGGGGGCAATCAGGGGGCTTTATGCGGTAGTATATGGGGGTCCCTGGCGCTATAAAAAGCTGCGGCGAACCTAAATACCTACTTGCCTAACTAGCGTCACCTGTGACACTAATACAGCGATCAGAAAAACGATCGCTTATTAGGCTGGGTTCACACTGGAGCGATGCGGGAACGCCACGAATGCGCGGCGGGTTCCCGCATCGCATGCCTCCCGGCGGCAGTTCACACTGCCCTATGCGAACTGCTGGGAGTGTCAGTGAAATGTTACTGACACCCCCAGATCAGTTCGCATATCGCAGTGCGATCTGAAAACTCGGATCGCATGGTGTGAACACCCATGCGATCCGATTCTGCTGCGGGCCAAAAAAAGGGTCCCGTGCGAATTTGCGGCGGGTGCGGCGGGTGTGGCGGGTGCGGCGAATGGCTGAACTCGAATCGCACAGAGATCGGATGTGATTTGCACTGCAGTGCGGTGCGAATCACATCCGTTCTCAAACCGCTGCAATCTGAACCCAGCCTTAGTGACACTGGCGACGGGGGGTGATCACGGGGTTAAACCTTTATTGGGGGGGTTAGGGGGGTACCTTAGAACTAAAGGGGGCTAACCCTAACTGCCCTAACAGTTATTAGTCACAAATGACACCCGCCGGGTGATCAGGGGGTTAAACCTTTATTAGGTAATAAATGGCGGGTGCCCTGAAACTATAAAAAAATAACTAACCAACCAGCGTCACCTGTAACAGTTATATGGTGATCACTGGTGAAAGGGTTAACTAGGGGGCAATCAGGGGGCTTTATGCGGTAGTATATGGGGGTCCCTGGCGCTATAAAAAGCTGCGGCGAACCTAAATACCTACCTGCCTAACTAGCGTCACCTGTGACACTAATACGGCGATCAGAAAAATGATCGCTTATTAGGCTGGGTTCACACTGGAGCGATGCGGAAACGCCGCGAATCCGCGGCGGGTTCCCGCATCGCATGCCTCCCGGCGGCAGTTCACACTGCCCTATGCGAACTGCTGGGAGTGTCAGTGAAATGTTACTGACACCCCCAGATCAGTTCGCATATCGCAGTGCGATCTGCAAACTCGGATCGCATGGTGTGAACACCCATGCGATCCGATTCTGCTGCGGGCCAAAAAAAGGGTCCCGTGCGAATTTGCGGCGGGTGCGGCGGGTGTGGCGGGTGCGGCGGGTGCGGCGAATGGCTGAACTCGAATCGCACAGAGATCGGATGTGATTTGCACTGCAGTGCGGTGCGAATCACATTCGTTCTCATAAACCGCTGCAATGTGAACCCAGCCTTAGTGACACTGGCGACGGGGGGTGATCACGGGGTTAAACCTTTATTGGGGGGGTTAGGGGGGTACATTAGAACTAAAGGGGGCTAACTCTAACTGCCCTAACAGTTATTACAGTCACAAATGACACCAATGCAAAAAAAAAAAAAAAAAAAAAAAAAATGACATTGGTGTCACTGTGACTGGGGGGCAGGGGTAATTGGGGGGGTGATCGGGGGGTAAAGGGGGGGTGTGAGTGTGCCTGGCATGTTCTACTGTGTGTGTAGAGTGTTGGTGCAACTCACCGATCCGCTCTCCTCCGTGTCGGAACGGAAAATACCGACACGGAGGAGAGAATACATCACTTCCTCTCCTGTGTTTACATTACAGGAGAGGAAGTGATGTCACGGGGGATTTCCATTCGTCGAGAGCGATCGCGAGGGGGTGGCCATGAATGAATGGCCGTCCCCTCATCCCTGATCTCTCCCGAACGAATGCCGACCGCCGCAGGCACCGGGGGGGGGCCCGATCGGGCCCCCCACCCGCGGGCAGGCATGGACTTATATATACGCCAATATGCCTGCCCGTGCCATTCTGCCGACGTATATCGTCGTGCGGCGGTCGGCAAGTGGTTAAAGTGAAACTTCACTTTTTTATTATTATTTAGATAGTGTAGGAAGGGTTCAAATCTTTACTGCTAAGAAAAAAACATGCACCAAAGGCATGCCAGAGTACAAATTCATTTATTAGTTTACACTAAACATCAACATGTTTTGTGGGCCAAAAAAGCTTAAGCCGGGTACACACTAAGCCCTTGTACACATTGTCAGAAATTCAGACGGAAAATGTCCGATTGGACAGCCTTGTCGGATAATCCGAGCATATGTGGGCTCCATCAAACTTTTTTCGTCGGAATGTCTGACCAACAAAGTTTGAGAGCTGGATATAAAATTTTCCAACAACATGATCCGATGCGCGTCCATTCCGATCGTGTGTAGCCTAGTCCGACGGGCAAAGTGCCACGCATGCTTAGAATAAATTCTGAGACGGAAGCCCCAGGTAAAACTACCATTCGTAATCAATATAGCACATTCGTCACGCTGCAATGTTAAAAGTTGTTTAATGCAGCGCATTTTCTTTTTCTTTATAATGCTGCAAGAATGAAGTTGTTTTGCTCATATTCACACACACTTCTCCCAAACGTATTTCTTTATTCTTTTTCCTGATTTCATGAATACAATATTTTAATTCGTCAGATCTCCCCAATCATTTTTGATTTTTTTTTCTGTAAATTTTGTGGTTGGTTTTTTAATCAAGATCTCCTTTTTTGACATTTTTCTCATCTTTGTAATATTTTTGGTGTGTTTTGTGTGTCAACTTACCACAACACCATTATTATCTATTTATTTAATTGTTTTCTTTTTTAATCTCTAGGAGGTTGTTTGGTGTTGGTGCCCCTTGTTATTAATTTGACTTTGTATTTTTGAAATGTACCTGCCTACTCACAAATAAACTGTCCTTTTTGAAGTAAAACACACAGTATTTCTTGAACCAAAAAAAACTTTATTTAGGTGTCATAAATAAAGACAGAGGCAGTGCTGGAGAAACTGGGGAAATTAGCGAAGCCTTTGGCCCCCAGGGCACACCCCAGGGCACACATCAACTATTTAAATGCAAACATTGGTGGCCTGAGGAGTACATATCTGAGGGAGAACAGTCTGGTCCAGAAGTCCAAGAAACCTGGAACAGCAGCAGATGACATCTATGTCCCCAGGCTGTGGTCATACAAGAGCCTGCATCTTCTGTCAGACCAGACTGAACCCAGGTCATCACTCTCTGGTCTTCCTTCCATGCTTCCTTCCAGGGTGTGGGGCTGGAGGTGTGGCAGAAGGAGGAGGAGCATGATCCAAGTTACACAAGTGTGTTGTTTGTGTCATTTGGCCCTTCAACCCCTTATTCAGAGTTTGTATAATTAGCTCCCCACACATGAGGTGTTGCCCCTCCTCCATTTGTTCCAGTTTGCATGTGGAAAGGCCTCTTGATATGTGGGGGTGGCTTTGAGGGCCGCAGAAGCCTCCCCAATTACCTGGAGTGCTGACTCCTCCACATTCCCCCTCTTTCTGGCCCTTTTGGGTGGAAGGCGGAGGGGAGGGACTTGTGATTGTGTCAGGCTCATAGGCCTGCCCACCTCTTGGCTGCCACTAACCCCTGCTTCCTCCTGGCTCCCACAATCCACAGCCACCTCCTGGCTGCCGCATTCCACACCCTCCTCCTGGCTGAGGTCTTCCTGTGTATGAAAAGGGGACATCGTTTTAGTTTTTGGTTCATCAAACACACACAATTTTCTGCTCTTGACTGTTGCAAATTGATAACAAATAGAAAAGACTATCTGTCATGGTTTTGAAATAGAGGTTGTCTGCTTACCTGTTCCATGTGTTCATCTCTGGAGACCAGCCGACCCTCACCTGACTGCTTTTGTAATCCATCCTCTGGCATGACTCCAACCTAGCTCCTATCAGAGAACTCTATATTAACCTGTGCACTGCATGCCAACCCTGCTGATCAACCTTTGTGTGTTAGCTTCCTGTTACCTGCCGTGTGCTCTGCTGTTGCTCCGTTACCGACTTTGGCATGTCCTTGGCTATCCCTGTTTGCCTGTGATCCTGACCTTTTGGCACATCCCTGACTATTCCTGTCTGCTTGTGGCCCCGACCTTGGCTTTGTCCTTCACCATCCCTATCCTCCTGTTGCCTACTGTGGGTGTGAGCTGGGGGACCGTGGGGGTCGCGACCTGGAGCCAGTTGCAGCCAAGTCCATCCTCACCACTAGAGGCTCTGGTGAACACCTGCTGGCTCTTAGGCCGCGTACACACGCGCGGACTGTTGGCCCAACCTTGTCCGCTGAACAGTGTTTGGGCGGACAGTCCGCTCGTGTGTGGGCTTTCAGCGGACAGTTTCAGCGGACAGTTGGACAGACAAGGTTTTACGGAAATTCCGAAAAACTGTCCGCTGAAACCTTGTTTCAACGAACAGTCCGCCCGTGTGTAGGCTTGTTCGTCAAACTAAGTTCCGCGCATGCTCAGAAAGGATTTTCAAGCCGAAAGTTATAATGCAGTGTATAGGACGTCGTATTTTGCGTCCCGTCGTACGTGCCGTTCACGTCATCGCGCACGGTTTCAGCAAACTGTTCGTTCGTCGTGTGTGGCCATGTCTGTCCATGCTAAGTTTGAGCGGACTGTTCGCTCAAACTGTTGGACGGACAAAGTTGGGCCAACAGTCCGCGCGTGTGTACGCGGCCTTAGACTCCGCGCCCCAGGGAATCTTACGCTCTAACCCCGGTGAGATCCATCTTGGTGTTCTGGTGGCCCTGCCTTCCTACCACCTTGACCCCCGTTAGCAGCAGTTAGCCGTAGGGTCCACAAGCTTGCGGTGCACTCCTGATCCCTACGGTGTGCATCTGTCACCTGGTCTCAGGTGACCTGACACTATCATTCTGAGCCCAGCATTTTTCATTCTTGCCCCAAATATTTTGGCCACTACTGTCTATTGATATGTGAAACACTTTCTAAAATCAGCAATTAGTGAGCAAAAATCAAGTTAACATCATACATTTTTACTCTAAAAATATGTAGAACAATACTATACCTGGCTCAAGCTGGGCTCCTCCACACCTTCCTGAGTGGAAGGCCCAGGTTGGGCATTGGAAGCCTCAGCAGGGGTGGAATGAAGCGTAGAAGGAAGCGTGGAAGGAAGAGTAGAGAGGGATTGCCTGACCTCAGCCTGGTCTCACAGAAAATGCATCCTCTCATAGTACCACAGCCTGGGGACATAAACTTCATCTGTTGCTGCTCCAGTTTTCATGGACTTCAGCACCTTCTTGCACTCCTCCAGATATGTACTCCTCAGGCCACCAATTTTCGTTCTTAAATAGTTGATGTCTGCCCTGGGGACCACCGGCTTCACAAACCCCAGCAGTTTCTCCATCGCTGCCTGCCCCTTTAATTTGTTGCTGTAGTGGGGATGTTTAGCTTGCCACAGACAGGGCAGCTCCCTGTACTGTACTGCAAGACACAAGATAAACCCTAATGTCAGGCTAAACTTTCTTAATCTTGTCCCAATATAGGCCTCAATCTAGAAACAGTATAGGCTAGTGATGTACCAAGTTAAAATTGTACCTTCGTTTGAATGATTGGCGTGTCAGGGCCTCCCTCTGCTCACAGATCGTATGTACGACACACGCGTGTTGCGTTTTATATACAGTGCGAATGCGTGAAACTCTGCCCGCCCCTGACCTTCTTTCTAGTCCATTCCCTGCCCCTTCTCTTTCAGCGCAGTGGGGAGAGCACATGGCAGAGACACACGAGGAGGAGGACAAGGAAAGCCGGAGCCAGAAATGTCCCGATCCCAGAGGAGAAGATTTAAGGCCTCAAATATGTCTTTTGGAGAGATGTTGGAGATGGTGGACATATTGAAGAGGAAAGACTATGATGGGAAGTATGGACCTTACCCAAACCCAAATGTCAGAAAGGCCAAGATCATGACTAAAGTTGTGAAGAGTCTTCAGAAGAATTTTGGGGTACGACGTTCCAGGGATCAACTGAGGAAATGCTGGTCAGACCTGAAACTGAGGGAGCACGATTAGTACAGAAGGATCAAGCGAGTTCTTCAAAAAAGTAAGTAGTTGTCGTGTGTTCATATTGTTATTGCTTGCATACTGCTCCATGTGCTTTGATTTAATGTTGTACAGTTTAAAATGGCCACTTTTATGTTCATGGGTTCAATTGTTCGTAATAAACATCATTTGTTAGCCCACTCCAAAGACGATGTTTTGGCAAGTTGCACTTGACTACATTTGTTCACACAACAGGTAAGTATTCCAGCTTTATAAAGTGTCAAAAATAATGTTTTCACCTTTGAACTCTGCCAAAAAAAACAATTGTACGACACTTGCAAGCAATGTTTCATATTCCTATTTCTGCTCTCAAATATCTGTGTGCTAAGTATTCCTTTTTTACATTCTCATAGGGGAGAGAAGACTCGGGGCGTCTGAGGACACCAAGGACCCCACACCTCCCAAAGAAGGGGAAATACTAGACATGTGCAGAGTAAAATATTTCGTTTCGGAATTTCGTTTTCGTCCGAAAACTTAATTTATTTAGTTACTCCCGAAAGTCGTTTTTATTTATTTCGTTTTTCATGCAAAAATTGCATTCGTCCGAAAATCCACATGAATTACGTTCGAATCTGTCTTGGAAGGCTTATGGTGTCTGTCAATGTATAAAGAAGATTTGACGGAGCTAACTATATAGCATACTTTAGAACCCTATTAAAGTCTATGGGACTCCAACGTTCAAAATCTAAAGTGCTAATTTTAAAGGCTAATTTGCAAGTTACTGTCCTAAAAAGTGTTTGGGGACCCGGGTCCTGCCCCAGGGGACATGTATCAATGCAAAAAAAAGTTTTAAAAACGGCCGTTTTTTCGGGAGTAGTGATTTTAATAATGATTAAAGTGAAACAATAAAAGTGTAATATTCCTTTAAATTTCGTGGGGGGGGGGGGTTGTCTATACTATGCCTGTGAAGGGGCGCATGTTTCCCGTGCTTAGAATTGTCCCTGCACAAAGTGTAATTTATGCAGGAAAAAAAGTCCTTTAAAATCACTCGCAGCTATAATGAATTGTCGGCTCCGTAATACAGAGAACACTCATTGAAAGTCATTGATAAAAAAATAAATAAATAAATAAATAAAAAAGCGTGGGGGTCCCCCAAATTCAATTACCAGGCCCTTCAGGTCTGGTATGGATATTAAGGGGAACCCTGCCTCAAATTTAAGAAAAAAATTGACGTGGGGTTCCCCCTAAATATCCATAACCAGACCCTTCAGGTCTGGTATGGATATTAAGGGGAACCCCGCGTCAAATGTAAAAAAAAATTGACGTGGGGTTCCCCCTAAAAATCCATACCAGACCCTTTATCCGAGCACGCAACCTGGCAGACCGCAGGAAAAGAGGGGGGGACGAGAGAGCGGCCCCCCCTCCCTCCTGAACCGTACCAGGCCACATGCCCTCAACATTGGGAGGATGCTTTGGGGGTCTGTGACCCCTCAAAGCACCTTGTCCCCATGTTGATGAGGACAAGGGCCTCATCCCCACAACCCTGGCCGGTGGTTGTGGAGGTCTGCGGGCGGGGGGCTTATCAGAATCTGGAAGCCCCCTTTAACAAGGGGACCCCCAGATCCCGGCCCCCCCCTGTTTGAAATGGTAAGGGGGTACAAAAGTACCCCTACCATTTCACAAAGAAAATTTAAAAAATGGTTAAATAAAACAAACACACTTTTGAAAAATTCCTTTATTAAAAATAAAAAAATAAAAAAAAAGATTCCAGCGGCGGTAATCCACTCTTGCTATCCAGCGACGGACGGTCATCTCTCCAGCGATGTCTCATCTCATCCAGCGCAGCGATCCATCCTTCTTCTGTCTCCTCCACGGAGACACTACAGGCATTCCGGCGGCTGACGTTTCTTATATACGGAGGGCGGGGCCACCCGTCACCTGACCCCGCCCCCTCTGACGCAAGGGGAAACCCGGGGTTCCCCGTGACGTATGGGTGACCCCGCCCCCCCTCTGATGTAATGGAAACCTGCCTGTGTTACATCAGAGGGGTGCGGGTCACCCCCTACGTCACAGGGAACCCCAGGTTTCCCCTTGCGTCAGAGGGGGGCGGGGTCAGGTGACGGGTGGCTCCGCCCTCCGTATATAAGAAACGTCAGCCGCCGGAATGCCTGCAGTGTCTCCGTGGAGGAGACAGAAGAAGGATGTATTCGCTGCGCTGGATGAGATGAGACATCGCTGGAGAGATGACCGTCCGTCGCTGGATAGCAAGAGTGGATTACCGCCGCTGGAATCTTTTTTTTATTTTTTTATTTTTAATAAAGGAATTTTTCAAAAGTGTGTTTGTTTTATTTAACCATTTTTTACACTTTCTTTGTGAAATGGTAGGGGTACTTTTGTACCCCCTTACCATTTCAAACAGGGGGGGGGGGGCGGGATCTGGGGGTCCCCTTGTTAAAGGGGGCTTCCAGATTCTGATAAGCCCCCCGCCCGCAGACCTCCACAACCACCGGCCAGGGTTGTGGGGATGAGGCCCTTGTCCTCATCAACATGGGGACAAGGTGCTTTGAGGGGTCACAGACCCCCAAAGCATCCTCCCAATGTTGAGGGCATGTGGCCTGGTATGGTTCAGGAGGGAGGGGGGGCCGCTCTCTCGCCCCCCCCTCTTTTCCTGCGGCCTGCCAGGTTGCGTGCTCGGATAAAGGGTCTGGTATGGATTTTTAGGGGGAACCCCACGTCAATTTTTTTTTAAATTTGATGCGGGGTTCCCCTTAATATCCATACCAGACCTGAAGGGTCTGGTTATGGTTATTTAGGGGGAACCCCACGTCAAATTTTTTCTTAAATTTGAGGCAGGGTTCCCCTTAATATCCATACCAGACCTGAAGGGCCTGGTAATTGAATTTGGGGGACCCGCACGCTTTTTTTTTATTTATTTATTTTTTTTTATCAATGACTTTCAATGAGTGTTCTCTGTATTACGGAGCCGACAATTCATTATAGCTGCGAGTGATTTTAAAGGACTTTTTTTCCTGCATAAATGACACTTTGTGCAGGGACAATTCTAAGCACGGGAAACATGCCCCCCTTCACAGGCATACTATAGACAACCCCCCCCCCCCTACGAAATTTAAAGGAATATTACACTTTTATTGTTTCACTTTAATCATTATTAAAATCACTGCTCCCGAAAAAACGGCCGTTTTTAAAACTTTTTTTTGCATTGATACATGTCAATGAAAACGAACGAAAATAAAGCATTTATTTATGTTGGATCTTTCGTTTTTCGGATTTTGTGCTTTCGTTATCGTTTGTCAAAACGAAAACGAAAATAGCTGAAATTCGGACGAAAATGCATTCGGACGAAAACGAATACACATGTCTAGGAAATACTAACACCAGAAGCAGAGGAGGAGGAGGAAGGAGAGATTGTAGAGATTGGGGAAATTGGCACCACAACAGTTGAGTGTCTGAGACCACAGCTTCAGGTAAGCTAATCAATGTTTGCCTGCATATTTATAATACACATTTTTTTGGGTTTATTTTTAGGTGATGTGGCTGTTGTGGAAGAAGAATCACATTTTACCAGTGAAAGTGCCCAGATCCTCTTTGGGGAGATAATGGGGTGCAATCGTGATTTATATAATATCAAGAAAAACATCAATGATGATCAGCAAAAAATGAAGAACATCATTGATGTTTTAGGGAGAATCTGAAACACCCAAAACTAGCTAGCATTCATTTTAATTTTTCAGAAAAGCCAAATTTGGAAGATGTACACAGTGTGTCAACATGTGCTATCTCCCATCTTGGGGGATCAATGTACACGTTTTGTGGGTGCAACCGCTTCCTTGCTACTAAAGTGGCTGAGATGAAGGGGTTGCACCCCCAAAACACGTACATTGATACCCCATGATGGGGCACATGTTGACATTAGGCATGGGATCAGGAGGAAAATTGCCACTTTTTGATTCACAATTTGTGTGCATCTTCCAAATTTGGCTTTTACAGCCAAATCATGTCTGATATTGTCTTCACTTTTCAAAGTTGAACTTTGGAAGTTCCTGTGTTCTGTATGTTTTATGCTTTGATACATGCCTGTTTACACAAAAGCGCCAAGTTAGATAAATGTTACCATAAATCAGGGATATGCAATTAGTGGACCTCCAGCTGTTGCACAACTACAAGACCCATGAGCCATAGCATGACTCTGACAGCCATAAGCATTACACCCAGAGGCAGAGGCATGATGGGACTTGTAGTTTTGCAACAGCTGGAGGGCCGCTAATTGCATAACCCTGCCATAAATAATGTTTTATATATACCAAATATGTTGGTTTGTTGTAAAACCCTTTTCTAAACACGCATGTGAATGTGCTTTGAGTAAAAAGTTAAATTATCAACAATGTTTTCAATGCGCAAAAGCAGTATTTGTAGTAAAGTTGTTGTTTTCTGTGGCAATGGGTGTTATTTACTAACTGCAAATCCACTTTGCACTCCAAGTGCAGTTTCAGATGCACTTTTGCAGTGCACTTGTAGTGCATAGTGGATTTGTCTTTAGTAAATAACACCCACAGTGCTTTTTAAATTTCCCCAAGCACGCCATTTTCATGACCTCACATATTTCTGCCATGGTGCTGAAAATTAGCAATATTTTTGTCAGTAATGCACTACATAACATTAACAACAAAAACAAGGTGTGTGTGTAGCAGACCCACAGCATAATAAGATTATCTGAAGAAGAGACTGTCACCTCATCTCGCACAGAAATTGGGTTTGCACTGTTGTAGAAAAAGGCCCAAAAAAAGACAAAAAAAAACTAGGAGACACCTAAAACAAAGCCAAGCAGTAAATGAAAACAAAAATAATTGCAGTTTGAAAGAAAATTGTATTTAAAAAATGGCCCCCCACCCACAAAGTACTCCACATATCTTGTTCTGACCTCGCGGGTTAAACAGTAGCATTTGAAAGTATTGAGGCAGGCCCTTCCACTACATGTTTTGGTGAATTCATCCATAAATATGACCACAAAAGAGGTAGGTATAGTGTGTATTGGGTTTGGCAAAGTCAGCAGATAGAGGATTGCTATCAGCTGACCTAGCAGTTGGGGGGAGGGGGTTCCTAATGAGTTTGGCCCACCAAAAAAAAAAAAAAACTCTGGCACTCTGCATGAATTTAAGCACACACATAACATTTGTACACATTTTAGGGGGTGTTTAGGGCAAAGCAATACTATGGAGCTGACAAAATACATTGCTAAGTGACTAGGCTATAGGTTTATAGGCCCAGAAGAGCATGCTGGGGAAGTTAGTGAAGGCAAATATGCATGAAGGACAAAAAAGGAACTTTAAAAGCTTCCAGCATACATGAGGACAAAGGGGCACAGCATATCAATTAGAGCATATTGCAATTATGGTAGTTAGGGAACAAGGAAAGAAATACAATATATTAGCAAACATTAAATACATAGAAAGTGATGTTAAAGGAGAAAACTTACCTTAACATAGTCCTTCTGCGGGACCTGTATGATGGCAGAACAGGTCTCTGGTATAATGATTCCCAGATCCTAGGGGGAGATGCCTGTCGAGAACTTGAGGTCCTGAAGGCTTCTCCCTGTTGCCAAGTACCGCAATGTGGTGATGAGCCTCTGTTCCGGAGTGATGGCTTGCCGCAAGCAGGTATCCTGCCTGCTGATATAAGAGGACAGCAAAGCCAGCAGACAGTGAAAAACAGGGTCCGTCATCCAGAGATAATTCCTGAAATCATCAGGATTATTCTCCCGGATCTCACGAAGCAAAGGCATGTGCGATAATTGATTTATATATGGAAAAAATGGGGCCCAGGTCGCTACCTCAAATT
Organism: Lithobates pipiens; assembly: GCF_037356315.1. NCBI lineage: Eukaryota > Metazoa > Chordata > Amphibia > Anura > Ranidae > Lithobates > Lithobates pipiens. The sequence goes on from NW_027507787.1 coordinate 29,768,638, forward strand.
TTGTGAGCTATTTCGATATTAAAGGGGTCTCCAGAATCAACTGTTCCCCAGAATCCTCTAACCATCAGAGGAAGAGGCCCTCTGGGTGAAGGGGAGGCAGAATCACGCTATGCCTCCTCTGGTGTTGAGAACAAGTGGAAAACATACAGTAAGTGCCCCCTCACGCTAAATTAGATATATTAGGCTATATTGTCCAATATGGATATCAAGTCATGTACATAAAGTTTTACCCTGTATTAGTGCACACCATACACTCTAATGCCACTTACATGCAATCCGCCCGTGTGTGGGCTCCAGTGGACTTTTTTTCCCAAAAGTCGGCGGACTAATGCCACGTACACACGATCAGACTATCCGGTGGACTTTTTTTTCCCAAAAGTCCGGCAGACTCAAAAATTGTCCGACGGACTGCGAGTCCGGTGGACAATCCGGCCGTCTGTGTGCTAGTCTGCTGGACTTTTGAAATGAACGGACTTGCTCACACACGGAGGAAAGTCCGTTCACTTTGAACGCGGCTCCAGGTAGACGGGACTAGCGAAGGAAGTCAATGTCGCCGCTTTCGGAGGCGAGAATGACACCTCGCTAGCCCCGTCACCTGGTATGGACCTACACCGAAAAAACAGCGTGGGGGTCCCCCCAAAGCCCATATCAGACCCTTATCCGAGCACGCAGCCCGGCTGGTCAGGAAAGGGGGTAGGGACGAGCAAGCGCCCCCCCCTTCCTGAGCTGTACCAGGCCGCACGCCCTCAACATGGGGTTCCTGCCCCAAAGCACCTTGTCCCCATGTTGATGAGGACAAGGGTCTCTTCCCGACAACCCGGGCAGTTGGTTGTCGGGGTCTGCGGGCGGGGGGCCTATCGAAATCCGGGAGCCCCCTTTAATAAGGGGGCCCCAGATACCGGCCCCCAACCCTATGTGAATGAGTATGGGGTACAATGTAAAAAAAATGTAAATAAAACACAACACAAGGTTTTAAAATAATTTATTGCACAGCTCCGGGAGTCTTCTTCCATCTTGGGGGTCTTCTCGCCGGCTTTCTTCTTCGTCGCCGCCCGGGGGTCTTCGTTCGACTTCAGGGGTCTTGTCCCCCTCTTCGGGGGTCTTGTCCCCCTCTTCGGTTCTTCTTGCCGGGCCTCCACTTTCTTCCTATAGCTCTTTTACTAGCAGTGGCCCTGTCTTCTGTCGCCACCGCCGCCGCCTTCTATTCTTCTTCATCTCTTCTTCCTTGAGATGTTGACTTGACGGTGTCTCTGGCCGCAATGACAGGGACGCGTTGTGCGGCGACTTATATAGGGACAATGGGCGGGGTCACCGGGTGATGGCCCGCCCCTTATGATGTCACAGTCCCAGAGGATGCTGGGACTGTGACGTTCGTGTGAATTCGTGTGGCGATGGCGCAGTGCATTGCTGGCTCATGATTGGCCAAGCATGCACTGTGACCCCGCATGCTTGGCCAATCGCAGCGCCAGCAGCGAGGAGAGCCATGGTTGGCCACAGGCATCCTGCCTGTGGCCAATCATAGCTCAGGCTGTGTAGTGCATGCCCCACACTATATAAGGCCGCCTTTGAGGCGGCCTCGTGTAGTGTGTTAGCATCTGAAGCAGTGGGTGTTCTGTGTACCTTCAACACAGTTACACACCAATCGTTTTTGGCTGATTTCCTATCTTGCTCTTGTGTAGTGGTTACTGTCTGTGCCCTGACCGCAGTATACACCACTATATTCACCTCACCTATATAGCTAGTGATCTAGCTTTAATAATAGAGCTTGCAGTCAGTAGTGTTAGGAGATAGTGCGTGCTGTCTGCGTGCTCTGTACCCAGTACATACCACTATATCCACCTACATAGCTGTTCTCTATTTGAGCCCAATTGCCATCTGCAGGAGTTATTGGAAGTTGTGTGTGCTTCCAGCACAGCACAGTACAGTATACATCTGTATATACCCCTTTAACTCTGCTGTTTTTCTGGTTATTGTCTGCGTGCCCTGACCGCAGTATACACCGTGATATTCACCTCACCTATATAGCTAGTGGTCCATCTTTAATAATAGAGCTTGCAGTCAGTAGTGCCAGGAGATAGTGCGTGCTGTCTGCGTGCTCTGTACCCAGTACATACCGCTATAATCCACCTACATAGCTGTTCTCTATTTGGGCCCAATTGTCATCTGCAGGAGTTATTGGAAGTTGTGTGTGCTTCCAGCACAGCACAGTATACATCTGTATATACCCCTTTAACTCTGCTGTTTTCTGGTTATTGTCTGCGTGCCCTGACCGCAGTATACACCGTGATATTCACCTCACCTATATAGCTAGTGGTCCATCTTTAATAATAGAGCTTGCAGTCAGTAGTGCCAGGAGATATATACCCCTTTAACTCTGCTGTTCTATAAAAAAGGCATCTGCAGGAGTTAGTGGGTGTTGTGTGCCTCCAGCACAATATAAACTACCCAACTACTGTTTTACCCAACTCCCTTCAGGCCATTACCATGTCTGGAAGGCCAGCAAGGAGAGGCAGACAGGCGCGAGCCGATAAAAGAGGGCAAGCAGGCTCTGTGTCTAGAGACAACAGTGCTGGTCGTGGACGCGGTGCATTGTCATCAGCACGTGGCCATGGGACATGCTTGTCCTTCTTTTCTGCAGCTGGACATGTTGAACCGCAACATTCCAACGACTTGGTAGAGTGGATGACCAAGCCCTCTTCATCCTCCTCATCCTCTCTCACCCAGTCTCAGGGTAGTAGCAAAGCAGCTGCCAACGCATCATCTTCCCTCCTCTCAATGTCATCATCAGTGACTCCTTCCCTAGACCCACCACGTCCTCCTGAGGAGTCTCCTGAACTCTTTGAGCACAGTGTTGGGTACATGCTCCAGGAGGATGCCCAGTGTTTGGTGGGCTCTGATGATGACACTCAGCTAGAGGAAGGCAGTAGCGTGAGCGCAGAGAGAGAGGATGCTCAAGAAGCACAGCAATCTGGCAGTCATGTTCCACAAGCTGCAGCATACTGCCAGGTTTGCTACAGCGATGAAGAGGGAGGGGATGATGAGGGCACTGACTCCACGTGGGTGCCTGGAAGGAGGGAGGAGGAGGAGGAGGCACATGTTCAACGAGGCAGGATGCCCTCCGGGGGCCAGCTTAGGGGCAGCACACCGACTAAATCACACCGCAGAGCTCCGCCTGCGCAGAGCACTTCCTCTGCGCGTTATTCTAAAAGTTCTTTGGTGTGGGCCTTTTTTGAGACGAGTGCATCAGATCGCACCGCTGCTATTTGCAACATATGTCTCAAGCGTATCTCACGTGGCCAAAACATCAGCCGCTTGGGCACCACATGCTTGACCAGACATATGTTGACCTGCCATGCAGCTCGTTGGCAAGCGTACCTCAAAGACCCACACCAAAGAACAAAGCGGACCTCTCCTTGCTCCTCATCAGCTGGCATCTCCAACCCCACTAGACCTTCAGTCCTCTCTGAAACCTGCTCTGAGAGGAATGAAGGTGTAGAATTAGGTGTGTCACAGCCAAGTGCTTCCGGGAACTCTGCTAGCGGTACATCCACATCCGATTATAGCAGGCAAATGTCCCTGCCCCAGCTGCTGGACCGGCGGAAGAAATTTACTCCCAGCCATCCACATGCCCAGCGGTTGAATGCTAGCTTGGCTAAATTGCTAGCACTTCAACTGCTGCCTTTTCAGTTGGTAGACTCGGCCCCCTTCCGTGAGTTTGTACAATGTGCGGTTCCTCAGTGGCAGGTCCCCAAACGCCACTTTTTCTCACGGAAGGCGATTCCGGCTCTCTACCGGCATGTGGAAGGCAATGTCCTTGCCTCGCTGGACAGGGCGGTCAGCGGTAAGGTGCATATTACCGCTGACTCATGGTCCAGCAGGCATGGACAGGGACGTTACCTGTCTTTCACGGCCCATTGGGTCACTCTTCTGGCTGCTGGGAAGGATGCAGGACAAGGTGCAGTAGTGTTGGAGGTTGTTCCGCCACCACTCCTCCAAAATGCTACTATTGGTTGTGACACACCTCTCTCCTCCACCCCCTCCTCTTCTTCTTCCTCCATGGCCTCTTCCAGTGCTCTGTCCTCAGAACCAGCGGTGCTCCGTAGGCGTTCCAGGGGCTACGCAAGTACGCAGGCAAAACGATGCCATGCCGTGCTTGCGCTGGTTTGTTTGGGGGACAGGAGCCACACTGGGGCGGGTGTTTTGTCAGCTCTGCAGGGGCAGGCCGAGAGGTGGTTGACGCCATGCCAGCTTAAGCCAGGAATGGTGGTTTGCGACAATGGCACCAACCTCCTCTCCACCCTCCGACAGGGACAACTGACCCATGTGCCCTGTGTAGCTCACGTCCTTAACCTGGTGGTGCAGCGGTTCTTGGGCAGGTACCCCGGCTTACATGATGTCCTGAAGCAGGCCAGGAAAGTCTGTGTGCATTTCCGCCGATCATTTAATGCCTGTGCTCGGCTGGCTGAGCTCCAAAAGGAGTTGAACCTGCCCAAGAACCGCCTTATATGTGAAATGCCCACCAGATGGAACTCAACATTGGCCATGCTGCAGCAGCTGCACACGCAGCAGAGGGCCATCAATGAGTACCTGTGCGACTACGGCACCAGGACAGGGTCAGGGGAGCTTGGTTTTTTCTCACCACGCCAGTGGGGCATGATCAGGGATGCATGCACTGTCCTGTCACCGTTTGAGGAGGCCCCAAGGATGGTGAGCAGTGAAAGTGCATGCATCAGTGACACTGTACCTCTTGTCCACCTCTTGGAGCATACGCTGCGTGGAATAATGGACAGGGCACTTGAGGCAGAACAGAGGCAGGAAGAGGAGGACTTCCTTGCCTCTCAAGGCCCCCTTTATCCAGACAGTGTTCCTGCTGTGCCACCCATCACACAGGAAGAGGGTGAGGAGGAGGAAGAGGAGGAGGAGGATGATTGTGTCAGCATGGAGGTGGAGGCTGGCACTCAGCATCAGCATCAGCAGCAGCAGTCTTATAGGGATGATTTACAGTCCCAAGAAACACGTGGACTTGTACGTGGCTGGGAGGAGGTAGCTGCGGATCATGTTGTCCTTAGTGACCCAGAGGACTCCGGACCGAATGCCTCAGCTAACCTACGCTGCATGGCCTCCCTGATCCTGCAAAGCCTGCGGAAGGATCCTCGTATTCTTCGGATCAAGGAGAGGGACCATTACTGGCTGGCCACTCTCCTTGATCCACGGTACAAGGGTAAGGTTGCCGACCTTATCTTGCCATCGCAGAGGGAGCAGAGGATGAGACATCTCCGGGAGGCCTTGCAGAAAGCTCTGTGCAACGCGTTCCCAGAGACTGGGAGGTCACAAACTCCTGGTCCTGGACAACGTGTTGCTGAGGCATCAGTCAGAAGGAGCGGTGGAGAAGGTGGCCGCCTGACTGATGCTTTCAGACAATTTTTTAGTCCGCAGCCCCAAGGTATGATTGGTTCCAGCACCCATCGCCAGCGTCTAATTTACATGGTGCAGGAATACCTAGGGGCAAGGTCAGACTTGGACACCTTTCCCACCGAAAATCCTCTGGCTTACTGGGTCTTGAGGATGGATCACTGGCCAGAGCTTGCACAGTATGCAATTGAGCTACTGGCCTGTCCTGCATCCAGCGTTCTTTCGGAACGCACCTTCAGTGCTGCTGGTGGCTTTGTTACCGATCACAGGGTGCGCCTGTCCACCGAATCAGTTGATCGACTGACCTTCATCAAGATGAATCAGTCTTGGATCACCCACAGCTACCAAGCACCTGAAGCTGATGTAACCGAATAATTTTTTTTGAAATACCACATCCCTTCAAGACTGCCTATGCTGATGCTGAGTGACTGTCCTGTTATGTTGATTGTCTATCCTCTTCCTCCTCCGCTGATATGTTGGAAGAACATTTTTGGTTCTGGGTGATGCCAGCAGCCCAATTTTTTTGCCCCTGTTTAACAGGGGTGTTTAATTACAATTTTTGATGCAATGCTTTGCAGCAGGGCTAATTCCTGCAATAAAACTAGAGTATATGGCAGAGGTTGGAGTGTGGTGGCACCAGCACCAGTGCCTAAGGCCCAATTTTTCTGCCCCTGATTAACAGGGGCGTTTAAGTACAATTTTTGATGCAATGCTTTGCAGCAGGGCTAATTCCTGCAATAAAACTAGAGTATATGGCAGAGGTTGCAGTGTGATGGCACCAGTGCCTAAGGCCCAATTTTTCTGCCCCTGTTTAACAGGGACATGTAATTACAATTCTTGATATAATATTTCACAGGAGGGCCCCTTCCTGTGCCCACCCAGAGTAACGGTGAGGACTTATAGTGTTGTGGCACCAGCACCACAACCACCAAAGGTCAATTTTTCTACCACTGTTCAACAATGGCATGTAATTACAATTCTTGATATAATCGTTCACAGCAGGGCGCTCCAGCGCCCACCAAGTGTCACTTTGAGGGCTTACAATGTTGTGGCAAAACCAACACCTTGTTCCGCCATTTCTGCAGAGCATATAGGGCAGGCCCCTACTTTCAAACATCCAACTTACAAACATCAGACAGCAGCAAGTGAGATGAAAAAAGATGGACGACAAAACAAATTATACAGGGGTGATAACCCTTCCCTATGTTTTCCAAAAAGCTTAAAAATAATTTTTTTGACTGGAGCTACACTTTAAAAATGTACCAGTTGAAAATTACAAACAGATTCAACTTAACACAACAAACCTACACAGTCCCTGTCTTGTTTGCACCGCCTGTATACTGCTGTTCTGAGTATATAGGGCCTGGGGGCCACACGCATTTCCTTTTTTTAATATGGGTACGGGGTTCCCCTTAATATGCGTACAAGACCCAAATAGGCTGGTAATGGGCAGGGAGGGCTACCCATGCCATTTTTCTGAATGATTTTCAACCATATTGCAGGAACCAGATATAAGATTAAAACCGTAAGCAGTTTTAAATGGTGTTATTTCCGTTTAATGTCATTTTGTGCAGGGACTGTTCTAAACAGGGGAAACACGTGGCACTTCACAGGCATACTACAGACACCCCCCAGGCACCATATTTAAAGGAATATTTCACTTTTTTTTTTCACTTTAATCGTCATTAAAATCAGTGCTCCCGCCAAAACGGACGTTTTTAAAACCTTTTTTTGCATTGACCCATGTCCCCTGAGGCAGGAGTCAGGTCCCCAAACCCTTTTTAGGATAGTATCTTGCATATTAGCCGTTAAAATTAGCACTTTCCATTTCGAACGTTCGAGTCCCATAGACTTCAATGGGGTTCTAACGTTCGTTTCGAACGCGGGGTCCGTTCGAAAGTTCTGGTGCGAACCGAACCGGGGGGTGTTCGGCTCATCCCTAGTGTCCACAGAAGTGTAATGCAAGGCAGTCAGCTGGAGCTCAGCAAACACATTTATTAAGCATTATAAGCTGGACATTCTGCAGGCTTACCAGTCATTTTATGAAGACAGTTCTTTCCTCTGCTTGTTCCCAAAAGTTTGGGACTTTTCCTGATTATTGTTTCCCTCCTTTGGAATTCTTTTTTGATAGCTTCGTTCCAAGGTATGCTCTCTTATGGAGACCCAGGAGTATAAAAAATTGTTGTCATATTCCTCACGTCAGTGTCCTGTCTCGAGGCTAGGGATGGAAAGCTGAGTAAGCGAAGTTAACTTTTTTATTTGCTTTTTGAGTGGTCCTTTGGTAGTTAAGGGGCTGAAGCGGACCCGAAGTAAACTGGCATGAGGACACACCAGTAAAAGGAAAATTGCGGTAAGAATTTGATAACAATTTTCTGTAATATGTCCAGACCTGATATTTCTCTGCTGCAGTTTCACTTTTTACTAACAGGTCTCCTCCCCACCATGTAACTGGAAAGTGAGCCTGAAAAGTGAAAGAAGTAGTAGCTCACTGATCTCTGTCACTCTGCTCTCTTCTCCTATCAGCAAGTTCCATACACTGCAACACAACTGATTGGCTACTTGTGCAACTTCTCCTTCCTCCTTTCTGGATAGGGACTGCAAAAGGCTGCTACTAGGTACTTACACTGCTTATATAACAAATAAAAATACATTTAAAGAGGAAGTAAACCCTGATGGGTTTTCTTCCTCTTTGTCTCCCTGCAAAGGTAAAGCATAATGGGCTACTATGCATCGCATAGTTGCCCATTATGTGTCACTTACCTGACACAGGAGCCAGCAATGTCACCGCTGTCCCCTGTAGTCCGGAGCGTCCATCTTCTTCCGGGTATCGCTGCTCCGGCCACTCACAGCGCTGGAGCAGCGATGATGTCACTCCCGTTCATGCGCACAGGAGCCGCCACTAACGGCGTATCGCTGTTAGCAGTGGCATGCTGCCAACGTCGATAATGCGCCTGTGCGCCGCTGTCTACGGCACATGCGCCGTAGACAGTTGTGACTGTCTTTTAGTAAATATCTCCTAAACCGTGTAGGTTTAGGAGATATTTCTTGGACCTACAGGTAAGCCTTAATCTAGGCTTACCTGTAGGTCAAAGTGGTTTGTAAGGCCGCGTGCACACGGGCGGACTGTTCGCCCAACTTTGTCCGCTGAACAGTGTTTCAGCGGACAGTCCGCTCGTGTGTGGGCTTCAGCGGACAGTTTCAGCGGACAGTCTGACGAACAAAGTTTTTCGGAATTTCCGTAAGACTGTCCGCTGAAACTTGGTTTGAGCGGACAGTCCGCTCGTGTGTAGGCTTGTTCGTCAAACTAAGTTCCGCGCATGCTCAGAAAGGATTTACACGCCGAAGGTTGCATTGCAGTGTATAGGACGTCGTTTTTCGAGTCCCGTCGTACGTGCCGTTCCCGTCATCGCGCAAGTTTTCAGCGGACTGTTCGTTCGTCGTGTGTGGTCAAGTCCGGTTAAGGCTAATTTTGAACGGACTGTTTGTCAAACTGTTTGACGAACCTAGTTGGGCGGACAGTCCGCCCGTGTGTACGCGGCCTTAGGGTTTACAACCGCTTTAAGGATAAATTCATGTTTACAGATCTGCATTAATTTCTTATTTATATATCTGCCTAGAAGTCCTCTTTAACATATATTGCAAAAGATTATAAACTACAAAATGGATATGACTAAAAATGTCGTTATAATTGCATATACAGTAATCAAGTCCTTATTATATGATGAACGCACCCCAAGTAATGAAAAGTTACGATAAGGGAAAAGAAATGATAAGAACATATCAAGTTTTATTGCTGTTTGTGCCTCCTGCCTCACTAACCCCTGCAACCTTTATTTGTGCTGTGGTGCAACAGGAATAAGAGGCAAGGGAAATGGCCCTATACATTCACAGACAGCAACAAAACACTGATGCAATGAGGTTGATTTACTAAAACTGGTGAAATCAGAATCTGGTGCAGTTGTGCATGGAAGCAAATCAGCTTCTAACGTCAGCATGTTCAATTAAGTTTTGACAATAACACCTGGACGCTGATTGGCTACCATGCACAACTGCACCAGATTTTACACTCTCCAGCTTTAATAAATAACCCCCACTGTCTCATCCATCTCCATTCTTTTCAAAAGTAAAAAATATATATTTTTGGATGAAGCTGGGCTTTCTCTGTGACCAAATTACGCTTTTTCACTATTGATTACTCAGCAATGACACGTTTATTTAAATGCTAAAAGTGTCTTATGCGTTTTATAAGCCACTTATACTATACTGGTTCATGTGAATTATTAACCTTATATTCTCTTCTGGATAACATATAATGTAAGTTTAGTGGCCCTTTAACAAATTATTTCCTTTAAAATTAAATCACAGCCATATTTTTCTCTAAAAGATAGCAATAAAGCATATCACCTCCTCCCACCTTTGTAAAGCTCTTACTGTAATGGTGAACAGGACAATATATCTAGCAAGGAAAGAGATGCCAACTCCTACGCACATTACACTATTTCTATTATTCATCGTTCTGCGGACCACAGGATGTGGTAACAGATTGTCCCTGTAAATGTTAATTTGTAGCCTTAAACGCATCAATTTTTAGGAATTTAATATACGATCATAAAGATCATGCATTAAATACATTGTAAAGCAGAATATGTCATGCTGGTTTTATTGTATATAAACTCAAGATTTTTATGAAGAGACCACATCTTATCTGTAACTTAAGGGGGAAGTAAACCCTCCTATCGTTTTCAGCCAAGGAATCTGCCATCCTAGTCTCTGTTTAATTTGCAACTGCCACAATGCTGCACATGTGATCCGTTATGTCACCAGCCATTGGATGGTTTAACAGTTTGGCTGAGAGCACAACCAATGTGACATCCAGGAAATATTAACTGTTTTTTGAAACTATCAAATCAATGGGTTTACTTTCACTTTAAAGCAGACTTTGCATTTAAAAGCCTGGTTTGGCCATTTTGCAGACCCTCCAACATGTAAAATCTCTGGATAAAGATTTAAAAAATTAAAAAAAAAAAACACATTAGCAGAAAAAGCAGAGTACCTTAGGCCAGTGTTTCTCAACTCCAGTCCCCAAGGCGCCCCAACAGGTCATGTTTTCAGGCCCTCCATTATTTTACACAGGTGATTAGATCAATATCACTGTCTTAGTAATTACCACAGCTGTTTCATCTGTGGGAAATCTTGAAAACAAGACCCGTTGGGGCCCTTGAGGACTGGAGTTGAGAAACACTGCCTTAGGCCCCAGTTTTGCCAAGATGAGGTCAGTGACATCAAGGCTTTCAGCTATAAGAAAGTTGAAGATCCTAAATTTAAGGACCCAGCACTATCACACACACCTAAGCCTTTTTTTTATTGATAAGGTGTGTGTTTTTTTGATTTTTTAGTTGTTTTATTTCAAGACCTGATTTTAAAGGATAAGTTCACCTTTGTGAACATGTTACATGTTCCAATTGTTTTTAGGGTGGAACATTTAACATGTCCCTGCCCTTGCATCTCTCCCCCCAATATCCCCCCTCCCTGTGACAGCAGGCTTGGGATCTTCTCCCCTCACCCACTGTCACAATTTGAAAAAAAGCACGGTTGTGCAGGGCTTCACCCATATAGCCGCGTCATTCATTCACAGAGTTCTGTGAATCATCAAGGGCAAAATGTTAGATAGAGATAGTCTGAAGGCAGTCATCTTCTGTTTTGTTCATTCCTTTGAAAACCCATAATGCCCTAGAATTATAGGCTCATCCATTACAATAAATAAATGAATACAACAAACCCAAAGTCATTATAGTTTTCCTTTCAACCGATATTTTATTTTATAGGTGACTTTGGATAGTTGTACCACTTAAAGCGGAGCTCCACCCGAATTACAACTCCTATGCCCTTAGGATTGTCTTGTTGTGTAATTTCAGGATATCCCGCTTACCTTGCTGCTGGCATCTTCTGTCTTTTTCGATTTTTAAATTTCCTGGTCCTGGAGATTCCGGATAGGGGCGGTGCGGCTGCGGATATGGGCGGGGTTTCAGCGGCAGGTCTGCGCTTCCTGTTGGCCGCACTGTCTCCTGGGATCGTTTTTTCAATTTCCCAGGAGTCTGTGCGGAGCCCTGAGTTGTTGTCAGCGCTCAATTTGTTTCATCCGAGCAATTAAACGGGCGGTGCATGCTGGGACATCAGCAGCACAGTGTCCCGGAAGACAATGCCTGTGGGCTTCACATGGCAAAATGGAAAACGTCAGGAGACGTTTTTATGAAGTGTTTAGAATACGGAAAAACAGCAGCAGGAGCATTAGAAAAAAAAAAGTAAGTAAAAAAATTATAAAACGTACTTCTTGCAATTTCCCCCCCCAAAAAAGGTGGTGGAACCCCACTTTAATCTCCTTTATTTTTCAGCATCTTCAGGTATGTGTAGTAGATTTACTGAAAGCTTTTTGTCAGTCTTTACCAACTAGTAAAGACATTCCCAACTCAAATACAGGCAGTTAGATTTATACTTAAACCCTACCTCTTCTTTAAAGCATTCCATTAGTCATTTAATGTGCTGAAAGGCTTCAATGACCAAAAGGTAAGCTTTGGAGTTAGCATAGGGCTGATTCAAGCTTGACCTTTACAGGAAAAGTCAATTTTTGCACATATATTCACCTGCCTACAATTCTAAATCTGCTGATCGTGTTTACTTAAGGTAGGTTTATTCTCAAAAAAAGTGTATTTATACTCTCCCCCCAACCCATACTACCCTAACTTCCCCAGATGTACACTTACCTGTATCCCAGGACCTCAAGCATTTGTTTACATCCTTTAATAAATAAAATGTTCTGTGTGTTAACCAGGCCTGTGCCATAGCCTCCTATAGACTCCAATGGGCTGTCTCACAGACTTCTCTGGCCTCAGGGCATAATTCTATGGTATGCTACTAAAAGCTACTACACAGTTTACTTAAAATAATAAAATCAAATGGCAGATCCTTTGGGATATAGTTAAATATGCGTCTTAGTAGGGTGAGGTAGTTTAGGTGGAGGGGGGCAAAAAGAATTAGTGCACTTCAATAATATATTAACCACTTCAATACAGGGCACTTAAACACCTTCCTGCCCAAACCAATTTTGAGCTTTCAGCGCTGTCGCACTTTGAATGACAATTGTGCGGTCATGCTACACTGTACCCAAATGAAATTTTTATCATTTTTTTCCCCACAAATAGAGCTTGGTATAGGTGGTATTTGATCACCTCTACGGTTTTTATTTTTTGCGCTACAAATAAAAAAATACCGAAAATTTTGAAAAAAAAAATGTTTTTTTTTGTTTCAGTTTCAAAACTTTGTAAATAAGTACGTTTTCTCCTTCACTGATGGTCACTGATGGGGCTACACTGATGGGCACTGATAAGGCGGCACTGATGGGCACCAATGTGGCACCAATGAAGTGGCACTGATAGGCGGCACTGATAGGCGGCACGGATGGGCGACACAGATGGGCGACATGGATGGACACTGATAGGTGGCACAAATTGGCACTGATAGCTGGCACGGATGGGCGGCACAGATGGGCGGCACAGATGGGCATGGATAGGCGGCACAGATGGGCATGGATAGGCGGCACAGATGGGCATGGATGGGCATGGATAGGCGGCACAGGTGGGCACTGATAGGCGGCACAGGTGGGCACTGATAGGCGGCACAGGTGGGCACTCATAGGCGGCACAGGTGGGCACTCATAGGCGGCATTGGTGTTATACTATAGTAATGGATGCCAATCAGTGCCAAACAATAATGCATGCCAATCAGTGATGCCCATTGTGGGCACTGATTGGCATCCATTATGGGCACTGATTGGCACCCATTGTGCTGACTGGCATCCCTGGTGGTCTAGGGAGGATTACCTTTTCCCTGGTGGTCTGGTGGCGTCCCTGGTGGTCCAGTGTGGGCATCCTCGGGGGGGCTGTGCTGATAATCGATCAGCACAGACCCCCCCTGTCAGAGGAGCAGCCGATTGGCTCTCCTCTACTCGCGTCTGACAGACGCGAGTGAGGGAAAGCCGATCACCGGCTCTTCCCATTTACACTGTGATCAGCTGTGATTGGACACGGCTGATCACGTGGTAAAGAGTCTCCGTCGGAGACTCTTTACCGAGATTGTAGTTGTCGGGTGTCAGACTGACACCCCGCAACAACGATCGCCGCAATGCACGCCCCCGGGGGCGCGCAGCGGCTCATAATCCTGATCACGTCATATGACGTCCGGTCAGGATTATGAAACCACTTTGCAGCCGTCAATTGCCTATAGGGCGGGCGGCAAGTGGTTAAAGAGGTTCTTCAGTCATATTTTCAAAAATTAAAAGTCAGAATCTAAAAAAATTGAATCCACTGACCTTTTAATAAAGATCCAGTGCTGTCCTCACCTGGCAGAATTCTTCACCAGGCTATGACCACTGGGGGTTGGCATACTAACTGCGAGCAGGAGTCTGTGACTGCTTGAGGCTTCGCAGCTGGCTGCTCAGTGCCCATACGTGAACCGTGCTGTGCCATCTAATCCTGCATATTTCTGGGACCTGGGACGCTTCCCAGAAGGCTGCGGGGGAAAGAGAGACAATCTTCCGCTTGGATCACCATGGCAATCTGATTGAAAGTGGGGGAGCGAGTACTTGTTCCCTCACTCAAAAAATATGTGGCAAATGTGAAGGAGAAGGGGGGGGGGGGAGGAAGAGCGCAGAACTTCAGCTATTGGGTGAAGTTCTTCTTTAAGTTAATAATTATTACACACTTGAAAATGAATTTGCCCCTGCATTTTTCACTACAGGTAACTTTTGTATTTCTTACTTTGTTTAGATTGTACTGTCCAGACTTGTTGCTTGTAACTTTTTTGATTTTTTTTTTTGGTAGTGTAAAACTCTCTAGGGTAATAAGGTGCTAACTAACATTTCATCTCAGAGTCAGGTTCGTAGTGCATGGTGAGGAGAAAAAAAGATTGGGCACCAGTCACATTTGTCTTTTCAACTTTTATAGCAGGACTTATTTTAGAAGAGGGTTTAGTGGTGAAGGATACTTAAAAATAGCACAAAAATAAGACAGGTATTCTAAAATAAGCAGTGGTAATAGGAGCTTAAAGGGCAGACTCTTGGTAATTGCTGGCCATGTGAAATCAGCCAGGCAGATCTATGACCCTGTAAGAGCAGTCATAGTCTTTGTGAGTAGTAGTGGATCTATCTCTAATAAATCTGCTTCTTGACCCTCTTTGAGTAGTTAAAAGTATCTTGATTGATGGGTGATGAATCCTTCTTACAACAATGCCCAGCAGGAGCTTTTACCCAGCTCCTCTGCAATTCTCTTCAGCAAGAATATTCTTTACAAGGCCACCTACCTGCAGATAGCCATTCCAGCAGGCAATTACACATGTGTGATTTCTTTCATTACCAATTGAAAGTTGGACGAAATTTTTGTTATGCTTAGATTCAGGAATATCCGAATTTCTGAATCAAAATAGCAATGAATTTCAATGAATCCCCCCAAAAAATTACAACAAAACTAATTATCCAAATTTGAAATGTAAACATATTGTAATAAATACAGTAAAGTCTAAAAGTATTCTTTAAATATCTTCAATTGAGACACGCTTTACAGTCCCAGTCCAGAACTACCCCTCTTGGCCTGGTTGACCATACGATTGTGCAATCTATTATGATGACAGCCAGTAGGAAGGGTATGATTTCTAAGGGGTACGCCATTATTACTGGAGCGCTCCAAGACTCGGCTACATTGCCGAGCCGGCGTAAATGGGAGGGGGACCTAGGACCATTAGATGGAGAGACTTGGGATCTCTGTCTTGTCTCTGCCCACCGGGTGTCAGTGTCAGCCTCCCAGAAACTCTTGCACCTTTATTTATTACACAGAGCTTATAAGACACCGGCTAAACTGTATGATTGGGGCCTTCGGGACTCCCCCTTGTGCCCTAAATGTAAAAGAGACCACGGAGACCTTCTCCATATGTTCTGGAAGTGCCCTAAATTGGTTCGCTATTGGACTGCGATTTTGGAGACTATTCATCAGGTGTTCAGAATCGTGATTCCCACAAATCCGGTAATTTGCCTGCTGGGGGCCCTGGACGAGGAGTCCCTTACCCCAGCCATCCACACGGCAATACTCCGGTTGCTTTATGTAGCTCGTAAATTGATAGCCCAGATGTGGATCACGCCCAGGGTACCCAACAGGCAAAAGTGGATTGATCAGGTTAATAGGATGCTGATACGTGAGAAGCTGGCATACCAACATAGGAACACCCCCCAAAAGTTTTATAACCTATGGCAAGAGTGGCTAGACCTACCAGGCCTGGCTCCGCACCAGTTGATTCAAAATAGGTTGCTGCAGGGCTGATCTGACCTCGACCTCTGTCATGAGCTCTGAATAACCTGTCTAGAGTTTTTGTACATAACTGTTGGGGCATGATATTGTATGCTGATAGATGTGGGTGTTATGTACGATACTGTCTTCATGTGTTCTGTTTCTAAGGGATCTCTGACTCTCTTTTCCTTCCCCTATTCTCTGTTTTTTTCTTTTTCTCTTTTATTTTTTGTCTCTTAAAATAAAGAAAACGAAAAGTTCAGTATTGTGCATGCACAAAAGACCTCCTTCCCTCTTGTGTATTGTGCACATATCCTGTCTGCTGACACCCTGTTTATTTTGTTTCTTCACCAACGATTCGGTCTCACTTATTTCCATTTAATTTTCCTCCTTGATTTGGTACCTATGTGAAGAATATGTTTGCTACTCAGATTTCATATTATGTGCGTTAGTACATTGTGTGGTCATTGTCATGGATGTCTTGTACCATTATGTTTTCTAATAAAAACTTTTTCTGATAAAAAAAAAAAAAAAAGTCTAAAAGTAAAATAAGATGATGATTCCTATTTAGGCTGCTTTAATGAAAAGAATAAACTAGAATAGAATCGAGTAAAACATAATAGAATAGAACATAAAATAATAAGACATAGTTACATAGTTAGTAAGGTTGAATAAAGACACCAGTCCATCCAGTTCAACCTGAGTGAGTGTCTACAATTATCCCTATCCCTGTACATTGCACACGCACATCAGTCCCTACCCTCAAGGAGCCCACAATCCAAGGTCCCCATTCATATACTAGGGCCAATTTTGGACAGAAGCCAATTAACCTACCTGCATGTCTTTGGAGTGTGGGAGGAAACCGGAGTACCTGGAGGAAACCCACGCAGGCACAGGGAGAACATGCAAACTCCAGGCAGGTAGTGTCGTGGTTGGGATTTGACTGCTAGGTGAGAGTGCTAACCGCTACACCACTGTGTCACATAATTGAATAGAATAAAAAGGAGGAGAATGGAAAGTACAGAAAATAATAGACTATAAAAAATAGAATAGAATAAAACAGAATAGAATAGAAAATAAAGGAAAAAAATAGAATAAAATGGAATAGAATAGAAAAAAAAGAATTAAATAGAATAGAATTAAATAGAATAGTATAGAAAAGAATAGAATAGAAAAAATATAATAGAATAAGATAGAACAAATATAGCTGTCTTCTGAAATTCAAGTTGATTTGAAAATAATGTATATATATATAAACAAATCTGAATGTTCAAATATATAAAATGAATTCCAAAAACGAATCATTCTAACATAACATATATGACGAAACAAAATTATTAACTTAAAGTGTCACTAAACCGACATCATAAAAAACTATCAATAATTGGTATATTACATGCTGTTCATACTCACTCAGTCACTATGAGATTCATGTTTTGTATTTTTCAAAAAAACTGGTTGATCCTGCTTTTCTTTATTTCCACCTTCTGTTCATGTTCCTAATTTAGCTAGGAATTTTGCAGCAGTGGTGCAACTCTGCACACGCTCAGTTTTCATTGCGTTTTTATGCTGAGCATTTCCTCCCAATCACATCTGAGCAGCGCATGTGACTATAGAGTCACACATGTGGGTGTATACACAGTACTAAAAAACAACTTATTCCCTCCTTCCTCCTCTATGCCCACTAGCAAACTAAATACAATGGGGGGCGGGCTACTGCATGTAGATTAATGCAAGCTTCACATCCCTCTTTTTCTAAGACTCGGGCTGAAGGGGTGTGCCTGTGACTGGCAGAAATCTACCCACACCATGTTATTTCCACAAAATAATAAAGATTTCAATTTAAAACTGTTTATTATTTATTTTTACTTTGTATTCCAAATACTGTTTTTGTTTATTTTTGAACATATGACCAGCTAGTAGTGATGGACGAACTTCCGACGGGACGTTTCGCGAACGCGAAACGCGAACGGACACAAACGTTCGCGAAAACGACCGTTCGCCGCGGGCTCCATTGACTTCAATGGGAGGCGAATTTCGCAAACCTTTAGGTCGAATTTGCGGCCACGGGGTAATTATTAGGGGGTAGCACGTAGTCCCACCACCTGGACAATAGCATAATACATGTATGAGGTGAATTTGGGATCGATAACTACAAGCATTTTTTTTTTATTTGGGAAATTGTTCTGACAATTCAGGACTATGGAGCTAATGAAGGCAATGGAGGAGAGGGAAGGTCAGGGACCAGGGTAGGCAAACAAGAGGGTGCAGGAGATACAGAGCACTGACAGCAGCACCGTAATACAGAGCACTGACATCAGCACCGTGACATACAGCGCTGACAGCAGCTCCGTGACATACAGCGCTGACAGCAGCTCCGTGACATACAGCGCTGACAGCAGCTCCGTGACATACAGCGCTGACAGCAGCTCCGTGACATACAGCGCTGACAGCAGCTCCGTGACATACAGCGCTGACAGCAGCACCGTGACATACAGCGCTGACAGCAGCTCCGTGACATACAGCGCTGACAGCAGCTCCGTGACATACAGCGCTGACAGCAGCTCCGTGACATACAGCACTGACAGCAGCTCCGTGACATACAGCGCTGACAGCAGCTCCGTGACATACAGCGCTGACAGCAGCACCGTGACATACAGCGCTGACAGCAGCTCCGTGACATACAGCGCTGACAGCAGCTCCGTGACATACAGCGCTGACAGCAGCTCCGTGACATACAGCGCTGACAGCAGCTCCGTGACATACAGCGCTGACAGCAGCTCCGTGACATACAGCGCTGACAGCAGCTCCGTGACATACAGCGCTGACAGCAGCTCCGTGACATACAGCGCTGACAGCAGCTCCGTGACATACAGCGCTGACAGCAGCTCCGTGACATACAGCGCTGACAGCAGCTCCGTGACATACAGCGCTGACAGCAGCACCGTAAGCAGCCCCAGGAGGAAGTCAGCACAGCACAGGGATGGTGTGATCCCCTCATAATAAGAACCCCCAGGAGGAAGTCAGCACAGCACAGGGATGGTGGGAGCCCCTCATAATAAGAACACCCAGGAGGAAGTCAGCACAGCACAGGGATGGTGGGAACCCCTCATAATAAGCAGCCCCAGTAGAAATATGACACCGCTCAACCTCTTCAAAGAGGAGGGTAGGGGCATATAGTACGGTGTGCTTTTTTGGGTCAGGGAAGTGAGCCAAATGAATTAAGAAGGTCTGTGTGCTTGATTCCAAAAATTGTTTATAGACATATACATGGTCTACTGATCACATGTGTTGAATTCCTCCGAGATCCATGCCTCATTCATTTTTAGAAATGTGAGGTAGTTAACACTGTGGTGAGCTAGGCGAGTACGCTTATCGGTCACAATCCCCCCTGCTGCGCTGAACGTCCTTTCGGACAGGACACTGGATGAGGGGCAAGCCAACAGTTCGATTGCAAATTGGGCAAGCTCTGGCCAGAGGTCAAGCCTGCCCACCCAGTAGTCTAGGGGTTCATCACTCCTCAGAGCGTCCACATCGGCCGTTAACCCAATGTAGTCGGACACCTGACGGTCTAGGCGTTCCCTGATGCTGGATCCGGATGACACCTGTCGATGGGTCGGCTGAAAGAATGACCTCATATCCGAAGTCACCAACACATCTTCAAACCGGCCTCTTCTTGCAGGCGCTGTTGGATTGGTACCCGCAAATCCTTCTCTGGGAGTGGGAATTGCTCCTCTGCCAGCGCACGCAAAAGCAGAATGCAGCATTTCTCGAAGCAAGGCCTGGAAGTGCTGCATTCTGACAGCCCTCTGCGACGGCGGTAACATTTCCGCCATTTTGTGTTTGTACCGGGGGTCTAAGTACGTTGCCACCCAGTACTGGTCCTTGACCCTCATGCTTTTTATACGGGGGTCCCTATTAAAACACTGGAGCATGAAGGCCCCCATTTGCACTAAAGTGGAAGCGGTGTGGTGGCCTGGCTCCTGCTCATCATCCAGGATAATGTCGTCCTCTTCATTCTCCTCTCCCCATCCTCGCACAACAGGGATCCCAGAAAGGTTTAAAGCATGCTCTTCTTGCTCCTGCTCATCCGCCCCGGCACCATCCTCCTCTGACTCCTCATCAGACTCCTGTTGTTGACTTGTCTCAGATAGAGTAGCCCCCCCTGGGAATTCATCCAGCATTGCGACTTCCTCATCTTCCCGCTCCTGCTCCTCCACAGCCTGATCAATGACACGACGCAATGCACGCTCCAGAAAGAAGGCATAAGGTACCATGTCACTGATGGCGCCATGGCTGCGACTGACCAGTTTGGTGATCTCCTCAAATGGCCGCAGAAGTCTGCATGTGTCGCGCATGAGCAGCCACTGGCGCGGTGAAAAAAAACCCAGCTCCCCAGAACCGTTTCTTTCGCAGAGTTCATACAGGTAGACGTTAACTGCACGTTTCTGCTGGAGCAGCCTATCAAGCATATAGAAGGTTGAGTTCCATCGCGTCGGGCAATCGCAAATAAGACGTCTGACCGGCAGATGGTGTCGCCGCTGAATGTCAGCAAGGCGAGCCATGGCCGTGTAAGATCTTCTGAAATGGGCCGAGATTTTCCTTGCCTGCCGCAAGATGTCCTGGACCCCAGGGTATTTGACAAGGAATCGCTGCACGACCAAGTTTAAGACGTGTGCCATGCACGGCACGTGCGTGATTTTGCCCTGTTTCAATGCGCTAAGCAGATTGGCACCGTTGTCACACACCACTTTACCAACTGTCAAATTGAGCGGTGTTAGCCACTCATCTGCCTGTGAACGCAAAGCTGAAAGGAGTGCCGGGCCAGTGTGGCTCTTTGCTTCCAGGCACAACAGACGCAGCACGGCATGGCAACGTCTCACCTGGCATGTGGAATAGGTTCTGGGGAGCTTGGGCGGTGCAGTGGAAGAGACGCTAGCAGCGGAAAAGGAGGAGGCAGCTGAGGAGGAGAGGGAGGAGGATGGAGTAGGAGGAGGAGAAGAAGAGTCAGGCCTGCATGCAATCCGTGGCGGTAAAACCAAATCTACACGGGTGCCACGGGTTACATGCTTGACGGCCGTCAGAAGGTTCACCCAGTGGGCAGTAAAACTGATATACCTTCCCTGCCCGTGTTTGCTAGACCACGTGTCTGTGGTCAGATGTATCTTGGCACCGACACTGTGTGCCAGAGATACATTCACTTGCCGCTGAACATGGCCATATAGCTCTGGGATGCCCTTCTCTGAGAAATACTTCCTTCCTGGGACCTTCCATTGTGGTGTTCCAATGGCCACAAATTTGCGAAAGGCCTCCGAGTCCACCAGTTTATATGGCAGTAGTTGGCGGGCTATGAGTTCTGACAAGCCAGCCGCCAACCGTTGGGCAAGAGGGTTATCCGGCGTCATCATTTTTTTACGCTCAAACATTAGGCCCACGGAAGCCTGCCTTTTTGCAGAAAAATGTGAGCTTGGCGTGATGGAAGGTGGAGTGGAGGACAATTGTGAGGAGAGAGGAGAAGGAGAAGTAGAAGACGAGGCTGGACGGTGAGAGCCTGCAGTGTGGCTTTGTGTGTTCCGTTGCTCCCACTGGGCTCGGTGATGGCTGCTCATGTGCCTTCTTAAGGCGGTCGTCCCTAGGTGAGTATTGGGCTTACCGCGACTAACGCGTTGACTGCAAAGATTGCAGATGGCAACGCTATTGTCAGCAGCGGACACGTTAAAAAAAGCCCACACTGCGGAGCCATGTGCCGGTGTCCTGGGAGCGCCAGATGTGACCGTACATGGTCGATGACTCGCTCCTGATACATTTGCAGTCTGCTTTGTCCCTGCTGTGCAATGTAAGTCATTGCTGCTTCTCCTCCCTATCTGCTGGTCCATATCTCCCTCTGAACTCCCCTCCTCTTCCTCTCTTGTGGGCACCCACGTGACATCACTAGACACGTCATCATCAACGTCACCTTCCCCACCGCTATAAGTAGAGTAGGCAGCAACACCGGGGACCAACCTCCTCCTTGGGCTGATCTGGGTACTGGCGTCAGACTGCTGAGTAGCGCTTGTTGCTACCTCCTCTTCCTGATCCAATACCAAGAGTGGCTGCGCATCAGAAATGTCCTCTTGATATGGATCGGAAAATAATTCCAGTGACTCAAGCGGAAGGTATGTGGTGGTGGTGGTGGTGGTCGTGTTGTTGGTGGTAGTGTCTTTGGGGGTGCACATAGCAGAGAGTGAAGAAGAGGGTGCAGATCGAGAGGATGAGGAGGGTGCAGAAGAGTAAGGCTGAGCGAGCCACTCAACCAAGTCTGGTGCATCCTTTAAAGTAATTGAACGCACCTTCTGCAACTTCCCACTTTGGCTCAAGCCTGTTGCTCCTGCCCTACCCCTACCACCCCTGCGGAAGGGCCTGCCTCTTCCTCTGCATGTCATTTTTTAAATGACCCTGTGACAAAACTCTTAGTCCCTATACCGCTGAAGGACTGCTGCAGTATAGGTGAGCGGTCAGCAGTGGTGCACGTCAACCCTATCTATTGTGGACCGATAGCGGTCCTTACAGAACAGCAGACTGTACCGCACTCAAGCCTATGTACCGTAGCACCCTATACCAAGTTACCAGTCCTTATAAGAACTTTTGTGGACCAAGCAGGTTGTGTATTAGTGTTTAGCAGACTGTACGTCAGTCCCTATACCGCTGAAGGACTGCTGCAGTATAGGGCAGCGGTCAGCAGTGGTGCACGTCAACCCTATCTATTGTGGACCGATAGCGGTCCTTACAGAACAGCAGACTGTACCGCACTCAAGCCTATGTACCGTAGCACCCTATACCAAGTTACCAGTCCTTATAAGAACTTTTGTGGACCAAGCAGGTTGTGTATTAGTGTTTAGCAGACTGTACGTCAGTCCCTATACCGCTGAAGGACTGCTGCAGTATAGGGCAGCGGTCAGCAGTGGTGCACGTCAACCCTATCTATTGTGGACCGATAGCGGTCCTTACAGAACAGCAGACTGTACCGCACTCAAGCCTATGTACCGTAGCACCCTATACCAAGTTACCAGTCCTTATAAGAACTTTTGTGGACCAAGCAGGTTGTGTATTAGTGTTTAGCAGACTGTACGTCAGTCCCTATACCGCTGAAGGACTGCTGCAGTATAGGTGAGCGGTCAGCAGTGGTGCACGTCAACCCTATCTATTGTGGACCGATAGCGGTCCTTACAGAACAGCAGACTGTACCGCACTCAAGCCTATGTACCGTAGCACCCTATACCAAGTTACCAGTCCTTATAAGAACTTTTGTGGACCAAGCAGGTTGTGTATTAGTGTTTAGCAGACTGTACGTCAGTCCCTATACCGCTGAAGGACTGCTGCAGTATAGGGCAGCGGTCAGCAGTGGTGCACGTCAACCCTATCTATTGTGGACCGATAGCGGTCCTTACAGAACAGCAGACTGTACCGCACTCAAGCCTATGTACCGTAGCACCCTATACCAAGTTACCAGTCCTTATAAGAACTTTTGTGGAACAAGCAGGTTGTGTGTTAGTGATTAGCAGACTGTACGTCAGTCCCTATACCGCTGAAGGACTGCTGCAGTATAGGTGAGCGGTCAGCAGTGGTGCACGTCAACCCTATCTATTGTGGACCGATAGCGGTCCTTACAGAACAGCAGACTGTACCGCACTCAAGCCTATGTACCGTAGCACCCTATACCAAGTTACCAGTCCTTATAAGAACTTTTGTGGACCAAGCAGGTTGTGTATTAGTGTTTAGCAGACTGTACGTCAGTCCCTATACCGCTGAAGGACTGCTGCAGTATAGGGCAGCGGTCAGCAGTGGTGCACGTCAACCCTATCTATTGTGGACCGATAGCGGTCCTTACAGAACAGCAGACTGTACCGCACTCAAGCCTATGTACCGTAGCACCCTATACCAAGTTACCAGTCCTTATAAGAACTTTTGTGGACCAAGCAGGTTGTGTGTTAGTGTTTAGCAGACTGTACGTCAGTCCCTATACCGCTGAAGGACTGCTGCAGTATAGGGCAGCGGTCAGCAGTGGTGCACGTCAACCCTATCTATTGTGGACCGATAGCGGTCCTTACAGAACAGCAGACTGTACCGCACTCAAGCCTATGTACCGTAGCACCCTATACCAAGTTACCAGTCCTTATAAGAACTTTTGTGGAACAAGCAGGTTGTGTGTTAGTGATTAGCAGACTGTACGTCAGTCCCTATACCGCTGAAGGACTGCTGCAGTATAGGTGAGCGGTCAGCAGTGGTGCACGTCAACCCTATCTATTGTGGACCGATAGCGGTCCTTACAGAACAGCAGACTGTACCGCACTCAAGCCTATGTACCGTAGCACCCTATACCAAGTTACCAGTCCTTATAAGAACTTTTGTGGACCAAGCAGGTTGTGTATTAGTGTTTAGCAGACTGTACGTCAGTCCCTATACCGCTGAAGGACTGCTGCAGTATAGGTGAGCGGTCAGCAGTGGTGCACGTCAACCCTATCTATTGTGGACCGATAGCGGTCCTTACAGAACAGCAGACTGTACCGCACTCAAGCCTATGTACCGTAGCACCCTATACCAAGTTACCAGTCCTTATAAGAACTTTTGTGGACCAAGCAGGTTGTGTATTAGTGTTTAGCAGACTGTACGTCAGTCCCTATACCGCTGAAGGACTGCTGCAGTATAGGGCAGCGGTCAGCAGTGGTGCACGTCAACCCTATCTATTGTGGACCGATAGCGGTCCTTACAGAACAGCAGACTGTACCGCACTCAAGCCTATGTACCGTAGCACCCTATACCAAGTTACCAGTCCTTATAAGAACTTTTGTGGAACAAGCAGGTTGTGTGTTAGTGATTAGCAGACTGTACGTCAGTCCCTATACCGCTGAAGGACTGCTGCAGTATAGGTGAGCGGTCAGCAGTGGTGCACGTCAACCCTATCTATTGTGGACCGATAGCGGTCCTTACAGAACAGCAGACTGTACCGCACTCAAGCCTATGTACCGTAGCACCCTATACCAAGTTACCAGTCCTTATAAGAACTTTTGTGGACCAAGCAGGTTGTGTATTAGTGTTTAGCAGACTGTACGTCAGTCCCTATACCGCTGAAGGACTGCTGCAGTATAGGGCAGCGGTCAGCAGTGGTGCACGTCAACCCTATCTATTGTGGACCGATAGCGGTCCTTACAGAACAGCAGACTGTACCGCACTCAAGCCTATGTACCGTAGCACCCTATACCAAGTTACCAGTCCTTATAAGAACTTTTGTGGACCAAGCAGGTTGTGTATTAGTGTTTAGCAGACTGTACGTCAGTCCCTATACCGCTGAAGGACTGCTGCAGTATAGGGCAGCGGTCAGCAGTGGTGCACGTCAACCCTATCTATTGTGGACCGATAGCGGTCCTTACAGAACAGCAGACTGTACCGCACTCAAGCCTATGTACCGTAGCACCCTATACCAAGTTACCAGTCCTTATAAGAACTTTTGTGGACCAAGCAGGTTGTGTGTTAGTGTTTAGCAGACTGTACGTCAGTCCCTATACCGCTGAAGGACTGCTGCAGTATAGGGCAGCGGTCAGCAGTGGTGCACGTCAACCCTATCTATTGTGGACCGATAGCGGTCCTTACAGAACAGCAGACTGTACCGCACTCAAGCCTATGTACCGTAGCACCCTATACCAAGTTACCAGTCCTTATAAGAACTTTTGTGGAACAAGCAGGTTGTGTGTTAGTGATTAGCAGACTGTACGTCAGTCCCTATACCGCTGAAGGACTGCTGCAGTATAGGTGAGCGGTCAGCAGTGGTGCACGTCAACCCTATCTATTGTGGACCGATAGCGGTCCTTACAGAACAGCAGACTGTACCGCACTCAAGCCTATGTACCGTAGCACCCTATACCAAGTTACCAGTCCTTATAAGAACTTTTGTGGACCAAGCAGGTTGTGTATTAGTGTTTAGCAGACTGTACGTCAGTCCCTATACCGCTGAAGGACTGCTGCAGTATAGGTGAGCGGTCAGCAGTGGTGCACGTCAACCCTATCTATTGTGGACCGATAGCGGTCCTTACAGAACAGCAGACTGTACCGCACTCAAGCCTATGTACCGTAGCACCCTATACCAAGTTACCAGTCCTTATAAGAACTTTTGTGGACCAAGCAGGTTGTGTATTAGTGTTTAGCAGACTGTACGTCAGTCCCTATACCGCTGAAGGACTGCTGCAGTATAGGGCAGCGGTCAGCAGTGGTGCACGTCAACCCTATCTATTGTGGACCGATAGCGGTCCTTACAGAACAGCAGACTGTACCGCACTCAAGCCTATGTACCGTAGCACCCTATACCAAGTTACCAGTCCTTATAAGAACTTTTGTGGAACAAGCAGGTTGTGTGTTAGTGATTAGCAGACTGTACGTCAGTCCCTATACCGCTGAAGGACTGCTGCAGTATAGGTGAGCGGTCAGCAGTGGTGCACGTCAACCCTATCTATTGTGGACCGATAGCGGTCCTTACAGAACAGCAGACTGTACCGCACTCAAGCCTATGTACCGTAGCACCCTATACCAAGTTACCAGTCCTTATAAGAACTTTTGTGGACCAAGCAGGTTGTGTATTAGTGTTTAGCAGACTGTACGTCAGTCCCTATACCGCTGAAGGACTGCTGCAGTATAGGGCAGCGGTCAGCAGTGGTGCACGTCAACCCTATCTATTGTGGACCGATAGCGGTCCTTACAGAACAGCAGACTGTACCGCACTCAAGCCTATGTACCGTAGCACCCTATACCAAGTTACCAGTCCTTATAAGAACTTTTGTGGACCAAGCAGGTTGTGTGTTAGTGTTTAGCAGACTGTACGTCAGTCCCTATACCGCTGAAGGACTGCTGCAGTATAGGGCAGCGGTCAGCAGTGGTGCACGTCAACCCTATCTATTGTGGACCGATAGCGGTCCTTACAGAACAGCAGACTGTACCGCACTCAAGCCTATGTACCGTAGCACCCTATACCAAGTTACCAGTCCTTATAAGAACTTTTGTGGAACAAGCAGGTTGTGTGTTAGTGATTAGCAGACTGTACGTCAGTCCCTATACCGCTGAAGGACTGCTGCAGTATAGGTGAGCGGTCAGCAGTGGTGCACGTCAACCCTATCTATTGTGGACCGATAGCGGTCCTTACAGAACAGCAGACTGTACCGCACTCAAGCCTATGTACCGTAGCACCCTATACCAAGTTACCAGTCCTTATAAGAACTTTTGTGGACCAAGCAGGTTGTGTATTAGTGTTTAGCAGACTGTACGTCAGTCCCTATACCGCTGAAGGACTGCTGCAGTATAGGGCAGCGGTCAGCAGTGGTGCACGTCAACCCTATCTATTGTGGACCGATAGCGGTCCTTACAGAACAGCAGACTGTACCGCACTCAAGCCTATGTACCGTAGCACCCTATACCAAGTTACCAGTCCTTATAAGAACTTTTGTGGAACAAGCAGGTTGTGTGTTAGTGATTAGCAGACTGTACGTCAGTCCCTATACCGCTGAAGGACTGCTGCAGTATAGGTGAGCGGTCAGCAGTGGTGCACGTCAACCCTATCTATTGTGGACCGATAGCGGTCCTTACAGAACAGCAGACTGTACCGCACTCAAGCCTATGTACCGTAGCACCCTATACCAAGTTACCAGTCCTTATAAGAACTTTTGTGGACCAAGCAGGTTGTGTATTAGTGTTTAGCAGACTGTACGTCAGTCCCTATACCGCTGAAGGACTGCTGCAGTATAGGGCAGCGGTCAGCAGTGGTGCACGTCAACCCTATCTATTGTGGACCGATAGCGGTCCTTACAGAACAGCAGACTGTACCGCACTCAAGCCTATGTACCGTAGCACCCTATACCAAGTTACCAGTCCTTATAAGAACTTTTGTGGACCAAGCAGGTTGTGTATTAGTGTTTAGCAGACTGTACGTCAGTCCCTATACCGCTGAAGGACTGCTGCAGTATAGGGCAGCGGTCAGCAGTGGTGCACGTCAACCCTATCTATTGTGGACCGATAGCGGTCCTTACAGAACAGCAGACTGTACCGCACTCAAGCCTATGTACCGTAGCACCCTATACCAAGTTACCAGTCCTTATAAGAACTTTTGTGGACCAAGCAGGTTGTGTATTAGTGTTTAGCAGACTGTACGTCAGTCCCTATACCGCTGAAGGACTGCTGCAGTATAGGTGAGCGGTCAGCAGTGGTGCACGTCAACCCTATCTATTGTGGACCGATAGCGGTCCTTACAGAACAGCAGACTGTACCGCACTCAAGCCTATGTACCGTAGCACCCTATACCAAGTTACCAGTCCTTATAAGAACTTTTGTGGACCAAGCAGGTTGTGTATTAGTGTTTAGCAGACTGTACGTCAGTCCCTATACCGCTGAAGGACTGCTGCAGTATAGGGCAGCGGTCAGCAGTGGTGCACGTCAACCCTATCTATTGTGGACCGATAGCGGTCCTTACAGAACAGCAGACTGTACCGCACTCAAGCCTATGTACCGTAGCACCCTATACCAAGTTACCAGTCCTTATAAGAACTTTTGTGGAACAAGCAGGTTGTGTGTTAGTGATTAGCAGACTGTACGTCAGTCCCTATACCGCTGAAGGACTGCTGCAGTATAGGTGAGCGGTCAGCAGTGGTGCACGTCAACCCTATCTATTGTGGACCGATAGCGGTCCTTACAGAACAGCAGACTGTACCGCACTCAAGCCTATGTACCGTAGCACCCTATACCAAGTTACCAGTCCTTATAAGAACTTTTGTGGACCAAGCAGGTTGTGTATTAGTGTTTAGCAGACTGTACGTCAGTCCCTATACCGCTGAAGGACTGCTGCAGTATAGGGCAGCGGTCAGCAGTGGTGCACGTCAACCCTATCTATTGTGGACCGATAGCGGTCCTTACAGAACAGCAGACTGTACCGCACTCAAGCCTATGTACCGTAGCACCCTATACCAAGTTACCAGTCCTTATAAGAACTTTTGTGGACCAAGCAGGTTGTGTGTTAGTGTTTAGCAGACTGTACGTCAGTCCCTATACCGCTGAAGGACTGCTGCAGTATAGGGCAGCGGTCAGCAGTGGTGCACGTCAACCCTATCTATTGTGGACCGATAGCGGTCCTTACAGAACAGCAGACTGTACCGCACTCAAGCCTATGTACCGTAGCACCCTATACCAAGTTACCAGTCCTTATAAGAACTTTTGTGGAACAAGCAGGTTGTGTGTTAGTGATTAGCAGACTGTACGTCAGTCCCTATACCGCTGAAGGACTGCTGCAGTATAGGTGAGCGGTCAGCAGTGGTGCACGTCAACCCTATCTATTGTGGACCGATAGCGGTCCTTACAGAACAGCAGACTGTACCGCACTCAAGCCTATGTACCGTAGCACCCTATACCAAGTTACCAGTCCTTATAAGAACTTTTGTGGACCAAGCAGGTTGTGTATTAGTGTTTAGCAGACTGTACGTCAGTCCCTATACCGCTGAAGGACTGCTGCAGTATAGGGCAGCGGTCAGCAGTGGTGCACGTCAACCCTATCTATTGTGGACCGATAGCGGTCCTTACAGAACAGCAGACTGTACCGCACTCAAGCCTATGTACCGTAGCACCCTATACCAAGTTACCAGTCCTTATAAGAACTTTTGTGGACCAAGCAGGTTGTGTATTAGTGTTTAGCAGACTGTACGTCAGTCCCTATACCGCTGAAGGACTGCTGCAGTATAGGGCAGCGGTCAGCAGTGGTGCACGTCAACCCTATCTATTGTGGACCGATAGCGGTCCTTACAGAACAGCAGACTGTACCGCACTCAAGCCTATGTACCGTAGCACCCTATACCAAGTTACCAGTCCTTATAAGAACTTTTGTGGAACAAGCAGGTTGTGTGTTAGTGATTAGCAGACTGTACGTCAGTCCCTATACCGCTGAAGGACTGCTGCAGTATAGGGCAGCGGTCAGCAGTGGTGCACGTCAACCCTATCTATTGTGGACCGATAGCGGTCCTTACAGAACAGCAGACTGTACCGCACTCAAGCCTATGTACCGTAGCACCCTATACCAAGTTACCAGTCCTTATAAGAACTTTTGTGGAACAAGTGAGTTGTGAATGTTTAGCAGACTGCAGCAGAAGGGCAGCAGTCAAGTATAATATCCTTTCTATATTTGGAAGAAAGAATATTATACATGTACAAGCCTATTACTGTACCACTGATACCAGTCCTGAAAAGAACCTTTGTGGAACTAATAATAACAGCAAGTCTTTAAAATTACCCTCACTGCCTGACAACACTGCTTCCTTCCTGTCCCTATACAAATTGGCAAAAAAAGAGAACGATTAGTGGTTACTGGAACAGCTCTTTTGTGGACCTTGATAGTAACAGCTAATGATGATGATGATGATGATGATGATGAAAGACTAATCTGGCTGTCCCTGTAGCATACACCGTCCTTTCCCTTTCTCTAAACTAACAAAAGACACTCAGGCTGCTGCAAGAATCAGCAGCACAGCAAACCTATCAACACCTAACACCTATACCAGTCCTGAAAAGAACTTTTGTGTACCAAATAGCTAGTGGTTTATCTCTCCCTACTCCACACAGGAACCTGTCCCTATCTTAACAGAAGAAAGAATGTAAAATGGCCACCGGATCGGGTGTATTTATAGGTTAGGGGGAATGTACAAGTGTCCATGTGCTGTCATGTCTCAATTGGCTGTCCTGTATCACATGATAAACGTGTCACCAAAGGTTAAAGTTCTTGTATACATTAAACACGTAAGTCCGCCGCGGCGAACGACGGAAAAAGGCGTTCGAACGTGCGGACCGCGAATGTCGGAAATTCGCCGCGAAACGACCGCCGGGCGAACCGTTCGGCCATCACTACCAGCTAGGACTAGAAGCTCCTCCTGATTATGTTTCGTTGCAGACAGACTGAGAAAGAGCTGGTTCATGTGACAGCTGTATATCGATTAGGAAAAAAAGTACTTCGATTTTTTTTTTTTTAATTCAAATAATTACAGTGACATCATCCATATACACATGGAGAAGGGACATTGTAAATGAAACAGTGTGTGTTTAGTATCACTTTACCGAAAAAATCTGAATCAAAACTAAACTCATTTTTCCATTGTGCACATCTCTACAGACAACTACATTTCTTGGTCATATTGCACATGCCCAGGCTGAGGCAATCCCTGCACAATATTAAAGCGGGAGTCCACCGGGAGTTCCGTAGTTTTTTTTTTTAAAACCAGCAGCTACAAATACTGCAGCTGCTGACTTTTAAAATAAGGACACTTACCCGCCCAGTGCGCCCGTGATGTCAGCACTCGAAGCCGATCTCTCGATCGTCTCTCAGGTGCTGCCGCCGCCATCTTGGGTATGGGAATCAGGAAGTGGAGCCTTTCGGCTTCATTTCCTGGTTCCCTACTGCGCATGCGCGAGTCGCGCTGCGCAATAGGGATGGTCCCGCTGCCTCTGGGATCTGTGTGTTTCCCAGCAGGCAGTGGGGGACTTTCGGAAAGGGGCATAGATCTACGCCCCTTTCCGCAGATGGCTATGCCGGAAGTGGGTGCAGATACCTGTACTGTACAGGTACCTGCACCCCCCTCCCCCCTGAAAGGTGCCAATTGTGGCGCCGGAGGGGGGGAGGATTCCGATGAGCGGAAGGTCCACTTTAGGGTGGACCTCCGCTTTAATGTGAATTTTTTTTCTAATTATTTAGATTGCTATGCAATTTCATATCTTCATCAAAGCACACATTTTGGACAATTTTTTTCTCTATTCTCATGAAAATACAGAACAGAATAGCCATTTTTTTCTTATTTATAACGTCCATTTCCAGATACATTTGGGAACTTAGACTATCATATAATTTATGTATTTTCATTTGAATTTGAATATTAAGCCCCATACACACTATCAGTTTTTCTGCTGATTTTTTCCTTCAGATTTACCAAAACCATGCAGTGCAAGGGCCTGCCTGATTGCATACACATTGAAACTCCTAAGGTTTAACCTCATATTATATGGTTTTCGTAAATCTGAAGGAAAAAATCAGCAGAAAAACTGATAGTGTGTATGGGGTTTTAGAAAAAGCTACAATATTGCTTAAGGTTTTTTATAATTGATACTACACTGTGAATTCTCAGTATGGGGTCCAAAGATCTGTCCTCGTAATTAAACTATGCCATTAATAGTCCTGAGAAATAAAAAAAAACAGATATCAAAAACATTAACCACTTGGGATCCGCGCTATTGCAAAATGACGGCAACAGCGCGGACCCACATTTCCGGGACTACGTCTATTGACGTCGTCCCGGATACGAGCGGCCTGCGCGCCCCCTGAGGGGCGCGCGCGGCGCGCTCTGTGATCGGCGAGTCCGTGAGACTCGCCTGATCACCGATCCGTGCAAGGGGTCGATCCCGACCCCTTATCACGTGATCAGCTGTCAGCCAATGACAGCTGATCATGTGATAGAACGGAGCCGGTAATCGGCTATTATTCCTCCTCGCGCTGACAGCGCGAGGAGAGAAAAAAAAAGCCGATCACCGGCGGCCGTGATCGGGACATCAGTCCCGATCACGGCCAGCAATACAGCTGACCACCTGCCCCCTGCCAGTGCCCACCTGCCCACCGCCGTGCCATCCTGAATAAAAGTAAGTGCCCCCCATCAGTGCCCCCATCAGTGCCCCCATCAGTGCCCATAGTGCCCACAGTGCCACCTACAGTGCCACCCACAATGCCACCCACAGTGCCATCCAGCAGTGCCACCAACAGTGCCACCCACAGTGCCCACAATCTGCCTCAAAGGTGCTGCGACCCAGTGCCGCCCATCAGTGCCCAGCAGTGCCGCCCATCAGTGCCCAGCAGTGCCGCCCATCAGTGCCCAGCAGTGCCACCTATCAGAGCCACCTATCAGTGCCACCTATCAGTGCCCATCAGTCCCATCTATCAGTGGTACCTATCAGTGCCCATCCGTGCCACCCATCCATGCCACTTATCCGTGCCACCCATCCATGCCATCTTATCTGTGCCCATCTTTGCCCATCAGTGCCGCCTTATCTGTGCCCATCGGTGCCGCCTTATCTGTGCCTATTAGTGCCGCCTTAACTATGCCTATCAGTGCCCACCAGTGCAGCCCATCAGTGCCCACCAATGCAGCCCATCAGTGCCCACCAATGCAGCCCATCAGTGCCCACCAATGCAGCCATCAGTGCCGCCTAATCAGCGCACTTCAATGAAGGAGAAAAATGACCCGTTTGCAAAATTTTATAACAAACTATTAAAACATGATTTTTTTTTTTTTTGCATCTTTTTTTGTTTGTTTAGCAAAAAATAAAACTCCGAGCTGTAACTAAATACCACCAAAAGAAAGCTCTATTTGTGGGAAAAAAATGATAAAAATTTCATTTGGGTACAGTGTTGTATGCCCGCGCAATTGTCATTCAAAGTGCATCAGCGCTGAAAGCTGAAAATTGGTCTGGGACTGAGGGGGGTTTAAGTGCCCAGTAAGCAAGTGGTTAAAGGTGGCCAAATCAGCACTTTTGTGTTCTTAAAAAGGAATGACTTGATGAGTTTAGCAACACCAAAAGGTTTGGATGACCACCGAAGATAACTGTGCTGGATGAGTACTTGCCATGGTGAAGAAAAAAATCTTTACAATATCTAGCCAAGTCAAGGACACTCCCCAGGAGGTGGGTGTACTATTATCAATTGTCCACAATCAATAGAAAACTCAGTTAAAGTAATACAGATGGTTTACATAAAGAGGCAAAGGTATTTGTTGATGTCAATGCTTTCCAGTCTTCAGGACGTCATTGACTATAAAAGAAAAAATTGGAAAAGATCATTATATTTATGACTTGCTTAGTTTGTCCAATCATGTCTTGACTGCTTTATTTTAAATCCATTGGCTCTCCATACAGAGACAAAATTATGAAAGTTGTATTTCTGTCCAAATATTTATAGAGGTAGGGGAAATGGCAAAAAATAAGGGGGTAATCAGCTTTAGATGAAACACATCACTGGGGTAGAATGAATCAATCAATATTAGTAAATACAATATTTATTAGTACAGATGGGCATAGAGCAAGGAAATTAACTCAAAAAATAGCATACAGAATTATAATAAACATGATTGGTAAATCACATATAAAAAATAATTGCATAATATAACATTATTCCACATGATTCATAATAGAATAGCAGTGTACCCGAATATATACAAACATGATTGGTAATATATAATTCATTCATGATTCAAACAAGAAAAAACCTATAGTAAATGCACGATTGCTGTGACATAGCACCAGTAAAATATTGACGCGTTTCATGGATAATTTCCACTCATCAGGAGAAGCTGCGCACTGGAAGTATCTGTGGGTAGAATCAAGGTAAAAAGGCGTAGAGAATATTATAATCGATTGGAGGCACCAAGGGAGAAACATCCCCCTAGGAGCTGAAGTGATAGCACTGCGGCGACAGAACGGCAAAAACCATTGGTGAATACACATCTTATAAGAAGGAATCCCTTATCAGAAACTATGGTAGTGAATACTAGTGGATATGGGCTTCTGGGACTTGAAATAAAGCATATGGTCCAAGTTGGTGTATAAGTATGACAGGAAAAACATTAAGGAACAGAGTGTCTACTCCATCGAGGAGTAGGGTTGGATGGCAGCCAGCCCGCCCGCCAGCAGAGCCCCATCAACATCGTGCTATGTGCTAGTAGAGAGGAGGCAACCACATCCGAGCGGCTATGGCCCCTACTTTTACAAGCAATAGGGATGGAGACACTTGTACTATATAGCTATTTTATAATAAATTGTTGTTAACAACATTTTCCTTGTTTCATAAAACATCAACATTCTACTGGAACTGGTTAAGTACAATGTGAATACCATACATTTAGTGTGCGCCTCATAAATAATCGTACAAGAATTTTCTCTGAAGCACTTAGGAGAAATTAACAAACACGTTACATTTTAATTATTTGACATTTGTTTTGTTAAACAGTAGAGTCATTCATTTACAAATGAACCTTATAAACGTTCTGTTTTCCAGATGCGGCAAAACATTTTGTATTCTTCTATAATAAACTGACTTTTTTGCATAGTGCAAGAATTAGTCATCAGGATTCTACAATTACAAATCAAAGTCATGCTCCTCGGCTAACGGATGTTCTACAAGACCTGTCATCTATATTAGCATTTTGCAGGGAATAGGAAGAAGTTGGTCTGATGACTGTAAATTAGGCATATAAAATGTAAGGAGCTGTAGCAGTTAAAAATGATACAATCTTATATTTATTGATCCTGGGCAATGTAGACCCGACTTGGCTGTCTAAGTACCACAATCATGACTTTCTATATAAAAGTAACCATTGTCAGCAGTGTTAATTTTGGCATCACATTTCAATTTAGTTTTAGTCATAGTCTTTTGACTAAAATGCCATTTTAGTTTTAGTCCCATTGTAATCAACTAAAAATCATTTCAGTCGACTAAAATCATTTTAGTCAACTAAAATCGAATGTGTTTTGTTATATTGTAATGCCTTACTTAAACTGTAACTGCACTTTTGTTGACACAAATACATTCCCTTCTGGGTGATCTATGTATATTGCAAGGATTATAATAACCTTTGTTGCAGATTCCTACCTTTTGTCATTCTGAAGAAATCCTTGTTTTTTCCTCTGTGGCTCTGTGCTCAGTGGGTCTAATGGCAGTGTTTTCATAATTATCAGTCAGCTGTTGCAGTGCACTAATGAGGAAAGCTGCTGGGTCTGCATCCCTTTAGCCATGCTTTCCTATTGGGAGTATCTCACCAAAAATTGCATTTTTGTTGCAGGGGATGCCTGAAATCTGACTTGCATCTAAGGCAGACTTCTGAGAAAATTGGTGAGCCAATCACACAAGCAGGAAATTATGTTTCTGGGGAGTGGTCAGTACACAATCTGTGTACAGAACAACTCCAGGTAGCCATATTGCATTGCATTTTCAGAAAATGACAGTGGCTGCAGATTGAAAAGGAGACGTCATTTTTAATAACATTAAATTACAATATGACTTGTGCCACAATTGTATACACTATATTATTTTTTCTTTATTTGTTTTTTTTTTTTCCCCACGAAAGTAGAATCATGCTTTAAGCATTTCTCTAGAATTTTCAAACTCCAAAAGCAGCAATATCATATTATTTATGGTATTAACCACTTGCCGCCCGCCCGATAGGCAATTGACGGCTGCAAAGTGGTTGCATAATCCTGACCGGACGTCATATTACGTGATCAGGATTATGAGCCGCTGCGCGCCCCCAGGGGCGCGCATCGCGGCGATCGTTGTTGCAGGGTGTCAGTCTGACACCCGGCAACTACGATCTCGGTAAAGAGTCTCCGACGGAGACTCTTTACCACGTGATCAGCCATGTCCAATCACGGCTGATCACAGTGTAAATGGGAAGAGCCGGTGATCGGCTTTCCCTCACTCGCGTCTGTCAGACGCGAGTAGAGGAGAGCCGATCGGCTGCTCCTCTGACAGGGGGGGTCTGTGCTGATCGATTATCAGCACAGCCCCCCCGAGGATGCCCACACTGGACCACCAGGGACGCCACCAGACCACCAGGGAAAAGGTAATCCTCCCTAGACCACCAGGGATGCCAGTCAGCACAATGGATGCCAATCAGTGCCCATAATGGATGCCAATCAGTGCCCACAATGGGCATCACTGATTGGCATGCATTATTGTTTGGCACTGATTGGCATCCATTACTACAGTATAACACCAATGCCGCCTATGAGTGCCCACCTGTGCCGCCTATGAGTGCCCACCTGTGCCGCCTATCAGTGCCCACCTGTGCCGCCTATCAGTGCCCACCTGTGCTGCCTATCCATGCCCACCCATGCCCATCTGTGCCGCCTATCCATGCCCATCTGTGCCGCCTATCCATGCCCATATGTGCCCGCCCATCCATGCCAATCCGTGCCAGTTATCAGTGCCAATTTGGGCCACCTATCAGTGTCCGTCCGTGTTGCCCATCCGTGTCGCCCATCCGTGTCGCCCATCAGTGCCGCCTATCAGTGCCGCCTATCAGTGCCACATATCAGTGTCCATCAATGCCACCTCATCAGTGCCACTTCATTGGTGCCACATTGGTGCCCATCAGTGCTGCCTTATCAGTGCCCATCAGTGTAGCCCCATCAGTGCCCATCAGTGAAGGAGAAAACGTACTTATTTACAAAGTTTTGAAACTGAAACAAAAAAAAAAACATTTTTTTTTTCAAAATTTTCGGTATTTTTTTATTTGTAGCGCAAAAAATAAAAACCGTAGAGGTGATCAAATACCACCAAAAGAAAGCTCTATTTGTGGGAAAAAAATGATAAAAATTTCATTTGAGTACAGTGTAGCATGACCGCGCAATTGTCATTCAAAGTGCGACAGCGCTGAATGCTCAAAATTGGTCTGGGCAGGAAGGTGTTTAAGTGCCCTGTATTGAAGTGGTTAAGATTTGAACAACCTCAGACACAGATTAAGCCTCTCTGGATGGTCTTAGGAGGCCTGTAATGCTGCACAGTACTCTGGACAGTGGTCTGAATAGGCCTATATTGCACAGTACTCTGGATGTCGGTGGTCTGAGAGACCTGTAATGCTGCACAGTGCTCTGGATGGTGTTCAGAGGGGAAGCCTGTAATGCACAGTGCTCTGGAAAGGTGGTTTAAGAGGCCTGTAATGATGCACAGTGTTAGATGGTTTCAGGTCTGAGGGGAGACCTCTAATGCACAGTGCTCTAGATGCCGGTGGTCACTGGTCAGGGGAGATCTGTAAGGCACACAGTTCTCTGGACGAATGGTGGTCTGAGGGGAGGAATGTAAATGTACACACTCACAGTGCTCTCTGCTCTGGATGGTTGTTGCGAGTCGGGAGTGGGACTCTCGTCGAGAGACCTGTACTGCACAGTTGAGCTCTGGATGGTCCTCTGTGCTGGCTGCACAGTACTGCTAACTGCTGCTAAGCTAAGCACGCTAAGGATTCAAGTCGCTTGCTTGCTGGGAGCAGAAACACTCGTGAGCTCCACATAGGCTCTTATCTGTTACAAAACCTCTGTCAGCACTGAATACCCTTTCGTAAAAGCATGTTGGATGCAGGGCAGCCCAGCAGCTCAATTCCATACTGGGCAAATTTTGGCCAGTGGTCTATTCTCATGACCCAGTAACCCAGTGAATCGTCAAGTGGAAAGCTCTCCATGTCTGTTTTTGCCCTTAGATAATCTCCCACCATATGATGCAGACATTGCCCATGGGATGTAGTAGCTGACAGCCCTGGGTGCCAAGGACTAAAAAAAGTTGCAAAGCATCACTGAGACCACCCTCTTCTCCACTGCTCCTCTCTTGATCAATAGAAGCCTTAAAACTACATTGTCCACAAGACTGTAACCTACCAGAGTCTGGAAAGGTGTTACATAAACTCCTCTTTAAGGTGTTCTCAAGAAATTTCATCTTCTGCTCCCTCTGCCCTCGTAACGGTGGTCAAGAAGGGTTGCCAACCAATAGTGATCCTTCTCATTGATGCCACATATTCTCATTGCAAGGTTATGTTGCGGTGGCACCGTGCATTGTGGTCGATGGGCGGGCCAAACAAACAGTCGAATGCCCTGATAATTCAGGTGTTCGTCGAACAGGCAAACAGCCAATGTTCAGCCAAAACTCATGCTTGGGATGAACCTTTCACTGAACACTACACAATACAAATGCACTGTACGTTGTTTCATTATTATCGATAATCATAATTTGAAAATGGTATAGCCCTGCTTTAGATTTGGAATATATGTCATTCAAACACTGCATTCCAAATCCTGCATGCATAAACCTATATCAGAAACAAAACACACTGAACACTATGCAGATTAAATTCAATTTGTTATGAATAAATTAATGGATAATAGCAGGTGGCCTAAAGTGCAGTTGACCTACCACTGCCTCATAATATACCTTCTTCAGAATTTTTTTTTATTTTAAGCAGATTTATTATATTCACTAATATGTAAATCTCAATCTATCCAGTAAAGCAAAGAGAAACATTCAAAGGTTAGTAAAGCATGGCAGAAGTCCAAGATTTATCAATAGGCACAATAGGCTTGTCCCTATGTGTGGCAAAAGCAGTGAAGTGACTTTTTTCTGTTTAGTTATTGGTTACACATTTTTCCCATCCTCAATAGAAATACTGCATAGTCATCTACTATGATGTCACAGATTGTCACATAATTTGAAGACAGTGTGGAGCACATATACAAAAAAATGGTCCTTGTATAGGTTGAAATCCTAGTAGAGTTGCCTTGGGTGACAAGAGTTGTCTATAGGTTCCATTGAAGGAAATTTTGCCCTGCATAACATCTAGTCAAGAATTATTTTACTGCCCTGACCTTAGTGAGCTAAATTCTGAATGGTCTCTATGAGTTACTTAATTTAGCACATCATCGATGTTTGCACTGTTTGGTTTATTATGTCTGTAAGTTAATAATATAAGAAATCATTTGCTGTATGAACACGATTAGAGCTATTCTATTGTCATTACATATAATCATGTGTTATTGATGTGAAATTGAATCATATGCTGGCTTATTTTTCTTGTTGATTCTAGCAGTAATATATTCCAGCCAACATTTCAAGTTCTGTTCATTTCATACAGTCATTGCAAGGTTATGTTGTGGTCCAACATTCCCCAGAAGGATTCTTTATAGTGTAGAACAGGCAGTAAATCTTGGACTGCTATTATAGAGCAATGTGATTATTGAGGAATTGTTATTTTTATTTTTTTTGCAGTTGTAATAATTTTCCTCAAAAACAGCAATTTTTACAAGTAAAAATGCTGTTTTTTATTTTTTGCGCCTGCTTGGCTATTCTTTCTGGGAACATGAGTGCAACTGCACTTGCAAAGTGGACAGTCTATTTTCCTTTAGTAAATTAACCCCATTATTTTTTCTACATGTATTAAGGTAAATGCAATAATTCACAAGTAAGTAAGGGCAGATCGCTCTAAATCTAATTATTTGTTATGTATTGCAATTCACCGTTCTGTGTCATAGCAGAACCTTAACCATCTGACACAGGCAATAAACTCCATTCTTAAGTTATTAACCACTTCAATACAGGGCACTTAAACACCTTCCTGCCCAGACCAATTTTGAGCTTTTAGCGCTGTCGCACTTTGAATGACAATTGCGCGGTCATGCTACATTGTACCCAAATGAAATTTTTATCATTTTTTCCCACAAATAGAGCTTTCTTTTGGTGGTATTTGATCACCTCTACGGTTTTTATTTTTTGCGCTACAAATAAATAAATACCGATTTTTTTTTTTTTTAAATGTTTTTTTTGTTTCAGTTTCAAAACTTTGTAAATAAGTATGTTTTCTCCTTCACTGATGGGCACTGATGGGGCTACACTGATGGGCACTGATAAGGCGGCACTGATGGGCACCAATGTGGCACCAATGAAGTGACACTGATAGGCGACACTGATAGGCGGCACGGATGGGCGACACGGATGGGCGACACGGATGGGCGACACGGATGGGCGACACGGATGGGCGACACGGACGGACACTGATAGGTGGCAAAAATTGGCACTGATAGCTGGCACGGATGGGCGGCACAGATGGGCATGGATAGGCGGCACAGATGGGCATGGATAGGCGGCACACATGGGCATGGATAGGCGGCACAGGTGGCCACTGATAGGCGGCACAGGTGGGCACTCATAGGCGGCACAGGTGGGCACTCATAGGCGGCACAGGTGGGCACTCATAGGCGGCACAGGTGGGCACTCATAGGCGGCATTGGTGTTATAATATAGTAATGGATGCCAATCAGTGCCAAACAATAATGCATGCCAATCAGTGATGCCCATTGTGGGCACTGATTGGCATCCATTATGGGCACTGATTGGCACCCATTGTGCTGACTGGCATCCCTGGTGGTCTAGGGAGGATTACCTTTTCCCTGGTGGTCTGGTGGCATCCCTGGTGGTCCAGTGTGGGCATCCTCAGGGGGGCTGTGCTGATAATCGATCAGCACAGACCCCCCTGTCAGAGGAGCAGCCGATCGGCTCTCCTCTACTCGCGTCTGACAGACGCGAGTGAGGGAAAGCCGATCACCGGCTCTTCCCATTTACACTGTGATCAGCCGTGATTGGACACGGCTTATCACATGGTAAAGAGTCTTCGTCGGAGACTCTTTACCGAGATCGTAGTTGCCGGGTGTCAGACTGACACCCCGCAACAACGATCGCCGCGATGCGCGCCCCCGGGGGCGCGCAGCGGCTCATAATCCTGATCACGTCATATGACGTCCGGTCAGGATTATGAAACCACTTTGCAGCCGTCAATTGCCTATAGGGCGGGCGGCAAGTGGTTAAAACAGATTTCAACACATAGAGGCTTATTTATAGGAGAAACCAGATGTTTCTACGCTACATCACCTTGTGTGCTCCAAACCTAATTTTACATACTTTCTTAGGCCCTATTTTCTGCGGCTGCAAAAGAGGTGCGCGAATCACATGAAATTACCTGGTGGGCCCGATTCAGCCCACAGGCCTTGTGTTTGACATGTGTTGTAGCTTGAAAAAATACATGAGCTTCTTTGTGCTACAAGCTTCAAACATTTTAGGTACCAGTAGTTCTCAATTGGAGCCCCTAAAAATGTTCACAAAAACATGCATATTACGTGTTTTTTTTTTTTTTTGTCCCTCTTTCTGTTGGCTAAGAATTGTTTGAAAAAATGCTCAATTCTCAGATTCCCACAAAAAAACAAAAAAATGTCCTGAAAAACACTAAAAACACTAAAAAGGTCTGTAAAAATAACCAAAGATGCTCAGCTCAAATGTGAATCCAGCTTTAGATCCTGTGCCAATAGGCTTCTGGTAGCATCAGAACTGTTTCCCTTCTCATACATGTCAGTAGCAATGGAAAAACAGCTCACAGCAGATTGGTGCAGCCTAAAAAAAGGTTGTGGGATGTGAACTGGATGAGCAATAATGAGTAATATCATAAATAAATAAAATACACTATACATTTGGTTCAAAGTCGGGGGGAGGCCATAGTGGTATATTAAGGGGTGACCCAAATAAATTATCAATAATACATTATTTTATAAATAATTAAAATGCATAAACAACAGCCTAGCTAACCAGCTCAGGCCAATAAAAAACCACCAAAACCAACCACGAAAACAAGCTTTGTTTCCTGACGCATCATGGCAGCACACACACTGGGTTGTGACTCCGCCTCCACAACCTGATAGGACTGGTTAGCTATAAGATTTGAAGGGGAGTCCACCGTTGCATTCTCCTTTTTTTCCTCACCTGAATAGATCAATACGTTTTGCGGTCGGTTAGCATGGAACCCCTTACCGCACTACCCCAGCTAGGTTCAGCCTCTCCTACCTGGAAGTCCCTGTCCGTACGGTCTCTAAATGAGCCATAACGCTGGGAGCCCCACTCTGGTGGTCTCAAGGCAAAATTACAAATCAGCGGACTTTTAAGAGAAAAAAACCTTAAAAAGGTTTTAATAATTGCAGCGGTCTCCCCCCTCCTATTTGTTGCGCTTCCACTTACCTCCCAGGCATGCCTCCCTTTCTGCCTACTTTCCGTTTTCAGTTTTCAGT
Source organism: Lithobates pipiens (assembly GCF_037356315.1). Lineage (NCBI taxonomy): Eukaryota > Metazoa > Chordata > Amphibia > Anura > Ranidae > Lithobates > Lithobates pipiens. The sequence continues at coordinate 29,811,057 of NW_027507787.1, forward strand.
TTTCTTCTCTTTTTTTCCTCTTTTTTCCCCCTCTGGGCACGCTGAGCCCTGTAGTTCCACGGCGCTGTGACCTCTCCATCATGGCGGTTCCGTTCGGACGCTCGGCGCTCAGGAAGTGACGTTTTCCCCTTGCCCTCTGCATTTGCCAGCATCCAAGATGGCGCAGGACGGCGCGGCCGGCCAGTGCGCATGCGCGGCGGTGACGTCACTCCTCCGGCGACGGCGGGCTATTTAAAAAATGTCATTTTCGTTTTGAAGTGCTGCTTGTGCTTTCCACATCATCTACCATCCTGATCTCTGCACACAGCCTGCTGCCTTGCAAGACAAGTCCTCCTGATCTCTGGTAAGCCTTTTTTCTATCATCTTTATGTACTTTGCCATTCATTTCTGTGTCTGCACCTTCTGCCCATACTCTGCATTGGCTCTTACACTGAAAACCTCTGGTCACAGGTGTACTCTATTCTTCCCTATGGAGACCGCTGCCTTAGTAGACCATCCTAGAACCACAAGGTAAGGGGACGTATGGATTGGTAAGTAGTGAAGAGGAGAAAAAGAGAGCACTGCCACTAATACCTTTCATTTTGGTAGCTCTGGCAGGTCATCGGTATAAGGGAATACTTATTAAGGTTACCAAAAGATGTACTAAGACAAAGGTCTAAGATAATATGCTTAGGCGTGCATTTCAAAAGGTTCAGAATTAAGATGCAAGATGTTGACATATCAGGAAGCATCTGTCTGCAGGGAGAGGCACAAAGCTAAGATAGGACTGGTTACGCAAGAATATGGTCAGTCAGCAGATGCTGAAATGGCGAAATAACTATCAGAAGATTGTATTTCACCTTTGACTTAGATAATGTCATGAGTTTAAGAAAATTGTTGATGTATGTATGAATTACCTTATTGCCCCCCTCCACAGGGCTGTGCTTTAGCTCAAACTGCATAAAACTACTGTGTGCTCCAATAAACCCACAGTCATTATTCACGTACAATCGTGTATGTGTGGTGTCTGTCCACCGGTGATCGGGACCTCCGCTCTTCCATCCTAGCCTAGGCTACCAGGGGTATTATTAAGGAGACGAGCACCTAACAGTTTTGGTACCAGAAAGTGGGGTCATCTTGCGGCAGGTAAGTCACTTTACTCCTTTTTGCCTAAAAGGTGAATGGTGTGAATACTTACTCTGTCCAGATGGTCGCCATGAACTTAGTTTAATTTAAAAGAAATAACTGTGCCTTCGCGACGGACTAGGTTGGTCCCTCGGGAGGTTAAAAGGGCTCGCAAGGAATTTATAGGTTTAGGGGAGTCCGACTAGGTTGGTCTGACTTAAAACTATTGGTGATAGTTTTATTAACACGGGAAGTAAAAGAATACGCCCGTGACAAAGGGATTGGTCGAGCGGACGCCCACTTGAGAACTTTTAAAGTGCACTATAAATAATGAATTGCATCATGATGTGATTACTTGATAATGTACATGAAAAATTTTAAAGCTGAAATCTTAAACCATAAAAATATGTCTGTTTCTCTTTAGGTGCAAGCGTAAGTATATAGAGTATTAACGTTGTATAACCCTTTCATGACTAAGCCTATTTTTGGAATTTGGTGTTTACAAGTTAAAATCCATATTTTTTGCTAGAAAATTACTTGGAACCCCCAAACATTATATATATATTTTTAGCAGAGGCTCTAGAGAATAAAACGGCGATTGTTGCAATATTTTATGTCACACGGTATTTGCGCAGTGGTGTTTTAAACGCAACTTTTTGGGAAAAGGGACACTTTCATGAATAAAAAAAAAACAAAACAGTAAAATTAGCCCAATTTTTTTGCGTAATGTGAAAGATAATGTTACGCCGAGTAAATAGATACCAAACATGTCACACTTTATAATTGCGCGCACTTGTAGATTGACGACAAAGTACGGTACCTAAAAATCTCAATAGGCGACGCTTTAAAAATTTTTTACGGTTACCAGGTTAGCGTTACAGAGGAGGTCTACTGCTAGAATTATTGCTCTCGCTCTGACGATCGCGGCGATACCTCACATGTGTGATTTGAACACCGTTTACATACGCGGGCGCGACTTCCGTATGCGTTTTCTTTGCTTCGCGAGCTCGCGGGGACGGCGGGCGCTTTGAAATTTTTATTTTTATTTTTTTATTTATTTTATTTATTTTAAAACGACTAAATTGTTTTAAAAAAAATAAATAAAAATTTGATCACTTTTATTGCTGTCACAAGGAATGTAAACATCCCTTGTGACAGTAATAGGTGGTGACAGGTACTCTTTATGGAGGGATCGGGGGTCTAAAAGACCCCCCACCCCTCCTTTACACTTCAATGTATTCAGATCGCCGAAAACGGCGATTCTGAATACCGGATATTTTTTTAAAACCGGCGCCATTGGCAGCCGAGTAAACGGGAAGTGACGTCATGACGTCGCTTCCGTGTTTACGATGAGGAGACTGGAATGAAGCCGATTACGGCTTCGTTCCAGTTCCTCCGCAGCAGCCGGAGGCGTCGGACAGGGAATCGGTGCTCCCGGTCGAGCGGGAGCACCGGTAACAGCGGCGAGAGGTGGCGGGAGGGGGGGACGTCCCCTCCCGCTCCTCCGGCACAACAGCCGAGCGGCTTTTAGCCGCATCGGTTGTTATGGCTGGAAAGCCAATCGCCCGCTGTAAAAAACGGTACCGGGATGATGCCTGCAGGTGCGGGCATCATCCCGGTATACCCCCCGGAAGCCGAGTACGCAGATCTGCGTACGCTCGGCGGGAAGGGGTTAAGATATAATTATATAGAGTGGATATCTGTTTGAATAAACCTAAATGTTGTTAAATGAATACAGAGTATTAAGAACCAGATTGTAGTAAGGTAGCACCCGCCTGTTCACACTGCACGCTAGGTTTATTTTTTTTCTTAGCATTTATGAAAGGTAGATTCTTTTGACCACTAGACCTACAGGCTTCTCTTGCAGACTTGGTGTAAGAGGGGTATATCCCGCCACCAGGAAAGATTTACCCTTCATCATATATTAAGGGTAAATCTTCATAGTTTTATATAAGTCCATCTGCCCCAAAAAAGATCAGGGATCCTACTCCCAGACCAGAGACCGGATTGTTGGACAAACCGGGTGTTATCACCTGTGTCCTGCCACTAGACACACACTGCCCAGACTACTAGATGGGGAATTCTGCAGCAACCCAAACCATGGCCACCCCATCACCCTATGAATTTGTCAGTAATATGATCCCTGGCCCCCAGGTAGAACCATTTTGGACACAAGTCCGGGAAAGGTGTCACCAATTGGGAATCCATGACCCTAATGGCCATGCAAACATATCCTGGTCCAGCTGTTGTTTATCCCCCGGACCAAGGTTGTTTCAATTGTGGACAGCAAGGACACTGGAAATCCCAGTGCCCTTATAGGACTGGACAGATTAGAGGCAGAGGCAGAGGCAGGGAATTTAACCCCCAGACCCGCCCACAGTATCCCTGTTATCCGCCATACCAGAACCCTCGTCAACCACTACCCCAATATCCTACACAGCCACAAATAATGCACCCTCAGGCCCCCAATAGACCACCACCCAGAATTCCTATGCAGTGGCCATCCAATCGGCAGCCACCCCCCCCAATAGGGATGCCTAGAGTATGTCCCTTCCCTCAGCCTAGTGTATTACAATCCCTCATGGAGAAGTCTTCCTCAAGTTGTATTACATGTAGATGGACAACGTGTCTGCTTTTTGATAGACACTGGCGCCACCTCTAGTTCAGTGAACGATGAGATTTTAACACACCACAATGCACCGAGGGAAACTCTATTGGTATTAATGGGACACCTGTCACCCATCCCATCACTCCACCACTGACTGTAGCCACTCCAGAAGGACAGAAATTATGTACCCAAACTTTTGCCGTCTTGTCCTCATGCCCTGTGCCCCTTATGGGACGGGACCTCTTGGCACAACTGTGTATTACCATTAAGTTTAATAGAGAAGGTTCCCTTACAGCTAGTTCACCATTATGTGACTTACATGGCCCTAAGCGACATGCACACAGAGGCTTCTTTATGCTACTCCCCGCCTCTCTCGAAACACATGCTATCTGGGCGGAAAACAAAGGTAGCGTAGGTTTCATTAACTGTACGCCTTACTCGCCTCAGATGCGCCCTGACGCAGAAGCACAATATCACAAACAATACCCCCTGCCCCCCGAAAAGACCCAAGGCATTGCCCCCCAGATCGATGACTACATATCTAAAGGTATCCTAAAACCAATCATTAGCCCCTGGAACATACCCATTTACCCTGTAAAGAAGGCCAGTGGCGAGTGGAGACTCGTCCAAGACCTCAGAGCAGTAAACAAACAAGTGATTCCCCTCCCACCCCTAGTCTCAGACATCACTTTTATTTTCTCATGCATACCGGCAGACTCTCTATGCTACACAGTAATTGATTTAGCGAATGCTTTCTTTAGCATTCCCATTGCAGAGGAAGCCTAACCTATGTTTGCTTTCTCCTGGGCCGGGGGCCAACTAACCTGGCAAGGGTATGTAGACAGTCCAGCCGCCTTCTCTATGGTACTCAACGAGACTGTCAAGTCTTGGACTTCTGAGCGTGGGTCGGTACTAATACAGTATGTGGACGACCTGCTCCTGTGCAGTCGAACTGCTGAAGATTGTGCGGTCGATTCAACATCACTGTTACAACACCTAGCTCACGCCGGGCATCTAGCCTCAAGGAAGAAAATACAATGGTGCCAGCCACAGGTAGAATACCTAGGGTGCATTCTAAAGGAAGGGACAAGGCTAGTGTCCCCCAAACGTGCCGCAGCCCTTCGAGCTCTCAGTCCCCCAAAAGACAAAGCCGCCCTACTCTCGTTCTTGGGTGCAATGGTATATTGCCGCCAATGGATTCCTGACTGTTCTCATTATGATAGTATCCTAAGAGAGGCTACTGGCTCGACAGCCCCTAAATTAATAGATTGGACTGAAGACAGACTACAAGCTTTTCAAGCTCTATTAAACAGTCTGTCATGTGCACCCGCCCTGGGATTGGTAGACTATGGTAAAGCTTTTCAGCTGTACTGTGTAGTTTCAGGGAAATCTTTTGCCGCGGTTCTCACACAACAACATGGAACAGGATACCGCCCGGTTTCTTACCTATCCAAGAAACTCCCTGTCCAGGTTCAAGGCATGCCGTCATGTCTCCAGAATTTAGCAGCCTGTGCTATGGCAGTACAGGACGCTAACAAAATGATCTTGGGCCACCCAATGACACTTTTCACCACCCATTCTGTCACCCACCTCATACAGAACATGAACACCCAACACATGACCTCACAAAGGCTCAGCGGTTATGAGATTACCCTTATGAACACTGACAATCTATCTCTTAAATATGTTCCCGTTAGTAACCCTGCTGTCCGCCTCCTGCACTCCATGCTGCGTCTACCACAAGACCCAGACCAGCTTCATGACTGTGTGGAAAAAGTGGAATCCATCACATCCCCTAGACCTGATCTCACGGATACACCTATTATAGATGCGGAAGATGTTTTCGTTGACGGTAGTTGCTCCCGCCCCTCTGATTCCACTTTCCTAACAGGTTACGCGATAGTCCAATTACCAGACAAGGTGCTAGAAGCCAAGCCACTACCTCCCTCTTCGGCCCAAGTAGCGGTATTAGAAGCCCTCACTAGAGCCTGCATTCTATTCACTGATAAAAAGGTGAACATTTACACCGACAGTAGATATGCTTTCGGAGTGGTGCATGACTTTGGTGTGATATGGGCTAATAGAGGTTTCAAAACCGCAGACAATAGACTAATTGCCAATTCCACACATATTATGGCTCTTCTCCAGGCCATCCTCCTTCCAAAGGAAGTGGCTATTATCAAGGTAAAAGCCCATTCCTCGGACGACAGCAAAATATCCAAGGGTAACGCCCTAGCCGATGGAACTGAAAAGCAAGCTGCCGCCTCCTCCCCTAAACCCCCTGCCCCCACAACAGTTTTCTTTAAAGAACATTTCACTTCATCCAACTTCAAAACAATTGTAGCACAAATACAAACAATGGCCACAGACCAGGACGTTCATTTCTGGGTCGCTGCAGGATTGACCAAAGACCCCGAGGGTCTTTGGACAAAAGAGGGGAAGGTATTGGGAGTACCTGAAGCAAGTTGCATTCTCATACTCTCATGCCTCCATGGCCCAGGACACATAGGAGCTGCCCCTTTAACCAACCTGTATAACAAATCCTAATTTAACAAATCCTAACTCTGACATTAACATTTATTCCCAACAGGAAATGTACGTGAAAAATCTGGTAAGTATGCTCCACGAAATAAACGAACAAGTTTCTGTCACCTTTTCTCCTATTTCCACAGAGCCAACACACCCCTTCATCCCAGGAGATCAAGTGCTAGTCAAGCAACTGGCCCACAAAAAGAGGATCGGACCAATCTACTCTGGACCTTGGAAGGTTGAAAAGGTGTCCAGAACTGCGGTCCTGACTGACCAAGGAAACACCTGGATCCACGCCAGCAGGCTGAAAAAGTGCCCACCGCTTCCCACAACCCCCGACCCCCCACCTATTGAAGGAGAACCCGACCCACCCAAACAGCTACCGGAACTGCAAGAGATTCAGGAAGGCATTGGACAATTAACCCTTGAAACCCTACATGATAGCGAAGAAGAAGGACAAGCATAAGAACTTGTAGAAATGTTTTTACCTTCAGTGTCAGGGAAGGCTGTATGCCTTTGGGGTAGTCTGGTACTACTTGTATTCCTGCCCACATGGTTTATAGCCAACTGTATATATCATCCAGAAGACTTAGGTCTATTAAAAGGGATATGTGGACCACCTAAGATGAATAATACCCCCGGCCAAAGACATAGTAGAAGTATTGTACCCGTTAATGAGTCACCTAAGGGACTGACTGACAAGATGTTACTACTAAAATTCAAATATAGCTATGCTCAAAAATCCGGTTTTGAGAAATGCTGGATTTGCAGCAAGCTACATCCCAGTACAGCTAGAATCCCTCTCATGGCAGTCCCCTTGAATTTTACCCCCCTCCTTAATGGAACACCCCCTATCGTCCTAACGAATGTTACTAGGACCCTTCCAAATAAAACCCTCACTTTCCAAATTATAGGTAGAAGCCACTTCCCAGACTGGTGTTTCCGACTGGGAAACACCACAGATGGAGCCGAGGTTTGCAAACAAGCAAAACTTAACATTTCAATGACATCGCTTAACAGTCCTTCTTTCTTCCATACTTCAGATCCCACCCTAAATGCCACCTTTTTAGACTTTCTTAGCTCCAGTACCAAGACTACAATACACCAATTAATGTCAATTCTGGTGCTCTCTGGCCTTTCTGATACTCTTAGGAACGTGTTCCATAAACTGCCCCTAGCTCTAGGAAATACCATATATATATGCTGCGGCAAACTGTCACCCCTGGATCCCAACCAAACCCCAGGGGTGGTGTTACCTTGCAGCCCTGGTTCCTATCATGGGGGTATTAGGGGATAACAAGGGAAGTCACCTCCTTGAAGCTAGCATGCATCCTAGATATCCCCTTAGACACCGTAATAAACGAGAATTGTTTTTAGAAAAAGATATGGCCTGGGCATGGTTCCCTTCCTGGACAGGGTGGGGAATTGACCTAATGAAAAGATTAAATAATTACACTGGCATAATTGATGAGATTCTGGAGGAAAATTCTGATGACATAACCAAACTAAATCTAGAAACTAGGGCAATTAGGAAGCAACTAGAACTACATGAGTTGGCTATAGAAAGTATGAGTGCAGCCCTTACTGGCCTCTGTGAGACTACTGAGGATTATGAGTGTTGTACCTGGATTCATAATACCAGCATCGAAGTCCCAGACTACTATGACGTTATTGCCCAACACAGGGAAGAGGTAAATAAACTACAGAAAGAGGCAAGGAACATAGGAAAAAACTGGGATCCCTTCTCGAGCAGTTTTAGTTTTGGGGGATTAATATCTTGGCTCCGAAATGCTGCCATGACAATTGTCACTGTGATTCTCTTCATTCTATTTTTATATGCCTGTTATAAGATAATCAAATGTTTATGTAAAAAGGGAAACACGGCCGCTCCGAAGGATCTGAAACTCACTTCCATTGTTAAGGATCCAACGGTATGGTATAAAAACCAAGAGCACAAGGGTTCGGAGTATGAAGCCTGTGCTATTAAATTAGAAAAGGAATGATCATTATGTAAATCACAGAATGATCAAAGGGAGGATTATAAGGGAATACTTATTAAGGTTACCAAAAGATGTACTAAGTCAAAGGTCTAAGATAATATGCTTAGGCGTGCATTTCAATAGGTTCAGAATTAAGATGCAAGATGTTGACATATCAGGAAGCATCTGTCTGCGGTGAGAGGCACAAAGCTAAGATAGGACTGGTTACGCAAGAATATGGTCAGTCAGCAGATGCTGAAATGGCGAAATAACTATCAGAAGATTGTATTTCACCTTTGACTTAGATAATGTCATGAGTTTAAGAAAATTGTTGATGTATGTATGAATTACCTTATTGCCCCCCCCCCCCACAGGGCTGTGCTTTAGCTCAAACTGCATAAAACTACTGTGTGCTCCAATAAACCCACAGTCATTATTCACGTACAATCGTGTATGTGTGGTGTCTGTCCACCGGTGATCGGGACCTCCGCTCTTCCATCCTAGCCTAGGCTACCAGGGGTATTATTAAGGAGACGAGCACCTAACAATTGGGGTCATCCCATTCTAAAAGAAAGGAACGTTCCCCCTCAAGACACTCATACTCTCGGCGAAGTCGGTCAAGGTCTTCCCGTCATCGCAGAAAAGCGTCATCCTCACACCGAGAGGAGCACCATACCCGTCCTCCGGTTAATACCTGCTGGGTCTGTGGAGCGCAAGCATTATCTAGTAAGCTTGTCTGCCAAATCTGTCTGGAGGAAGCAACTCGGGACAAGGAAGCTGACGCTAGAGAAGCCTCCAATATTATAAGAGACTCAGTTAAAGAAACAATCCTACAGGTGACAGCTTATGATCCAATCAGGTCATCTAACTCAGCCTCAACCTCTCACACCCCTCAGGATCCAGATGACTCCTCAGAGGATGAGGATCCCCTGGACCCTACAGTTTTCGACTTTGCATTAATAAACCCATTTGCGAAATCGGTTAAGGAGGCGATCGGTTGGGAGGAAGAGAGAGACGTCCCGCCTAAGTTACGGAAATACTTCCCTAACCTAAAAAAAGACCCTGAGGTCTTCCCCTTTATTGAAGAGCTAGAGGAGCTCATAAAAGATGAATGGCAAAAACCAGAAAAGAAGTCTGGCTTAATCAACAGATTAGCGAAGCTCTATCCCCTAAAAGCAGTGAACCCTCTTATCTCCGCTCCCATGGTAGACTCCTCACTGATGTGCTTAGCGCGCCATGTAACCCTACCAATAGAAGACGCCGTAACCTTTAAGGATGTGATGGATCGCAAAATCGATCTCGTCCTTAAGAAAGCCTACTCAGCAGCGGGGGGGGGGCCTGTAGGCCAGCAATTGCTCTAGCAGCGGTCGGTAGAGCCATCACCTCCTGGACGTCTGGCGTTGAAAAATTAATTGTAGAAGCAGACCAAGACAAAATTATTTCAGCACTGCAGGAACTCAGCCTTGCGGGTGATTTCATACCGGAGGCGGCGGTGGACGTTATACGGTCCTCAGCAAGAGCAATGCTAGCCTCAGTAACTTCCAGAAGAGCTCTCTGGCTAAAACCTTGGGTTGCTGATGCAACTTCCAAATCCAGCTAGTGTAAGATCCCTTATGATGGCACTAACCTTTTTGGTTCAAAACTAGATTCCGCAATATCAAAGGTCACGGGGGGAAAATCGGGTCTAATACCGTCGGACAGAAGATCCAAGCAACAAAAATCTTTTTGATGCCACGCATGCCCAGCCCGCAATAGTAGGTGCGAGGCTGAGGCTATTTGCCCAAGTATGGATAGACAAAATAAAGGAACCCTGGGCGATATCCACCGTTCAGCAAGGTCACAGGTGGAAGTTCAAGCGAAAACTGCCAAAAAACCACTACAGACCTACCAAACTACCCTTTTCGCGCCTGAAACGAAAGCTTTTGGTCAGATACATTATGGAGTTGCTCCAGAAGCAAGCGATCGTAGAAGTTCCACAGGAGCAGAGAGGAGAGGGGTTTTACTCTCCCCTTTTCTTGGTGTCAAAGAAAACAGGAGACCTGAGGCCCGTGTTGGATTTAAAAAAGTTAAACCAAATGATTCTAGTCGAATCATTCAGGATGGAGAGTCTCCAATCAATATAACTAACAATAGGGGAGAAAGATTGGATGCTCTCGGTCAATTTGTCCGACGCTTATCTACACATTCCAGTGCATCAAACCTTTCAAAAGTACCTACGCTTTGCGATAGGCAGGCAACACTTTTAATTCAAAAGCCTCCCATTTGGGATATCAACGGCACCCAGGACCTTCACAAAGGTGTTACTTCCGGTTATAGCACTATTGAGAGAAAGGGGTCTAAGAGTCCTACACTATCTTGACGATATTCTTCTTCTAGCAGACAATCGAGAAACACTTCTACGACATCGTTCAATTCTGATTTCCACGCTCCAGCAATTCGGGTGGATAGTGAATTGGAGGAAGAGCAGCCTGGTTCCAGTACAGAAGATGGTCTTCCTAGGAGCCGAATTGGACACCAGATCCAACACAGTAGGGCTTCCCCAGGAGAAACTTCATCCTCTTATCCGCAAAGTGAGGAAGCTACTATCAGTAGACCACCTGTCTGCAAGAAAATGCTTAAGCGTTCTGGGCTCAATGTCATCAACCTTTCTAATGGTTCAGTGGTCTCAATGGAACTCGAGGGTATTCCAGAATTCGTTCCTAAAACAATGGAACGGGGTGTCAATGTCACAACAAATAACAATCACCAGGACAGTCAAGGAGTCAGTACGTTGGTGGACTCAAACCAGCAACTTAACACGCCGTCGTCCCATCGTTCATCCACTCCCAGAAATAGTAACGTCGGATGCCAGTTACCTTGGCTGGGGAGCGTATCATCTAGATCGGGGAGCACAGGGCCGCTGGCCCTTCTGTCCACAAGGGATAGTCTCAAACGTTCTGGAACTCAGGGCTGCATGGCAAGCACTTCTAACTTTCAGTCCCCTCCTCTCAGGGAAGAGTGTCCTCCTGCGTATGGACAACACAGTGGCTGTGAATTATGTCCACAGGCAAGGGGGCACCAGAAGCAAGGTCCTAATGCAGGAGGTACGACCTATAATCGAGTGGGCTCAAGTCTACCTGACGGATCTGAAGGCAGTATACGTACCCGCGATTCACAACCAACTCGCGGACGACCTAAGTCGAATATTTATTTCAAACAACGAGTGGTCTCTCAGTCACAAGGCCTTTACTCTTCTGACACTCAAATGGGGTGTTCCCGATATGGATCTGGCAGCAACTCCAGCGAATCGCAAATGTACTCGCTTCTTAGCAAGGACCGCCTATCCAGCAGCAACAGGGATCGACTGTCTCCACCATCCTTGGGAATTTCGCCTAGGTTACATATTCCCTCCGGTGCCCTTGATAGCCAGGTTTCTGGCCAGACTGAGGACTTCATCTTCCACGGTAATAGCAGTGTTGCCCTTCTGGCCCAGAAGACCATGGTTTCCGACCATCCTGCAATTGAACACAGAAGAGGCTCTCCCACTTCCGCTGTTCCCAGACTTGCTCTCACAAGGGAAATTTCTACACCCGTCACCAGAGCGATTACACCTGACGGCTTGGAAACTGAAAGGGAAAGGTTGCTAGATCAGGGTTGTTCATTAAGAGTAATATCCACCTTACAACAAGCAAGGAAGAAATCGACAAACAACATATATAATAAGATTTGGAAAAAAAATTCCGCAATAGCCCAACTACAGTCCTGGAACCCCCTTTCTCCATCAGTCTCTCAGGTGTTAGAATTTCTACAACTAGGTCTAGAGAAAGGTTTAAGGTCAAGCACCTTAAAAGTTAACGTCTCTGTCATATCCGCAATGACAGGAATCAAGTGGGCTTTAAACCCCCTCATCATTCAGTTTCAGAAAGCATGCCTAAAAATAAGGCCTCCTAGAAAACCAATTTTTCCGACCTGGGACCTGTTGATCGTCCTGGAAGCTTTAACAAAATAACCTTTCTCGATGGGGGGATCAATATCCCTATGGGACTTGACACTAAAACTATCATTTCTAGTTGCAATCACATCGGCCAAAAGGGTCTCCGAGCTGCAAGCTCTATTAATCAAAGAACCACACCTAGTTTTTTCCCAGACAGGGTCGTACTCAGACCTTCGGAACAGTTTGTGCCAAAGGTAGCATCCAGCTTCCACTTTAATCCGGAGATCAATCTTCCTGTTTTTCTCAACACAGACGGAAATCCACACCCTCTGGACGTGAAGTCTGCAATATCTGCCTACCTGGAGGCTACCGCTCCATTCAGGAAGTCAGAAAACCTCCTGGTCATTCCGCATGGCGCCAAAAAAGGTCAAGCGGCTTCTTCAAGGACAATATTCTCATGGTTGATTAAAGTCATCAAGAAAGCATATCTAGTTCAACACCTTCCAATACCGGAAAACCTGAAAGCGCATTCAACGAGGGCGATGGCGGCCTCATGGGCAGCGTACAGCAGAGTATCACCAGAGACTATTTGCAAGGCAGCAACTTGGTCATCAAAAACCACATTCATGTCACACTATAGAATAGACCCGGCTCAATTAACTACGGTCGAGTTCGGGAGATCAATTATTCAATCAAACTCATCCATATCTTGTACTTGAGTAAATAAAAAACTTCTGAAAGGTACCCTCCCATATAGCGAGTTATTTCCCAGTGTGTGTGCTGCCATGATGCGTCAGGAAAACGGAAAATTGTATACTCACCTTTCCGTAATTTTCCTTTCCTGACGCATCCCATGGCAGCACACAGATCCCACCCCTCTAAGGTGATAGTTACTGAGAATGCAACGGTGGACTCCTCTTCAAATCTTATAGCTAACCAGTCCTATCAGGTTGTGGAGGCGGAGTCACAACCCAGTGTGTGTGCTGCCATGGGATGCGTCAGGAAAGGAAAATTACGGAAAGGTGAGTATACAATTTTCCGTTTTTTTTATCCATCAAGCATAAGGCTAGACAATAATTCCCTCTTATAAAGCCCACAGCATAATCGAGTAACTGCGAAGGAAGGGTGGAAATCTTGCTGGTGATACAGAAGTACTTTCTTCTCTACTGCTACTCCAGAATGAAATGACCGTCAACAGCTTGAGCTATAAATGACAGGTAAGCATGTTGAGAATGCTAGCTCATTGGTTGAGCCATCATAATCAATGAGAAGTAGGCAGAACTGCAAAAGAACAATTAAACAATTAAAGGGTACCATCCCATTTGCTCCCTCTCTATACAATGCAGTCCCGTGACAGAAACTACGTGGATCCTGACACCATGCTCCACATTTGGTGGTTTTGCCCAGAAGTCCAAAACCTATACGGTAAAACCTATTGCCTCATCAACATTATCCTAAACTATACCTTTTCAGTGATTCTATGGGAGCCCTTTTAGACACTAGACAATTTCCCCAAAACGACAAATATTTTTAAAAGGACTTTGCCAGAGCCAGAGTCCCAGTGACTGGTCCTTGCAGAGCGTAGGGGGGAGGAAATCCTATTTCCCTTATCTCAAAATTCCCCTTCATACTCCCTGTCCTAAGAGAAACCTTGAAAAACTTTTTCTTTGTTTTTGTCACATTACATATCTCAGTGAAAATTGTCCCCACAGCAGAGTGAATAGGCACACAGAGGGCAATAAAACATGGCAAAGTTTCCCACACTTAACCAAAACTGGATTTAATGACATTTGATGTGCTCTTCTTGTGTTACCCATTTGATCACTGGCATTAAGGAGGCAGTGCTGGTAGAATTGATGTGGTGGCATTGAAAGATTTAATAAAGGAACACTGACCAGCAGCAAAACATGTGTAGCGCTGTCTCCTCACGAGCATGCGCTATATATTTTTGAAAGTTAATATTTCTGAAACCACAGTTGGGTTTTGGGGCTAATTTTACTAAATTTATGGTTTCAGTACCAGTCCAGCTGGGTTGCACTGGGTTCTCCTTGGCCGCAGGTGTCGCTGTCACCGCCGGCAAGTGTGAGAACACAGTTTAGCTGGGTGTATTGAGTGCCAATTTTACTCGGAACCAACCCAGCGGGAGTGTTCTCCTGCTGTGCATTCTGGGAGGTGGTATTTAATGTACTGACATCACGTTTTACGGGGGTTCAGTGGCAGAAGATTTTTTTGTCTGTTTTGTCTCCTGACCAGCCCCCATGGCCCTCCTGGCCTGGGGTGCGGTTCCAAGCATTTCTAAGTCTCGGGACTGGATAGCCCGAGGCGAAGCAACTGCAGGGACAGGCCTGAATGGATATTGGGCCTGGTGATTCAAGGGTGGTCTGGTGCCATCTCATCTAAGGAGAGGCCCAGCAATTGGAGAAGCATCCAGGGGAGGACTCTCCAGGAGAAGGCCATGTGCAAGGCTGGCTTCTCTAAAGCAGCCTGGAGGCTCAGCTGAAGGACACTTCATGGATCTACACTCATACGGTATCACCGGACCAGCTGAGAGATACTGGTACCGTATGATAGTTCTATAAATTTGTCTATGTCCCTCAGTTACGCTCAAGTCTGTGGCAGAGACTTTTTCTCAAGTATTCTACGCTCAAGTCTGTGGCAGAGACTTTACTTTATTTAACACCCTACCGGCTGCTAGGCCTAGTGAGAGGAGGTCTATCCGGGGGTTGTGAAAATCCAGCTGTGAAACGGTTATTCTCTGGATTTCTTCTATAAAAGACTTTCCATTTTTGACAGTCCAAAGTACCTGAACTTACTCCTAACCCTCTACCCTAAACTGAGAGATTCTGTTTCTACTTCAAATAAATAACCCAAAAGAAGATTCAGTATCAGTTTCTACATTTCTTTGGGCCATCTACCATGGGAAACCCTAGACGGAGACGAGGTAAAGAAGGTAACGGTAAGCCCAATAAAACCAGCAGCTCCTTCGGTGGTCAGTGCTACATATGAAATCCAAAATGTTCTCCTACAGATTTTGTTTATATTAGATACTTTAATGGAAGCCTGTGCTGAGCACAAATAAGATGGCCTTTTTTTTATATCCTTCTGAAAATGCTTGTTGCCTGGCAGCATTATTGATTACCATAAATATGTTTCCACTGACTACTAGGAACAACCATGTTGAATATGAGGTTGGAAATCAAGATCTGTGTGCTTTTTCCAAGTCAGTGACTCAGAACTGAAGACATCAGAACAGCTAGGCCGAAAACATTTTCAAGGGCATCATCACCAGCAGCACCTAGTTACTCTTAAAATGGGTTTAATTTCTTAGGTGTTCTGAGGTGTAATTAGAAACTGCCTTGCCAACTCTGTTTCTTTCTTTCCCAGAAAGGTCTCCATGTTTCCCATCTTTTTTCCTTTACTGTTGTATTTGTTGGCAAATAGATGTCTAGAAACACTTATTGTTTTTGCTGAAAAATTAAAGCCTTGAACCTTTTTTCCTCATTGCTGAAAAAAGGAATTCTTTCAATATGTATTATTGTTGTTTTTGTTTAAAAAGGGGAAGAATAAAAATGTTGTACTTTTTTAAAATGTGCGCTTAGCTATTAAGAATTCCCTACTGAAGCCAAGCATGGCCACCATCAGGGGATACAGCCGATACAACTGTACGGGGCTAAGCGTATGGAGGGGCCCGACCAGGCTAGAAGAAGGCAGGAGCGGGTGAAGGGGAGCCATGTTGTGCAGTGCAGAAACGATCTCAGCAGCGTTTGCTCTCTGTGGCATTGAGCTCAGACATCAAGCACTTTACTGCTACTTCTGGCTACTATGCGAATGTGCACCCCTCGTGTGTGCTGTGCTATGTATTGTGATCGGCACACACATGTCAGCTTTGTGGAAACAGTAGCTGGGACCAGGTAATGGTCCAGGTAACCTGACAAGATCTCCTTTACAAGTAGGGCTGTGGAGGGAGGGGGGGCTGTTTGTGTACAGGGAGGAGCCAGAGCTTTGTGTGTTTACAGATGTGTATATGTGGGGGAGCTGACATGTATACGGTGTGAGGGGGGCTAACATGTATAGATGTGCGAAGGGGGCCTGATATGTATGCAGGTGTGAGGGGGGGCTGATATGTATGCAGGTGTGAGGGGGACCTGACATGTATACAGGTGTGAAGGGGGCCTGACATGTATACAAGTGTGAGGGGGCCCGACGTATATACAGGTGTGGGGGGCATGACATGTAAACAGTTGGGAGGGGGCCTGACATGTATACAGATGTGGGGGTGGCTGACATATATACAGGTGTGCAAGGTGCCCCTGATATCTATACAGCTGTGAGGGGACCTGACATGTATACAGGTATGAGGGGGGAGCTAACATATATACAAGTGTGAGGGGGGCCTGATATATATGCAGGTTTGAGGGTGGGGCCTGACTTGTATACATGTGTGATGGGGCACCTGACATGTATACAGGTGTGAGGGGGGCCTGAAATGTATACAGGTGTGAGGGGGGCCTGAAATGTATACAGGTGTGAGGGGGTCCTGACATGTATACAGGTGTGGGGGGGTCTGACATGTATACAGGTGTGAGGGGGACCTGACATGTATACAGGTGTGAGGGGGGCCTGAAATGTATACAGGTGTGAGGGGGGCCTGAAATGTATACAGGTGTGAGGGGGTCCTGACATGTATACAGGTGTGGGGGGGTCTGACATGTATACAGGTGTGAGGGGGACCTGACATGTATACAGGTGTGAGGGGGCCCTGACATATATACAGATGTAGGGGGTTGACATGTATACATGTGTGGGGGGCTGATATGTATATAGGTGTGAGGGGGGCCTGACATGTATACATGTGGGAGGGGGCGCCGGACATGTATACAGGTGTGAGGGAGGCCTGAAATGTATACAGGTGTGGGGGGCCCTGACATGTATACAGATAAAAGGGGGGCTGGCATGTATACAGGTGTGAAGAGGGCCTGACATTTATACAGATGTGAGGGAGGCCTGACATATACACAGTGTGAGGGGGTGTCTGACATGTATGCAGGTGTGAGGGGAGCCTGACATGTATACAGGTGTAGGGGAGTTGACATGTATACAGGTGTGGGGGGGGGCTGACATGTATACAGGTGTGGGGGCCTGACATGTATACAGGTGTGGGGGGCACCTGACATGTATACAGGTGTGGGGGGGGCTGACATGTATACAGGTGTGGGGACCTGACATGTATACAGGTGTGAGGGGGCACCTGACATGTATACAGGTGTGGGGGGGCTCACATGTATACAGGTGTGGGGGTCTGACTTGTATACATGTGTGATGGGGAACCTGACATGCATACAGGTGTGAGGGGGGCCCTGATATGTATACAGGTGTAAGGAGGCCCTGACATGTATACAGGTGTGGGGGGTGTCAGAAACCATGAATCAGACCGAGACAGAAGTACAATTAAATCACACTTGTTTATTAAATAAAAATAAAAAGGTAAATAGAGTAAAAGTAGTCAAAGCATAGCCAGAGTCCAGTAACCGGATCGAGTAGTAAGCCAGTCCAGAGTTCAATAACCAGATCGGGTAATCAGCCAGGCCAGAAGTCAGGGATCCAAGTGGAGCAACAGCAAGCAGGATAAGAAGCCAGAATGGATGTCAGCAAACCAGTCTTTGAACAGAACCGCAGGAGATGGTTTCTAGTGATGTGACCAAGGCGAAGGCAGATATGAAGTTAGCTGGACAGCTTTAATTAGTCAGGTCAGACGAGCTGGATAAGGAACAGCTGGTAACTGTGGAGAGAGATGGGAGCTGGCAATTAGCTGACAGCTGAGGAGCCAGCCCAGAGAAGGAAGGGCTAAGCCAGCCTTGACAGGGGGCCTGACATTTTTACAGGTGTGAGGGGGGCCTGACATGTATACAGGTGTGAATAGGCCCTGACATGTATACAGGTGTGAGGGGGTGCCTGACACGTATACAGGTGCGAGGGGGGCCTGACATGTATACAGGTGTGGGGGGCTGAGGTGTATACAGGTGTAGGGGGGCTGACATGTATATAGGTGTGGGGGGCTGAGGTGTATACAGGTGTGGGGGGCCTGACATGTATACAGGTGTGGGGGGCACCTGACATGTATACAGGTGTGAGGGGGGCCTGCCATGTATACAGGTGTGAGGGAGGCTGGCATGCATACAGGTGTGAGGGGGCCTGACATGTATACAGGTGTGAGGAGGTCCTGACATGTATACAGATGTGGGGGGGCCTGACATGTATACAGGTGTGAGGGGGGCCTGACATGTATACAGGTGTGAGGGGGGCCTGATATGTATACAGGGGAGAGGAGGGGCTGACATGTATACAGGTGTGAGGGGGTGCCTGACATGTATACAGGCGTGAGGGGGTCCTGACATGTATACAGCTGTGGGGGGTTGGCATGTATACAGGTGTGGGGGAGTCTAACATGTATACAGGTGTGGGGGGCTTGACATGTATACAGGTGTGAGAGGGGCCTGATATGTATACAGGTCTGAGGGGGCCCTGACATGTATAAAGGTGTGAGGGGGCCCTGACATGTATAAAGGTGTGAGGGGGCCCTGACAGGTGTGAATAGGCCCTGACATGTATACAGGTGTGAGGGGGTGCCTGACACGTATACAGGTGCGAGGGGGGCCTGACATGTATACAGGTGTGGGGGGCTGAGGTGTATACAGGTGTAGGGGGGCTGACATGTATATAGGTGTGGGGGGTTGAGATGTATACAGGTGTGGGGGTCCTGACATGTATACAGGTGTGAGGGGGGCTGACACATATACAGGTGTGACGGGGTGACATGTATACAGGTGTGAGGGGGGCTGACATGTATACAAGTGTGAGGGGGGTGACATGTATACAGGAGTGAGGGGGGCTGACATGTATACAGGTGTGAGGGGGGCTGACATGTATACAGGAGTGAGGGGGGCTGACATGTATACAGGTGCGAGGGGGCCTGACATGTATACAGGTGTGGGGGGCTGAGGTGTATACAGGTGTAGGGGGGCTGACATGTATATAGGTGTGGGGGGCTGAGGTGTATACAGATGTGGGGGCCCTGACATGTATACAGGTGTGAGGGGGGCTGACACATATACAGGTGTGACGGGGTGACATGTATACAGGTGTGAGGGGGGCTGACATGTATACAAGTGTGAGGGGGGGTGACATGTATACAGGAGTGAGGGGGGCTGACATGTATACAGGTGTGAGGGGGGCTGACATATATACAGATGCGAGGGGGAGCTGACATATATACAGTTGTGGGAGGAGCTGACATATATACAAGAGTGAGGGGGGCTGACATGTATACAGGTGTGAGGGGGGAGCTGACATATATACAGTTGTGGGAGGAGCTGACATATATACAGGAGTAAGGGGGGATGACATATATACAGGATTGGGGGCTGAGTGCGTACAGGTGTGAGGAGGGGGGCTGAGTGCATATTCAGTGGGATGGCCTGTGGGCAAGCCCTGGGGAATGTTAGTGGTCAGGCTTATGGGTGGGGAAAAAAAAAAAACTAAAAACTAACGCCAATAAATGCTCAAATACACGGCTCACCAGTGTTTCCTAACGTTTTTGATCCACTGAGAAAAAAAGCTAAAAAAACACGAACGCTGAAAAATTGTAAAAGAACGCTCAAAAAAAAAAATTGCAAAAATGTTGAAAAACATTGAAAAACTCACTGCAAAGCTACTGGTGTTTTTAGAATGTTATTATATTGTTCAGTGTGCATGAGGCCATTGGGGAAGAAATCTCCCTGAAGAATGATATTGTATCACGCTGAAATTGTATTGGATAGATGTAATGGATAAACGCAAAACACTTTAACCCCCCCCCCCAAAACAATCCCACAACCATTGGTGGTCAGGGGCACTTTAAAATCTCTCACCCTGCATCAATGGTGTTCAGAAGCACTTCAACTTCTCCTCAGAAAAAAAAACAGCAATGCCATAACTTTGCTGGTCAGTAGCATTTTAACCAGTTGAGACCCGCACTATAGCCGAATGACGGCTACAGCGCAGATCTCCTTTCCCGGGACTACGTCTATTGACGTAGTCCCATGCACGAGCGGCCTGCGCGCCCCCTGAGGGGTACGCGCGGCACGCTCTGTGATCGGCGAGTCTATGAGACTCGCCTGATCACCGATCCGAGCAAGGAGTCGATCCCGACCCCTTATCACGTGATCAGCTGTCAGCCAATGACAGCTGATCATGTGATATAACGGAGTCGGTAATCGGCTATTATTCCTATTCGCGCTGACAGCGCGAGGAGAAAAAAAAGCCGATCACCGGCGGCCGTGATCGGGACATCAGTCCCGATCACGGCCAGCCCTGCCAGTGCCCACCTGCCCCCTGCTTTGCCACATAAATAAAAAATGTGTCCCCCCTGTCAGTGCCACCCAGCAGTGCCCATAGTGCCACCCAGCAGTGCCCACAGTGCCACCCAGCAGTGCCACCCAGCAGTGCCCAAAGTGCCACCCAGCAGTGCCCACAATCTGCCTCAACAAAGGTGCTGCACCCCAGTGCCACATATCCGTGCCCAGCAGTGCCGCCCATCAGTGCCCATCAGTGCCCAGCAGTGCCGCCCATCAGTGCCCAGCAGTGCCACCTATCAGAGCCACCTATCAGTGCCACCTATCAGGGCCCATCAGTCCCATCTATCAGTGGTACCTATCAGTGCCCCTTAGTGCCACCCATCCATGCCACCCATCTGTGCCACCCATCCGTGCCATCTTATCTGTGCCCATCTTTGCCCATCAGTGCCGCCTTATCTGTGCCCATCGGTGCCACCTTAACTATGCCTAGCAGTTCCCACCAGTGCAGCCTATCAGTGCCCACCAATGCAGCCTATCAGTGCCCACCAATGCAGCCTATCAGTGCCCACCAGTGCAGCCTATCAGTGCCCACCAGTGCAGCCTATCAGTGCCGCCCCATCAGCGCACTTCAATGAAGGAGAAAAATGACCTGTTTGCAAAATTTTATAACAAACTATTAAACATGATTTTTTTTTATTTATTTTTTTTGCATCTTTTTTTGTTTGTTTAGCAAAAAATAAAACTCCCAGCTGTAATTAAATAGGACCAAAAGAAAGCTCTATTTGTGGGAAAAAAATTATAAAAATTTCATTTGGGTACAGTGTTGTATGCCCGCGCAATTGTCATTCAAAATGCATCAGCGCTGAAAGCTGAAAATTGGTCTGGGACTGAGGGGGGTTTAAGTGCCCAGTAAGCAAGTGGTTAATCATCCCTCCCAAAACAATCCCACCATTTTTGATAGTCAAGTGCATTTTAAAATCCCCCAGCTCCACCCACTATTGGTTATTACAAAAAAAAAAAAATCAACCAGCGCTAAACACAATAAAATAAGTGAAAAAGTGAAAAAATGCAGCTAGAATACAATAGGTCAAAATACCAAATCCCACATTACAAAGTAAAAAAGTAACAGTACAGCGCAAATAAATAATGAAATATTAATACAAAAAGTCCATAAAATGAAGAATAGATGAATAATAGATGCAGTAATCAAGAAGAATCCACTTGTGCAGTGTGTCTTCAATCAGTATAACAAGTGACGATGTGATCCCTTCACCATTGAACAAGTTGGACTCTCACCTCAAATAATGGACCCCTGATATATCAGACAGGTCAAAAACACATGTTCCCATCAAGGGTAGATCATAAGATTTCAGCAGACCAAACGGGAGTACTCCAAGAAAAGATCCTCCTCCGTGTCATCAGATCAATATGATTTCATGTATAAATATAAAGAACAAGCAAATCTAGTGCTCTCCGTTGATATAAATTTATTATAAAAGCAAATATGCGTGTTTCCCCGGGTACTTGTCTTGCGCATAACTCTGTTTCTCATTGGCTTAATATCAGTGTATTGGCTTAAAAGCGGCCGTTCGACGTCACGCCGTCACCGCTGATGAAGTCCCGCCTACTTTCTGGGACGCAACGCGTACGGACCACGTGACCCGCGCCGTGACGTCATCCGCAGGCTAACACACTGATCCACGCATGGTATTCGTTTCTTTGCTTAGCACTCGGCACTGGAGATCAGTGCTTACAAATGTGAGTGTAACTTCTCTTTATTTGCTTTTATAATAAATTTATATCAACGGAGAGCACTAGATTTGCTTGTTCTTTATATTTATACATGAAATCATATTGATCTGATGACACGGAGGAGGATCTTTTCTTGGAGTACTCCCGTTTGGTCTGCTGAAATCTTATGATCTACCCTTGATGGGAACATGTGTTTTTGACCTGTCTGATATATCAGGGGTCCATTATTTGAGGTGAGAGTCCAACTTGTTCAATGGTGAAGGGATCACATCGTCACTTGTTATACTGATTGAAGACACACTGCACAAGTGGATTCTTCTTGATTACTGCATCTATTATTCATCTATTCTTCATTTTATGGACTTTTTGTATTAATATTTCATTATTTATTTGCGCTGTACTGTTACTTTTTCACTATTGGTTATTGGCACCAGGCTCAGCACCAGGGATGGTAGGTAAATGAATGATGAATGTCTCATTTGCTGGAGGTTGCTCTTTTCCTTGAAACCTTGAAAGACTTTCAGGTGTAATACAAATGGCACAACCTACCTGTCACAGTTACTTGTTTAAAGTGCTGACTTTGCCAGCCCTTTACACGCCCTGCTCCATTTATAGAAGCAGTACTTTTGGTTCCCATAATGAAAAGCGCTCTATCAATGAAGGAAGCAGACCTTTCGTTCATCCTTCCATCTTCCATCTTCATGGAGTGTATGGTCTCAGTATCAGTTCTTATGTGAGTACTTTCAGTCATGACCGTTTATCTGTTCATCATCATCCTTAATAACTCCACCCCCCCCCCCCCCCCAGTCTGTGGTTATATAAAACTATAATGGTGATTTTTATTCCCTTTTTTAGTATATGGACACACTCACACCTGATGTGTGGATAGAAGTCCATGAAACGTTGTTGAGCTTATTTTGATGCATCCATTTCATGTTTATGATTCTACTGTAGATGGTTTTATTGCTTGATATAATGATATAATGTTATGTCTACTCCATTTGGGGGACTATGATGTACAATATTTACTCTCTATGTCATGTTGGTGACTATCCTCAATATGTATTTGGTACTTTGTATTTTATATGCCAATGTGTTATGCATTTATATGGGTTGATCCATGCCCTATCTTTGGTCTAATAAAGAATATAATTTTTTACATATGTATATGGTTTTGTCTGGCTCTACCCCACGCACCTCATCTAAAGTCCCACCCCCCCCCCCCTTTTTTTTGCATCAGCAACCAGGGATGAAGGCGCAATATTCCCCGTTGCGTCTCATTCAAAAGTCCCACATATTGCCTTTTTTAATTTTTTTAAGGCCGGGTTCACACCGCTGCGATGCGGGAATGCCGCGAATCCGCGGTGTTTTCCCGCATCGCATTACTCCCGCCGGCAGTTCACACTGCCCTATGCGGACGGCTGGGAGTGTCAATGATATGTTAATGACACCCCCAGATCCGTCCGCATATCGCAGTGCGATCTGCCGACTCGCACAGGAATCGGATCGCATGGTGTGAACCGCCATGCAATCCGATTCTGTTGCGGACCAAAAAAAGGGTCCCGTGCGAGTTTGCTGCGGGAGCGATGCGAATTCAGCCATACTATCTGTATGGCTGAACTCGCATCGCTACGGAGATCGGATGTGATTTGCGGAGCGAATCACATCCGGATCTCCCCCCGTAGCAGTGTGAACCCAGCCTAAATTGTAATAGATAGTCACAAAATATCAGAGTGATAACAATAAACAAAATAGGAAGCACAAAGAATAAACAAATAAAAAAGGAGAAAACAATAAACAAGATCATTGAAGGGGCACTTCGGAAGCAAACAATACAACACAAATATATACCAAATAATCAGCCTAGTAACACCCGTATAAATCAACAAGTAAATGATTTACAAGTCATAAGGAGGTGTGAACAGGATATTTATTGGATACAGGAGAAGATCAGTCAGGGAAGCATCTGTGAAAATCACTGCGTCTCTAAAAAGCCATTTAAAGAAAGAATAGAGTTTAGGCCAAATGGAGGTATCATATTCAGTGTGTAGTTTCAGATGGCCTTCCTATATAGCACCAATCTTGCCCGATGGTGTGGCATGGGCACATATTGATTGACAATTTTCCTAAGCTCATGAATTAGGTTCACAGTTTTCACAAAATGTAGAGCAATGGGTTTTGAAAAATTAGCTCCTTGCTATTACAGAATGATTCAATAGCTAGTTTCCTTTTGCTGCAATTTTTCTTAAAGGATGTTTGAACATTTTACTTGTCTTGCCAACATAAAAAAGGGAGCGTGAACTTTTTCAGCAGATATATACAAACGTTATGTGAAGGTTACCCCTGTGTGCACAATCAAATATTTCCCTAATGATGATGGAATTGCAACTATTGCAATTGAAGCAAGGATAACACCCAATTCTGTTTTCAAAAACCTGCAAGGGCTGACAGGTTTATTTTTGCACTGGATGGGCTTAGACCAAGACAGAACCAATTGCTTTATTTGATTTTTATGCATACACAGGAGAACTAAGGGTGTGATGTTTGGTTAGCTTAAGGATATTCAACTTACATTTGTTCTCTTGTTGTACATTTGCACAAACATAGATTTGTCATCTATAACCACATCAGTTCTTCGAAAGATTGCCAGACTCACAGTAGCCCTGTTAAGAGCATAATTAAAAACAATGACGGTATACCCACAATGTTGAAATTTAATAAACATGTTCTCATATTGGCCTCACAGTCCTGTTGGCTAGAGCAAATACTCGTTACTGCCAGAAATTGTGAGACTGACAGGCCCTCGACAAGGTTACATGGATGGACACAGTTCAAATCGAAACTTATCCTCAGCAGGTTTTGCAAAAATAGTTGTTTTGAACTTGCTGCTTCAGATGAAGACCTTGATGTCCTAAAAAATAATTTTGGTGTTCAAATACTACGGGTTAAAAGACAATACCTGGAAGGAGAGCATTAAAAAAATTAAACAAAGTCACCAGGGTCTGTCACAGTTTCCTCCCAGATAATAAAGAAGTTATAAATATATCTTCTTAATAACTTTACAAACTTCCTGAAGAACTTGATAGGATAAATATGCAATTTTTCTAAACTTCACATACAGAGGTATTTGTACATGTAACTAAGGCAGTTTCTCTTACCCTGCTGCTCCAAAAAGCCTCTATCCCATGTGGAGGGTGCAAGCCCTGTATGCAAACAGATACTTAGAAGAAAAGAGGGCTGGACAGCCGCGCGCCTATGCAATTTCTTTCTTCAAGAGCAAAGGTGAACTACAGGTATCAGCTTACATGTTTCACACCAAGGTCGGGGGCCTACTCATAGCTCAAAAGACTGGTGTCTACAGACAGTATATATACACACAAGTACATAGATAATTACATGAGGTGAATGTTATCAATTGACACCCTAATTAGCAATCAATTGATTAATTAAACAAGTGTCAGAAAAACTTGTCAAACTGAAACTTCTCACCATTACCATATAAATGAGTAAATAAACCTCAAATCTTTGTATTTGCTGTGCCCTGTTGTGAACATCCATAACGAATGTTGTAAAAACAATAATAGTGAACGGCTGTAATAATTGCATCCAGATTTTGATACCTACATCGTAAGTCCATCAACAAGAGTTCATATGGGGTTAAATCCAGCTGTATCACGTCACCACACCACGTGTGAGACCTCCCCTAAGGTAATGAACTTACCAGATAAACCAAGGAAATTAGGCTTGTGAAGTATTGCACATGACAAGCAAAAGAAATGTGCACATGGCGTAATCCAATAAAATGTATATGTTGATAAAATACCCCTTTGCAATTGCGCACTTACAAATGTAAAATTGAAAACAGGCATATAGAAGCTCAATACCACCCGTCACTATCGCATGTGTTGGATTACGCTATGTGCACATTTCTTTTGCTTGTCATGAGCAATACCTAGATGGAGAGACGCAGTGCCTGCTGACAGAAATTGTTTAAACACAAGCCTAATTTCCTTGGCTTATCTGGTAACTTCATTACCTTAGGGGAGTTCTCACACGCGGTGTGGTGACGGGATACAGTTGGATTTAACCCCATATGAACTCTTGTTGATGGACTTATGACGTATGTATCAAAATTTGGATACAATTATTACAGCCATTTGCTGTGATTGTTTAGCGCTGCTAATGTAATAATTTTCACTGTGGCATATTATGAGATTATTTGTGAGGGCTGCTTATGTTGTTCGAATTAACATCATTATTATTTTATGAGCGCTGGGGGGAGGTACCACTCATTTATGTTTGATTATCTCTCATTGATTAAATAATAGTGGAACCAAAACAAATATGTGCTAGCCGGACAAACAGAAAATCCATCTAAAAGTGTAGGTGTATTTAGCACAGTTATTTAACCACTTAAGCCCCGGACCAATTTGCAGCCAAAGGAACAGGCCCCTTTTTGCGATTCGGCACTGCGTCGCTTTAACTGACAATTGCATGGTCGTGCGACGTGGCTCCCAAACAAAATTGGGGTCCTTTTTTTCCCACAAATATAGCTCTCTTTTGGTGGCATTTGATCACCTCTGCGGTTTTTATTTTTTGCGCTATAAACAAAAATAGAGCGACAATTTTGAAGAAAATTCAATATTTTTTACTTTTTGCTATAATAAATATCCCCAAAAAATATATAAAAAAAACATTTTTTTTTCTCTGTTTAGGCCGATACGTAGTCTTCTACATACTTTTGTTAAAAAAAAATCCCAATTAGCGATTATTGATTGGTTTCGCAAAAGTTATAGCGTTTACAAAATAGGGGATAGTTTTATAGCATTTTTATTAATATTTTTTCTTTACTAGTATGGCGGCGATCAGCGATTTTTATTGTGACTGATACATTATGGCGGACACATCAGACATTTTTGACACATTTTTGGGACCATTGTCATTTATACAGCAATCAATGCTGTTTAAATGCACTGATTCCTGTGTAAATTACACTGGCAGTGAAGGAGTTAACCACTAGGGGGCGGGGAGGGGTTATGTGTGATGTGTGTGTGTTTTTTTACTGTTGGGGGCGTGGCTTGGCATGTGACGTCACTGATCGTCTTTCCCTATAACAGGGAACAGGCGATCGGTGACAGCCACACTAGGAAGCACGGGGAGATGTTTGTTTACACAGACCTCTCCTCGTTCTTCAGCTCTGTGACCCGATCGCGGGACACCAGCGGCGATCGGGTCCACGGGCCCCGCGGCCACAGTCACGGAGCTCAGGACCGGGTCACGAGCGCTCCGTCGGTGGTGCGGGCACGACCCACATCTGGGCACTTAAAGAGCAACGTACCTGTACGTTTATGTGTCCAGCCATGCCATTCTGCCGATGTAAATGTGCAGAAGGCGGTCCTTAAGCAGTTAATATTAATGTAATTGATAAAATAGGATTTAATTATGAAAGGGATTTTATCATTTAGCCTGAGTTCACACTGAGCTGCGGGAATGAAGCCGTGTGAGTTCAGCTGAAATCGCACGATTTCACTCCCGCATGTCAGTTCCAATTTCGGCTGCAATTTCAGAGAAATCTGCACAGATTTCAATGTAAATCGCAGCCCGAAATCACAAAAACTAGTACAAGAAATACTTTTTGAAAGTAAGACAGTGCCATTCCCGGCAAATGCCACCGATTTGGCATGCAATTTCACATGTCAAATCTCATGTCAAATTATATCAATGGGAACCAGGGCATAAAGAAATAATTTAAAGGAATTTTATCATTTAAATTGCATATTTTATTGCTAAAATCTCACAACTTTTTCTAAGATATAATTTGATTATATATGATTTTTATACTGTGGTTTTTACAACTTCTAAAATGTTTTTTTTGGATTGTAAAGTGGGTCTTATGCCGCATACACACGGCCAGACTTTTCAACATTAAAGGTCCGACGGAACAATTCCGGCAGACTATTCGATCATGTGTGGGCTGCAGCGGACTTTAGATTTGCAAAAATCTGACAGACTTTAGAAATGGAACATGTTTAAAATGTTTCCGCTGGAACTCTGCCGGACCCAGTTCCTACCGAGAAATCCGCTCGTGTGTATGCTAGTCCGACGGACAAAAACCGACGCTAGGGCAGCTATTGGCTACTGGCTATCATCTTCCTTATTCTAGTCCGGTCGTAGGTCATCACGTTCGAATCCATCGGACTTTGGTGTGATTGTGTGTGGCCAAGTCCGTTCATTCGGAAAGTCCTTCAGAACTCTGTCAGAACTCCATCAGAACTCCGTCGAAAGTCTGTCGGACCTAGCCCCTCGAAAAGTCCGGTCGTGTGTACGCGGCATTACAAAAATTAGGTGACTGCTGTATGGTGACAATACCATACATACAGAGACACAAAGTATCAGTAAAAAGGATATATTGTCCTCTCATCTGAACAGGTGTCTGAATCAAAGAACAGACCCTTTTCAAAAGAAAAACGCCCACTCTATTGGACTCTTACATTATTATATTGTTCTATAAAACATATTTCTCAGCTCCAAGTTATTTTACATTTATAAAGTATCAAAATATGTCGAATGGTTAATAACATACATAAAGAAATTACCCTTATTTTGGGATGACTAATTAATAATGAATTATTTTATTATATTGATTTAATTGATTCTATTCTGCTCCATCGACTCCATCGATCGATGTGTATTATTAATATTAAACCTGCATATACTGGTGACTGGATCTAGGCTTTATAGTGTCAACATATCGGGAAGCCTTTACAGATGTTCTCCGAATATTCATACTCGTGGGAGTTTCCCAAAAATGATAAAGGCTCGCCATAGTGTATAACCATAAACATTTATTGCATATAAAAATTAAAGTACTTACATCAGGCTTGCATTAACACACATGGGAAAATCTCAAGCTAGCCAGCTTTAATAAAAATGCCTGTCCTTCCGGGATCTACAAAGCATGGTGACATCAGCACATTGCTCCAACTGACGTGTTTCATCACAGATGATGTCGTCTGGAACATGGACTGCTAACTCATCGCTATAAATACCATGTGTCCGGAGGACCACGCTTCGATCTGAACTTCAGCCATTTTGGAAGGGAGAATAATGACCCACATATTGCATGTATCTTACAGTCTTACCCTGCACAAAATGGATATTGCAAAAAGATAAAAAGGATAAAAAAAACACACTTTAAAGCTATAAAAATAATACATAGGTGTCCCCGTGTCAAGGGAGCAAAAAAAAACACCCAAATGATCTACAAGGGGTTACATATGGGGAAATATACATAAATCCCTTACCAGTATATTGGCATCCTGTGGCAGGAATGAGAATAGTTCCACATTTAAAATAAGCTATCTCAATCGATATAAAACACTTTAATCATCAAAAAAGAGGGGACTGAACAATAACAAATATATTCCTTACTAATAAAATGGTCCCCAAATAATGGGGATGGAAATAACCTG
Source organism: Lithobates pipiens (assembly GCF_037356315.1). NCBI lineage: Eukaryota > Metazoa > Chordata > Amphibia > Anura > Ranidae > Lithobates > Lithobates pipiens. The sequence continues at coordinate 29,840,747 of NW_027507787.1, forward strand.
ATATTAACCCATTAAAGGAAAAGTCGACCAACCTAACAAATAATTCTAATCCTAAACAATGTCCCAACATATTTAAAGCGGAGGTCCGCACACCACTGCAGAAATTAAAAGCCAGCAGCTGCACATACTGGAGCTGCTAACTTCTAATAATCGGACAATTGCTTGTCCAGGATTGTCGGCACCGCAGCTGATGTCTTCATCAGCAGTCGGGTGCATGCCTCCTCCTTATGGCTTCACAACGGGATCCCTACTGTGCATGCTCCAGGCTTCGCCTTACTGCCTCACAGAAGAAGTCCCATTGAACAAAAGGTACGTCAGGCTAGGCACGGCGCAGCAGTGACGCCGGAGCACCCATAGAGGGTGATGGATGAATGAGTGTTTCCATTTAAGCCTAATTTTATCATTTTTGAGGTAAGCAGAACTTTTAATAAACACTTGTGTGCTTTTAACGAATGTTATGCAATGAGTCTATCTTCCTTTTCCATATGTTTTACCGTGTGATCGGACTCTGGAGTTCCCTTGAAGGATAATAGCTGTGGGGGACATAGCTTTGGAATCCAATCAAATAGACTGAACAACTAAGGTGGTTATACCCGTGGTGAGGGGTGAATGCTCACTGATGTGCATATAGACCTTGGGAGGTCTTAATATCTGGTAAGCAGATATATTTTGCCCTATTTATCCTGTGGGGAGCACTGGGTGTTTGCACAGATTGAAATTGGATCAACACATTTTCAAGTTCACTTTATGGATTCATAGCTGGAATTTTGGACTAATATTTCTTCTTTTTTTCACTATTATTTTAATTGATGGACTTTGTGCATTTTATGTAGATAAGATCATGTTTGACAGTGCAATACATTATTTGAATTTGACATGTCTTGCCATGTATTAATAACGTTTTTGCGATTTTTAATCTTGGAGTCTATGCCCCCTAAAATCCCATCTGAGGACCCAGTCCATTAGTCTAATGCCGCGTACACACGAGCAGAATGTCCGTCAGAAAAAGTCAGACGGAAGCTTTTCATCGTATATTCCAATCGTGTGTATGCCCCATCAGACTTTTTACGTTGAAAATTCTGATGGACCTAGAAATGGAACATGTTCTAAATATTTTGGGAAAACTGCTCGTCTGTATGCTGTTCCGACGGACCGAAAATGACGCATGCAAGTATGAGACAGAAGCACTCGGTGTGGTAAAACTAGCGTTCGTAATGGAGCTAGCACATTTCTCACGTAGCAAATTCTGTGACCTTTTAATGCAGCTCATTCTTTTCTTCTTTTAATGCTAGAAGAATGAAGTTGTTTTGCTGCTCATATTCACACAGAGTTCTCACAAACTTCTTTCGTCATTATTTCTCCTGATCTCATGAATAATAGTCTATTTTTTGAAGTCACGATCTCCACAACAATGTTTACAATTAGTTTTTTTTTTTTTTTTGTAATTGTTTATTTTAAATTTTCAAAATCATACAGAAGAAAATATACATGAGATATTAATATTAACGTATCAAGAACGCAGGTATACTTTGAGTACAAGGCATACAAAATCTAAACATATAGAGGCATAGCGATGTGATTAAAGTAGTGATCTTCCACCGTATCTTTAAGGGGGTTATAGACAGAATCTGTAAACAGACTATGTAACTTCAAAGAGAGCTTTAAGGAAAAAAAATAAAAAATAGATTTCAGACCTTCTCTCGGGGACATGTATGTATCCAGGTTTATCTAAGTAGGAGCAATCCCATCAGAACCATATGTAGACTCATCCCATGTTGACCAAATTTTAGAAAATTTCTGCATCTTATCCTCCACTACGGCCGTCAAGTGTTCCATTCTGCGTATGTCAGCTACAGTGGTGATCAATTGCGGAAGTGTAGGTGGAGAGGTGGACAACCATAACCTGGGTATGACCCTTTTAGCAGCCAATAAAATAAAGGACAACAATCTGCGCAAGGCCTTAGAAATACCAGAGAAAGGGAGGCCTAGCAGATAATGCATGGGCGTCAGGGGAATAGGAGTGCCAGCCAGTGTTTCTAACAGATTTTGGACTTGGAGCCAGAACTGGTGGACTAGGGGGCATTCCCAAAAAATATGGTAGTGAGAGCCGACTTCCCCACCACATCTCCAGCATTGTTTCGAAATTAACCTGTTACGGGCATGTAGAATATCTGGAGTCCTATACCAGTGCATTAGAACTTTGTAAGCAGTTTCCTTGTGGGTCACACATCGAGATATTCTGGAAGTGTGCTCCCATATGTTCCCCCAGTCCACCAGGGAAATATCGTGTTGTAGAATCTGAGACCATTTCCTCATGTAGTGGTGGGTGTTCACCGTCATAGGTATGGCGTCATGTAATATCGTGTAAATAGTAGAGATCAGTCTGGGTTCGTAAGGACCCTTAGCACATAGGCTCTCAAAGTCTGTGGGTTTGTCCAGAGTCAGAGAGGGGGACCTGATAGAGAAAAAGTGTCTGATCTGTAAGTATGAATGTAGAAGCCTTTGGGGATCTGGTGTTGCTTTTGCAAGGTGGGAAAAGTCAATAAATGGCGTGTCGCCGGGTTAACAAAGTGTCGGAGTTGAAAGAGTCCCGCTTGGGTCCATGGTAGCATACGATCATAGGACAGGCTATCTGGGATGTCTGGGTTAAATAGGATATTTAAAAGCGGTGGACACGGTGAGGATAGGGAAAAGCGGTCATTGCACCTTTTCCAGATATTCAACGTGAACAACATGGGAGCTAGGCATATGTGCCGTAATTGGGGCATATGAAGGGCAGTAGAAGGCCAAAGCATATAGCAAGGATGTACCGGGGCTGTGACAGTCATTTCTATTTCTGACCATCTATTTGGGGCCTTCCGGGAGGTCCAGGAGGTAAGAACTCTCAGGTGTGTGGCATAATAGTATTTAATTAAATCTGGGCCTCCGAGCCCCCCCTATTCCTCCGAGCCAGGACCACTGTCCCCGCTAACCTGTGGGAAGCGTTATTCCAAACAAAACGGAGGCTTCTCCTTTGAAGGGATTTCAACTGTGACATAGGGATAGCCACAGGTAGAGTTTCAAACAAATATAATAACTTAGGGAGGATAGACATTTTAAGGACATTGATTCGGCCCAACAGGGATAGGGGGAGAGATGTCCAGAATGTCAGCAAGCGATTAATTCCCGAGAACAGGGGGGGGAAATTGGCCTTATATAAAGTATCATTACAATTAGTTTTGATAGTCATCTTTTATTTATTTTTTATTTCATCAAGATCTCCTTTTTTTTGGATTATTGAAAAAATATTTTCTAGTGATCTCCATATATAATTCTATTTTTTAGGTGTCAAGTTACCACAATAACAATATTATCTTGTACTTATTATTAACCTCAAGGAGGTTGGTGTCCCTTGTTAATTTGACATTGTCTTTTACAAATGTACCTGTCTACTCACAAACAAAGTGTCCTATTTGAAGAAAAACACATAGGAAAGTATTTTCAGAAAATAAAATCTCCATTTATTCCGTGTAACAAAATAAAGAGGGAGTCAACTCTGGAGAAACTTTTGGAATTTGTGAAGCCTTTTGGCCCCCAGGGCACACATCAAGTCTGTGGAAAAGAAAGTTGGTAGCTTGAGGAGTCCATATAATTTGGAGCCCAATCTGGTCCAGGACTCCCAGAGATTAGGACCAGAAGCAGATGACATATCTGTCCCCAGGCTGTGGTACAACACCAGCCTGCATCTTCTGTCAGACCAGACTGAACCCGGACCATCACTTTCTTCTCTTCGCTGCAGCCTTCCCTCCAAGCTTCCCTGAAGCCTTCCCTGCATCCTTCCCTGCAGCCTTCCTTGGAGGCTGATGCTCTGGTGGTGGACTTATGGCAGGAGGAAAAGGAGGAGAATGGGCTTGCTCATATATGTGTCTGTTCTCAGTCAGCTGACCCCTCAACCCCTTCTGAAGGGCATCAAAAATAATTCCCTCACAAAGGAGGCATTGGCCCTCCTCCAATTTCAGCAATCTTGTGGCTAGATAGCAGCCATAGGCCTCTTCAGCATTGGTGTGACTCCTGAGGACACTGCTTGCTTCCCTAATGAGGCCCAGTGCTGCTTCCTCCATCATTGTCCCCTTCCTGGGCCTTTGGTTGTAAGGCAGAGGGGAGGCACCTGGCTGCCACTGGGCCCGCCCTCCTCCTGGCTGCTACTGGGAATGGCCTCCTACTAGCTGCCACTGGGCACAGCCTCCTCCTGGCTGCCACTGGGCATGGCCTCCTCCTGGCTGCCACTGGGCACGGCCTCCTCCTGGCTGACACTTTTCAGACCCTCCTCCTGGCTGAGCTCATCCTGTATATAAAAAAAGGGACATAGTTTTAGTTTTTGTTTCATCAATCACAGACAATTTTCATCTTTCAGTACATTTTTTAATTCAAATAAATTTTTAAAATAACAAACATATGAAACTAATCTGAATATGGGAAAGAAATTCCGAAAACAAGTTATTCTCATATAACAATATGATGAAACAAAATTATTAACTTAACAAACAAACCCAAAACAAAACAATTTTTTTCCAATGGCTCCAGCTGCTTTCTCAGCCAGGAGGGAGGGTCCCCAGAGAGCCAATGCTCTTGTGCACATTGCTGGATTGAGAGGGAGATAAGTATTAGGGGGGCTGGCGGGCTGCTGTACACAGAAGGTTTTTTACCTTCATGCATAAAATGCACGATGGTAAAGACATTTTCAGCCTTTATAACCACTTTAAACACAAAAGGATTCATTAGGCGTCCATAACACTCTGGGATGCTTAAAACTATATGTGAGTGAACAATAATTTGAGCTATCCCTATTTTTGGATGTGGTCTCTGGGCAGTAGAGTAGATTCCAAATGACATGTGATTATGCTGTAGTTGCAATTTACCTTTGATTGCGTCAAAATTACCTTTCCAAAGTTATAAATCAGGATAGGACATTTTCATTATTATATTGAATTATGCCTCCAAGATACATTTTCATACAGCAAAATATTCCAGGGCATATAAATGTCATTTTTCACATATTCTCATCTTGTGCTCAAAGCTTCCCTTTAGGCTACAAATGTCCAATTGACCTGTCATTAAAAAAAATTAAGCTTGATAGATTTTATAAAAATAAAAGTACAATAACATATAATAAAATATATAGTGCCAGAAGTTTTACTGTACATCTTCATATAGCATAAGCTCAACTTCCAGGAATCACAGAAAAGCTATTTTCAGAAAATGATATGGTTGAAAAATGTATTGGAAATGTAGCATGGCTATACATCTAATGATAATCTACTGCATGCACACTTCATCCTGTAATAGCCTGTCAATACAGATAACAGAAAATGATAAAGAGGCAAATGTAAGGAGGAACGGAATAGAGCAGTAGGTAGAGAAGCAAAGGGGAAAAAAAAAGAAGTCGTTTAGGCTTCAAAGCGAATCAAATACTACATTCAGAAAAAAAATGACTGAAAATTTTTTACAATTGCGGGATCTGCATAAAATTAAAATAACCTTTTCTTTACAAATTTTCCTAGTTATGAATTTAGAGATGTGTTAGGGATGCATCTGTGGAGTTTTGGGAACTTCCCTTGCAGAAAAATTGTATTGGGCGGTCCTCAGCACGTTTTGGACAGTTAATTCATCATGCCAGATCAGAAACAGAAGAGTAGTTGGGAAAGCGGGTACAGTCAGGAACAAATCAGCAGTGTACAATCTAAAAGTAAAGTCAGGCAGGCCAAGGTCAGGAAAGAAAGCAATGTCTCAGAAGTGCAAAGTACAATCCAAAGGTCACGCATCCAAGAAGTAGAAGTAGACTGGCTTAGAACAAGAGTTGGCACCCCAATTATATGTAATGCGTGAGGCCTCTGACTTCCTATTTATACAGGCAGGAACCAATCAAGATTCAGCATAGAGTGCGGCTAACTAGAAATAGTACAGTGACATGAACATGCCCAGATTGATTAGCTGATAGATGGAATGGCTTAGATGGTAGCTGGCAACTACTCTGAACAAGGTAGGAAGGGCTTTACAGAGGAAGAGCAGTAGTAGCAGTACTTCCCAGTGGAGATGAATGGGAAGATGCAAAGATGCATAGGAAGTTCTATGTGCAAAAGTGGCATAGCATGGTGGTGCAACATTTAGAGTGACACAAAAATTAGTCTTGCACTGTCCCAAGTGTGCTAGGTCCAATGCCACAGCCAACCACCACCAGCACTTCTTATTAATTACAGTCAGTGTCCACAGATCTGCATATCCTATTAAACTCAAAGTTGAGCTGAGTGGTGTAGGCGAGGATGCAAAGTAAAAAAAAAAAATACCAGGGGGGAAGCTTTGAGGCATCCTAGCAGAGGTTAGGCAGAAAACCCAACAAAGAAGTCAGTTGAGAGGTAAAGGGAAAAAAAAAAAAAGACAGACCTGGTGCTCTGGGAAGATCTGGTGCAATCTTTGGCCAACTGCTTTTTTAAGTGGGATCTATCAATGCCTGTGTTTGTTCTATTGTCAGAGTCAATGTGCTTCTCCTGAATTATTCTGTCCGTGAGAACTGGCATCTGATATACTCTTATCAATGAAGCAGGACATGATGGTGGATGACCCCGGGTATAAGAGGTGAAAACAAGCCAATCCAAGAAGAAAAAACAGTAAGGACTGCTGTACACCAGCAATTGGCGTTTGTGCCTTGAGATCAACTCTGCTCTCACTCTCATCATGGGTGCGACAGGGAGGGGCGAAGCTTTATTGGAGGCTTGCTGGAGTCCCCCTACCTCTGCAGGCAGGCTTGCTGAAAATGTTGTGCAGCTTCACATAGCGTTTCCTGCAAACAAGGAGTGACAACAGAGACCGCTAGATTTTTCTCTTTCTTCTCCATCTGGACCATTCCCCCTTTCCTATCCTTAGCCTCTGTAGGTTCAGTTTACAGGCAAGGGCTGGACAAACAAGCACAACAGGGAGCAACCTAAGCCACCCAGCAGCAGCCACATGCATGTGGGGCTAGCTACCTGGAAAGCTTTGCATCCCCCTGTGCCTCATCTAAAGCTCAGCAAGTCTTGCAAGCAAGCTTTAGTCGCTGCTTTCTCATTTGTCTCAATGACCGAAGAACCCCTTCATGTTCCTAGGAGGAGGAAGGTGTGACAATAGGGGGTTTTGCTTCACAGATCAGCCAAGTATTCTGAGGATCCCCAAACCCTACTCTTAGTTGAGCTAGACTATTTTTTTCTTTAATTAGGCTTGGTATTAGAGACACAGAGAAGCCTTTGCTACTCCTTGGGTGTGTTGTCATCACGTGGGCTCTATTTCTCTTTTTTTCTCTCTCGCTTGCATGATTTTTTGTGGTCTGGGGGCTTAAGATAGACCTCTTCTAAGTCTCTTCCCAGATCTCCAGCACTTCTCCACTACTTCAAAAATGTTTTATCTAAATGCATGGGATCTGGGCTTTGGCAACAGCTTTAATTATCTGTGACCCTCTTCTTTTAGCTTAGTCCTTTCCAGGCCAACCTGTTCTTTAAGCTTTGGCTCGCAACTTTAATATGTTCAGGTTTTGCTGTATATAGGAGACCTCTTAAGCTCTTCTATCTGGTCTGATTTTTTTTATTTTTCGCCCCTGTCTGTCATGGAAGCAACACTAATTTTAAGCCCAGAGTACAATTACAAGTAATATCTTAACTCACCCCTGTTCCATAAAACCCTTATATGAAATGCCCCTGATTGATTTTGTTTCTAATCAATGTCTATGGGATGGGGATCATTCTTTTTTGCCAGACTGCAAGTGTAAAATGCTGAGAAATAGGGTTGAATTGATCATTTTAAAGACGTTTCAGCAAGTAATTGCTGTTCTTCTATACTCTTATGTTTTGTACAGTTAACTCCTAGCCTGTTCTATCTCATGTAAGTCACGTGCTGTGGCTGATGAACTGCAATTGTCTTTGTTTTTTTGTTTTTTTTTGATGTAAGGTACAGCTATAAAAAGATTTTACAGTCATGCTGTAAATCAAAAATGTCTTGAAACACACCTGCATCTTGGCTATATTTGTTACAAAGCAGATGGCTGATATTTTTGTCCTCTTGTCTAGCTTGTGGAGTATACATTAATCTCTGTCCTTAGGGAATAACAAGGGTTTATCTAAAATCCTGTGATTTTTTTTTTTACTCTTTCCCATTTTCTTTATAATATGACCACACCGTGTTGTGTTACTACTGATAACATTAAATATAGCGACAGCTATCTCTAACAAAGTCATACAGTATATTCAGCACCTAACTCAACAGAAAAATAAAGGATGTGATTTGGAGAGATGAGCTCAATAAACAGATAAACAAAAGAGAGTAAAGCCGCGTACACACGCGGGGACTGTTCGCCCAACTTTGTCCGTCAAACAGTTTCGGCAAACAGTCCGCTCAAAATTAGCATGGACGGACATGGCCACACACGACGGACGAACAGTTTGCTGAAACCGTGCGCGATGACGTGAACGGCACGTACGACGGGACGAAAAATACGACGTCCTATACACTGCATTATAACTTTCGGCGTGAAAATCCTTTCTGAGCATGCGCGCAACTTTGTTTGACGAACAAGCCTACACACGCGGGGACTGTCCGCTGAAACAAGGTTTCAGCGGACAGTTTTTCGGAATTTCCAAAAAACCTTGTTCAGCGGACTGTTCGCTGAAACTTGGTTTCAGAGGACAGTTTCAGCGAACAGTCCCCGCGTGTGTACGCGGCCTTACGGTAAAAAAGAGACCCCAACATTACACGGGGTGGACAGAAATGTGGATTTTACTACTGAATCCATTAGAAGTAGGGAAAAGAATGGGATGAAGAATAAATCTGGGCTTTAAAAGATTTTTTTTTTTTAACGTGTTTGTTAATCAAGGTTTGCAGGGAAGTGTAAAAAAATTCAAATTTGTTGTGATGGCTGTATGCACACAGCAATGTCCAAAGCTGTGGTTTTAGCCCTCCAAAGTTTCACTCTTTAGTCAGGTGACTTTCCTAATTATAATAATCATAATAATAAATTACAAAGACCACATTTACAGTGCCTTGAAAAAGTATTCATACCCCTTGAAATTGTCCACATTTTGTCATGTTATAACCAAAAACATAAATGTATTTTATTGGGATTTTATGTGATAGACCAACACAAAGTGGCACATAATTGTGAAGTGGAAGGAAAATGATAAATTATTTTCTATTTTTTTTTTTTTTACAAATAACTATGTAAAAAGTGTAGCGTGCATTTGTATTCAGCCCCCCGCAATACTTTGTAGAATCACCTTTCACAGCAATTACAGCTGCAAGTGTTTTTGGGGATGTCTCTACCAGCTTTTCACATCTTGAGAATTTTTGCCCATTCTTTTTTCAAAATAGCTCAAGCTCTGTCAGATTGGATGGAGAGCGTCTGTGAACAGCAATTTTCAAGTCTTGCCACAGATTCTCAATTAGATTAAGGCCTTGACTTTGACTGGACTATTCTCACACATGAATATTCATTGATCTAAACCATTCTATTGTATCTCTGGCTGTATGTTTAGGGTTGTCCTGCTGAAAGTTAAACCATCACCCTAGTCTCAAGTCTTTTGCAGACTCTAACAGGTTTTCTTCTAAGATTGCCATGTATTTGGCTCCATCACTCTTCCCATAAACTCTGACCAGCTTCCCTGTCCCTGTTGAAGAAAAGCAACCCCACAACATGATACTGTCACCAACATATTTCACGATGGGGATGGTGTGTTCAGGGTGATGTGCTGTGTTAGTATTTCACCACACATAGCATTTTGCTTTTGGGCCAAAAAGTTAAATTGTGGTCTCATCTGATCAGAGCACCTTCTTCTACATATTTGCTGTATCCCCCACATGGCTTCTCGCAAACTGCAAACTGGACTTCTTATGGCTTTATTCCAACAATGACTTTCTTCTTGCCACTCTTCCAAGGCCAGATTTATGGAGTGCATGTCTAATAATTGTCCTGTGAACAGATTCTCACACCTGAGCTGTGGATCTCTGCAGCTCCTCCAGAGTTACCATGGGCCTCTTGGCTGCTTTTCTGATTAATGCTCTCTTTGCACAGCCTGTCACTTTAGGTGGATGACCATGTCTTGATAGGTTTGCAGTTGTGCCATACTCTTTCCATTTTCAGATGATGGATTGAACAGTTCTCTGTGAGATGTTCAAAGCTTGGAATATTTTTTTATAACCTAACCCTGGTTTAAACTTCTCCATAACTTTATTCCTGACCTGCCTGGTGTGTTTCTTGGCCTTCATGATGCTGTTTGTTCACTAAGGTTCAAACCTCTGAGGGCTTAACAAAACAGCTGGATTTATACTGTGATTAAAGGGTAAGTTTACCTTTACAGAAAAATCTGTAAGGTGAACTTACACAGGGAAGGCTCACCCAGCAACTGGCAGATGTGCATGGACATAGGCATTGGCACGTTGTTTATGCCTGATCTGTCCGATCGATACTGACCTGTGTTATCTGAACCTGCATCTCACTCCCCCAGCCTCCTAGAGCTCTTCAGTCCAGCAAGCTCTCATTTGGCTCCTGTTTCCAGCTGCTTACCTACAGTTTGCCACCAGCCAAGCTGCATGCCAGCTCATCTGCTACTAGTCAGTCCTGCTGCCACAAACACCTACTGACTGCTGCCATCACACAGACTACTGCACTGATCGCAGGCACTCATACCTTGCCCTGTTCTTGTGGCTGTTGCCTCACTGCCAGTAGCCCCCAAGGCGGAACTGTAGAAGAGGCCTTCCACATCACATCAGGCTCATAACCAGGTACATGACAAGGGGAGAGCCCATCTAGTAGGGTCAGGCAGACTGTAGATAGGGACATAAATCTGATTTCTAAGGACAGACAAGCTCTGGAAAGGATTCAGCCTGACAGGATTTGGTGGAAATCCAATAGATTTTGGAAAATTGTTTGATACCCCTTGGGAAGCTGTGCCTGTAAGGTGAGGGACACAAGAACTGTGCAGTGTCTGTAAAAAAAAGCTACCCTTTAGAGCTTAAAGAGGAACTCCACCCTACGTATCAAACATTTAATTGTAATTCCCAACATTTTTCCTTGCATAGAAATCAAAAATCAAAAACAAGCTTACTAGTCCATGGAGTCCAGCATTGTCCTGCCTGCAGACATAATTCTCCCTATTCTCCCATGCTGCCATCTTGAATTGAGATCCAGTGCATCCATAGACAAGCCAAGAGGGTCTTTGTCAGGTGTATGGGACCTGGCAAATCCCCTTGATGTGTCTGTGCATGTGCTGGATCCCCCTAAACAATTGTAGACACATTGTAAACTTTGGCGTAGACCCTGTGCACCATTTATGCACCCATACGAGATTTGCAAGCTGCCGCTTATCCCAGAAGGCAGTTCCTGAGATCTTGCACATGCACAGAAATGCCTTGCAATCTGGAGAGACCTGCAGTGTGTTTGCAGTACTGGTGGGGGCAAACACATTGTGTTTACGATCTGCATTTTAGGTGTCATTATGAATCCAATATAAACATAGATATGTGTGAACAAATCTATTATTTTATTGTCACTTAACCATTTATGTGATACACATTGTTTATTAAGGTTTAATAAGAGTTTTTTTTTTTACACATATAACTTTGTATTTATCACTACAGAGATATTGATTTTGCTCTACTTTTAGATTAATTAGGGAACCACGCATTAAACGTGGGTTTCCCACAAAGCCTTATGGTGTGAACGGGCCCTCAAAAAATCTACGATGTTTTCAGAGTTTTGTAAACAGCGCCCCATGATGCAAATCCATAGTCAGTCACATTTTCCAGTGATGTAGAGCCTGCTTAAATCACCATGACCCACCACCCAAATATGCACCTCTGCCACGACAACCAGTCATACAATGATGTTCTCCTGTTGCACTGCCACTGCTAAATGAAAGGAACCCAGCTTCTGCTGGAATGTAAACATAGTGGTGCCAAAATATGGTAATATGCATACATAACGCAATGTGCTAAATGTTATGGAAATATGATATACAATGCTGTCTGATGAATGTGTACCATTATACAGATTTTATTAGTCAACACAGAATTTAACATCCTTTCATAAAATTTTCATTGCTATTGTTGATTTTTTTTATTAACTACCATATTTTATGTTTATTGTCCTACGCATGTTAGTTCCGAAGAAGGGGAAGATCATTCACCTAAAACACGTTGGATGCATTTGATGTTCTTAACCATGAAAGTAATTTATACGAATTACTAAATAAGTTGTCATTTGTACTAGGTGCTCCTAACCACACATTCAGAAATGTTGTCAGGGATACCGAGAGCAGGCAATCAACAACAGGGATGACCAGATCTCTGTAGCTGGATTCAGGAAACTGAAACCAGACTGTGTATGCTTCAAGTAAGATGTATTTACAGCGAAACTGGAGCCATCAAAACATCGGCAAACAGAATACACAGCAAACATTAAAATATAGTGAACCATAAGCCAAATGGACACAAATCCTAACTAAGAAACTAACTAAGTGACAGAAAATCAGTGTATACAGATAAAAGGGAAGCACAGATCAACAGGGTAAACTGGAGGTGCAAGGAACAGTCAGCATGGGGGAACCAGGATGGGGATCAGGAACAAAGAGAGCAGATATGAGGCAGCAGGGCACAGGGTACAGGATGCAGGGCAGAAGCAAAATCAGGCACTAATTTGACTCAGGGTAACTTAGTAAGCAAGAATTTGGCAAAACACTGACACAAGCAGGACTAGTAGAGAAGGGGCTAAATACCCTCCCAGCAGCCAGAATCAGGTAAACATTGATTACTGGGATCTGCTAGCTGCTGCGAGACCCCAGCTGGTGGATCCTGGAACTACACCCTTTCACTCTGGGAACCACAGTGCCACTAGCAGATGATCCAGGTTCTGAAAAATTCATTGATTTTAGGCAGCTAGGACCAGAACCTAGTGTTCATAAACCATACCTACACCACAGGTTTACCTTCATAAAGAAGAACATATTTCACCATGTAGGCATTAAAATTAATTCCCATTTCCATTTCTATGGAAAAAAGTGATAAAAGAACTATGAATTCCCTTTCATACATAAATGAAACTTTAGAGCCCTCTGGTTTGTTTGTAATTTAATCAGAGGAAAACAAAACAGACATTTAAAATGTGAAGACATTGCTTTCCGCCAAGCAATGTGGCTACATGACCTCTTTTTCTTGATGTTTGACCTTAAACAGACCTTTAAAGCTGTAAAGCTTTTCAGTTTCCAACTGGTTTCTCCTTCATCATATAATTCAATGATTGGCAATAGCAATAGAAGAGGAATGATTGCTCAAAGATCAATACTTATTCTTCAGACAAATGTGATTGTAGCTACAAGAAGCGTCAAAATGTAATTTAATAAGACTTTGAAGGAATCCTTGCTACAGGGAGAATTTAGAAATTGCCATTACACTTTCATTTGCTATAAATGCCCTGGCTGACCCATCTGGTTAACCTTAAAAATAAATCTAACCAGTGCAGGGAATTAACAGGTATCTTGATAAAAATGATCGTAATATACATCTATTCGGTAAGTCAGTAAGCATTACACCTATTGCTTTTCAGTCATTTTAAAAGAATTCCTTTCTTTAAAAGTTCCTGGTGAAATCTATAAAATTATTTAATATCTTAGTTTAAAAAGTAAGAACTCTTCTCTTAAAGGGGTTGCAAACCTTTGAGGTTTTTCACCTCAATACATTCTATGCATTGAGGTGAAAAACCTCCTGTAATGCTGCAGCCCCCGAGCCCCCGTTTTGCTTACCTGTACCCCCCCATCTTGTCCCAGAAAAAGCCGGTGTCTCGGATCCTGATTGGATGGATTGATAGTAGCGCAACCATTGGCTCCCGCTGCTGCCAATCAAATCCAATGACTCGGGGGCCAAATCATACATTCGGCTTATATGGATGCCAAATGAATGACTCGGGAGCATACCCACAAGGCAACCCCCTGGGAGAGCGCTTCTCCCAGGGGGTTATCTAATGCAGGGAGGAGCAGCCGAGGGACAATTTAAAGCGGGAGTTCCACCGTTTTTTGTTTTTAAAAGTCAGCAGCTACAAATACTGCAGCTGCTGACTTTTAAAATATGGACACTTACCCGCCCAGCGCGCCCGCGATGTCGGCACCCGAAGCCGATCTCTCGATCGGCTCTCGGGTGCTGCCGCCGCCATGTTCGGTACGGGAATCAGGAAGCAAGGCTTCACTTCCCGGTTCCCTACTGCGCATGCGCGAGTCGCGCTGCGCAATAAGGATGGTCCCCGCTGTCTTTGTGTTTCCCAGCAGACAGCAGGGGCCCCGCAGGAAGTGGCGTAAATACCCGCAGAATCTGCGGCTATGTATGTCGAAAGGTACCAATTGTGGCACCGGAGGGGGGGAGGGTTCCAATGAGCGGAAGTTCCACTTTAGGGTGGAGCTCCGCTTTCAATTATTCCTCAAGTACAGTATACTGTATTCATGAACACTTTCCATGGAAAATCACAAATTAAATAAGATATCATATTTCACTTTATCATGAACAGAATAATGAAGGGTAAAACATAAAGGTGAAATTCACATTTTTAGCTAAATAGCCCCTGTAGGTTAAAACATACTGTGTAGTTTGGTAAAATGTTGTTTAATGTAAGTGTCATACATTTAGACAATTAGCCCAACAAACCTAGCTGAAAAAAACTCATATTCTTGCTGTATTGCCAGGATTGGCCAGCCAATGGTTGCCCACCCCAGCATTACAGAAGCAAATGGTTTTACTCATTCATTTCCTCATGCATGTGCAGTGTGCTCACAGTAAGGCTGAGGCTGGACCACTGACTTCACCCAGGGGGCAGGACTGGCACATTCACATACTTCTTTTCTAGGGCTTTCCTGCTGATATGGATAGAATGCACTGCACTTCTGTCCGGATTTTAATGGATAACGCAGCTGGCTCCCGTGATAAAAGGGGCAGGCGACCAAGAGCTGGTAAAAAGGCAGGACACAGAATGGCAGTGTTTCAGCTAAGCTTTGGAAAAGATGGAGGGAGGAATGTCCTACAACTCTTTTTAATCTAGGGTCTTGCTTAAGCCAGCGAAGGCAAAGTATTTAGACTGGGCTATAATATTTAAATGGTTTGGTTTATTTTTACTGTTACACTGTTGCACAATTCATTTTTAAGGGGGGTGTAGGCAGTAAAAATTTCTTCCCCCTCAGCCCCACCTTTATATTTACCTGAGCCCCAGCTTGATCCAGCGATGCGCAGGAGAGCAATGGCTCTCCTGGGTCTCTCTCTCATCACTGGCTCGTACAGCTGTGGGAGCCATTTGCTCCTGCTGCTATAAATCTGTCACGTACCTTTAAGCAGAGCCCGGAGTGCAGGGAGTGGCCTCTCGTAGACCTCTGACTCGAGAGACCCTGGTAGTGGTGACAGGGGCTCAGGAGCACAGAGGGGCACAAGTGCCTGACTGGATAGCAGGTGGTAGAGGCAGAAGACCGTTGAAGGAGGAGGTGTATTGTAGTCCGGTGTCTGAATGCAGGCAGAGGTGAGATAAGTTCCAGCAGACAGCAGAAGGGTTCCTGTAGTCCAGCAACGGCATACAAGTGATTGCAGGAAGTGACAAACAACGGAGGGGTATTGTAGTCCAACAACGGATGCAGGTGTAATGGATAAGCGGAAGCGGAAGAGTCCAGTAGTCTGCGGCCAGAGGTAGAAGGCTACAAACGCAGAAGGAGTACAGCCAGATATAGCGGAGGACTGGGAGGTGTCCTGTAGTACAACAGCAAGCAACTTACAGTTGACGGATGGTGTAACAGTCCAGGTCAGGCACAGGCGGGCAGATCAGGTACAGAAACGGAATCCAGAAGAGTAGTCGGGTACAAGCCAAAGTCGGGGGGGCAGGCAGCAAACAGCAGAGTCGGGAACAAGCCGGGTTCGATACGGATCAGGATACAGGATACAGGTACAGATACAGGTACAGGTTCAGGTTCAGATTCAGATACGGATCACCAGGACGCACAGGAACGCTGTTGATCAGGCAGCAAGGCAGTGAGGCATGGATCCAGTTTAAATAGCGCTATTGGCGCCAATTTGCGTCAAACGGCCGCGCGCGCACCCGCATGCGCGCTCCCGCGCACACGCGCACGTGCACGCGCACGCGCGCACCGCCGATCGCGGTAACGCTCCTGGAACTGGGCAAGAGATCTTCTGCGACTTTCGCCGCTCGGACGTCCGTGAGGAGGATCTTCCTGACAAAATCACAGCCAGTGAGCCAATGAGGAGAGAGCGGGAAAGGGGCGATCCACACTCTGTGTGTGTGAATAGACTTCAGAGGCTTGCTATTGGGGGCACGCTGCCGGAGGGATGAGCCAGGACCTGTGGTGGGGGACCCAAAAATAAGAGGATCGTGGCTACTCTGTGCAAAACCATTGCACAGAGCAGGTAAGTATAGCATGTTTGTTATCTAAAAAAAATATTAACTTTAGAATTACTTTAATTTGCAAAGGAAGAGTAAGATCAGTGGTATCTAGCAGTCTCATTTAATGTATCCCCAGTCTATTGCTTTCTCCTGAAACATATTCCCAGTCTTTTCTGCCACTAGCAGTGCGCTTTTAACCCCCGCTAGAAGCCAAAGAAAGGGTTAAACGTGCCCTAAAAGCGTCGCTGCCGAATCGCTTTGCAGATGCTACGGCAGCAGTGCCCATTCATTTCAATGGGCGGGGGCTCCTAAACAGCTCCAAAGATGCTTCTTGCAGGACTTTTTCTAACGTCCTGCAAGCGCAGCACTTCAGTGTGAAAGCTCTCACAATGGGGCTGCAGGGGAGGCGTTTTTCAGACGCTTTACAGGCGCTATTTTTAGCCCGTTAGCACCTGAAAAATGCATCAGTGTGAAAGGGGCCTTAAGGCCTGCTATATCAAAAAAGCAGACTATCACTGAATTAATAGGTAGCTCTCAATACTTTCACACTTTAAATTTGGCAAAATGAGGTTGATTTGACAGGTTGATAAGTTGAGTAAATGGGCACCCTACTAGAGCTGCACCCCTCAGCACACATGCCACATGCTGGTGAAGAATGCAGAGGTGTGTCTGGCATTAAGTCATAAGACATATAAATCTTTCTACCTGTACCCTGTTTTTTTTCACCTGCATAAGATGTGAATTGATCATGTAGTTTCATGGTGTCATTTGTTGCCCAGAGTACAGTTTATAGTAGAGTAAATATTCACATTCCTGTTTTAGCAGTTTCTGTTTGTGTTCAAATATGAGGCATACCACATGGATCTGCACAGGTTAATGCATAATTTTTGTCTGCAGTCTAAGAACTGACACTTACATATACCACAATCTCTGGATCTCTCAGTCTAGAGTTCTGCAGATGAGAGTTAAACAATAATGACATCTGTCTAAATTAGGCAGGGCAATAAAGGGAAGAGATGTATTTTTTATCACATTAGAAACTCTCATTTGTGATGCAACACAAAGGAAATGTTGAGGCATGGATTGTATGCGGTGTAACTCAGAACAAGCCTGTCCCTTTAGTGAAAAGGGACAAGTTAGGTGAGTGAATACATGGACATAGGGAAATCGATCTGCCATGAAACTACGAAATGCAGCCATAACATGTGAACCCATCATTACAAGGTAAGGCAACACACAGCACAGGGTAAAGAAAACAAAGTACACTTATACTGTACCTAGTTAAAACAACAGAAACATTTTAAAGTGTACAATTCCTATTATTTACAAAGATTAACCTCTTAAGGGCCGCCCCACCTACATATACTACTGTAGGGTGGCCCTTAAGCTCAAAATCACCTACCTTCAGCTCCAAGGGGCGCACGTGCGCACCACTGGAGCCCTGCTCCTGCTGTGATCAGACACAGTGGAAACCAGCAGGTCCGGCAGACATGATGTTCGCCGGCCACCCGCAATTGTTCTGAGGAGAGGCAGAACGGCGGTCTGTCAGGGGGGAAAATGGAGATCTTGTGTTTCTACTAAGCAGAAACAACGATCTCTGTTTTCCTTTGGTGAAAGCACATCCCATACAGTTAGAAAGCACTAATAGGGAACGCATTTAACCCTTTGATCCCCCCTGATGTTAACCCCTTCCCTGCTAGTGTCATTAGTACAATGACAGTGCATATTTTTAGCACCGATCACTATATTAGGCCGCGTACACACGGGCGGACTGTCTGTCTTTCAGCGGACTGTCTGTTCGTCGTGTGTGGTCAAGTCCGTTCATTCAAAAGTAGGACGGACTGTCTGTCGGATTGTCTGACGGACTTAGTTGGACGGACAGTCCGCCCGTGTGTACGCGGCCTTAGTGTCACTGGTCCCCAAAAATGTGTCAAAAGTATCAGATAGTGTCCAATTTGTCCGCCGCAATATCACAGTCCTGCTATAAGTGGCTGATCGTCACCATTACTAGCAAAAAATTAAAATAAATAAAAACTCCATAAATATTGAAGGAGGAGAACGAGTTAACATGACTAAAACCTTAAAATAGCTGACAGAGGAATATCTTTATTTTAGGGTCTTGTTTGTCATGATGACCACAAGATAAGGTCTGGTAAGAACTGGTTTTGAAATGATTAAATGATTAAATAGTTTAAATTATGTTTTTAGATAATATCCCCTGTGTGCTAAAATACTAGTTTAGACTATGTCTGAGATGCTATAAGTTTGTATATGTGTCATGTAATGAACTCTGCCCTCCCTCCCTCCTTTATTTTTAAGTTGTGCAATATTCTTTGTCCATAATTTGTATAAAGATACGATTCTTACCAAAAAAAAAAAAAGCAAGCATTCCTTAAACGACTCTCTTGTCTTTTGCCCTGGATGCTTCCAGAGCTCCGAAAGAATTCCACTGATTGTTCAGATCTAAGCAGATTTAACCCTTACAAATATATCCCATAATTTGTAGACACTATAACTTTTGTACAAACCAATCAATATACGCTTATTGGGATTTTTTTTTTACCAAAAACATGTAGCAGAACACATATTTACCTAAATTGATGAAGAAATTAGATTTTTAAAATTTTTTTAATTTAGTATGTTTTATAGCAGAAAGTCAAAAATATTGTTTTTTTTCCCAAATTGTCTGACTTTTTTTGTTTATAGCGCAAAAAATTAAAAATGCAGAGGTAATCAAATACTACCAAATAAAGCTCTATTTGTGGACATCAATTTTATTCCTTCTGCTTCATATTTTTGAGAGAAGCTTTCAGGCAGAAAAAACACTTAATGCTCATAATCTCTCCTAAAAACATGTTAGGAGCATTTGCGTTTTCCTAAACCCTTGTGCAATATAAGCTACTATGAGCATTTTTTGCCTCTTTTTCTGCCAGAGTTTCTAGCATTTTTTTCTGCTCTTAATGTTTATGGACCCTGATTATAATTTTCAAATCTCATTGGATCCAGAAATAACTCATTTGTTTGAAAATGTTGACATGTTAGCTTTGTAAATTGAGGCTTAAAGTGTTACTAAACCCACAACAGCAAAATCAATCTGTATATCTAGTAAAGTATGCTTATTATACTCCCCGTGGAACCTAAAGGGTTAATCCTCTGCATTGTGTTAAAAGGCTGTTTGATCCTGTATGTACAGATCCTCCTCTTCTTGCATTGCTCCCAAAACATGTCTTGATAACACAAAGTTAGTGGAGTCAGTCTGCACATGCTCAGTTTGATGTGTATCGCTAGAGAGGTTTTCTTTTCTTGGGAGAGGGCATGTGATCAGCACAGGGTCAATCAGCACTGTCCAGACAGAGGGTCAGGAGTCCTGCATCCTAATAGGTGCCAGTGCAGTATGAAAACTCCTCCTACAAGCTTTAACTAGCCACTGATAGAAGAGTGTTATATACTGCTCAAGAGAAAAGGTATTTAGCAGTTTATAGTTACTGACATTATTGCATTTCCATGTTATGTGTACTGTGGGAGACCAGATATAGTGAATGCATGAATGAAAATTCCATGTTTAGTAACACTTTAGGACTATTAAAATGAAACTGTTAGTAGAGTGCCTTCCTGAATATATATTTCTGTGATTTCAGTTGGGTTTTAATCACTTGACCTCCGAAAGGTTTTTTTCCCATTTATGACCTGGCCATTGTTTGCTATTCAGTACTGTGCTACTTTAACTGCCAATTGCACTGTTATGCAAAACTGTACGCAAATTAAATATATATCATTGTTTTCACACAAATAGAGCTTTCTTTTGCTGGTATTTGACCACCACTGAATTTTTTTTATAAACGAAAAAAAGACTTTGGGAAAAAAAGACATTTTCTACAAAATATCAAATAAAACTGACAGGTAGATGGACCTTTTACGATTCAGGGCTAAGGCAGCGCTTCAATCCTGCCGATGGGTTTTCTATAAATCGGGCAACAAATGTGGCCGACTTTTAGGTAGATCACTCCAAGAGCAGGTGTCAACCTATGTACCACATATTACCCGTTCAGATTAACAGGCTTCTCTAAACATGTCCCTCAGACCTTTGGAAAATTTTATTTCTTCTTGTACTACCTTCATGCCCCCAAGAACAATTAGAAGATTATCTGACATCCTTTGATATGCATAGACTGCCCTCACTGATCAGACAGGAATCAGAGGCCCCTATTTTCCTTGAAGAATTACAGTTTGCGGTAAGCTCCACCTAATCAGGCAAAGCCCCAGGCCCCGGTGGTTTTACCCTGCACTGCTATAAGTTTTGCTCCCTTATTTGGGCCGTCATTTGGTAAAGCTGTTCAATTCCTTGACCGACACGACCTCCTTCCCCTGGGAAACCTAACAAGCGCCTAAAATTGTTCTTCACAAAGAAGGCAAAGACCCTTTATCTTCCGACAACTATAGACTGATCTCTTTCTTAAATATTGGTTTGAAGCTTTTTATGAAGATTGTAGCTATGCATCTTCAACAACATCTACCGTATTTAATCCACCTGGATCAGGTGGGGTTTATTCCGACCCGTGAAGCTGGGATAACACTTTTAAGGTACTTAACCTGATTCAAGTTGCTAACCAGGCCAATACCCCCTGTGTGTTTCTAGGTACAGATACGGAGAAGGCCTTTGACCTTCTCCGTATCTGGAGATTTATGTCAGCAGTCCTTCGTCATACTGATTTAGGGGATTTCCACATCCTCTGTCAAGTTTAATGGCATTCTTTCCCTATTAAGAATGACACCAGGCAGGGTTGCCCATTATTGGCTCTACTTTTCATCCTCACTCTAGAGCCTTTTTTTATGTATGATCAGGCGGAATCCAGATATCCAGGGGCTGGAGGTCGGAGGTGTTCAAAATAAGATATCAGCTTATGCAGATGATATGATGCTCACATTTACCAACCCCAGGATCTCTATCTCCAACCTTCTTCATGAGTTTGAGTGATACAGAGCCACAGGTAAACTTTAAAGTTAAGTGGACTGCTACAGTTCTGAATTATCTGGGCACTTTTATCCCTAAGCAGATGCTCCGTACCTTTGATTTGAACTTTCCACTGCTTTTAGGGAAAGTTCACTATCTTTAACCACTTCAATACAGGGCACTTTCGCCCCCTTCCTTCCCAGCCCAATTTTCAGCTTTCAGCGCTCTAGCGCTTTCAGTGACAATTGCGTGGTCATGCTACACTGTACCAAAATGAAATTTTTATCATTTTGTTCGCACAAATAGAGCTTTATTTTGGTGGTATTTATTCACGACTCCGTTTTTTATTTTTTGCGATATAAGAAATTTGGAAAAAAAAAAAATATTTTCTTTTTTCTACTTCAATAAAAATCCAATAAAATCAAATTTTGTCATAAATTTAAGCCAAAATGTATTCTGCTACATGTTTTTGGTAAAAAAAAATCCGTTAAGTGAATAATAATTGGTTTGTGTGATCACGGACATATGTACGCAAATGATCATGTACATATGTGTGCAGGTGATCACGTACATATGTGTGCAGATAATCATTGGGACATGTGATTTTAGTGGGACATATGTGGGGGACATGTTTTTATTATTAGGGACATGTGTTTTTATTATTTGGGGACATGTATGTTTTGGGGACATGTGTGGGGACATTGTGTTTATACTGTGTGATGTGTTTACTGTGTGGTGTGTTTACTGTGTACACTAGACTGGTGATCAGTGAGTAAAAAGCTGTAAAAAGCAGCTCATACTCACTGATCAGCAGCCGGCTGCAGCGATCTGCTCTCCTCTCCACAGCGATGACTTCTGTGTGAGGAGAGGAGGAGCCGATTGCCTAGCAACCGGCTGTTTGTTTACATCACATGACGGCCGTGATTGGACACGGCCGTCATGTGATCAGGAGGGCCAATCACAGAGCCCTCCTGCCGATCTGAGATGCGCCGTGTCCGGGTGACACGGGCGCATCGGGATCGCGCCGCTGCGCGGGCGCGCGCGCGCGCGATCCCGCTACTCCTGAATGACGTTCCTGAACGTCCTATCAGGAGTAGGCGGCTCCCACCCGGCCGTATATGTGCATTGGCCGGGTGGGAAGTGGTTAAGCTTATTGACACTGAAGCCTTCACGCTTGGTTTGGGCGATGTACTATCGTTAAAATGTGCATCTTACCAAAGTTTCTCTACTTATTTCAAGCTTTGCCCATCTGCAATCCCTCTGTGTATTTCAAACAGGCTCTTGCTCTCCTGTATGATCTTATATGGGCATGCAGGAGACCCTGACTTCATTGTTGGCTTCTGACCATGCCCAAGCAGTTCAATAGATTCTGATAAGCCCCCTGCCCGCAGACCCCCACAACCAACGGCCAGGGTTGTGGGGATGAGGCCCTTGTCCCCATCAACATGGGGACATGGTGCTTTGAGGGGTCACAGACAGACACAAAGCATCCTCCCAATGTTGAGGGCATGTGGCCTGGTACGGTTCAGGAGGGGGGGTGCTCTCTCATTCCCCCTCTTTTCCTGCGGCCTGCCAGGTTGCATGCTCGGATAAAGGGTCTGGTATGGATTTTTAGGGGGACCCCCACGTCAATTTTTTTTTAATTTGACACGGGGTTCCCCTTAATATCCATACCAGATCTGAAGGGCCTGGTAATTGAATTTAGGGGAACCCCACACTTTTTTTTTATCAATGAATAAATTGTCGGCTCTCGTAATACAGAGAACACTCATATAGCCGCAAGTGATTTTAAAAGACTTTTTTTTCTGCAGAAATGACACTTTGTGCAGAGACAGTTCTAAGCACGGGAAACATGCACCCCTTCACAGGCATACTATAGACACCCCCCAGGTACGAAATTTAAAGGAATATTACACTTTTATTGTTTCACTTTAATCATTATTAAAATCACTGCTCCTGAAAAAACGTCCATCTTTAAAACTTTTTTTTGCATTGACACATGTCCCCTTGGGCAGGACCCAGATCCCCAAACACTTTTTAGGACAGTAACTTGCATATTAGCCTTTAAAATGAGCACTTAAAATTTGGAACGTTCGAGTCCCATAGACTTTAATAGGGTTCTAAAGTTCACATGAAGTTTAGGTCTGTTCGCAGGTTCTGGTGCGAACTAAACAGTGGGATGTTCGGCTCATCCTTACAAGAATCCAAGAAAATCATTTTAAGATCTTGGCGTGTTGGTACAGAACCCCTTCAGTCTTACACAAGTTCTTTCCAACTACCTCAGACAGATGTTGGTGGTGCCAGGAGGAGCAGGGAATGCTCTTACATGTTTTCTGGTCCTCTCCTAAGCTTGAGCATTATTGGAGAGAGGTCCAATGAATAGTTAAAAATGTACAGATTACTCTGTTCCTGATGACTTAACATTTTTCCTCCTACATGTTACCAATATACCATCAAAAATCTACAAATGGTCAGTTCTGTGTCATCTTTCCAATGCTGCCAAATCCTTCATCTCTTTGAGGTGGAGGGCGGCCTCCCCACCCCAAAGCACCTTGTCCCCATGTTGATGAGGACAAGGGCCTCTTCCTGACAACCCTGCCCCCCACCCTATGTGAATGAGTATGGTGTACAATGTACCCCTACCCATTCACCTGTGAAAAAAAAAACACAACACACAAGGGTTAAAATAGTTTATTGCACAGCTCCGGGGGTCTTCTTCCGTCTTCGGTGTCCATTATGATGCAACATCATAATGGGCGGGGACATCATCCAGTGATGTCCCTATATAAGTCGCTGCACGCCGCGTCCCTGCCATTGTGACCGGAGGCAGCGACGAGGCAACATCTCCAGAAGAGAAGAACAGAAGAAGAGAAGAACAGAAGACGGCGACAGCGGCGACAGAAGACCGGTTGTAAAAGAGCTAGAAGAAGGTGCGGTGGCCCGGCAAGAAGAACCGAAGAGGGGGCCAAGACTCCCGAAGAGGGGGACAAGACCCCCGAAGTCGGAAGAAGAGGGCGGCGGTGAAGAAGAAAGCCGGGCTCCTCCGCTAGTGAAAGAGCTAGCAAAAGAGCAGAAGATAGCGGAGGAGTCCGGCGAGAAGACCCCCGAAGACGGAAGAAGACCCCTGGAGTTTTGCAATAAACTATTTTAACCCTTGTGTGTTGTGTTTTTTTTTTACTTTTTTTCACAGGTGAATGGGTAGGGGTACATTGTACCCCATACTCATTCACATAGGCTGGGGGCCTGGATCCGGGGGCCCTCTTATTAAAGGGGGCTCCCGGATTCCGATAAGCCCCCCGCCCGCAGACCCCAACAACCAACGGCCAGGGTTGTCAGGAAGAGGCCTCATCAACATGGGGACAAGGTGCTCTGGGGTGGAGGGGATGCGCGGACCCCCCTTCCCCAAGGCACCCCCCCATGTTGAGGGCACGCGGCCTGGTACGGCTCAGGAGGGGGGGGCGCTCGCTCGTCCCCATCCCCTTTCCTGGCCGGCCGGGTAGCATGCTCGGATAAGGGTCTCATATGGACCTGGGGGGGACCCCACGCCGATTTTTCGGCGTAGGGGTTCCCCTTTAAGTCCATACCAGGTGACGGGGCCAGCAACACCTCCTTCGCTGGCCTCGGCTACCTGGAGATGCGCTCAAAATGAGCGGACTTTTCTCCGGGCGGGAAAAGTCAGTTCATTTCAAAAGTACGGCACACACACGGCCGGATTGTCTGCCGAAATGCGAGTCCGGTAAAAAAAGTCCGCCGAAGCCCACACACTGGGACTTTTCCACCAGATTGTTTGATCGTGTGTACGAGGCATTAGACAGCAAGAATAAACTGGCAGTGGTATAACCCTTTCTTAAATAATCAATACTAATAAAATGTTTGGGCTAAATTTATACTTTAACTCAAAAGTTTTCTATTCACGCAGCTATGAATCACTGGACCTTCTTTATCCTGATAAAAAAAAGAGGGGGTTTATCAGATCAAGTCAAAAGACCAGTGTATTTAATAAAATCAGTATTCAATACATTAGCAATATAGGGATACCAACTCTGTGTGAGTGGCGTTTTTTTCTTTTGTCCTGAACTCGGTAAGCTAGTGGAAAAAACAAAGGAGT
This sequence comes from Lithobates pipiens, assembly GCF_037356315.1. Lineage (NCBI taxonomy): Eukaryota > Metazoa > Chordata > Amphibia > Anura > Ranidae > Lithobates > Lithobates pipiens. The sequence continues at coordinate 29,866,223 of NW_027507787.1, forward strand.
ACAAAAGTATAGACCCATAAAGTTCAGATACAGACAAAGGATAGGGCAGACAGCGGACATCACCTATAAGTGAAAATTCCTTTAATGCTTGAACTTGATATTCAGAAATACATAAAGATAATAGGCAGAAGATATACAATTAAAAAACTTTAAGAACAAAATTACCACAGGTTTGCACACCCACAAGACAACAATTCCCACAATTTATCTATTTATATTGCCTCAAGTATCATGAGCATTGGGACACAAAAAGGGGTCCATTGGCAGGATCAAGGCAAAGAGGTTCACGAAATGTCTTATTGAGGTGTCAACTGATAATTAGTTTCAATATTTTTATTGTTTTCAGTCAGTGAAATACAAAGTAACATTATAGTATAGGAAATTGGCCTGCAAGGCCCAAAGTATAACATTTGCTAAATATATTGAGTATCATTTATGTGAACAGAAGAACAAAAAGAACCCAATGGAAAAAGTTAAAAACAACGTTGTTATATTTATCTAATACTCTTTTCTCCTTTGGAATAGATAACATAAACCTTCAGAAAGTATGTAGCAGGTTTACAGGAGTGAGGGTACAAGAAATTCTTTGGGATATATATATATAATGACCTTGTTATTTAACATATATCATCTTTCGGGAAGCGGGTATGTGTCCGTCCTGCCCCAACTGAACCCCCCCTGCCACCCCAATGGGATCATGCTGTGGACTAGGGTGTACGGCGGATGAATCTGGCCCCAAACCCACTGCCCCAATTCATGCTTCCTGTTAGACTGAGACAGTGGAGGACCGTGAAAGGGATGACTCCGTCACTCGCTTAGGTCACATTTTCCATGATGATAATTCCATGAGTTGTGAGCAAAGGCTGGATGGTACCCAACATTCAGGTTGCTATGGAAATGTTACCTACTAGTGAACTTCCAAAGTTACCTTTTTTCTTTTGTTTTATCGAGAAGTTGTAAGCGACAGATGAAAGAGAGAAAAGGAAAAGTCAGAGCTAATGGGGAGAGAAGCCCCTAGAGAAAAGAGAGGGGGGAGCATGGGTGATAGTACGGTTTCATTGGAAGAGATTGTGACCAGGATAGAGTGGTAATTTGGCGTATTTAGCACAAGGTTCCCATTTTGCCTTGAAGATTAATACTTTATCTTGCAGGTTTATGACTATTTGTTCTTGGGACATTATCCAGGAAATTCAATTTTTTGCTGCCTGAAGGGAAACTGCTGGTTTCTTCCAGGCACAAGCCACAGTGATTCTTGCGCCTAGGAGCATGAAAAAACATGAAAGTCTGGTCTCCTTTGGAGGCTTGTCTACCTGCAATTGTCAGGTTCTGCATGACTTTGACTCCCGTAACTTTTTAAATTAAACACTTTCTTCCAATATGACCTGATACGTGGACACATCCACCAGATATGATACATGGAGCCTACTAGGTTGCATCCTCTGAAACAGAGGGCAGAGGTGTTAGGATAGAACTTAGCCAGTCTACGTGGGACGTAGTACCATCTTGTTATTATTTTGACACTGGCTTCAATTAAGGAGATGTTCATAATGCCCTTGAATGACCTTTTAAATGCATGAAACCATTTTTCCTGACCTAAAACGATCCCTGTGTCTGATTCCCAGGTTTGGGCATAAGAGGGTTTGAAGGCATTGTCTGCTAGAGAGGCATATTGGCACACCATAATTTGTAATTAGTGGGTTTAGGGGGGCTCAGGCTTGTTTGACCAAATTGAGTTTAAGAAGTGGTTTATCTGTGACAATCTGAACCTATCTGTGTCCAGCATTTCAAGTTTACTTATCCACTTAAGCCCCGAGCCAATTTGCAGCCAAAGGACCAGGCCCCTTTTTGCGATTCGGCACTGCGTCGCTGCGCGGTCATGCGCCGTGGCTCCCAAACAAAATTGGCATCCTTTTTTTCCCACAAATATAGCTTTCTTTTGGTGGTATTTTATCACCTCTGCGGTTTTTATTTTTTCGCTATAAACAAAAATAGAGCGACAATTTTGAACAAAATGCAATATTTTTTACTTTTTGCTATAATAAATATTCCCAAAAAATATATATAAAAAATTATTTTTTTCCTCAGTTTAGGCCAATACGTATTCTTCTACATATTTTTGGTAAAAAAATGGCAATTAGCAATCATTGATTGGTTTGCGCAAAAATGTATAGCGTTTACAAATTAGGGGATAGTTTTATAGCATTTTTATTAATATTTTTTTTACTAGTAATGGCGGCGATCAGCGATTTTTATTGTGACTGTGACATTATGGCGGACACATCGGACATTTTTGACACATTTTTGGGACCATTGTCATTTATACAGCAATCAGTGCTATTTAAATGCACTGATTCCTGTGTAAATGACACTGGCAGTGAAGGAGTTAACCACTAGGGGGTGGGGAGGGGTTAAGTGTGTGTGTGTGTGTTTTTTTAACTGTAGGGGGCGTGGCTTGCCATCTGACGTCACTGATCGTCTTTCCCTCTAACAGGGAACAGACGATCGGTGACAGGCTCAGTAGGAAGCACAAGGACAGGTTTGTTTACACAGACCTCTCCTCGTTTTTCAGCTCTGTGATCCGATCGCGGGACACCAGCAGCGATCGGGTGCACTGGTCCCACGGCCACGGTCACGGAGCTCAGGACCGGATTGGGAGTGTGCCGCCGCCGGCGTGCTCCCGACCCATGGCTGGGCACTTAAAGAGCAACATACAGGTACGTGCTTGTGCCCAGCCGTGCCATTCTGCCGACGTATATATGTGCAGGAGGAGGTCCTTAATCGGTTTTACAATAGCCCAATGATATGGGGCCCAACGAGGAGAGGAAATTACCAATTCTGAACAATCCTTTGTTTAGCCACCATTTGAAAGTGAAGTATTCATGCCTGGTGTAAACGATGGGTTGTGGAAAAGATGTGCAAGGGGTTTCATGTTTGAGATTAGCGATTCCTGTTTATCTAGGGAGTCACAAAGTGCTAGTGAATGGGATAATGTGGGGGCTAAGGCTGTGGGTCTTAGTTTGGGGGGGCACCAGAGGAGGTATCTATAGTGTGGGAGGGTATTGCCTGTCTTTTCATGGTGATCCAAATCCGGTTTTGGGCCTTTTCGAGTAGGCTATGGATATTTGGGTCATTTGTGCATCCTTGTAGTACCACCAAAGATTGGGAACGCCAAGGCCCACCTGATTTTTCAGGCGAAAGAGGATTTCTTTCTTGAAACAGTGGCCTTTTTTACCCCAAACAAAATTGATTATTTTAGCTTGGACTGTTTTTAGTGTTTTTTTCTGGAGGGGGATGGGAAGGGCATGGAATAGATATAGCAGGCGTGGGAAAAGTCTCATCTTCACCACGTTTTTCCTCCCCAGCCAAGCTAGACCACATTTTGACCATACTTTTAAGTCTTCATAAATTTTACAGAATATTGGGGGGTAATTAGTAGAGAAAGCTTTCTCCATCTTGGCAGGTAGTTTGATTCCCAAATATGGGATTGTGTTTGGAGCCCAGGAGAACGGAAAGTGTTCCTTTAACTGGACTATTAGTGGAGTAGGGACCATTATATTTAGCGCCGCTGATTTGGCAAAATTAATTTTAAGCCCTGATATCTTGCTAAAGTTCTTCAGAAGCTGCATTAAGTTGGGCGTGGAGACTAATGGGAAGGTGAGGAAGAGCAGCAAGTCGCCTGCAAACAACGCACTTTTGTGTTCACAGAGAACTCCCTTAATGTCAGGTTTGGACCTGATTGTTATTGCTAGCCTCTCTATCGCTAATGCGAAGATTAACGGGGAGAGAGGGCAACTCTGTCTGGTTCCTCTCTGTATATTGACTGTGTCAGAATAGTGACCCATCATGTGAATTTGCGCAGAAGGGGTGGAATAGAGTGAGTTGATTGTACCTAGGAATTTTGACCCGAAGCCCCATCTCTCTAGTATCTCAAAAAAAAAAAAAATGTCAGGAGATGGAATTGAAGGCCTTCTGGAGGTCTAGTGATAATAGAAATACTTCTGGTTGAACCCCCCCCCCCCCCCATCCCATCTGGAGTTCAAGATGGAAATTACATCTATCGTCCTTCTAATCTGGTCCGGGCCCTGTCTCCCCGGAATGAAGCCCACCTGGTCCTTGTGAATGTATTTTGCGATAAAGCTCGATAGTCTCATTGCTAAAATTTTGGTCATTATTTTGAGGTCATTGTTAATTAGCGATATTGGGCGGTAATTATTAACGTCACTTACGTCTTTCCCAGGTTTGGGGATGACTGAGATGAATGTAAAATTTAGGTCTTTGTTTAAGGGGGCTCCATCCCGGAGACAGTTGAAGAACCTAGAAATATAGGGGGCTGGTACCTATCCAAATCTCTTATAATAACAAACTGATAGACTATCCGGGCCTGGAGATTATCCATTTTTAAGAAATGTAATGACCTCGAGGATTTCCTCCGCGGAGAAGTGTTGATCAAGGAGATCCCTATGATCGTGAGAAATTTTGGGCAGTGATATGTTTCTAAGGAAATCTTCCAATTTCGATGGGGAAGGTTGGGGCCATTCCTTATAGAGGTTGTCATAGAATTTTTTGAATGTGTCCATGATTCTAATGGGATTTTGTGTCAGATCGCCTGATGCAGATCTTATCTTTGGAAATGCTAAATTACGCTCTCTTGGGCTAAGTTTCTTTGCTAGTCTGGAGCCTATTCTGTCCCTCTGCGAATAGAATTTGGCACCAGACCACCGCAGGTGTTTTGCAGCCGCAGTGGCTAGGGCCACATTAAGGTTTGCTTGTGCGGTTTCCAGTTGGGCCAAGTTGCTGGGGTTGGGTTTTTGTTTGTGTTGTCTGCTTACCGTGAGAAATTCCTCTGGCAGTCAACTGATAATTAGATAATACAGACACCATGCAGACATCGTTTGCTCAAAACCCAAGGGCCTCCAAATGGTGATACCTGGTACATTAATCAAATATAGACATAAATCAGAACAACTATTCAAAAATTTAACCCAGATATACATGCAAGGGATCAAGAAGGAGAGTAGAGGTAGGTATCATGTAGTGACTTTACCAAATAATGGTTAAAATGAACTACCGAGCTGTCAAGGGAGGTTGGTGTTGTGAAAAGTCCACTAATCGAGGGCTCCCTATGGTAATGTCAGTGGATCAAAAGGTAAGTCCCAAGCCGTTGAAATAGCCGTATATAGTGCAGATATATATTGGCCAGCTTATAACAAAGATCACGAAGTAGCTACACCCTGTTCCAATTTATTATGCAAATTCTATTTCAGTGTCACAAAGATTAAATATTTTGTTTTTCAGTTTAACTCATGGATGGCATTGTGTCTCAGGGCTCTTTTGATCACAGAAAACAATCTCGGACCCCTGTGATAATTAGATTGGCAGGTGAGCCCAATTAAAAGAAAAACTACTAAAGGAGGGTATTCCACATTATTAAGCAGAGCACCATTTTCAAGCAATATGGGGAAGAAAAAGAATCTTTCTGCTGCCGAAAAGAGTGAAATAGTTCAATGCCTTGGACGAGGTATGAAAACATTAGACATTTCAACTTAAACCTGATCATCGCACTATTAAGAGATTTGTGGCTGATTCAGAGCATAGACAGGTTTTGTGCAGATAAAGGCACATTGAGGAAGATTTCTGTCAGATCCATGCATCGGATCAAGAGAACAGCTGCTAAAACACCATTACATAACAGCAAACAGATATTTTAAGCTGCTGGTGCCTCTGGAGTCTCACGGACATCAAGATGTAGAGTCCTCCAGAGTCTTGCAACTGTGCATAAACCTTCCATTCGGCCACCACTAACCAATGCTCACAAGCAGAAATGGCTGCATTGGGCAGAAAAATACATGAAGACTAATTTTCAAACAGTCCTGTTCACTGATGAGTGCCGTGCAATCCTGGATGGTCCAGATCGATGGAGTAGTGAATGGTTGGTTGACGGCCACCCTGTTCCAACAAGGCTGCGACGTCAGCAAGGAGGTGGTGGAGTCATGTTTTGGACCGGAACCATGGGAAGAGAGCTGGTCTGCCCCTTTAGGGACCCAGCAGGTATAAAAATGACCTCTGCAAAGTGTGCAGAGTTCCTGACTGACCACTTCCTTCCCTGGTACAGAAGGAAGAACTATGCTTTCTGTAATAAAATCATCTTCATACATGACAATGCACCATCTCATCACCATCTGCTGCAAAGAATACCTGAATCAATGGCTGCTATGGGGATAAAAGGAGAGAAAGTCATGGTGTGGCCTCCATCCTCCCCTGACCTCAATCCTATTGAGAACCTTTAAATGCATCCTCAAGCAAAATATCTATGAGGGTGGGAAGCAGTTTACATCCAAACAGCAGCTCTGGGAGGCTATTCTGACATCTTGCAAATAAATTCAATGGATGCAAAACTTGTGAAGCTGCTATCAAATAAGGGGTCCTATGTTAAAATGTAACGTGACCTGTTAAAATGTTGTTCAAAGTTTGATTGAAATAGCTTTAGATTTCAGTAAATATGCTGCAAACACAACAAATGACAATTTTCAGTTCTTTACAACCTATAAAGTGTTTTGAAACATACTGTGCATAATGATTTGGAACAGTGCATTGTAAGTTTTATATTTTGAAAAAAAAAAATCTTTTATCAGGAGGTTTGTTCAATAAAATATGAATTGTACTTTTAATAGTTGATAACATGAGAATTATGCTAACTGTTATTTACATCAATTATTTAGGTAAATGAGAAAAATATAATTGGCATAATAATTTGGAACAGGGTATAATAATCCAACCTCAATATGATGATAAACCACTAGGTTGCGCTGTAGGGATTAAGTGGGTCCTAGGGAGCGATTCTAACTGTGGGTTGGAGGAGCTGTGTGTGACGCGTCAATGATCACTGCTCCCGATTAAAGGGAGCAGTGATCAGTGACAGAATCACTAGGTAGAACAGGGAGATGCTTGTTTATATTAGCATCTCCTTGTTCTTCCTCACCGTGAGACGATCGCAGGTATCCCCACAGACATCGAGTCCAAGGGACTTGCGATCACATTCACGTATCACCCGGTGGAAGCGTGTGCGCAGCTGGTTGCGGGCGCATGCCCACAAGCTGACTCTTAAAGGGCAATGTACAGATACGTTAATCTGCCTGTATGTGCCCTTCTGGCACAGTATATCTGCGTGAGGCAGTCAGGAAGCGTGAATTACTCACGGTAAGTTGTTCCAAAAGAGGTTCTGCTGAGCTGAATAAAGTCTCAATAAGGCTGTAGTGAGTTGCGCTGCATGTATAGGACATAGGGGCTTCACTTAGTGCCTATAGTAGCCTAAGTGTGAGGCCTCCATCCATGTCCATGATTTCCGGCTTGAGCTCTGCTTTCTCGGGACTGCCACGAACTAAGTGAGCCTCGAGAGGTGCGAGGCTATCTCCAGAATGTCCATGATTCGGTGCTTATTCACGAGTTCCTGGTGATCCTGTTCAGCATGGGGAACCTCACAGAGTTTGAGGCTACCATCGGAATGTCCGCAAAATTTGAAATCAGCTCCTGGTGATCCTATTCAGCAGGAGGAGCCTCGCAGATCGTGGCTACCATCGTAATGTCCACAAAATTTCCAATCAACTCCTGGTGATTCTATTCAGCATGCTCGCTGAGTTTGAGGCTACCATAGGAATGTCCGCAAAATTTGCAATCAGCTCCTGGTGATTCTATTCAGCATGGGGAACCCTGCAGATTTTGAGGCTCCTATCAGAATGTCCACAAAATTTGAAATCAGCTCCAATCCCCACTAAGTCTGGGGGGGGGGGGGGGGGGGTCCGGCATGAGTGCAGGTTACTTGCACAGCATTAGAGCAGTAGATATACAGCCGGTGTTGAGTTCAGTTTAGGAGGTCCTTCAGGGATTTACACTGTATCCAAAAAATAAAGGGGGTACCAAAAGGATATGTGGCAGATGTCTGGGAGTGTCCTGTGGCTATTAAACTGACATGTTTCGTTCACTGGGCTTGTGAACTTCTTCAGGGTAGCAATTCACCCATGCTTTGTGATAATTTATACCCCTTTTCCAATGATTCCAAGCAGGAAATTGGGCATGTGCTGGGGGGCGGAGCTAGTCCTTGGGGTTGAATAGTTTAACCCTTGCGCTGGCTGGTTGCTGGTAGTGCGTTGGGTAATAGTTTATTGCCATCTCGTGGCTATTTTAGAGAGTAGGCACATATCCAATACCAATTCAAAAGGGATGTTACTGATAACAAGTCATATACAGAAAATCGAGTCTCTGCCAATAGACCCTTTTTTGTGTCCTGATTGTCATGACACTTGAGGCAATATAAACTGATAAATTGTGTGAATTGTTGTCTTGTGGGTGTGCACACCTTTTTATTTTGTTCTTAAAGTTTTTTAATTGTATATCTTTTGCCTATTATCTTTATGTATTTTTGAATATCAAGTTTAAGCATTAAAGAAATTTTCACTTATAGGTGATGTCCGCTGTCTGCCCTATCCTTTGTCTGTATCTGAACTTTATGGGTCTGTACCCCTCCTTTGTTTTTTCTTTATCCTTATGCATTGCATTGCAATGACAATAGCCATGGGTAATAAATACCAGAACTAGCCTTTTCTCATATGTAGCACCCTCTACTTTAGGTAGGTGCTATAAGTAGTATTTTTGTAAGTGCAGGTAAATTTAATCAGGCCTAGGCCTGTTTGTTTTGATCTGTGTGGGCTCAGAGTGGCTCAGTGTAGGCAGGTGTCTAACAGATAGCATCATGTTTCGGTTACCTCCTTTTCTGCTTCTAGAGGATCTAGAATGAAGGTGGGGAAGAGAGGTGGAGCTACCTGGGGTGTCTCAGGGAGTCCTGACCAATCCCCAACTAGGATTGGCAGGGGACAGGCCTCCTTGATATACCCAGGGTAAGCCCAGCTGCGGAGGAGTTGTCAGGTGGAAGAAGTTGGAGATGGAGCACTAGGTTGGTGGGGCCTTTGAGGCACTCCCCAGTCTAGGGGGTGACCTGGGGCCTGAGTAACAAAGGAGGATCTGAACAGGAGACACAAAGAGGAACCCAGAAAGGCAGTGGGAGCTAGTGTTGCCAAGCAAGTTTCCATGAGGGATCCACTGGAGTGCAGCCACAAGGACTGGTGAGTGACAGGCACAGCTGGGAAAGCTGGGGAGGCATGCCAGAGCGGACTGGGAGTGTGTAGTCTGAGATCGATCTAGAGCCAGCAGTGATGTCAGGGGCAGTGAAGTCAAGCAGCTGCAGCCAGGAGGGTGGGCAGGGCCTGAAGAGGACTGACTGGGAGCAGTAGTCCACCATAGGCCAGCTAGCACCAAAGACTTTCCTATTTTTGTTGCTATAATAAAGGGGCCCACTGTCCCTGTCTGCAAATGGCAGTTGCTAAGGCCTGACAGAGTCATAGTCGGGCCTACCATGTGTTAGCTGTACCAGGAACCAAGTATTGTACAGGAGAGAGAGGAACAGTCTACAAATGAGTGTTGCGGTGGAGGAGACTGGAACTCCAATTGATCATCGCATTGATTTCATTATTGATTCTGGGCATCCAATATATTTCCTTACCCTATTCAAGTTAAAATCCCTCAATAAAATACAAAAAAAACATACTTGAGACTGTTCATTGTCTCAAGGGTGATTGAGAAGTGAACACTCAGTTGGTGCAGGGTGACAGGTAGACCAGAATATCCAGCAGTCCATACGGGGGTACTGCTACACATAGAACATTGAACTATTTACTTCTTGCTCTGCTTCATTCTGTATTTCACACTCCCTGAGTGTTTTTTGTCCATCATAATTATTGAATAACACTGCTAGCGAACATCGTGCAAAATACACTATAGCAATAGCAATTGCAATTTTTGAATTTCAGTGTACTCTACACAGGTTCGCAAAAATAATTCTGATAAGCTAATATAGATTAGTGCACTTTGCATTTAGTCTTAGAGAATACATTCAAATACATTCCTGCATTACTGAATACATTCCTGCATCGTGACATAATTTTGAACAACTCATATTTTGCTGATTGACCTTTCTTTTAATTCAAATGCTATTCTATATTCCTTTTAGCACTTCTGTGTGCTTGAGTGTATGTTGAATTATGGAGCTTGCTGCCTAGTAGAATACTTATCTTTCCCATTCATTTCCTATTAATGCAGAGGAGACCTTTTCTTTCACGTGCTCACCTATTAAACTATTTTTTTTTTTTTAAAAAGGGTCATTGCTCAAATAAGGGCAAGGTTAAAATGTTAGGTGCAGATCAATACTGAATTTAGCAATGGGCTATAAGCAAAGCCATGCAATATCTATAAAATACATATCATGACAGGTGCATTCCATGTAACTATATATACAGTATCTCACAAAAGTGAGTACACCCCTCACATTTTTGTAAATATTTTATTATATCTTTTCATGTGACAACACTGAAGAAATGTCACTTTGCTACAATGTAAAGTAGTGAGTGTATAGATTGTTTAACAGTGTAAATTTTCTGTCCCCTCAAAATAACTCGACACACAGCCATTAATGTCTAAAACGCTGGCAACAAAAGTGAGTACACCTCTAAGTGAAAATGTCCAAAATGGGCCCAATTAGCTATTTTCAAGGTCTCAGGTGTGAATGGGGAGCAGGTGTGTTAAGTTTGGTGGTATCACTCTCAGTCTCTCCTACTGGTCACTGAAAGTTCAACATGGCACCTCATGGTAAAGAACTCTCTGAAATCTTTGAGAGATCTTTTTGCTCTACATAAAGATGGCCTAGGCTATAAGAATAAACAAATATATACGCTGCACTTTCAAATATACTCTTCACATTATATGTGTGTGATAACTAAAGTGCAAATATTCGTGTGAATCACACACCGTGATACATCCAGTAACTAGTGACTGTAAAAAGTGACAACAAATAGTTATGAATACTTAAAAGTGAACATATAAATGAAAATAAATAATCACACTAGTACGAAGTTCTATAATGTGCATCCATATGGTGATTGGTTGTACCAAAATTACTGTTCATAAAATCATATAGTGTTCAAAAAATAATATAGTCTCTCAATCCACTAAAACATATAGATGAATAAAAAGTGCTTCTATGTGCATATGTGTCATCCAATTATTTAAATTCAAAAGTGCTTCTAAAGTCCATGCGATTTGGAAGCTGCTGTGTAGATAATCCAAAGCAAGGTTTAAAAATGCAGAGCCCTAGAGGCGGTTCACAGAAGCAGGATAGGCTTCTTTAAAGAGAAGGGTTTTCAGGGATTGTCTAAAGATGGATAGATTAGGGGACAATCGGACAGATTGGGGTAGGGAGTTCCAAAGGATGGGAGAAACTCTGGGGAAATCCTGGAGGCGAACATGGGAGGAAGTGACAAGGGAACTAGAGAGCAGGAGGTCTTGGGAGGACCGAAGAGAGCGGCTTGGTTGGTATTTTGGGACTAGGTTAGTGATGTAGATGGGGGCAGAGTTATGGATGGCTTTGTAAATTATTGTTAGTACTTTGAATTTTATTTGTTGGGTGAGTGGAAGCCAGTGGAGGGATTGTCAGAGAGGGGTGGAGGACATTGAATGGTTGGTAAGGTGGATGAGTCGTGCAGTGGTATTCATTATGGACTGAAGGGGGTATAGTCTAGGTAAAGGTAATCCAATGAGGAGGGAGTTGCAGTAGTCGAGGCGAGAGATAACCAGGGAGTGGATTAGAAGCCTGGTGGAGTCATTAGTTAAAATGGGGAATATTCTGGAAATGTTGCGGAGGCTAAGGCAACATGATTTGGACAGGGATTGCATGTGGGCCTGAAAGGACAGTTCAGAGTCTAAGGTTACTTCTAGCACCCTGGCATGTGGGGACGGACTGATAGATGTGCCATTGATCTTGACAGAGAAGTCAGGAGAAGGGGCACGTGGGGGAGGAAATATTAAGAGCTCAGTTTTAGATTCAGTTTGAGGAAGTGGTTTGACATCCAGGCTGATATGTCTGATAGTAAATCAGTGATGCGTGAGGAGATTGAGGGGTGAGCTGAGGGGCAGAGAGATAGATTTGGGTGTCATCAGTTTATAAATGGTAGTGGAAGCCATGGGAAGCTATCAGCTGACCCAGTGAGGACATGTAGATTGAGAATAGTAGAGGTCCAAGGACAGAACCTTGGGGGACCCCAACGGTAAGAGGAGTTGGAGAGGAGGAAGTGGAGTTGTATGTGACACTGAAGGTGCAATGAGGTAAGATTCGAACCAACGGAGAGTGCAGTCATTGAGACCAAGCAAAATTTAGTCTTTTGAGGAGGAGGGGGTGGTCAATTGTATCAAAGGCAGCAGAAGAGTAAGAGAGTTTGTGAGTTTTAGGAGGGCAAATTCTGTGGAGTGCTGTGGGTGAAATTCAGACTGAAGGGGATCAAGAAGGTTATTCTCAATGAGGTGGTCGCTCAGTCAGTTGTAGACTAAAAGGAGTTTGGAAGCAAAAGGGAGTAAAGAGATGGGTCTCAGGTTGTTAAGATTGGTGGGGTCTAGTGAGGCCTTTTTGGTATGGGAGTGACTAGCGCATGTTTTAGAGGGTTGGGGAAGATGCCAGTAGAGAGTGAGAGGTTGAAGCTATGAGCTAAAGAGTCCACAGGATAGAGTCAGATGGTGACCGTAGTATTTGAGAAGGAACAGGGTCCAGGGGGCAGGAGGTTAGGTGGGCATTAGAAAAAAGTTAAGTGACTTGCTGGGGGACAAAAAGTGTAAAGTGAGGGAGATATCTGTAGAGCGGAGATCTCGAGACAAATTGTCTCAATCTTATTTTTTGAAGTGATTAGCAGTCTCCTGGACAGTGAGTAAGTTAGTGGGTGGAGGTAATGGAGGACGAAGTAGAGTGGTAAAGGTAGAAAAGAGATGATGGGGACTGCGTGAGAGGGTGTTAATGAGAGTGATAAAGTAGGTCTGTTTAGCACTGTGGAGGCAGTAATGGTATTTTTGGAGCACAGATGTATATTTACTGAAATCTTGCTGTGACTTAGTTTTACGCCAAAGACGCTCAAGAGCACGGCTGCATTTTTTGAGGCTTCTGGTATTGTCTGTTGTGTCAGGGTTGTAGCGGTTGGGGCCTGATTCTGTGCGCAGTGAGGGGGGCAAAGGTGTCCAGGGTGGATGACAGTAAACTGTTGTAGACAGAAGTGGCCAAGTTGAGGCAGGACAAGGATGAGATTTTGTCGTAGAGACAATCTGTAGCAGAAAAAAGAAGAGAAGGGTTAAGATGGCGAAGGTTTCTATGGGTAATTGGTAGTTTGGTAGTTGGAAGACAAGGAGGAGGCAGACAAGGAGAGAGTGAAACTAATAAGGTGGTGATCAGAGAGAAAAAAAGGAACATTTAAGATGTTGTGTGGAGTGCATAGGTAGGAGAATATGAGGTCAAGACTGTTGCCAACAGAGTGAGTAGAAGCGCTTGTCCATTGTTTTAGGTCAAAATAGGAGGTTCGGCTCGGGCAGCTTAGAAGTATGTTAAGATTAACAGGGATGTCGAAGTCACCAAGAATGATTGTTGGAATTTCAGAAAAGAGAAAGTAAGGTAGCCAGGCAGAGAAGTCGTCAAGGAAGTTTGGGGGGGGGGGGGGGGGGGCTGATAGATCACAGCAATTCTCAATGAAACTTGAGAAAAATAGACGAATACAGTGAGCTTCAAATGAGGAGAGAACAGAGAGGGGAGTGGATGAAGAACCTGAAAAGTGTTTTGAGGGGATAGGAGGATTCCAATATCACCTTCTTTCTGTCCTCTAGGCCTGAGAGAGTGAGTCCACAGGAGGTCACTATAGGAGAGAGCAGCAGGAGAAGGAAGGTCAGATTCTTGAATCCAGGTCTCAGTAATTGCAAGTAGGTTCAGGGAATTTGTGATAAATAGGTCATGGACGCAGATCCCAGTTTTAATTAAAGGTGGAAGATGTGGTTGAGCTGACACATACACAGAATTAGCAAGCAGATCCCAGTTTCAATTAAAGGTGGAAGATGTGGTTGAGCTGACACATACACAGAATTAGCAAGCAAGCATTGTTCACAAAGCTAAGGGAATGTTCACTTTGCAAAATGAACATTCTTACTATTATTAACTGGGAACTCAAGCAGTGGAGAAAGTAAACATGTCCCTATATATAGATTAATTACAGATTTTAGATTAATACATTTTCTAATATATATTGCATTTTTAATGATGTTTTGTTGCTTGCTATGATGCACCTGAAAAGTCCAGTGAAATCCCTCTCTACTTCATGTCCCTATGTACATTATTGGTTGGTTCTCTGCCAATGATATATCTGCAGCAGACTTCCGTCTAGACAATTATGCCATTTGCATTTATTTATTTATTTTAAATCTCTACTTCTTGCTAGGCCAGTGCTGGCAGTGTTTCTAGGTATGACTTGAATGCATAGTAAAAACAAGAAGAAGCATTTCGTGCTCAGTTTATATGCAAGGGTTAAGTTTTATGTTTTTCTGTCCATCTCATCTCTGTTTGAAAGATATGGCTACTAGTTATCCTGCCTTTTTATGCTTTGTTTTAAAATATGTTTGATCAAAACTTGTTCCAGAATTTTCTTTGACAGGCAAAACATTAGTGTCCCATTGAAAAGACTAAGGTGTTATTCGGGACCTTTCTTTAACCCAGAGTTTATTTTATAAGCTTACAAGGTGACAAAAAAAAGACAGTACAGGTTAAGTTTAATCAAAATCCTGAGGCCAAGGAAAAAGCAGCTGCGGGGGTTAAGGCCCCCTATGAGGCTAAATAAATCCTATACAATATACAGGTCATAAAGTACTAAGGGCAGAAATATGGGGATGGTTAGATGCAAAGAGGGCAGCAATAACACATCAGTCATTGTCAGTACTATGCATCAAGCTATGGAGAGGCCAACTCAATAAACTGGAAAGACTACATGGAGGTCAAGATAAATAGAAGGTATAAAAATAGAAGGTATAAAAAAAGGAGAATAAAGAAAGAAACACATGAACAGGTGACCAGAGAAGTATGGAGGAAGGAGGAATATGGCAAAAAAGGAGGGATCCTGCTTAAGGCGGAGACCATTAGGACCTTTCAATGCACAATCCACCTTGGAGGAAAGTATTTTTTTTTCTTTGGGTTCTTGACTGGCTTAATTTACTTCTAACGAGTGTTTACTTAGTTAAGTGATTATTCGCTTAGCCTAATGAATACATTA
Organism: Lithobates pipiens; assembly: GCF_037356315.1. Taxonomy (NCBI): domain Eukaryota; kingdom Metazoa; phylum Chordata; class Amphibia; order Anura; family Ranidae; genus Lithobates; species Lithobates pipiens. The sequence continues at coordinate 29,881,393 of NW_027507787.1, forward strand.
GACTAAGTTCAGGAAAATAAATTGGATTGGATTGTTGAAGTTATTTTATTTTCTTTAAGTGAACATTTGCCAATTCTTTTGTAGGCCCACATGACAGGACTCCAAAATAAGCATAATCCCAACATTGATCAACACTGAGGGGTTATGCCACATTATCACTGAATGTTATTACTGAATAATATTTAGTGATTTTACAGAATTTAAACATAAAAAAAATGGGGTCTAGAAACAAATATTGTAGCACAACTTGCCTATCCTACTAAATATTTCAACACACTGATTCAAAGAAAAATTAGTCTTCTATAAAATTTATTTTCCATTACAGTCAAAGAAAAGAACTGGAGAGAGTCTGGAAAAAAAGCAATCTGAAAGAAAAATCGAATATGGTTCCCCTACGGTGTGCTTGAATTGAGAATACATGATGAAAGGTTGCACCTTTACTGCTTATAGTAACTTTTAGGTGCAAAAATATCCAATACCTTTTTTTGATTTATAAAGTTATTCATTCAGTGATTTGTCATTGCTGAGATACATCACAGTAGATTTCCTGCATTTGAACATCCACATGTCTAAACTATATTTTACTGTGATTGTATCACAAGCTTTTATATGTAAACACTGCCAGTAAATCTTACAATCCGTATAATTTTAGAAAACATGTTTTTCCCATTTCATACAATTCAAGAGCTGTAAAAAAAAAAAAAAAAAAGAAAGAGAAAAGAACATTTAGAGTTAGCAAACAGTAGAATTAATTCTCTGTCTATGTTTTACTAAATGCAGCCCACTCAAAAGTTACATTTTAATTAAAGAGACTGTCATGGGATAAAAAAAATGGTTGCTGTAGGTATAAAGTGCAGACAGGAGGAGATGCAAAGTGCAACTTCCCTTGCAAAGTAAGCATCTACCTTTAGTAAATCATCCCTCTGCTGGTTTAGGAGCCCAGGACTTTTTCTCCTTCTATGGGTAAAATGTTGGCAGTGCCTACTCCTAAGTGGGTCTTACAAAGTTAATTTAAATTCCCCACTTTGTGCAAACATTTTCATATGTAGGTAAATAAAATCCAATCCAGCCAATGAATATTTTTCTGCATGTGTATCAAAAATGGACTGATAAAAATAAAAACAAGGGGTAGAAGGATTACCCAAAAAAGTAGAGCGGACTTTCAAATGACAGCCAGTCCCCGAATGAGTTTCAGATTTCCTACTTGAGTCTCATTCACCGAAGGCTAAGGTAGCATTCAGTCCAACAGAAGTCCTTGAGTATTCTTGTTCAATGTTGCTCATCATATTTATCTGTTCTTGACCCAAACCACTGAGAGTACCAGCTATTAAATATGCAACATAAACACCCTGAAACACTTTTAGTGCACTCAGGAACTGACTGGAACTCCTAAGAATGGTAAAATATGGAAGAAACTTCACAAATCAGCAAATACAATGTTAAGCAGATACTAGGGAACCCCATTCATACAATATACATTTTTTGAGTTATCAGTTTTAATTAGAGATGTGCACGATGGAAAAATGTGTTTTGTTTTTCAATTCCTTTGTTAAGTAAATCATTTTGTTTTGTCTCATGCGTTAGAATGATTTGTTTTTAGAAGTGGTTTCATATATTTGGATTTATTTCGTATATTCATTATTCTGAACTGATTTGTATTTTCATAAGTTATTTTGGAAGATTGGCTACATTCGTTTTAACTAGACATGTGCAATTCATTTTGTTACAAATTAAATTTTTAACTAATTTAAACAAATTCGTTAATTCGTAAACATCTGAATTAACTAAAATTAGTTTAACAACTTTTTCTTAATATTCGTAAATTTGAATAATCAAAAATTCGTAAATTCAAAAAATCGTAAATTCGTAAATTTGTAAATTCGTAAATTTGAAATTCGAAAATCCGTAAATTCAAAAAGTCAAAAATTAGTGAATTCAGAAATTAGTAAATTCAAAATGTGAAAATCCAGAAATTCAAAAATCTGAAAATTCAAATATTCGAAAATAAGAATGAAAATCAGAAAATTCAAAAACCTGAAAATTCTAAAAATGAAATAACTAACTAATAATAATTAAAATATTACTATTTAATTATAAGTATTGGAATTTCCTTTCAAATTTGGCTGCTAGTGACAATTTAATAATAATAAAAATAATAATAATAAAAACATATTATTATTATTATTGTATAGCGGCGGGCTCCTGAAGAGCACGCGCAATGTTTTCAAAATTGGGCCTATTTGACTAAATTTGGCTCTGTGACAGTCTGACTGGACTGTGGGATGTTTAGCCTGGCCACAGGGGGGCACTGTCTCTGGTGGCAGGCGTGGAACCATGGTCTGGTTAGGCGCTTGAATTATTCCCTCTCGGAGTCAGGTCAGTGGGAGTCGCCCTCCCGCTGTGCCCTCTGGGAGAGGGTATTTAAAACACGGACGCCACGTTGTTCAGGGGGTTCCGGTCCAGTATGCTGTGCTGAGTATATGGCCCTGGTCATCCTGACCAGCCCCCAGGAAGGCTATGGCCTGGGGTGCAGTTCCACCCAACTTTGATGCCTCAGGGCTGGCTAGCCCAAGGCAAGGGAACTGAGGAAGGACTCTGAGATGGATGGGTGCTGTCTCTGGTCCGGGAGAGACCCAGTATACTTCAAGCATTCCAGGGGAGGACTCTTTAGAAGAATACCATGCGTGAGGTTGGTTTCTTAACAAGAGCCTGGAAGGGCTGAAATAACCGAGAGAATCCGGTCTTGGGGATATTTCCCTACGTGTTCTGCTACAAAGTCATTGATAAAGTCATTGTTCCTGAGTAAGCACCTTGTTGGCTGCTAGGCCTTGTGAGAGAGGGACTGTCCAACCTGAGTGCTCATCCAGCTGCAAATGGCTATTCTCTGGATGCAATCAAAGTAAGCAAGTTCCTTAATGTTTATAGACTTTGACATTAAGAGTACCTGAGCTTTCCTTTCCAACCCTCTCATCCCAAGTTAAAAGACTGTTCAATGGTTGACGTTTGCAAATAAAAATCCATTCAACTGGATTTATTGTCAGTCTCAAGTTACTGGGCCATCTACCACGGGACATCCCCTAGACGTGTCACAAGGAGAACGAAAGGTAACGGTAAGCCCAAAAATAACCAGCAGCTCCTTCGGGGGTTAGTGCTAACTTTGCCCCTGTTAACTGTAGCCATGGGCCTACTGTTACCTGGTATATATTAAAGGTATGTACCAATGTTATTTATAGTTTTCTTATAAAGTTTACACTATATTTTGTTCATATTATTCATTGTTCATAATTTCAGTGTCAACCTCTATCATGTAATTTTGTAAACCATTATGTTTTCCATGTAGTCTAATTTTCCATGCTTCATTTTAACTAAAACAATAAAACACAGTTATCATGTAACTTGCTGTAAAATTACTAAATGAAATTAAAATAGCAGAATAATGAATATCAAGCATGTTAAATTAAAGAGTATTAATAAAATTATGGAAAGCATATTTTCTTCAACAGGATGCCCAGTATGGCTCTTTGTAGAACAATTCACGCATTTGCTATTTGTTGCCAATTGAAAAGGCCATACATGTTGTGCCAATTAAACCATGCAAGTAGCATAATTATGTATAAATTACAGTTTCAAAATGCACTGAAAAATTAAATATAATGAATAATGTAATGAAAAGAGGGAGCTTTATACCATTATGCTTAGATTGATATTTGTTGTATATTTTGTTTTAAAAAATAAATGATCAATTTACTTCTAGTTTTATGTATCTTCTTGGTACAATAACATTTCTTTCATCAACCTTTTGTAAACCTACAACATATTCTTTGAAAAAAAACATTTCTAGTGTGTGGTTTGGACAGCGTTTAAGATTTGTATCATTTTGCAATATGTTTGTGACCTGTGCTACTTTTAATTTCCCTATGCTTTTATATTTATTGATGCTGTCCCTGTTGTTACAGTTTTGCCCACATGCAAAATGTTAGTATAGAATTTCTTTATGAAAATGATGGCAAACTTCTATCTATACTTTTGAGTACCTGGGCTGCACCAATACCACTAATGGCTTTAATACTATCTTTGGAGCTTTTTTGTATTGTAAAATAATTTTACAATACAAAAATTCTGTAATTGCGAACGAATTGTGCAATACCTTATTTAAAACTTTTATTTAAAATAGGCAGATACATCCAAACTAAACAATATACAGCATAAAGAAGCTTTGGTCAGCCACCCTGGCAGGTGTGATGACATCACTGCAATAACTCAGCCCTATGTGCGTTTCGTCCAAAAGGACAGCTTCGCAAGGACTCATGGAGATATATGCTAAAGACTTCTTTTAGTGTGTTAAAAATATTGACCACCTTGCCAGGCCACCAAAAGGTAAATGTCCCTTGACCATGAGTGGGGTGGCAAGTGTAAAGATTTTTTCATGACATGGATTCAATCTCAAATTACTTATATCCTTTTGGGAAGACCTAGCTGAGACACAATTTGTCAAATTTAAATTGAAGGCTTCATTTACATGGGCATATGTATATTTTATGCACAGAATGCAGGTTACATAGTCACAAAGTTGGTAAGATTGAATAAAGACAACACAGGTCCATCCAGTTCAACCTATAAGTGTGTGTGTTTATGGAGCTACCAATTTCCATACTCTTGGCTGGGAAACATCTAAAGGTTTTTGAATTTATCAACACTGCATGATCCATGGAGGACGGGCAGATGATTGACAGGTCCGCCCCCCCCCCATTCATGGATTACATTTCAGTCACAGAAACTGTAGTACAGCTTCTATAAATGGAGGAGTTGAACAGAAAAGTTGTGACTAGTTGAATACGCTCAAAGTGATTCTAAAGCTTTTTTTTTGTATTAAAATAAAAAGCTTGTTATACTTACCTGCTCTGTTCAATGCTTTTGCACAGAGCAGCCCCGATCATCCTCTTCTGGGGTCTCCCACCGTCGCTCCAGGTGCAATGCTTGCTTCCAAGCCCTGCTGTTGCATTCAATGACAAAGACAGCGAGTCTCAGCGCCACTCCTGTGTCACAGGATTTGATTGACAGTGGTGGGAGCCAATGGCTCCTGCTATCAATCTGTCCAATGAGGAGAGGGACAGTGGCTGGAGCCGCAGCGCTCATGCACATCCCTGGATCGAATCAGGCTCATATAAGAAAAACGGTGGGTCTACAGCACGGAAGGTTTTTCACCTTAATCCATAGAATAAAACTTAAGGCTTTAGAACTTCTTTAATGAGTGCCTTAGGTGATATACAGAGATGAAACAAATTCTCCCACATCTGCAGCCATTCCCCCATAGAGCCTGATGTGCACTGGAGGGAGGTGGCTGCCTCCTTGCGGGCTGTTGTGTTGGCTTAGAGTCTATCAGTGACTCAGAGAGAGATAGATTCAAATTCACACTGTAGTGGAATGCACCTTGTTCATGTCTGATGTTTACAATCACTTTAACTCACTACGAAAATTATGGCGGCAGGGGATGGATACTCTTTTAGGTAAACTTAGGCTTTAACATTTATGTAAAGCCAGAAACTTTTTTCTGTAGTTTTGTCCAGAGTAGGGAAAGTTTAAACCACTTTTTTTTTATCTGCTCCATTAAACTGAATTCACTTCTCTTCCTGTTTCAGTGAAACAACATGAAGTGAGAGAATTTTTTTTTCAAAGTGAGAAAAATTCCCTTCCTAGACAGTTGTCACCAAAACAGGAGTGCTCAGTGGATAATTTCACCTAACCTTCTTTTGTAGCCATCTTCCCAATAGGAACACAGACAGCAATAAAAATCTGAAAAGGGTTTTATAACTTCCATAATCTGTCTAAAACAAAAAAAGTTTAGTTTTTAAATATCTCTTGATCACACAACAATAAGTAACAGAAAAACAAAGAAAAGGCGCCTCTAAGTGTAGAATTAAAAGCTGTTTAATTTCCCCAAAAAGGGTTAAAAACACTTACAAGATATGAAGACTAGCAGAGCATATCATTAATATCCATGTAGGTGCTCTGGCATGAATGCAGTGGTCACTGGCATATACAAGTTCTTCAGACTGTGTGTGCACAGTAGCGGGGGGTCCATCGGATGCCAACGGGAAAACCAGCAGGGAGCTCTAAGAGAATGACAAGCCAGCCCGCAATCAAAGTCTCAAAACATCAGAATCCCGGAAGTGGCATCAGCGGCAGGAGACAATAACCAGCAACCAGCGTGGACCACAAACTGGAAGCAAAACAGGAAGCAGTCATCAAAGAGGGATGCGTTTCGGAACATTTCATTGGTTCCTTTATCAACCTGATGACTATATGTGTATGGGACTAATTTATACTACCTGGGCGGACCTTAGGGGAGGGAATATGTAACTGGGGTGTTATCACAATATAAAGGTATAGGACAGGAGGAGAAACAGAAACAAAATCCCTATCCAAACAAAAAATATATGATTTCATACAGAACAACAACCAATAAGCGACATTTAAAAATAAACATAAACATAAAATGAAAATGAGAATCAATATTTTTACACAATGTTCAATAATTCTTAAGACTAGGCATATATATAAAGGGGGGGGGGGGGGTAGGGGAAAAAAAGGAGGGGCAAAAGAAGAAAGGGAATAAAGGGGCAAAGAGAAAATATTTTGAAAAATATCTAGGGAAAAAATATTTAAAAAAAGATATATCTAAGGCAAAAAAAAGTATAAAAATATTGGCTAAATATATTTAATATATATATATATATATATATACCAAAATGGTTAAAATTATTTAAAAATATTTACAATATTTAAAATAATATACTAATAGAAAATTAGATACTAATAAAAAGTCCTGCACAAATATATTAGGAAAGGAGGAATCTAGAGAATGGCACTAGTTTCAAAGTCCTCGTTCAACCCTCCAGGGGCAAGAACATTTAAAGTAAAAATCCAAAACATTTCTCTATGACAGCGTTTTCTGACACTTTCGGCTGAGGGGAGGTTCTTTGGCATTGTCTCAATGACCCAGACCCTTAAACCATCTGTAGATTTTTGATGGTACTTGAGGAAATGCCTAGGAAAACTGTGATTGCAAACTGTATCTACACAACAATAAGTAACTCATCTTATCAATATAGTAAATGATGAATTGTGAGATGCGATTAACCACTAAGCTAACACACAATGCTAGCAGAGAGTGCCATCTAATTAATATATTCCACTAGGTAGCATACAGTTTTTGCTCAAAATGCTGATAATTCGGATTAACAGTTTCATTTTACACATTTGACACAGCACGAGAAAGAAAATAATTTTCTGTAACACAGTCGTGGTTGGCTTGAAAGAAAGGTCACTGAAATTATTGAAGCATCAAAAAAATGTCCTGCCTGCTTATGTGAATCGATACATAGGCTAATCTATAATTTATGCAAAGAAGTTTGTGCTTATGGCCTTAGGCATTTTTTATTTGCAGTACTCAAAGGTTTAGTATAATTCTTTCCTACTTTTCAGCACTATACTATCATTTAGCCCCTATTATATTAAAGTCAGTTTCCTTTTTTTATTTCGTTTTTGCAGGGATGTATGGTTAAAGCTTATGTTGGGGATTTTTCTTTTTAGTTCTTATTTCACACGGACAGGAAGTGAAGGAAAATCTTTTCAATGGGGACACAAAAAATAGGGTTAGAACCTCTGCAAAGTTATTGCTTTCTTTATAACCACTAGAAAGCTGCGCAGACTTTCTGATATGTCACTATTCTACCAAAAACGAAAAAAAGAAGAGAAGTTCCACACTAACCATTTTTACAAAATTTGCATATTCCACTCTCAACTTCAGTACTCAGTGGCTCAGAGTGACTCAAGAGATGGCAGTGGGCCTGATGGTGCTGAAATATTCAGCTATCAGTGACAGCAAGGATCCAGTGCTCTATTTTAAGTTTTAGCAAGAGTGCCCTCTTGAACAATGGTCTCCAAACTCGGTCTCAAACCTAATTCTGCCTTTTGCCTGTCTTTCTGGCCCTTGGGGCACTGATATGAGGCACTATTCCTCCCACTGATATGAGGCACTATTCCTCCTATTGATACCAAGCAGTATTCTCCCACTGACACCAACAATGTGGCACCATTCCTTTCCTCTGATACCAACGATGATGAACTATTCCTCCCATTGACACCAATGATTGAGAGCTATTCCTGTGACTAATATGATGGGTTACTATTTCCCCTCCTACTGACTAAAATCACTATGTAACTTTTTAAATTCACAATGATCACCATGCCTGAGACATTGTCCATTCCCGCTGATGCTGGGGTATGTTCCACTCTCACTGGTCAAGGTTCAGCCCTCATAAAGCCCAATTGACAGTGAACTGGCCCTTTGTTTCAAAAGTTCGGAGATCCAACACATTGGAACCATTGCTTCTGCATTTGGTTTCTAGGGAAATCCTAGTGATTTCTCTCTGATTTATCACAGACTGTAATGGCCTGGGGCCTTGTATGAGGCAGCCAACCCAGCAGCTTAGATTAATGATCTTTAGTTATCTGATAACTGTTTGGTAACCACCAACTGAGCCAGACCATTTATATATACAGTATCTCACAAAAGTGAGTACACCCCTCACATTATTGTATTTTTTTATTATATCTTTTCATTTAACAACACTGAACAAATCTCGACAGAACACCGGGAATGGCTAATTTTAACTGATTTAAAAGTTGGAATCCATTAGAAATGAATAAACAAAACTAATTTTAAATAAAACTAAACAAAATTTAACAAAAATGAAACAAAACTAAACAAATTCCGAAACCAAACTAAACGAATTCCATAACAAAACAAAATTGATAACATAAACAAATCAATCCGAAACAAAACTAAAAACATTTTTCCGTTCTGCACGTCTACATGCTGTTCACTCTCACCATTTTATGTTTAGCCATGGCAACTATTCTCCTACTCTTCGGCAAACACTTTGTGGAGGCCTTTCTCTTTACAGGCCTTGTTCTTATGTACTGCTCATGTATTACCATGCACCCCTTTAAAATGACCTCAAACCAGGCTCATAAATAGTTAGCGAAACTTTACTTCAAGGCTTTGCAACAGTACAATCCACAAACAGTTCCAAAAAATCCCTAACTTACTATTCCTAGGCTGCCCAGGCATACCTTTTGCAGGTAGAAATCCACACAAGGCAAAGTCTTTGGCAGGTAGGTTCTCTAGGGCGGTAGTTATCATAGATTACTCTTGGATACATCTTCCTTATCGTACCTTTTTTTCTTCTTCCATGCGGTATTTCTCTAGCTTCTTGTCCCCCTTTTTATAACACCACAGGGTGTAGGGCAGAGCCCAGAGAAACTGGAGAAACTGACAGACCCAGAATGAACCCCTTTCCCAGCTGGGCAGCCCAGACTCCCTATCTAAAAACAACCCAACATGTGGGCACCTGCCTACAAGCATATATGACCTTCTAGTAACTGTTTTAATGTTATCTATAATAACCTCACACTAATGTGAGACCAATAGAGATTTTATTCATTTGGCATGCTGTGATAGGTCATGTTATATCTTTTTAATTTTTCTAGTAGTAGCAGCAAACTGGGATTCATCGATTGCTATTTAAAAATATTGTTTAGTCCTTTCACACCTAAATACTTCGGGGATTTGTGTGGATCATGTTTTCTTTCTTTAAACTCAGCTCCTGAAAATTGCTTTTCTTGAACTTGAGTGGCATAGTGCTAGAAGGGATTGAAAACACAGTATAAATCGCGGTTCCATTAAGAAAGCTATTCAAGGTTTAGCTGTTATGAAAATAAGATCTAGCCAACATTTAGGCCGAATTCAAAAATAAAAAGCTTTCAAAGTTAACCAAAAACAATTTATCCTAGAAGACTCAGTTCAGAATAAATGTAATCAGCCTAGTGTATGAAAGGGCTGGGTTTCATAGCAGGGACTTTTAATAATCAAGGCTACTCCCAACAAAGACAGTTAAAGCATGATATGTATCAAAAAGCTGCACTGCTGTTTTATATATTATACTGCATTCACACCTGAGCATAGCGTTTTCAGGCACAAAATCACGATTTTGCTGTGTTTTTTGCAGCGTTTTTTAATGTGATTTCGCTACGTTTTTTACGGCATTTTGCCGCAATTTTCTGCAGGGAAAAAGGTCACCAATGTAAAAAGAAGAAAAACGCCCAAATCTGCCCGATTCGAGCAACAAAAAAGGGTCCGGAACTTGTTTGAGCTTCAGGCGTTTGGCTTATTCTCCATTGAGAATAATGGATTTTTTCCCCTCTTGCGTTTTGTAGCTTCAGGCTTCAAGCTACAAAACACTCAGGTGTGAATGCAGCCTTATGGCTAGCTTCACACTCCTAAACATTATGTTAATGCAAGGTAAATTTAGTATTTTGCTGCATGTTATCAAAATGCATATTAATGCATGACAAGTTTTACACTTTTGTGCAGAATTGTTCAGGTATTTTTTTTTTCGTTGTCAGTCGCTGTGTGTTGGCAGCCTATTCTTTCATTTAGAAACAATAAGTTAACATGTGTGCAGTAAGGCAGTGCAATGAAGCAGAAAAGTTTTAATGAGCCCTTAAATTCAAACTCCAACTGAAATTGTAAAAATCCACCCCTGCAGTGGGGCCCCTCGCACTGCATAGCTTAATTGCTTATTATGTCTAGGGGGTATCATAAGAGGCTCGTTTACGTAACTTGTTCCTTGCTCCAGCCAGCTCTAGCGCTCTCCTCCGCCCACTGCTCCAGTCTGTGTGGGCTGAGCCTCAGCCTCATCATATAAGATACAAGGATATTAACCCTGTACTGTGAGGGGTACCCTACTAAGCAGACCATAGGGGACCAGTCATAGCACTGGAAGGATCTCGCTGGAGCGAGGAGTAAGATAATTATTTACTTCTTTATCCTCTGCTCCTAGACTAAATGAGGAATCAACCCTTGCAGTGCAAAGGGCCCACTGCAAGGGTGGATTTATTTTTGGGCTTTAACCACTTTCAGACCGGACCATTTTGCTGGTAAATGACCAGAGGTCTTTTTACAATTTGGCACTGCGCTGCTTTAACTGGTAATTGCGCGGTCATGCAATGTTGTACCCAAACAAAATTTGCGTCCTTTTCTTCCCACAAATAGAGCTTTCTTTTGATGGTATTTGATTGCCTCTGCGATTTTTATTTTTTGCGATATAAACGTAAAAAGACCGCAAATTTTGAAAAAAAATGATATTTTCTAATTTTTGTTATTAGAAAAATCCAATAAACTCAATTTTAGTCATACATTTAGGCCAAAATGTATTCAGCCACATGTCTTTGGTAAAAAAAAAGTCAATAACTGTATATTTATTGGTTTGCGCAAAAGTTGTCACATCTACAAACTAAGGTACGTTTTCTGGAATTTACGCAGCTTTTAGTTTACGACTGCCTATCTCATTTCTTGAGGTGCTAAAATGGCAGGGCAGTACAAACCCCCCCCCCCAAATGACCCCATTTTGGAAAGTAGACCCCCTAAGGAAATTGATAAGTGGCATGTTGAGCCCATTGAATATTTTATTTTTTTGCCTCAAGCGATTGAATAATGACAAAAAAAAATTTTTTTATTTTTTTTTTACACAAAGTTGTCACTAAATGATATATTGCTCACACATGCTATGGGCATATGTGAAATGACACCCCAAAATAAATTCTGCTGCTTCTCCTGAGTACGGGGATACCACATATGTGGGACTTTTTGAGAGCCTAGCCGCGTACGGGGCCCCGAAAACCAAGCACCGCCTTCAGGCTTTCTAAGGGCGTAAATTTTTGATTTCACTTCTCACTACCTATTACAGTTTTGAAGGCCATAAAATGCCAAGATGGCACAAAACCCCCACAAATGACCCCATTTTAGAAAGTAGACACCCCAAGCTATTTGCTGAGAGGCATGTTGAGTCCATGGAATATTTTATATTTTGCCACAAGTTGCGGGAAAATTACAAACTTTAATTTTTTTTAATTTTTTTTTCACAAAGTTGTCACTAAATGATATATTGCTCACACATGCCATGGGCATATGTGAAATGACACCCCAAAATAAATTCTGCTGCTTCTCCTGAGTACGGGGATACCACATATGTGGGACTTTTTGGGAGCCTAGCCGCGTACAGGGCCCCAAAAACCAAGCACCGCCTTCAGGCTTTCTAAGGGCGTTACAGTTTTGAAGGCCATAAAATGCCAAGATGGCACAAACCCCCCCCAAATGACCCCATTTTGGAAAGTAGACACCCCTAAATTTAGGGGTACACTAGTGAGACTAGGTAATAAATGGCGGGTACCCTGAAACTATAAAAAAATAACTAACCAACCAGAGTCACCTGTAACAGTTATATGGTGATCACTGGTGAAAGGGTTAACTAGGGGGCAATCAGGGGGCTTTATGCGGTAGTATATGGGGGTCCCTGGCGCTATAAAAAGCTGCGGCGAACCTAAATACCTACCTGCCTAACTAGCGTCACCTGTGACACTAATACAGCGATCAGAAAAACGATCGCTTATTAGGCTGGGTTCACACTGGAGCGATGCGGGAACGCCACGAATCAGCGGCGGGTTCCCGCATCGCATGCCTCCCAGCGGCAGTTCACACTGCCCTATGCGAACTGCTGGGAGTGTCAGTGAAATGTTAATGACACCCCCAGATCAGTTCGCATATCGCAGTGCGATCTGCAAACTCAGATCGCATGGTGTGAACACCCATGCGATCCGATTCTGCTGCGGACCAAAAAAAGGGTCGCGTGCGAATTTGCGGCGGGTGCGGCGCGAATTCAGCCATACTATCTGTATGGCTGAACTCGAATCGCACAGAGATCGGATGTGATTTGCACTGCAGTGCGGTGCGAATCACATTCGTTCTCATAAACCGCTGCAATGTGAACCCAGCCTTAGTGACACTGGCGATGGGGGGTGATCACGGGGTTAAACCTTTATTGGGGGGTTAGGGGGGTACATTAGAACTAAAGGGGGCTAACCCTAACTGCCCTAACAGTTATTACAGTCACAAATGACACCAATGCAAAAAAAAAATAAAAATGACATTGGTGTCACTGTGACTGTGGGGCAGGGGTAATTGGGGGGGGTGTGAGTGTGCCTGGCATGTTCTACTGTGTAGTGTCGTGTTGGTGCAACTCACCGATCCTCTCTCCTCGGTGTCGGAACGAAAAATACCGACACGGAGGAGAGATTACATCACTTCCTCTCCTGTGTTTACATTACAGGAGAGGAAGTGATGTCATGGAGCATTTTCATTCGTCGGGAGCGATCGCGAGGGGGTGGCCATGAATGAATGGCCGCCCCCTCATCCCGGATCGCTCCCGAACGAATACCGACCGCCGCAGGCACCGGGGTGGGCCCGATCGGGCCCCCCACCCGCGGGAAGGCAGGGACGTACAGGTACGCCCATATGCCTGCCCGTGCCATTCTGTCGACGTACATCGTCGTGCGGTGGTCGGCAAGTGGTTAAAGTGTATGCAAAGCCTTACCCCTTTATTTTTAGTTTTGGATAGAATTGGTAAGGGTTACAACCCTCATCAGGTATTTTTGCTTCCTGCTGGGGAAATTTCCCTTAATTTTCCTGTCCTGGAGACCCAAACACAAATAAGAGAGAAACTTTCCAAAGTAAACAGAATTATCACCTTAGAGGGTTGTCATAATAACAGGTGACTCATTTGTGGGATGTGTCCCTGGTGGCATCTCTAATTTATTTTAGATTTCCCATCACTTTGTGTCTCAGAGGCACTGGTAACAAGGACAAACGGGGTGAAATTCCCCAATCAAGGATTTCTAAAATATCCTGTTCTAAAAATAAACATTTAATGCCAGGTGCACCCATGAATAAGTATTATGAGTTTTCTAAGCAGAGCACAGCAAAAGCTTATTGTTTGTTTCTTTGAGATTAATGCCCAGTCTGTGTTGGACCTCTTCACCCTTTGGAACTCTCATAAGGCCTTCATGAGAGGGATACTCATAAAAATGAGCAGTACGGCCAAAAAACAGACTGATCTGAAAGTACAAACTCTTATTTCACAAATCGAGCAATTAGAATCCATGAGTAAAAAAGCTCCTGACCCAACTAGAAGTTCTAAATTAGATAACATAAGACACGAGCTTAGATTATTACTGATTGCACAACAAGAACGAACCTTTAAAAAATGGAAAGCTCGCTTCTATCAGCAAGGCAACCGTGCAGGGAAACTCTTAGCTAGACAAATTAAAGAAAGATCAATTCAGCAGAAAATCCCCTTTATATACCACCCAACTAATGGTTCCAAACTATCCAACCCGAAGGATATCGCTAACGCGTTCAGGGATTATTATAATGCCCTTTACAATTTAAAAGATGACTCCTCAACTCCACAACCGACCCCGGATTTGATCCGTGAGTTTCTTGGAAAATATCACTTCCTAAAATTAATCAATCACAACTTGACACTCTAAATTACCCCATAACATTAAGTGAACTATATAAAACAATATTAGCCATGCCATTAAACAAATCACCTGGCCCTGACGGTTTCTCGTCATAATATTACAATACATTCTACCCCATTTTAGGCCCATATCTACTTAAAACTTTTGAGAAAGCTACCGCGGACTCCTCTTTCTCTTCAGAAATGTTAACCGCCACAATTATAACGCTACCAAAACCCGGGAAGTCTCCAGATAAGCCACAGAACTTCAGGCCTATCTCTTTATTGAATGTAGACCTGAAGATTTTTGCAAAAATCCTGGCTAACAGATTGTCGAACATTTCACCATCACTGATCAGAAATGATCAGATGGGCTTTATTCCGGGGTGTCAGGCGCCAGATGCGACTAGCAGGATTATTAACCTGATTCATGCGGCAGGGGCCTCTGGAGATCCTTCTCTGCTTCTTACATTAGATGCAGAGAAGGCATTTGATAGGGTCCACTGGGGATACCTAAGCCAAGTACTCAACAAATTCAGAATAATGGGGAGTATTAACTCAGCTATATCAGCTTTATACGCTAATCCCTCGGCCATGGTATATACGGAAGGCATGTTTTCAGACTCTTTTCACATCACTAATGGAACACGTCAAGGGTGTCCGTTATCTCCCTTGATTTTTGCCCTTCTGATGGAACCCTTAGCGGAAACGATCCGTACTCACCCACATATTTTAGGCATCTCAACACCTAAGCACACCCATTCTATCACATTATTTGCAGATGATGTAATCTTAACCCTAACGCACCCTTCCTCCTCTCTACCGTCAGTACATGACACCCTGGAAAATTTTAACAAGATATCTTACTATAAAGTAAATTCTTCCAAATCTAACCTACTTGCGATTAATGTAAAAGAAAAAACACAATCGATATTGGCCACACAATTCCCATACCCGTGGTCAAACCAGCCCATTCAATATTTGGGTATTCACCTAATGTCACCAAGTTCCAATCTTTTCAAAATCAACTTTCTGCCTCTTCTTTCCTCCCTGCAACAGGAGTTAAATAGGCTAAAGAAGTTTTACTTGTCTTGGATGGGAAGACTGGCAGCCTACAAAATGATAATCCTCCCAAAGCTTTTATATTATTTTAGGGCCTTACCAATTGCCATTCCTAAGTCGTTCTTTAAATCAGCTCAAGCTCAACTCAATAAATTTGTTTGGGGTGATAAAAAGCCAAGATGCTCCCAATCCCTTCTATATAGAAAAAGAGAAATTGGTGGTATGGGGTTGCCTATCTTGAGGGATTACTATATGGCGAGCTTATTAGACCAAATGAAGTACTGGCTTTGCCCTCCAGCGGAGAAGCAGTGGGCTCTGATTGAGGGCTCATGGCTTCTACCTAACTCGGCATATTCTACTCTGTTAGCGTCTTCCTTTGCCAACATGACCTTCAAATCTGAACAACCCATCATACAGTTGGTGGTGGACACATGGAAAAATTTTCTCAATACTCTAGAAGTATCTCATACCCTAACTGACATTTCTACTCCTATTTCATCCATGGGTACATATATCGAGAATCTAGATCTGTTGGCATGGGAACAAAAAGGTATCTCAGTGGTTTCAGATTTAATGGAGCATGATAAGTTTATTCCATTTGAGTCCTTAGCGCATAAATTCTGCCTTCCCAGGTCAGACTACTACACATATCTAAGAATCGTGTCATTCTTAAAACAACATCGTGGCACCTCCATTAAAATTCCACATCAAGCATGGGTGTTCTGGTCTGACGTATCTAAAGTTAAAGGTGGAATTTCACTTTTCTACAACTTACTACAAGGCAAGAGCCAATTTGTGAAAACATCCCCCATCCATAAGATTTTTCTGTGACGTTTATGGACGATCAGTGGAAAACGGCTATAAAAAGTAATTGTAGATACATCAGATCGGTAACGCACTGGGAAGTTTCACAGAAAATATTGCTTAGGTGGTATTATACCCCCTTCATCACAGCAAAATTTTTGCAGGACAATACCAATGACTGTTGGCGTGGTTGTGGAAAAGTTGGTACTCTTCTGCACATGCTCTGGGAATGCCCCCACCCCCAGGAGTTTCTGGAGGGGGGTATTTACATTGATTTCCAAAGTTACTGGCATCCTTAAGTTAGGATCCCCTGAACTAGCAATATTGAGTTTACATATAGACCAATACCCGCCACCCCTCAGAATGATAGTCGTACAGATACTGTCAGCGACTAGATTTTTGATAGCCAAGAAGTGGAAAAACTCTTGTTCCCCCAATATGGGAGAACTAATTAAAAGAGTAGACGAGACCTTTAAATATGAGCAGATACTAGCCACAATGGAAGGAAAGTCGTCAAGTTTATATGCACAATGGTCACCTTGGATCGATACCAGGAAAATTGTTTGAGCAGTTGAACTAATTATCTGTCTTATTGGTTATGTTGTTGTAGGAACAATGTTATTTAGCTGAATCTATATGTAACCTACATATAAAAAAAACGTGAGTCTTGAAATCCCTCTGTTACACAGAGGAGGGGTATACAAACCACTATTGTTATGTTATAGACTAAAACCCACTGTATAACTTTATTTGTCTTACGATTGATTGTCTGACGATTTTTGTATCATTTAAGCCTTTCAATAAAAAACTATTTTGGAAAAAAAAAGCTTATTGTTTCTTTTTTCCATCACTAATTGAAATTTTGGAAAGAAAGGGGCAAGAGGCACGAGGACACAGGGGGTTGACTAACTAGAGATCTGTTTGATGGATGGATATGAAAATACAACCTTTATATGTGCAATATGTTCTGCCCTGACCATAACAAACAGATACAACCCCTATGTTCTTGTTCTTTATATTTAACCACTTCAATACCAGGCACTTAAACACCTTCCTGCCCAGACCAATTTTGAGCTTTCAGCGCTGTCGCACTTTGAATGACAATTGCGCGGTCATGCTACACGGTACCCAAATGAAATTTTTATCATTTTTTCCCCACAAATAGAGCTTTCTTTTGGTGGTATTTGATCACCTCTACGGTTTTTATTTTTTTAAAAAAATATGTTTTTTTTTTCCAGTTTCAAAACTTTGTAAATAAGTAAGTTTTCTCCTTCACTGATGGGCACTGATGGGGCTACACTGATGGGCACTGATAAGGCGGCACTGATGGGCACCAATGATGTGGCACCAATGAAGTGGCACTGATGAGGTGGCATTGATGGACACTGATAGGTGGCACTGATAGGTGGCACTGATAGGGGGCACTGACAGGCGGCACTGATGGGCGACACGGATGGGCACTGATAGGTGGCACAAATTGGCACTGATAGCTGGCACGGATTGGCATGGATGGGTGGCACAGATGGGCATGGATAGGCGGCACAGATGGGCATGGATAGGCGGCACAGATGGGCATGTGTGGGTACTGATAGGCGGCACAGATGGGCACTGATAGGCAGCACAGGTGGGCACTCATAGGCGGCACAGGTGGGCACTCATAGGCGGCATTGTATTGTTATACTGTACTAATGGATGCCAATCAGTGCCAAACAATAATGCATGCCAATCAGTGATGCCCATTGTGGGCACAGATTGGCATCCATTATGGGCACTGATTGGCATCCATTGTGGCACTGACTGGCATCCCTGGTGGTCTAGGGAGGATTACCTTTTGTTGGGCATCCCTGGTGGTCTAGTGGCATCCCTGGTGGTCCAGTATGGGCATCCTCGGGGGGGCTGTGCTGATAATCGATCAGCACAGACCCCCCCTTCAAGAGGAGCAGCCGATCGGCTCTCCTCTACTCGCGTCTGACAGACGCGAGTGAGGAAAAGCCGATCACCGGCTTTTCCTATTTACACTGTGATCAGCCGTGATTGGACACGGCTGATCACGTGGTAAAGAGTCTCCGTCGGAGACTCTTTACCAAGATCGTAGTTGCCGGGTGTCAGACTGACACCCCGCAACAACGATCGCCACGATGCGCGCCCCCGGGGGCGCGCAGCGGCTCATAATCCTGATCACGTCATATGACGTCCGATCAGGATTATGCAACCACTTTGCCACCGTCAATTCCCTATAGGGCGGGCGGCAAGTGGTTAAATAATAATAATTTAGGGATAGTTTTAATTTAAGTTTAAGCTTCAATTACTGAGCTCTGTAAACAGCATATTTTGTCATCAAAGCGGTTAAAAGTGACTGCCATTGCTGACTTCTCTTTGGAGTATGCTAGTTCCCTGGTTGTTATGCACATGCTTTGGTTCCAGTGCCTTCTGAATCTTTGACCTGGAGCATGTATAGAGATAAGGTATTCTGAAAGTGTAATTGTCGGACTATGATTGTAGGGCTATGTATATCATATTTTGGTTAACTCACTTCTCCTATTTTCAAGTACTCACCTACCTATCAGCTTAGCAATAAAAAACAAAAAAGGAAAAATGGGTAATCAAAAATATAAATGTATTTTTAATCTAATAAATACACATGTCCACATAAACACTTATATCACCCGAGAATAAAGAGTGAGAGAAAATTTGATAAAGACAATATTAACTTTTTTTTTTATCAAATGAAGTGCAATTACTGTTTTAGAGTCATGTTAGGCCGCGTACACACGCACGGACTGTTTGCCCAACCTTGTTCGTCAAACAGTTTCGGCAAACAGTCCGCTCAAAATTTGCATGAGCGGACTTGCCCACACACGAGCGGACTGTTTGACGAACAAGGTTGGGCAAACAGTTCGCTCAACTTTTGAAATGAACGGACTCGCCCACGTAAGGAGGAGGCAAATCCGCCCATTTCGAGCGCGTGTACAGGTAGGCGGGGCCCGCGAAGGAGACGTCGCGGGCTCCGCCGCCTGGAATGGGCTTAAAGGGGAACCCCAACGCCGAAAAAAATCGGCGTGGGGGTTCCCCCAAAGTCCACACCAGACCCTTGTCCGAGCACGCTACCCGGCCGGCCAGGAAAGGGGGGCGAGCGAGCGCTCCCCCCCTCCTGAGCCGTACCAGGCCGCGTGCCCTCAACATGGGGGGTGCCTTGGGGAAGGGGGGGCCGCGCGGCCCCCCCACCCCAAAGCACCTTGTCCCCATGTTGATGAGGACAAGGGCCTCTTCCCGACAACCCTGGCCGTTGGTTGTCGGGGTCTGCGGGCGGGGGGCTTATCGGAATCCGGGAGCCCCCTTTAAGAAGGGGGCCCCCGGATACCGGCCCCCCACCCTATGTGAATGAGTATGGGGTACAATGTACCCCTACCCATTCACCTGTGAAATAAAGTACAAAAAAAAACACAACACAGGGAAAAAATATTTTATTGCACAGCTCCGGGGGGTCTTCCGTCTTCGGGGGTCTTCTCGCCGGACTCCTCCGCTATCTGTGTGTAGCTCTTTTACTAGCGGAGGAGTCCGGCTTTCTTCCTCCCCGCCGCCGGCCTCTTCTCCCGACTTCGGGGGTCTTGTCCCCCTCTTCGGTTCTTCTGCCGGGCCACCGCGCCTTCTTGTAGCTCTTTTACAGGCGGTGGCCCGGTCTTCTGTCGCCGCTGCCTTCCGTTCTTCTGTCGCCGCCTTCGGTTCTTCTGCCGGGCCACCGCGCCTTCTTGTAGCTCTTTTACAGGCGGTGGCCCGGTCTTCTGTCGCCGCTGTCGTCGCCGCCGCCGCCGCCTTCCGTTCTTGTTCTTCTTCTTGTTCTTCTTCTTCTTCTTCTCCTGGAGATGTTGACTCGACGAGCTCTCCGGCCGGAATGCCAGGGACACGCTCCGCTGCCACTTATATAGTGACAATGGGGCGGTGTCACATGGTATATGTCACATGGGTTGGTCACATGGTGACCCCGCCCCCTTACGATGTCATAGTCCCCATGTGACATCAACCCATGTGACCAACCCATGTGACATATACCATGTGACACCGCCCCATTGTCACTATATAAGTGACCGCACAGCGCGGCTCTGGCATTCCGGCCGGAGAGCTCGTCGAGTCAACATCTCCAGGAGAAGAAGAAGAAGAACAAGAAGAAGAACAAGAACGGAAGGCGGCGGCGGCGACGACAGCGGCGACAGAAGACCGGGCCACCGCCTGTAAAAGAGCTACAAGAAGGCGCGGTGGCCCGGCAGAAGAACCGAAGGCGGCGACAGAAGAACGGAAGGCAGCGGCGACAGAAGACCGGGCCACCGCCTGTAAAAGAGCTACAAGAAGGCGCGGTGGCCCGGCAGAAGAACCGAAGAGGGGGACAAGACCCCCGAAGTCGGGAGAAGAGGCCGGCGGTGGGGAGGAAGAAAGCCGGACTCCTCCGCTAGTAAAAGAGCTACACACAGATAGCGGAGGAGTCCGGCGAGAAGACCCCCGAAGACGGAAGACCCCCCGGAGCTGTGCAATAAAATATTTTTTCCCTGTGTTGTGTTTTTTTTTGTACTTTATTTCACAGGTGAATGGGTAGGGGTACATTGTACCCCATACTCATTCACATAGGGTGGGGGGCCGGTATCCGGGGGCCCCCTTCTTAAAGGGGGCTCCCGGATTCCGATAAGCCCCCCGCCCGCAGACCCCGACAACCAACGGCCAGGGTTGTCGGGAAGAGGCCCTTGTCCTCATCAACATGGGGACAAGGTGCTTTGGGGTGGGGGGGCCGTGCGGCCCCCCCTTCCCCAAGGCACCCCCCATGTTGAGGGCACGCGGCCTGGTACGGCTCAGGAGGGGGGGAGCGCTCGCTCGCCCCCCTTTCCTGGCCGGCCGGGTAGCGTGCTCGGACAAGGGTCTGGTGTGGACTTTGGGGGAACCCCCACGCCGATTTTTTTCGGCGTTGGGGTTCCCCTTTAAGCCCATTCCAGGCGGCGGAGCCTGCGACGTCTCCTTCGCGGGCCCCGCCTACCTGTACACGCGCTCGAAATGGGCGGACTTTCCGAGCGGGAACAGTCCGCTCATTTCGAAAGTACAGCGGACAGGCCCACACACGGGCGGACTGTTCGCTCAAACACAGTTTCAGCGGACAGTTTTTCGGAATTTCCGAAAGACTTTGTCCGTCCAACTGTCCGCTGAAACTGTCCGCTGAAAGCCCACACACGAGCGGACTGTCCGCCCAAACACTGTTCAGCGGACAAGGTTGGGCGAACAGTCCGCCCGTGTGTACGCGGCCTTAGTCATGTGGATTTTATGAGGTCTCAGACGCTATGATGTTGGATGGTGTTACTGCAAAAGTAAACACTTAAGTACGTTTTTCGGTAAGTTTTTTTTTTGGTACACTTCTGTATTTAATAGATTTAAAAAAAAATTATATTTTTTGATTACCCACTTGAGAGTGATGTACTCAAATACTTACAGACTTTTTTTCCTTTTTGTGTTTAATATAACATCGTAGTTTGAGTCTGCTTTCCTACCTCAGGACCTGGACAGGTTTCTGTCACAGAGTGAATATGCTATCCAAATTTATATCAAGATCAGGCTAGGGTTCTTCAGGCAGAAGTTTAATAGAACTAGTGATTCAAAACAGACAGTGACCTCAAGCTACACAAGAGTAAGCAAATAAGTCTACCTAAACCTGACATATCAGTTTTTAGTAGATGTAAAGAAATAAGCTATCTTAAAATGTAATTATTGTTTTGGAGACTGTTTTGGTACGACATCGGTGCTTGCATTCCAGTACCTGCACAGCTGGTGGTGCTATGATAGTTTCTCAATCTGCCCATTGACTGCTGGAGCACTGAAAATTGATTGGTATATATGAATCTCACATTTAAACATGAACAGTCAGAGAATTAAAGCAGGGAAATCTCGCTTTTTTAATGCCCAAGACATGCTTCATGTATGATTTTTGGGAAGATTGACCTTTTAAAAAAGATATATAATGGTATATAAAATGGGCAAGTCAGAGTCCACAGGACTCACAAGAATAATCCCAGAAATATCAATTAACGGAAATATTTTTAGGGAGGAATGATTAAAACAAGTCGGATTAGCAGCCACAAGAGCAGGGCCGCTATCAGAGGGGTACAGCCCATACACCTGTAAGGGGCCCAGGGGTCCCTAGGGGCACAAGCGGGGGCCGCTTCTTTGGACACTTTCCCCGCATATCCTCTGAGGACTGGCACCACAATGAAGCTCTCTCAGCTGCTTATCACAATAGCACACCTAGCGATGGAGTCTAGGCTCCTCTTCCATTCTGACCAGGGATGTACTGAGGGCCCAGGGTAAGTGTGGGGGGGGGGGGTATACTTGCCACTGTAGGGACAGCAGTTGTGCCATTGCTTCTAAATACATACCCTGTGCCAGCGGTGTATGTATTTAGAATCTCCAAAGCTCCTTTCTGTCCCCCCCCCGTCTCTTGCACTGTGAGAGATCTCTACTCTCAACCCCCCCTTCCTCTGATCACCAGTGTGGTGTGCTGAGGGGGCGGAGCACACTGTAGCTACTTCTGGCCCGGATGGCTGCTGACATTGAGGAAGTGAGATAAAGTACTGCCAAAGTTTCTGTAGGATTTGTTTTGCACACATAGTCCAGATAATATGAATGTAATTTATGACCATTCATGTAACCCTGTGTTCATGTGATGAGTTTACACTTCTGATGGTGCAGACTCAGAGCTTGGATAACACAGGGTTATATGAATTATCATAATTACATTTCACATTATCTGGACATACATAGCGTGCTAGGGCCTAGATTATATAGATATATATTTACGGCTTTTAACAGTAGGATGATTTCTTTGAGTACCAATTTTGTATTATGTACTGTATTGTTGTATATATTAGTAGATGAGCACAATACTTTTTTTTATTATTATAAACACTATCTGACCACATCTCAGCCCCCTACATCCCAGCTTGCATCACCCCCAGACCACTTCTTCCCCATTCTGCCACTGTCATACTCTCCACACTACTCTGCTCTACATACTGGAGTGGATCTAGGCTGTACTGAGGGCACAGAAGGGATAGAAGGACTACAGAGGAAGAATGCTGCAAGAGAGGACCAACATAGAGGCGAAATGAGACTGGAGAAGGATGACATGGGATAGAAAAGGAGGACCTAGAATGGAGGAGGAGGACATGGGATGGTTTCGAAGATGAGATTGCAAAAGGAGGATGATGTGGGATGAAGGAGATGGGACTGGAGGAGGAAGAGGACATGAGATGGGGACAAGGAGCTGGAAGAGGAGCCCATGGGATGGAGAGGGAAGAGGACATGGGATGGCCGAGATGGGACTGGAGAAGGAAGAGGACATGGGATGGAGGAGGAGAACATGGGATGGGGGGGAAAGGTACTGGAAGAGGAGCACATAGAATGGAGGAGGACATGGGATGAAGGTTTATAGGAATAGAGGAAGAAGAGGACATGGGATGGAGGATATATTGGGTTGTAAGAGTTTTAAAATAAAAGTGGGTGCACTGAAGGACTTGGTGGGATGGCCAGTGGGTGGATTCGGTGGGACAGCCAGCGGGCGGGCCTTGAGGAATGTTTGTGGTCAGGCCCGGGGGGGGGGGGGGGAGAGGGCCAGACCAAAAACTGTGTAAGGGGCCCCAAAATTTCTGATGGCTGCCCTGGCCACAAGAAACAACATTTGGTAATATTGCTGCTGAATGAGGTTTCTGTCTACAAAAGGTTAAACACTTTTGTCAGTCAGAACTGCATAGTTTAAAGTTTATCTAAAGCAAAAACTGGAGCTGAAAGTATGGGAAAATCCAAAATTTTGAGAACAGGAATAGAGGGGAAATGTTCTATAGAGGACTATCAAAAGCACGTTCCTCATTTTGGAGAGATTTCCCTGTTTCTGTTGTGTCTACAGGACAAGAAGTAAAGTGAAATCTCGCCACTGGAACACCATTGATAAAAAAAAGGAAACTGACCCAATACATAATATCTGACATAACACAGTAAAAATGATTTGATTTATATTTAGAACGCTTTCATACTGGGGTGCTTTTTAGGAATTTTAGCGCTAAAAATAGTGCCTGTAAAGCGCCTGAAAAGCGCCTCTCAAGCCACCCTGCAGGACAGGAAAAAAAAGTCCTGCAAGCTGCATCTTTGGTGCGGTGCGGGATAGGTGTATACACCACTTCTCCACCACCCATTGAAGTGAATGGGCAGCGCTGCCGAAGCACCTGCAAAAGCGCTTCAGCAGTGCTGCAAACTGGGCACTATTAACCCTTTCCTCAGCAGATAGCGTGGGTAAAAAGCACCTCGCTAGTGGCCAAAAAGTGCCTCTATAACTGCAGTAAATCACTGCTGAAACTAGCGGCGCTTTACCGCTAACGTACCTGCTGCCCCAGTATGAAAGGGGTCATAATGCTACTAAACAAACTATAGCCCAATCATGGAAATCACATATGTTAATTTACCAGGAGGTCAAAACTCGACAAAATGACATAATGATCAATTAAATTGGCTATCTTTAAGGACAAACATGAGTAATTTATAAAAAATATGGTCTCCATGGATAGCCTATTAACAACCTAATCACAGATCCCTAAGTATATGATAAGAAGTAGAGGAGGATTTGGGCCTCAAGTTTGGGGAACCCTCATTTTCCTCCTTTTAAGCTGCCTCTCTTCTATTCTCCCCGCCCCCACACACACACACAGTCTTTTTATTATCCCCTTCTGGTCTCTTCTCTACTCTTATTTTCCGTTAACCCTCTATAGGTAATGCAGATAAAAAACATTACCAAACTAAAGCCACTAAATCCCTATTTAGCCTATCTCTAGTCCTACCCTATTAAATGCGATAAATTAGATGGAAATAATAACCAATATATGGTATAGCTTTGGATTAGCATTACTGAATATTCAATTTAAGATTGGTAATTCCATACCTGTTTAATAGGAACCAGTTGAGCTTTACCTTGAAAATTTGTATTGGATAACCTGACCTCTTATTAAAACTGCACTTTCAAACTTCCCTTTAAATATTTATTATATTATTATTATACAAGTGGCAAAAAGATACAGCATCATAAAATATTGTGTAATATCTTACAGTACATAATACTATTATTATTTCACCTACCCACTCCCTCCCTCCCAACCCTCACCCACCCCCCTTCAGGAACCCACCCTCGGAGCCACTTGTGAATGACTGCCCTGAAAGCCTTGGAAATGATCCCTCTTCCTCCTCCTCCTCCTGTGCCACATCCTCTTCCATCATCGCCCGAATCGTTTTTTCAAGGAGGCATAGAACTGGGATAGTAACTCTGAGAATGGCGTCATCGGCACTGGCCATGTTGGTGGAGTACTCAAAACAGCGCAACAAGGCACACAGGTCTCGCATGGAGGCACAGTTATTGGTGGTGAAGTAGTGCTGTTCTGCAGAGTGACTCATGCGTGCGTGCTGCAGCTGAAACTCCACTATAGCCTGCTGCTGTCTGGCCAGCATGTGCAAGGTGGAGTTCCACCTTGTGGGCATGTCACATATGAGGCGGTGAGCGGGAAGGCCGAAGTTACGCTGCAGCGCTGACAGGTGAGCAGCAGCAGGGTGAGAACGCCGAAATTGCGCACATACGGCCCGCACTTTCTGCAGCAGCTCTGGCATATGGGGGTCATTTTTAAGGAACCTCTGGACCACCAAGTTCAGCACATGCACCAGGAAAGGGATGTGCATCAAACCGGATAGGCCCAGAGCTGCTACGAGATTTTGCCCATTATCGCACACCATCAGACTTGGCTTGAGGCTCACTGCCACCAACCACTCATCGGACTGTTGTTCCATGTCCCTCCACAAATCCTGTGTTTTTTTTTCCCCCAAACAGGAAAGTTTTAAAACTGCCTGCTGTCGTTTACCCCTGGCTGTGCTGAAGTTGGAGGTGAAGGTGTTATGACCGGATGAGGAGGCGATAGAGAATGAGGAATCGGAGTAGGAGGAGTCAGCAACAGGAGGCAGACTGAAGCGCCCTGCAATCCTCGGTGGTGGAAGGACATGCACCAAACTGCTATCTGCCTCGGGCCCAGCCGCCACTGCATTTACCCAGTGTGCTGTTAGGGAGATATAACGTCCCTGACCGTGCTTACTGGTCCACGTATCCATAGTTAGGTGGACCTTGCCACAGATGGCGTTGCGCAGTGCACACCTCATTTTGTCCCCCACTCGGCTGTGCAGGAAAGGGATAGCTCGCCTGGAAAAGTAGTGGCGCCTGGGCGCGGCGCACTGTGGGACAGCCAATGCCATCAGGTATTAAAAACTCTGCATCTCCACCAGACGGAATGACAGCATTGCAAAGGCCAAGAATTTTGAAATGCTGGCATTCAGGCCAGGGATCGCGGGTGGGTAGGTGGGTACTTCCTCTTCCGCTCCAGTGTTTGGGAGAGAGAGAGCTGAATGCTTCCATGGGACATTGTGGAGATGGTTGGTGACCCAGGTGGTAGTGTTGCTGGCAGAACCTCTGTTTGCAGGTTGGCAGGTGCCACTTTCACTACAGATGTGGATAAAGAGGCCGAGACTGCAGCAGAAGAGGAAGAAGGAGGAGCCAGAGACCTTTCTTGGTTTTTGAGGTGTCTACTTCACTGCTGCTCGTGCTTTGCACTTAGATGCCTGGTCATGCAGGTTGTGCTCAGGTTGAGAACGTTTATGCCTCGCTTCAGGGTCTGATTGCACAGCGTGCCAACCACTCGTGTCTTGTCATCAGCACATTATCTGAAGAACTGCCACGCTAGGGAACTCCTTGGACCTGGCTTTGGTGTGATTGGTCCCTTGCTGCATTGGGCAGTAGCAGGCGTACTGTCTTGGGGATGGACGCTCCGCTTTTGCACCCTGCTCCCTCTTCTGCTGTGCTGGTGGCTCTGTGCGACCACCGCCTCTTCCTCCGAACTACACAGGTCACCTGCATGATGTTGATTCCATGTGGGGTCGAGGACCTCATCGTCCTCCACATTTTTTTTTTTTTTGCCCTAAATTATTATTTTTTGAATAACACAATATAAGAACAGTATCTAAAGTGTGTATCTCACACGTACAGATATGCAGAAATCAGTGTAAAAAAATGTTTTGCCCTAAATGGGTGTTTTTAGAATAGCAGAATAGAGCAACAGTATCTAAAGGGTGTATCTCACAGTAACAGCCCGCCGACACCAACCTAACTAACAGATGGATAAAAGTTATATTTTTTCTGGCACTGGGTTCAGGGCAGTGTAAAAAGATTGTGCACTGCACCCACACAAGAAAATCAAGGTAGATCGCTGAGTAATTAGATTTTTGAACCAGGACTCCTATCTAACTCTCTCTCTCAAAGCAGCAGCAGCAACCTTTCCCTACATTATCTAAAGCAAAGTGACGTGCTGTGCTATGTGCCTCTAGCTTATATAGAGGCTGAGTCACATGCTGCACTGGACAATCACAGCCATGCCATTAGTAGGCATGGCTGTGATGGCTTCTAAGGGCACATGAGTTAAACAAATGTTAATTGGCTGCCCTGCAGCTGTTAAAAAAGCCCCATTACATTACCGAACACCGAACCCGAACATACAGTAAATTGTTCGGGTTCGGGTCCGGGACCCAAAAACCCAAAAGTCTGGTACGAACCCGAACATTACAGTTCGGGTTCACTCAACCCTAGTCGAGAGCAGTACAGGAACAAACTTTCAAACTTAATATGTATATGGAATGGTCTACATTGTTTATTCTGTATTTGCAGAACTTTATTAACCACTTGGGTACCGCGCTATTGCAAAATGACGGCAACAGCGCGGACCCACATTTCCGGGACTACGTCTATTGACGTCGTCCCGGATACGAGCGGCCTGCGCGCCCCCTGAGGGGCGCGCGCGGCGCGCTCTGTGATCGGCGAGTCCGTGAGACTCGCCTGATCACCGATCCGTGTAAGGGGTCGATCCCGACCCCTTATCACGTGATCAGCTGTCAGCCAATGACAGCTGATTATGTGATAAAACGGAGCCGGTAATCGGCTAGTATTCCTCCTCGCGCTGACAGCGCGAGGAGAAAAAAAAAAGCCGATCGCCGGCGGCCGTGTTCGGGACATCAGTCCCGATCACGGCCAGCAATTTAAGCGGACACCTGCCCCCTGCCAGTGCCCACCTGCCACCCGCAGTGCCATCCTGAAATAAAGTAAGTGCCCCCCTGTCAGTGCCACCCAGCAGTGCCCATAGTGCCCACAGTGCCACCCAGCAGTGCCCACAGTGCCACCCACAGTGCCACCCAGCAGTGCCACCCACAGTGCCACCCAAAATCTGCCTCAAAGGTGCTGCACCCCAGTGCCGCCCATCAGTGCCCAGCAGTGCCGCCCATCAGTGCCCAGCAGTGCCGCCCATCAGTGCCCAGCAGTGCCACCTATCAGAGCCACCTATCAGTGCCACCTATCAGTGCCCATCAGTCCCATCTATCTGTGGTACCTATCAGTGCCCATCCGTGCCACCCATCCGTGCCACTTATCCGTGCCACCCATCCGTGCCATCTTATCTGTGCCCATCTTTGCCCATCAGTGCCGCCTTATCTGTGCCCATCGGTGCCGCCTTATCTGTGCCTATTAGTGCCGCCTTAACTATGCCTATCAGTGCCCACCAGTGCAGCCTATCAGTGCCCACCAATGCAGCCCATCAGTGCCCACCAATGCAGCCCATCAGTGCCCACCAATGCAGCCTATCAGTGCCGCCTAATCAGCGCACTTCAATGAAGGAGAAAAATGACCCGTTTGCAAAATTTTATAACAAACTATTAAAACATGATTTTTTTTTATTTATTTTTTTGCATCTTTTTTTGTTTGTTTAGCAAAAAATAAAACTCCGAGCTGTAACTAAATACCACCAAAAGAAAGCTCTATTTGTGGGAAAAAAATGATAAAAATTTCATTTGGGTACAGTGTTGTATGACCGCGTAATTGTCACTCAAAGTGCATCAGCACTGAAAGCTGAAAATTGGTCTGGGACTGAGGGGGGTTTAAGTGCCCAGTAAGCAAGTGGTTAAAACACATTTAACAAGAAAAAAAACCTTATGTGGAATTTAACCATTCCCTACTCTATACAAAATGGAAAAATAAAGTTGTGGCTTTAAATTTAGATTGTACTTTGTGCAATATTTTTAATAAAGGCAATAAAGAGTACGACTGTACATTATCAGCTTAAGCAGGTTGTATTTGTCTATTTCTTTGATTGATGCTGCCATAGATATTAGAAAGCAGTCCAAAGATACAGATGATATCTAGTCTAATGTTCATTATCTAAGAAAGTTCATGCAAAGATAACTTGTATGAAACATCTTTTGTACATCTAAGGTTCAATACTACTGTAGGAAAGAATAGACAGTGCAGAAAGTGTGCTGCTAGCACTAAGACTGATGATTTCAATAATCTGTAAATAGATAAACAAAATAAGCCAGTGCACAAAAATCAAGCCTGTAGAAGGATTCAATATTTATTTAGTTTAGGGAAGTAAAGTAAAACTGTCGGAATAATAATATACAATCTGTATATTTATATACAGTATGTGAATATGTCAATAATTGTCATTAAGGCCTGGTTCACACCTATGGATTTTTTAGTGCGTTTTCAGTTTTGTAAAACACACTACAGTCTATTAACATGGTTTCCTATGTATGTAGTTCACATCTGTGCAATGTATGGCCAGGGATTTTTTTTCTGTTTTTTGGTTCCATAGACTTCAATGGATCAAAAATGTGTATTGAAAAATGCAAAATGCGCCTGGAATATGCAAACTGCAACCTGCATAGGTGTAAATCAGGCCTAAATTTGAATAAAGCAATGACCAGTAATAAAATAAAAACCTAAATACTGTATGTAGCACATCATTAACTTCACTCATAAATCCTCCCTCTGCGCCAAAACCCAGGAAACAAACTACAAAATCCTTTCCCGCTGGTACAAAACCCCCGCCATCTTACATAAACTTTTCCCAGCGACCTCCGACCGTTGTTGGAGATGTCACACTGGAGAAGGTACCATTTTACAAATTTTCTCGTCCTGTCCCCGGCTACGATATTTCTGGTCCGAAATCAGTCAGATAACCCAACTTTTCACAGACCGGACCATACCAGACGAACCAGCGTTCTTCCTCTTCCATGTGACGAAAACACCCCATCCCAGGTCCCGGTTGTACAAAAAATCTGTGGTTCGCCATCTCCTGGATGCGGCAAAAGCCTGTATTCCATTGAACTGAAAATCCCCTCACCCGCCATCCATAGCCCAATGTCTTCACAAAGTTGATGAGGTGGGTAGGATGGAGGACCTCACCAGCCAAAACAGACAGGAGAGCTACTCCAGGACATGGCAGGCATGGAACGCATTTAAATACTCAGAAGAAGGACAGAAGCTTAGAAGGCCAGACTAGATGATCGGACCGGACAGAATCGGGCCCCTTGCCCTCAGTGGGGGTAGGTAAAGGGATCCAACCCCATAGGTTGTGACCCATTAGAGCCATGTTCCCCATCCCCCCCACCCTTCCCTCCCTTCCCTATACCTCCCTTCCCTCCCTTCCCTATACCTCCCTTCCCTATATCTCTCTCTTTCTTTATTCTTCCCCACTTTCTTCCCTCTCTGTTCACCTCGCTCTTAGTGGTGCTAGACCACGTCTTTTATTCTGATTACAGTTTATTAAAAAATTTGAAGAGATGCTGAACCCATAGGGCCAAATTCATCATCCTCTCATGCTCAGGAGACCCCTGTCCCATGGGAAACTATGATGGGATAATCTATATGGTTGTTTCTTTTTGCTTATATGTGAAAACAGTTGTTTTATTTCTGTATTGTGATCCCTGTGGCTTCTCTGTCATAAATAAACAATAAAAAATAAAAAAATACTGTATGTATGTTGCGTAAAGAATAAAAGGGAAAAAAAATCCCAAAAACTGAAGAAATTTGCAAGAGCAGGGCAGACCATTGACTCCTAAAGCAGACCATATATTATGCAATCTTCATCTTTCTTTTCTTTCTTTCAACTTGGTTTGTAAGCCTGCCCGTAAATGGATGGAATCTTGGCCGGTCCCTGCTAAACTGGCCAAGATTTGATCCATCTATTGCCAGCTTGTTCGCAATCCTCTAAAGAATGTACACAGAGCTGAAAATGTGCAGCTTCATATACATTTCTTGCATGGCGCCAGTGTGCTGGTAAGAATGGCCCCCACACATGTGCAGTAATGACGTCATCCTTCACCAGCCAATCAAACCAGCTGAAGACCAGCACTCGGAAAAAGTCAGAGGGAACACGCCAGAGCTGGTAAGGGACCTCGTGGATGCCAGACCAGTAAGTATTTTTTTAGTTTCCCTTCCATTAAAATAAAATTTTCATTTTCAGTCTGCAGCTGCTGTAATTGTTTCTGTAAGATCCATCCTAGGGGCGTTCTGTACACTGTTGGTGTAGGTAACGCCTCCAAAAACTGAATTTCCAGCTTACATGATTGGCTTACAGATTCCCTCAAATGTCTCCACTAAGTTACAGGTACATTTTAGGCACCCCCTGCAATATGAATTTTAGTTTTGGTGAGATTCTCTTCAAGGATTAAATATATCTAAAGGAATACAGACATTGCAGCTCTTCTTATTAGAACATGAAGAGTGCACCAGCTGATTATAACAAAGAATAGACAAAAACAGTCTGGTGCCAGGAAACAAGAATCTATTGCACTAAGAACCTTGTGAATGTCCTGCAAGAGCCCAAAAGAGCAGCTGTGTGGATGAGCACACCAGGAGGGGTATGAACACACGTAAAAACATTCAGGAGCAACCACAATTGAAAGCGCTGATCGGGATAGTCTTGTAAGGACAAACAGTCAAATAATAAAAACGTTCAATGAGATAAAAACATATGTCAATTTAATAATAACATGTGACTGGGTCTAAACATCTCCTTGCATAGATGGAACTACTGCAAAGCATGCTCCTCACTGTGACAGTACCTTAAGCAACAGTCGGTGGTGGATTGGCTTGGTGGGGCAGCGCTGCAATGGCAAATGTGTTCCTGGATGTCACTAGGAAGAGGGAAGCCAGCATGTGCAGAGCCGGATGGACAGTATGGAGCCTCGATGGGATCCCCAATGGTGCGTGGCAGAATCACGTGGCAACCAGGAAGCAAATGGGGACCGAGAGGTAGCCAGAGTGTTCCCGTCCACTTGCTCCAGTCGGTGGTTGCTCTGGCTGCCTCTCGGTCCACCCTTTGCTTCCTGGTATGGTATATGCATATATATATTAATACACTGCCTGCACTGACTGAATATCGAGTAAACACTGAATATATAGATATATAGTCTATGCTAAATGCAGAGTATATATATATATATATATATATATATATATATATATATATATATATATATATATATATATATATATATATATATATATATATATATATATATATATATATATATATATATATATATATATATATATATATATATATATATATATATATATATATATATATTACAATGCCACTAACTAAATAACCGGCCTGCTTAATCTAACTCAAGCTATCTCTCTGTCCACGCCAACAATACTACACACGGCTGCCATTTAAGCAGCCTTATATAGTGTAGGGTGTGGACTTAGTCCCTCTGAGCCATGATTGGTCAAAGGCACCCTGCCTTTGGCCAATTATGGCTCTCTCAGCAGAACGTGCTGTGATTGGCCAAAGCATGCAGGTTAGGTGCATGCTTTGTCCAATCATCATACAAGAATGCACTGCAAGAATGCCCTATAATGTTTGCTGTTCTGTGAACGGGCGAACACCTTTATGTTCAACCCGAACACCGAGCTCATCCCTACCTGTGAAGCTCTGGTGAACAAAGAGGGCTAAGACAGTGCTGGAAAATAATGGTGGCCACACAAAATATTGACACTTTGGGCCCAATTTGGACAGTTTCGCTTAGGGGTGTACTCACTTTTGTTGCCAGCGGTTTAGACATTGATGGCTGTGTGTTGAGTGTGTTTTGAGGGGACAGAAAATTCCCACTGTGCACTCACTACTTGTATATATTTACAAAAATGTGAGGGGTGTGCTCACTTTTGTGAGATACTGTGAGATACTGTAGGTGCCTCAATGGCTTTCAAGGACTCCTAGTCACTACCCTCATATGTTGTAAATAGGGATTACCGCCATTACACACAATATAAGAAATCCAAAATTATACAATCCTTTTTCTTTCGGAAACCAACAATTCTTTCCTTTCCTTGTAGAATTTGTCTTTTTTCTTTTGTGAACTTCTGATGGTAGATTATGGTGGGGGTGGAGTGGGGGGAAAGGTATGACTGTGAAACTTACCTGTTACTTTATTAGCTGAAGGTCTGATTAATGATACCTATTCTAAGGTCAGTTATAACACAAATAAAGTGGTTAATTAAAATAGCATGCCAAGCTCTTTATTTATTCTGCTACAGTGAGAGGAGAGTGACATGATTCATTTACATTAGACACATTAACTATTGTACCTGATTGCGTTCCCTTAGAATAAATAAGGATAAGTGCTGTCTGAAGTGGCGCTAACTATTTCATCGCCCACCTACTTTAAAGTTATATGGCATTCATTCTTCTACATAAATAACCGTTTACTTACAATGAAGCTCTAAAAAAATACTTTAAAGCCTTAAAGTGGAACTAAACTGTATCTGAACACCAAAAACACAATAATATTTAAAGCAAACTCTCCCATCCATCCATGTCTCCATGTTTTATTTTGTTGAGAAATGACCATACTTTGAAAACACCCCCTAGTGTTTCTAATCACGGAGTCAGGTTTTTATGGCAACGAGCCCTAGTAGAAAGCCAACTCAGGGTTCCCCTGAGGCACAGAGTCTAAGCCCCAGCCTGCTTCTTCACCAGGGCCCCGGATGGTGGGGATGGACTTACAGCAAATTGGAACTAGGTCATGGCCCCCAGCTATGCCAAGATGACAATGCGGAGACCACTTACGTGTTCAGAGTACAGATGGCAAGAAACTAAGGTTGCCACCTCATCCCTTTAAACCCGAACACATATTAATTACACCATTTCTGAGGCTACTTTAATGCAGATAAGGCACCAAGTGAGTTTAATTACCACCGTAATCAGCCACAGAACCTGTGTAATTAATATGTGTTTGGGTTTAAAAGGATGAGGTGGCAACCCTACAGGAGACAGAAGAGGATCCGGGAATTGAGCCGAAGTCAGGGCAGGCAAGCGAGAATGGTAGAAAAGGGCACGGTCAGTACATGGGTAATCAGGCACAAAATACAAGTAATACAAGGCAAACCAGGAGCAAATAGGAACTAGGAAGTTGCCCAGGCAACCCAGGCTGCACTGAACATGTCTATTTACAGTAAAACCTTGGAATGCAAGCATAATTCGTTCTGGAAGCATGCTTGTAATCCAAAGCACTTATATATCAGAGCGAATTTCCCCATAAGAAATAATGGAAACCCTGATGATTCGTTCCCCAACCATTTATTCATAGGTCTTTCAGTTTATAGTCCAAATAAAAAGATCATAGCAATGTGATAGGTTGTGTAACCACAAAATGTCCATTTACAAATGGAAGCCTCCACAAGGGGATGAGAAGCAAAATCCAGCAGGAGCTACAGAGTATAAAAGAGAAGAGAGACACTTTTAAGTGTAGTAATATGGTTACATTTAATGAAGGTACAACATTTAGCCCATGGAGTGCAGCGTGGAAGGGATGACGTTGATGGCAGTGTGGAGGATGATGAGTTGGGAGGCTGTGAGTTGCTAAATGTTGTACCTTCATTAACTGTAACCATATTGCTACCCTTAGAGGCACCTCCCTTCTCTTTTATACTCAGTTGTGACATGAAGCTACTTGTATATCAAGACATTGCTTGTATGTCAAGACATCGCTTATATATCAAGTCAAGATTTATAAAAATATTGCTTGTCTTGCAAAAAGCTCTTAAACCAAGTTACTCTCAAACCAAGGTTTTACAGTATAGGGAAGCAGACTGGGAGGTAAGGCAGGAAGTGATAAAAGGGAACAGGATGTAAATCCACAGTAGAGCAGGCAACGCCCATAGGTGAACACTGAAATCAGCATCACATGTGAATGGAATCACAGATTTAGCAGAACCACTACAACAAGAAGGTAAGAATTTCACAAAAACTGCAGGCTAGTCCATAACACACGGACATCTTAAATAAGAGCAGATAATTATTGTAGCATCTACTTCCTGGAATCCATCTGCCTTTAAATCAGACATGCAGGCAGGTGGATGTGTTTAGCTGAGAAAGCCCCTCCTCCTTTCTAGAGGAAAGAAAAAAATTCCCATGAATCTCCTGGGATGTATGGCATCATTTTGACCTAGGCCAGAAAACAGGAAACTGAAGTAATGTAAATAAAAGTAGTAATATGCCTTCCTAAGTATGTATCAACGATAGCAGCAAAAGGGTTTAAAATTGTTAATGTTGATTGAGATAATTTAGTTCCATTTAACCACTTGCCGACTGCCCGCCATCAATTGACAGCGGCAGAATGGTACCCCTGCGTGAATCGCCGTAGCTGTATGGTGGGCGCTTTAAGGAGTATAGGGGGTGCGCATGCCCGCCGCGTCCCTAAGGAGAGCGATGCACACGCCCAGCGGCCGCTGTGTCCGCCGGGCACCCACGATCGCTCCTGAAAGATTGAGAACGGGGATTTGTGTGTGTAAATACACAAACCCCTGTTCTGTCAGGGGTGAGGAGACTAATCTGTTGTTCCTAGCATATAGGAACAGCGATCAGTCTCCTCCCAAAGCCAGTCCCATCCCCCCACTGTTAGAACACACACTGAGGGAACACATTTAAACCCTTTCCCTGTTAGTGACATTTACACAGTAATCAGTGCATTTCTTTATCCCTACGTAATAGAGGAAGTTTGGGACTTTAAAATGAAGCACTTGGATAATGGAGGTAGGTTTTAACCATATTAAAAAAAAAATTTTTTTATTGATTGTTCAGTAACAGATCATAAAAAATAATAAAGATCAAATTCATAAAGTATATAGGCGTAAGTACAGTAGAAGCATGATATATAGTATTCACATATAGCAGCACATAGTAGTAATAAATAAAACAATTGGGTAGTATGGCATGGTAGTGCCTATGACAGCAAAACCGACATCAGCAAGTACATCCACATAATAGAGGGATCTTGCCCATGGCCCACCCTACGCCCACTGCCGCACACTGCACTTTCCATCCGGATTGGTGAGTCTGCCCTGGCTAACCATTTACACGCATTAAATCCCCATTAATTTATTTTTATTTATATGGTTAGTATATTATATTATTTTTTATTCTATTCCATAGGAATTTTTTGGTCGCATCAGCTCCTGATGAGTGGGGAGACACCCACGAAACGCGTCGAGCTTTTGAAATGATGTCCCAGCTATACTTTATACGGAACTATATTTATTTTATTATGAATTTACTTTTTTAACTATATACTAAATTTATTTTTGTTTTACATCTAGTGGATGCATATCTATTATGTGGATGTACTTGCTGATGTCGGTTTTGCTGTCATAGGCACTACCATGCCATACTACCCAATTATTTTATTTATTACTACTATGTGCTGCTATATGTGAATACTATATATCATGCTTCTACTGTACTTACGCCTATATACTTTATGAATTTGATCTTTATTATTTTTTATGATCTGTTACTGAACAATCAATAAAAAATTATTATTTTTTTTAATATGGTTAAAACCTACCTCCATTATCCAAGTGCTTCATTTTAAAGTCCCAAACTTCCTCTATTACGTACCGATTACCGGGATGGAGGCACATACTTGTGCTTCATTTAAAGTCCCAAAATTCCCCTCCTTTTTTGCATTTCTTTATCCCTGATCGCTGTATAAATGTCAGTGGTCCCAAAAATGTGTCAAAAGTGTCCGATCTGTGCGCCGCAATATCGCAGCCCCAATTAAAATCACCGCCATTACTAGTAAGAAAAAAAAAATAGAAATGCCATAAATCTGTCCCCTATTTTGTAGACGCTATAACTTTTGTGCAAACCAATCAATATACGATTATTGCGTTTTTTTTACCAAAAATATGTGGAAGAATATATATATCGGCCTAAACTGATGAATACATTTGTTTCTGTTTTTTTTTAATTTGGGGCTATTTATTATATCAAACAGTAAAAAATATTGTGTTTTTTTCAAAATTGTCGTTTATCTTTTGTTTACAGTGCAAAAAGTAAAAACCGCAGAAGTGATCAAATACCACCAAAAGAAATCTCTATTTGTGAGAAAAAAAGGACATCAATTTTGTTTGGCTACTATGTTGCATGACCACGCAATTTTCAGTTAAAGCAACACAGTGCCGTATTGCAAAAAATTGCCTGGTCATTAAGGGAGTAAATCCTTCTGGGGCTGAAGTGGTTAATACAAATCAGTCCTATATTTTCTGAAATCATTGTGGATTAAATTGATACTAAAGTCTATTTTTTTTACTTTAACCACTTCAGTCCCGGAAGGATTTAACCCCTTAGGCGGCGTACACACGGGCGGACTGTCCGTCCAACTAAGTCCGTCAGACAATCCGACAGACAGTCCGTCCTACTTTTGAATGAACGGACTTGACCACACACGATGAACAGACAGTCCGCTGAAAGCTTGCGCGATGACGTGTACAGCACGTACGACGGGACTAGAAATACGATGTCCAATACACTGCAATGCAACCTTCGGCCGTGTAAATCCTTTCTGAGCATGCGCCATACTTAGTCCGTCCAACTAGCCTACTCACGAGCGGACTGTCCGCTGAAACCAAAGTTGGACGGACAATATTACGGAAATTCCGAAAGACTTAGTCCGCCAGACTGTCCGCTGAAAAAGTCCGCTGAAGCCCACACACGAGCGGACTGTCCGCTGAAACTCGTTTCAGCGGACCAAGTCCGTCAGACAGTCCGCCCGTGTGTACGCGGCCTTAATCACCAGGTCATTTTTTTGCGATATGGCACTGCGTTACTTTAACTGACCATTGCGCGGTCCTGCGGCATTGTACCCAAACACAACTGATGTCCTTTTTTTTATTTTTTGCCATATAAACAAGAAAAGACCGACAATTTTGAAAAAAACAAAAACAAATTTCTTTATCAATTTAGACCAATATGTATTCTTCTACATATTTCTGGTAAAAAATCCCAATAACCATACATTAATTGGTTTGCGCAAAAGTTATAGCATCTACAAACTACTGGATAGATTTATTGACTTGCTATGTCAGGACTGCGACATTGTGGTGGACAAATCTGACCTTAAGAGACACTTTTTGAAGACCAGTGACACCAATACAGTGATCAGTGCTAAAAAAATGCACTGATTACTGTATAATTGACACTGGCAGGGAAGGGGTTAACATCTGGGGCGATCAGAGGGTTAAATGTGTTCCCTGTTGGTGCTTTCTTTCTGTATGGGGGAAGTGATGACAGGAACAACACAGAGATTGCTGTTC
This sequence comes from Lithobates pipiens, assembly GCF_037356315.1. Lineage (NCBI taxonomy): Eukaryota > Metazoa > Chordata > Amphibia > Anura > Ranidae > Lithobates > Lithobates pipiens. The sequence goes on from NW_027507787.1 coordinate 29,920,219, forward strand.
CTAATTACTAGGATAAGCAGATCACCATGTTGTCCCCTGTCAGAATGGGGATCTGTCTTGCTTACATAGGCAGAACCCCGTTCTGCCTCTCTATGACGTGATCACGGGTGGCTGGGCATTCGTATATGCTCCTCTGTGCAGTGGGCACACGGGCGCCAACACTATCTGTTGCATGGAACGATGTACAGGTATGTTGTTTCACACAATAGAGCCCCCCTGCTGTAGTATATATGCGGTGGGCGGTCTTTAAGTGGGTAAAAATAACAAGCATGTTATACTTACCTGCTCTGTGTAATGGTTTTGCACAGAGCAGCCAAAATTCTCCTCTTCTCAGGTCCCTCTTCTGTGCTCCTGGCCCCTCCCTCCTGTCGAGTGCCCCCCACAGCAAGCAACTTGCTATGAGGCACCCGAGCCAAGTCGCAGCTCTATTCAGACACAGAGCTGTGGTTTGGGCCCACCCCCTCTCTCTCCTTATTGTCTAACTGACTTTGATTAACAGCAATGGGAGCCAATGGCACTGCTGCTGTGTCTCACCCAATCAGGAGGGAGGGTCCTGGGTGGCTGAGGCACTCGTGCATATCGCTGGATCGAGATGGGGATCAGCTAAGTATTAGGGGGGCTGCTGCATAAAGAAGGCTTTTATTTTAATGCATAGAATGCATTAAAATAAAAAAACGTCTGCCTTTACAACCTCTTCAATTAATATACAAGGTATATTTCTGGTTGGTTGGATTTAACTCTAACTTATGCACTTGATACAGATAATTTAATTCCAAAGTTGGCCATACACTTCTGTAGTAGACTCTCATTTGTATTAATATTTGTCAGAAAATTCTCAGTGCATTTGATGTCTTGGCGAATGTCATTTAAAAGTACCTCACCATTTTGTTTTGAAATGAATAAAACAGAATTAAAACCACATACAATGTTAGAAATTCATTAGTTGAAGGAACATTTTCCATCCTGCTCCTTTGATTTTTCTCATCGCTACAGTCAAAAACGAGTGTCAATTTGACCCCACTAACAATCAGAAAATCAAATGAATGCTCCTAGATAAAACATTTTGAAAAAAATTCTACTGATGTGTAACAGGCATTCTGTCATTGGCCCATTCAGGACATGCATCGATTATAATGTAAGACTATTTGATCCAACCAAACATGCAGTTTCTCCTTCCGGCCACAAGATGGAGATTGGGGGACCCTGTGTACAGGGGTCTCCTCCAGCAAGACTGTGTTTTCAAAGTCTTTTTATTGATTTTACTAAAGAAAAAACATACATAACATACTCAAAAACAACACATCATTGCATACCAACATTTTCATCATATAAATATACCATATAAATACCATATAAATATATGTTACTCTTAGAAATTATACAACATATAACATTACATACCCCCCCCCCACCCCCCCAGGAAATATATGGTTCCCCCCCCACCCCAAAATAAAAAGAAAGTGATGAAAACAGCATTTCTTGTGTAAGAAAGGGTGGCCAGAGGCGCCCTACCTAGGAGACGCTCCCCAATCTCCCCTACCAACAGTACCCATCTCCCAAACGCCAACTAGCATATCAATCCAAATACCACACACTCCTCCCTAAATCCATTAATTTGACATTTGTAAATTTATTGAAAGGTGTATATTAACCGCTTCAGCCCCTGAAGATTTCACCCCCTTCCTGACCAGAGCTCTTTTTGAGATTCATCACTGCGTGGCTTTAACTGACAATTGAGCAGTCGTGCGACGTTGCACCCAAACAAAATTGACATCTTTTTTTCCCACAAATAGAGCTTTCTTTTGGTGGTATTTGATCACTTCTGCGTTTTTTATTTTTTGTGCTATAAACAAAAAAGAGCGTACATTTTTGGAAAAAAAAAAAAAACATTATTTTTTACTTTTTGCTATAATAAATATCCCCCAAAAATATATAAAAAAATATATTCTTGTATTCTTCATACATATTTTTGTTAAAAAAAAACGCAATAAGCCTATATTGATTGGTTTTTCACAAAAGTTATAGCGTCTACAAAATAGGGGATAGTTTTATAGCTTTTTCTTTTTTTTTTTTTATTAGTAATGGCGACGAGCTGCGATTTTTATCAGGATTGCGACATTATGGCGGACACATCGGACAATTTTGACACTATTTTGGGACCATTGTCATTTATACAGCGATCAGTGCTATAAAAATGCATTGATTACTGTGTAAATGGCACTGGCAGTGACGGGGTTAACCGCTAGGGGCGATGAAGGGGTTAATTGTGTCCTAGGGAGTGATTCTAACTGAAGGGGGTTGGCTTCAAGTCACATGACAGATCAACGCTCCCGATGACAGGGAGCGGTGATCTCTGTCATGGCACAAGCTAGAATGGGGAAGAGCCTTGTTTACATAGGCACTTCCCCATTCTGAGGCTCCGTGACACAATACACTGTATGCGACAGGCATGCGCCACTTGCTATCCCTGGCTCTTAAAGGGGACATACAGGTACACCCATTTGCCCACCGCTGTCATTGTGCCAACGTATATTGGCATGCAGCGGCCGGCAAGTGGTTAAAGAATGTGTTCCAAAACAACTATATATGATGTCTCTTTTGTTCCACCCAATTCTGTACTCCCTTACTCCCGCTTCCCCCTCCCCCACCTAAGGAAGAAAATATTTACCAACAATACCATTTATTGCGTAAGAAAGGGGGCTCCAGCAAGACTGGACCCAGGAACTCTGCCCCTGCTGCTCAAGCCTCAGCCTATTTTTGGGCTCTCTTACCACCTTCTGGGCACACCTCCTGAGGGATTGGCTGGAGTCTCATAAATATTTAGGCTGCTTGTTTCATTCTTCCTTAACCTCCCTGGCGGTATGATTAGTTCTGGTTTTAGGTGCTGAAAGCGGTACAATTATTTTGCATGGAAATTTGGCGTTTTATATTGTAGTCCTGTAATTCTTAGGAATAACTCACTTAAATCTGTTCAAACCAGAGACTAGCAGACATTCCGGGTATGATAAAGTTTATAATATAATAAATAATAATAACAATTATTCAATAATGTAATCAAATCCAAAAACACTGAAATTTGCTCATTTGCAGAATTGTCGCTGTCATTAGATTTAGTGTTTGATGATGAATTTCCCCACAAATCGCTATCGCTCAATTCTGCAAGTGATTATAATTTTTTATCGCTGTTTTCTAGTTGGTCTAAAATCCCTTTTTACATAAAGGGACACTTTTTGGTTGCTATGGGCAATCTCCAAATTTCAGGCAGAAAAAACAGTATTTATAATATAAAAGTGCATGCAGGGCACTGCGCAGACCACTAGGGACAAAGGGGGTGTGTAATGTTTTTATACACTACTGTAATCTGTAAGATTACAGTACTGTGTGTGTTTTGTGTGTTTTTACTTTTTTGAATTTGGCGCCGATCTCCGCTCCAGTGCGTCGTAACGTTGCAGGGAACAGAGCTCGGCGGCACTCGGGCACTGTGTGAATCGAGCGGAGGACGGCTCGCACACACAGTGGGGGGACATCGCTGGATCCAGAGGACAAGGTAAGTAACCTCTCCCTGTATCCAGCGATGCGATCCCGAGTCTGGCTCGGGGTTACCGCTTATGATACTAAAATCCCAACCCGAGACTAGGGATTACCACTAGGGAGGTTAACCCTATACTTCTACAATCCTCTAGAAGAAGGGGAAAGTAACAGAGCAGCAGCATGTGAAACACTGAGCAGCCCTAATCAATCAACTCTTTGCTCTTTGGATTACAGTAGAGCTATCTAAGTTTGCATAGCAGCCTACTCTACACTAGGAGGGTGCTACACTTGTATAGGATTGGATGATGGAAATCAGCAGAGCTTCACCGCATTCACTAAGCTGAGTGTAAATTCCCTTTCAAAATGAGAAGACTATTTGCCTTTAGTAAATAAAATCTATAGAAGGGATAGAAACTAAATCATACTCAATCTGATATTGTTATTTATTGGAGCAAATTGTAAAGAGTAAAATCATACAGAACTCATACTAACACATTTCACATATGGCTTACTTTATCACAGTGTGTGCATGGTATCCTAATCAAAGAATGGTTCCTTTATAAAATGCATTACCCAGCAAACATAACCTTCTGTGCAGTTCTACTCATCATCTGCTTTAATAAACTACTCAGCAACATCATATTGAGAGCTCCTTTCCTATTATCTGTGTGTGAATTGTCCATCTGAGAGTTCCCATTCTCTGGATATTTGCTGCTTGCGATCAAATAAAAGATTGCTGCATTTTCACTGTCCAATGCCAATGTCTTATTGTCCCCCACATTTATAAAGCACATATGCTGTCTGGGCTTATCCTTGGCCATTCGAACAATGATGTACTGTCATTCTCTAACATTTGGATATTTTCCTTTATTCAATGAAAACTCCAGACCTTGGTACTAGCATTCACTGTACAAAGTCCTGTCTTTTCCCATTCTGGTGCACGAATGGGGATTCAGATTGATCACATTTTCACCTTATTATTAAAGTGGTAGTAAACCCGCTGAAGTTTTTTTTTTTTCCTGACCTGCAAAGGAAAAGGCATAATGAGCTAGTATGCACTGCATACTAGCTCATTATGAAATACTTACCTTAGAACGAGGCCCCAACATCTGGCCTTATCCATGCCGAGGGAGCTGACATGTTCCCTCCAGGGTTGCTAACCTCCCGCAGTATTTTTTTACTGACAAAGCACGGGAAATTTACTGGCGGAGCACATTTTTACTGGCAACCTGAGAAATTACAAAACTCCTATTGAAAACCAACACAGTGAATATTTTAACAGTATAAACATGATATGGAAACACTGACAATACCTATAACAAAATAATTTGCTTGATTTACATTTAAAAAGTCAACACCGCATGAAATTATCAGCCCCTGATATTTACTGGCAGTTGTAAAAAAATCACAGATTTTTACAAACTGTCAGTAAATTTACTGGCGGTTGGCAACCCTGGTTCCCTCTGCGTTTCTTCCGGGTATCGTGGCTCCAGCGCTGTGAATGGCCGGAGCCGCGATATCGTCACAGGTTTCTCTCCGGCAGGGTCCGGCATCTGCCGGACTTTCAGCTGAGAATCCCCTGTGCGCCTGCGCCGCTGCAGTCAGCGCCGCATTGCGAGGGGAATATCTCCTAAACTGTACAGGTTTAGGAGATTTTTTTTACCTACAGGTAAGCCTTATTATAGGCTTTCCTGCAGGTAAAAGTTATAAAAATGACTATACATCCACTTTAAGCTTAGTGGGTATACACTTTGAAAAATGAAAAAGTGAACAGCCTCTGCTCCTTTAGTAAATCAACCCTAAAGGCTTTACTGCAAATTAAGATTTCAACCAAGAGTTTGCATTGGCCTGAATTCACCCTTTGCGGGTACTGCCAGAAAAAGTTATTAATCCCGTACATTGCTGAGACCAGTGTGGATGAGCTTTTGTATAACAGGAGAATCTAGTAGAGAAAAACGAGGCTGGATGTCCGCACTCCAATTCAATCACCTTTATTCCATATAATAAAAACAGAACCATACAGCAGTCATTACAGCAAATAATGGCGAACTAACAGACACAGCTAACACGTTTCATACCTAGGCTGGTGCTTAATCATAGCTAACACAATAAAAATCTCTCCTGCGCTCCTTGAGTTTTTCTGATAGCAGGGGTAAGTGCGGGCTAATTGCCAACTTATATTGTGTTTGATTACCACTTTTGTATGGAAGTTTATTTCACCCCCCCCCGGTCAGTTCTCCAACCCATGTTGTCTAGCTTATTATGTATTTAATATATTTTTTCACAGCGGCCATGACTTTGATTGGGTACACCCAGAGAATGTGAGTGGGTGTGACCTACGTGGGCAGGTGGGGTGGGGCTTGAGATGCATAACCACACATATATAGAGGTGTTTGTATGAGAGAAACCATTGCCCGTTTAGGTTCTGAGGAAAGGGGTTTTCCCCTGAAATGCGTCAGTATCTTGAGATATCGTTTGATCCACTCGACGTCGGGTCCTGGTTTGTCAGTGTTCAGAACAGTGAATTAGCTCTATTGTTTATGCTTTCTATCAATATTCATTTGTGAGTATATATTTTGCTGTTTTATATTTGAATAAAGCTTTACTAGTGGTAATGCACTAGGTCGGTGCGCCCTCCTTCTTCTTTTTTTTTTTTGCATAATCATAGCTAAAATACTAGACATACAAACAGGCATATACAGGTCCTTCTCAAAAAATTAGCATATTGTGATAAAGTTCATTATTTTCTGTAATGTACTGATAAACATTAGACTTTCATATATTTTAGATTCATTACACACAACTGAAGTAGTTCAAGCCTTTTCTTGTTTTAACCACTTGGGATCCGCGCTATTGCAAAATGACGGCAATAGCGCGGACCCACATTTTCGGGACTACGTCTATTGACGTAGTCCCGGTTACGAGCGGCCTGCGCGCCCCCTGAGGGGCGCGCGCGGCGCGCTCTGTGATCGGCGAGTCCGTGAGACTCGCCTGATCACCGATCCGTGTAAGGGGTCGATCCCGACCCCTTATCACGTGATCAGCTGTCAGCCAATGACAGCTGATCATGTGATAAAACGGAGCCGGTAATCGGCTAGTATTCCTCCTCGCGCTGACAGCGCGAGGAGAAAAAAAAAAAGCCGATCGCCGGCGGCCGTGTTCGGGACATCAGTCCCGATCACGGCCAGCAATTTAAAAGGACACCTGCCCCCTGCCAGTGCCCACCTGCCACCCGCAGTGCCATCCTGAAATAAAGTAAGTGCCCCCCTGTCAGTGCCACCCAGCAGTGCCCATAGTGCCCACAGTGCCACCCAGCAGTGCCCACAGTGCCACCCAGCAGTGCCCACAGTGCCACCCACAGTGCCACCCAGCAGTGCCACCCACAGTGCCACCCAAAATCTGCCTCAGGTGCTGCACCCCAGTGCCGCCCATCAGTGCCCAGCAGTGCCGCCCATCAGTGCCCAGCAGTGCCGCCCATCAGTGCCCAGCAGTGCCACCTATCAGAGCCACCTATCAGTGCCACCTATCAGTGCCCATCAGTCCCATCTATCTGTGGTACCTATCAGTGCCCATCCGTGCCACCCATCCGTGCCACTTATCCGTGCCACCCATCCGTGCCATCTTATCTGTGCCCATCTTTGCCCATCAGTGCCGCCTTATCTGTGCCCATCGGTGCCGCCTTATCTGTGCCTATTAGTGCCGCCTTAACTATGCCTATCAGTGCCCACCAGTGCAGCCTATCAGTGCCCACCAATGCAGCCCATCAGTGCCCACCAATGCAGCCCATCAGTGCCCACCAATGCAGCCTATCAGTGCCGCCTAATCAGCGCACTTCAATGAAGGAGAAAAATGACCCGTTTGCAAAATTTTATAACAAACTATTAAAACATGATTTTTTTTTTTTTTTTTTTTGCATCTTTTTTTGTTTGTTTAGCAAAAAATAAAACTCCGAGCTGTAACTAAATACCACCAAAAGAAAGCTCTATTTGTGGGAAAAAAATGATAAAAAATTCATTTGGGTACAGTGTTGTATGCCCGCGCAATTGTCACTCAAAGTGCATCAGCGCTGAAAGCTGAAAATTGGTCTGGGACTGAGGGGGGTTTAAGTGCCCAGTAAGCAAGTGGTTAATATTGATGATTTTGGCATACAGCTCCTGAAAACCCAAAAATCCTATCTCAAAAAATTAGCATTAACATTAGCCAAAATCATCAATATTAAAACAAGAAAAGGCTTGAACTACTTCAGTTGTGTGTAATGAATCTAAAATATATGAAAGTCTAATGTTTATCAGTACATTACAGAAAATAATGAACTTTATCACAATATGCTAATTTTTTGAGAAGGACCTGTATATACAGGTACATGTGAAATCCTAAATGCAATTAGTGGATTGAAAAAACCTCTCCATGTTCCTGTTGCAAACAGGGCTGGCACCCATCTCAGCTGAATGATGGGCAAGGTGATTGTCCTGGAGTGGTGTATTTCTTTGCTTCTACAGAAGAATCTAGTAACCTAAACCTTAATTCTTAAGCCTTATAAACATGATCGGATTTTCTAACGGGAATTGTATGATGTCAGGCTGTTGGCGGAAAATGCGACCGTTTGTACACTCCATCAGACAATAGTTGGCCAACTTTCCATGCACAAATGTTGGATGGCAGGTTTATAAATTTTACATGGACAAATGTCTTTTGTCGGATTTTCCTATCGTGTGTACACAACTCCGTCGGACAAAAGTCCAAAGTACAAGCATGCATGCTTGGAAGCAAGGACATGCCAGAAGCGGTCGGTCTTGTAAACTAGCGTCCGTAATGGGGAATTAA